>NW_021703784.1:25753394-25901947 GCF_005190385.1 Monodon monoceros
CTTATCAACAACCAGAGGTAGGAAACCCTCTGAGGGACTAGAATAGGAACAAATGCTAACTTTCCCACAGGAGAAGAAGGGGAGTGAAAAGGATCAGCAAACAGCATTATTGCTAAAATTACTCATAAAAGTCTTTACAAAGTCTAGTTTTTCTTCTGACTAAATTACAATCATCTTTCATTTTAACATTCATCTACTCTTGTAAGTTGACGCTTTCCTTGTTTAAAATCAGGCGGCTTACCTGAATAACTTCGTTGTCTTCTTTTTCTGACTTTTCATCTTTCACCTTCCAGGCCTTTTCCTTGCCAGAAGTGTGGGAGGGAACAGCCTCAACCCACTCATCTTCAGAGCTCTAAGAATATTTAACATATAAGTAGAATTCTCAAATTTACATACTTCCGCATAAAAACTGTGTGGTTCCACTCTTCCTCCTTTTCTCAACCCTTAAATATCAACTTTGTCTGTGTTTCCAGTCTTTGCCAATTATACTTTTTAATCTCTAGACATTCCCCTTGGGACATTAAATCCACTCTCATGACTTAAACTACCACAACTATACTGATATCTTTCTAATTTATCCACCCAAAGTTTCCGTGATTTAAACAACTGCCTACAATATTTAAATGCCATGCTGAACGCAGTATGAACAAAAAGTGAACCCAGCATCTACTTCCACAATACTTGATCCTTCTTCTATATATCTGAATTAAGCTACCTGGCATCACCAACCACCCACTTACCCGAGTCAGAAATCTCAGGATCATCTTACTCCTCCCATCTAAACCTATGACTGTCATTTCCAAAAGATTTCTCAACTACAGTGAACACCAAATGATTATCATGGGAGTTCACCTTCCATCCCTGGCCACAACTGACTGTTTCAGAGGTAGGGATCTGAACCAATTAATTTCAATCATAGTCACTCTCCAGGAATTTGAAACCAAGGCTAAATGGTTTACTCTATAACAAAGGAGAACTCAAAAGGCATTGGCAGAGACCATTTCTGTCATGAGGCACAGAATTCAGGAAAAATTTATCTATATCAAGAAAAGCAAAAATAGAACTTAGAGGGGAAAAAAGGAAGATGGTAAGAAGATTCATAAAAGCATTCATGACTCTAGTTTGAGCTATTCCTAAAACCCAGGTGCATTCCTATATGTCCTATGAGACGTTTGTGTTCTAATAATAAATCCCTCCCTTTTTTTTGGGGGGGGGGGGTGGTTAAACCAATTTAAGTTTGGTCTCTGCTACCTACAACCAAGAGTCCCAACTAATATATACTCCTTCCTCCCCATTCTTAAAGCAGCAGCCCTAGATCAGGCCTGCTTATCTCTCACTTAGACAACTGGAAAAACCAAATTAGTCTCCAAAATCCCAGTCTTTCCTGCTCCCTTTCATTCTCCAACCCCCACCCTAAATACCTTTAGAGTATCATAAAAGGCGTATCTAACCACAGTACTCCTCTTCTTTGACTCCCTGTCATAAAGACGACTGTTACGCCTTTCCTTTCCTACCAACAGAACCCAATTTTATTTGGAGATGTAATGTGCCTCCCTTGCTGGAGAGTGAAACCTTAATCAAGCCTCCAATAAGGTGGAAATGAAAGTACTATTTAGGACTTCCTGGAAGTTACAAAAAAGAGGGCATCCTCGTTCCTGTTACCTACACTAAGAGGTACATTTTAAAGACAATGGAGGAACAAAACTAGAAGACTTGGTCCCAGAAGACCACGCTAAATTGCCTACTTGATTTCTTCTATATGAAAGAAGTTAGAGATTGGTTCAAGATGGCAGAGTAGAAGGACGTGCGCTCACTCCCTCTTGCGAGAGCACTGGAATCACAACTAACAGCTTAACAATCATTGACAGGAGAACACTGGAACTCACCAAAAAAGATACCCCACATCCAAAGACAAAGAAGAAGGTGCAATGAGATGGTAGGAGGGGCACAATCACAATAAAATCAAACCCCATAACCGCTAGGTGGGTGACTCAAAACTGGAGAACAATTATACCACAGAAGTCCACCGACTGGAGTGAAGGTCCTGAGCCCCATGTCAGGCTTCCCAACCCGGGGGTATGGCAACAGGAGGAATTCCCAGAGAATCAGACTTTGAAGGCTAGTGGGATTTGATTTCAGGACTTCAACAGGACTGGGGGAAATAGAGACTCCACTCTTGGAGGGCACACACAAAGTACTGTGTGCACCATGACCCATGGGGAAGGAGCATGGGTCTAGACTGAACTAGACCTACCTGCTAGTGTTGGAGGGTCTCCTGCAGAGGCGGAGGGCAGCTGTGGCTCACTGCGGGAACAAGGACACTGGCAGCAGAAGTTCCGGGAAGTACTCCTTGGTGTAAGCCCTCCCAGATTCCACCATTAGCCCCACCAAAGAGCCTTTACACTCCAGTGTTGGGTCACTTCAGGCCAAACAACCAACAGGGAAGGAACTCACCCATTAGCAGAAAAGAGGATTAAAGTTTTACTGAGCTTTGCCTACCAGAGCAACACCCAGATCTACCCACCACCAGTCCCTCCCATTAGGAAATGCACAAGCTTCGTAGATGGACTCACTCACCAGAGGGCAGACCACAGAAGAACCACAATCCTGCATCCTGTGGAACAAAAACCACATTCACAGAAAGATGGACAAGATAAAAAGGCAGAGGATTATGTACCAAATGAAGGAACAAGATAAAACCCCAGAAGAACAACTAAAGAAGTGGAGATAGGCAACCTTCCAGAAAAAGAATTCAGAATAACGATAGTGAAGATGATCCAGGACGCAGGAAAAAGAATGGAGGCAAATACCGAGAAGATGCAAAAAATGTTTAACAAAGACCTAGAAGAATTAAAGAACAAACACCTAGAAGAATGAAAAAACAAACAAACAGAGACGAACAATACAATGACTAAAATGAAAACTACACTAGAAGGAATCAACAGCAGAATAACTGAGGCAGAAAAACAAATAAGTGACTGGGAAGACAGAATGGTGGAACTCACTGCCACAGAACAGAATAAAGAAAAAAGAATTAAAAGAAATGAAGACAGCTTAAAAGACCTCTGGGACAACATTAAACAAACCCACATTCGCATTATAGGGGTCCCAGAAGGAAACGAGAGAGAGAAAGGACCCGAGAAAATATCTGAAGAGATTATAGTACAAAACTTCCCTAACACGGGAAAGAAAATAGCCACCCAAGTCCAGGAAGCGCAGAGAGTCCTAGGCAGGAGAAACCCAAGGAGAAACTTGCCGAGACACATAGTAGTCAAACTGACAAAAATTAAATACAAAGAAAACTTATTAAAAGCAAGAAGAGAAAAATGACAATCCACATACAAGGGAACTCCCATAAGGTTAACAGCTGATTTCTCAACAGAAACTCTACAAGACAGAGGGGAGTGGCACGATAAATTTAAAGTGATGAAAGGGAAGAACCTACAAGCAATATTCCCCAGGAACAATCTCATTCATATTCGACAGAGAAATCAAAAGCTTTACAGACAAGCAAAAGCTAAGAAAATTCAGCAACACCAAACTAGCTCTACAAGAAATGCTAAAGGAATTTCTCTAAGGGGGAAACAAAATAGAAGAGGACCTACAGAAACAAACAAAAAACAATTAAGCAAATGGTAATAGGAACACACATTTCGATAATTACCTTAAACGTGAATGGATTAAATGCTCCAACCAAAAGACACAGATTCACTGAATGGATACAAAAACAAGACCCATATATATGCTGTCTACAAGAAACCCATTTCAGAACTAGGGACACATACAGACTGAAAGTGAGGGGATGGAAAAAGATATTCCATGCAAATGAAAATCAAAAGAAAACTGGAGTAGCAATACTCCAATCAGATAAACTAGACTTTAAAATAAAGAATGTTACAAGAGACAAGAAAGGACACTACAAAATGATCAAGGGATCAATCCAAGAAGAAGATATAACAATTATAAATATATATGCACCCACCATAGGAGTACCTCAATACATAACGCAAATGCTAACAGCTATAAAAGAGGAAATTGACAGTAACACAATAATAGTGGGGGATTTTAACATCTCACTTACACCAATGGACAGATCACTCAGATAGAATATTAATAAGGAAATAAAAGCTTTAAACAACAAAATAGACCAGTTCAATTTAATTGATATTTATAGGACATTCCATCCGAAAAAAAGATTACACTTTCTTCTCAAGTACACACGGAACATTCTCCAGGATAGATCACATCTCAGGTCACAAATCAAGCCTCAGTAAATTTAAGAAAATAGAAATCATATCAAGCATCTTTTCCAACCACAATGCTGAGATTAGAAATAGATTACAGGGAAAAAAACATAAAAAACACAAACACATGGAGGCTAAGCAATACATTACTAAATAACAAAGAGATCACTGAAGAAATCAAAGAGGAAATCAAAAAATACCTAGACACAAACACAATGAAAACATGATGATCCTAAACCTATGGGATGCAGCAAAAGCAGTTCTAAGAGGGAAGTTTATAGCTATACAAGCCTAACTCAAGAAACAAGAAAAATCTCAAATAAACATCTAAAGGAACTAGAGAAAGAAGAACAAACAAAATCCAAAGTTAGTAGAACAAATCATAAAGATCAGAGTGGAAATAAATGAAAC
Source organism: Monodon monoceros (assembly GCF_005190385.1). Lineage (NCBI taxonomy): Eukaryota > Metazoa > Chordata > Mammalia > Artiodactyla > Monodontidae > Monodon > Monodon monoceros. The sequence continues at coordinate 25,758,050 of NW_021703784.1, forward strand.
AGAAACAAGAAAACAATAGCAAAGATCAATAAAACTAAAAGCTAGTTCTTTGAGAAGATAAACAAAATATATAAACCTTTAGCCAGATTCATCAAGAAAAAGAGGGAGAGAACTCTAATCAATAAAATTAGAAATGAAAAAGGAGAAGTTACAACGGACACTGCAGAAATATAAAGCATCCTAAGACACTACTAAAGCAACTCTATGCCAATAAAATGGACAACCTAGAAGAAATGGACACATTCTTAGAAAGGTATAACCTTCCAAAACTGAACCAGGAAGAAACAGAAAATATAAACAGACCAGTCACAAGTAATGAAACTGAAACTGTGATTAAAAATCTCCCAGCAAACAAAAGTCCAGGACCAGAGGGCTTCACAGGTGAATTCTATCAAACATTTAGAGAAGAGCTAACACCCATCCTTCTCAAAGTCTTCCAAAAACTTGCAGAAAAAGGAACACTCCCAAACTCATTCTATGAGACCACCATCATCCTGATACCAAAACTAAAGATACTATAAAAAAAGAAAATTACAGACCGATATCACTGATGCAAATGCAAAAACCCTTAAAAAAATGCTAGCAAATAGAATCCAACAACACATTAAAAGGATCATACGCCATCATTAAGTGGGATTTATCCCAGGGATGCAAGGATTCTTCAATATATGCAAATCAATCAATGTGATACACCATACTAACAAACTGAAGAATAAAAACCCTATGATCATCTCAATAGATGCAGAAAAGGCTTCTGACAAAACTCAACACCCATTTATGATAAAAACTCTCCAAAAAGTGGGCATAGAGGAAAACTACCTCAACATAATAAAGGCCATATATGACAAACCCACAGCAAACATCATTCTCAACAGTGAAAAAGTGAAAGCATTTCCTCTAGATCAGGACCAAGACAAGGATGTCCACTCTCGCCACACTTATTCAATATAGTTTAGGAAGTCCTGGCCACGGCATTCAGAGAAGAAAAAGAAATAAAAGGAATACAAATTGGGAAAGAGGAAGTAAAACTGTCACCGTTTACAGATGACATGATACTATACGTATAAAATCCTAAAGATGCCACCAGTAAACAATTAGAACTCATTGATGAATTTGGTAAAGTTGCAGGATACAAAATTAATGCACAGAAATCTCTTGCATTCCTATACACTAACAATGAAAGATCAGAAAGAGAAACTGAGGAAACAATCCCATTCACCACAGCAACAAAAAGAATAAAATACCTAGGAATAAACCTACCTAAGGAGGTCAAAGACCTGTACTCAGGAAACTATAAGACAATGATGAAAGAAATCAAAGATGACAGAGAGATATACCATGTTCTTGGATTGGAAGAATCAATACTGTGAAAATGACTATACTACCCAAAGCAATCTACAGATTTCATGTAATCCCTATCAAATTACCAATGGCATTTTTTACAGAACTAGAACAAAAAAATCTTAAAATTTGTATAAAGACACAAAAGACCCCAAATAGCAAAAGCAATCTTGAGGTAAAAAAATGGAGCTGGAGGAATCAGACTTCCTGACTTCACACTACACTACAAAGCTACAGTAATCAAGACAATATGGTACTGGCACAAAAACAGAAATTTACATCAATGGAACAGGACAGAAAGCCCACAGATGAACCCATGTACCTATGGTCAACTAACCTATGACAAAGGAGGCAAGGATATACAATGGAGAAAAGACAGTCTCTTCAATAAGTGGTGCTGGGAAAACTGGACAGCTACATGTAAAAGAATGAAATTAGAACACTCTCTAACACCATACACAAAAATAAACTCAAAATGGATTAAAGACCTAAATGTAAGACTGGATACTGTAAAACTCTTAGAGGAAAACATAAGAACACTCTTTGACATAAATCACAGCAAGATCTTTTCTAACCCACCTCCTAGAATAATGAAAATAAAAACAAAAATAAACAAATGGGACATAATTAAACTTAAAATCTTTTGCACAGCTAAGGAAACCATAAACCAGAGGAAAAGGCAACAGTCAGAATGGGAGAAAATATTTGCAAATGAAGCAACTGACAAAGGATTAATCTCCAAAATATGAAAAGAGCTCATGCAGCTCAATATTAAAAAAACAAGCCAATCAAAAAATGGGCAGAAGACCTAAATAGACATTTTTCCAAAGACATACAGATGGCCAAGAGGCACATGAAAATCTGCTCAACATCACTAATTATTAGAGAAATGCAAATTAAAACTATGAGGTATCATCTCACACCAGTTAGAATAGGCATCATCAGAAAATCTACAAACAACCAATGCTGGAGAGGGTGTGGAGAAAAGGGAATGCTCTTGCACTGTTGATGGGAAGGTAAAATGATACAGCCACTATGAAGAACAGTATGGAGGTTCCTTAAAAAACTAAAAATAGAATTACCATATGACCCAGCAATCCCACTACTGGGCATATACCCAGAGAAAGCCAAAATTCAAAAAGACACATGCACCCCAACGTTCACTGCAGCACTATTTACAATAGCCAGGTCATGGAAGCAACCTAATGCCCATCAACAGACGAACAGATAGATAAGATGTGGTACATATCTACAATGGAATGGAATATCACTCAGCCACAAAAAGGAATGAAACTGGGTCAGCTGTAGAGACGTGGATAGAGACTGTCATACAGAGTGAAGTAAGTCAGAAAGAGAAAAACAAATATCCTATATTTACGCATATATTTAGAACCTAGAGAAATGGTACAGATGAACAGGTTTCCAAGGCAGAAATAAAGACACAGATGTAGAGAACAAACGTATGGACACCAAATGGGGCGGGGGGGTGCGGGGGATAAATTCGGAGATTGGGATTGACATATATACACTAATATGTATAAAATAGATAACTAATAAGAACCTGCTGTATAAAAAAATAAAAATAAAACTCAAAAAGAAAAAAGAAAAGTTAACTATTTTTAGATTCTATGTATTTTATATTAACCAATGGCTATTCTGGGGTTCTCTAATAACACAAATGAACCTAATTTGATGATATACTCCCTACTGAAGAATTCAAACTTCTTGGTTTACAAAGTCCTATCAACTCTTACAATTTCATCTCCATTCACTCTCCTCATTTTATAATCCAATATTGTTAAGTTACTTATAGTTGTATTTACCTATGTACATACATAAACAAACACATGCACACACAGACACTTTTATATCATGTTATCTCCTACTTCCATGCCTTGCTCTCACAATTCCTTGTGCACACACACCTCTATATGCCAGGGTGATTCTTACTCATCCTTTAAGTCTGAACTCAAGCATCATTTCCTCAAAACCCGCATATGAAATCCTCCTTCCCTTAATACCTTGACATGCCTTGGCATCATGAGATTACATACTGGAAGTATGTGTCTGTTTAATTATAAAATGAGTTCCCCAAAAGTTTGAACTCTATATATTTGTATTCCGCATGTATATAAAAATGTCTGGCAAAGAGCTGGCATTCAATAAATGTGCATTAAAATTAACTCAATCCACCCTTGCAAAAGCCCAAGTCAGAAACTTTAAGCAGCAGCCTGCATTAAATACTAGGTACTGAATGAAAGAAGCATATGTGATACAGCTAGTACTCATTTTTCATTTACACAACGACAACTGGACCATTCTGTACAACTCTCCTGCCTCCATTCCCTATTAATTTTGTTGCTAATTTTCACTATTATTCACTCACCTCACCACTTCAGCATGACTTATGTTCCCCTCTCCCCATGCTATGACCTAAGTTCTCCTGCTGTTTCAATCCTCCACCCTACCTTGAAGAACTCATAAACCATCAACATGCCTCTTGACCTAAGACAGCTCCCAGGACTCTTCTTCTCATGTGTAGCCATCATAATTAACCACACTCCTAATCCCATCTAACAGTCAAAACCTAAATACAGGACCAAGACAGAAAAGTGTCACCAATAAAAACATATGTAAATGTACATATTTCATATATATATATATGAAATATTACATATGTATATAAAATACATTTACTTATATTTGCATAATACACATAAAATGCATACATTTTATATTTAAAATATAAAGTACCTACATAAATACATATATTTCTCAAAGATACTTGAAGACTTCTGCACTGGCCATGAAAAAATAAATGCTACATCAGACCAGAAAAATATATAGAAATGGAAATAAAATTAAAAATATAAGAAACAACTGTTTTTAGACATTGAATCTCAGTTGTGCAGGACTATGATCCCTGAGAAAAGGCAAACAAATGAGGTGAGTGCTACAATTACACTCTACTGCTTTTTGCCTAGTGGCACTTTCTAGACCATAGCACAAGGCAGGGTAACTCAAGCCCAATATGACAATCTCACTGAGATAAGAAAACAGAATTTTTACTTTGTGATGGCTGAGATAGAGCATCCATGAAAAGGGAGCTACACAGAGAAAGAACTCCAGAAAACTATATAAGAGACCCCTGTAGTCTTTAACTGAATACCAAACTGAACATCCTTAGGATGCAAGTCCACAAGGACAAAGAATAATTACCATGGAAGGAACAATTATTAGAGTGCTATAAGCAGAGAAATCCCCAGAGCTCACAAAGGGCTAGAACACATTCTAGTTCCCACCAACCAGAATAGAGAAATCTCCTTGAATACCGAGGGCAATCAGCAGAGAAACCACAAAGGGCATGCCTTAGCATGTCTTAGAAGTAATGGCTACTCTAGATGCACACAAACATAACTTAAACACCAGCCTTTGAAAACTATTAAGCTAATACACAAGTAACCTACTCCCCACCAAAAGAAAACTCAAGACCCTTTAAAGGAAGACAACAAACAAATCCAGTAGTCACAATATAACTTTCACAAGGTTCAGCATCTAATTAGAAATTACTAGACATTCAAAGCACGAAAATGTGACCCAAAGACAAGAAAAGAAATCAGTTAATCAAAACAGAACAAGAAATAAAGAGATAATGACATAGCAAACTAGGATTTTGACACCGCTATTATAAATATGCCCAAGGAAAGGAAAGCATGAACAAATAGGAGTCAAAATGAAGATATAAAAAAGACCCAAATGAAATGTCTAATGATGAAAAATACAATAACTGAAATGAAAACTTTAATGACTGGGGATAACAGCCAACTAGATGCTACAAAAGAAAAGCCTAGTGAACTTGAACCTAAAATGCAACAGTAAAATCTATCCAAACTGAAGAACAGAAAAGGCTAGAATGAAAATAAATAAAGGTTCAGTGACTTATGGGACAGAATTAAGGAGACTAGCAGAATAAGAGGGGACACAAAAAACATTTCACGAAAATAATAGCCAGAAAGTTTCAAATTTGATGGAAACTATGAACTCATAAATCAAAAAAGCACAATGAACCCAAGGCAGGATAAAGACAAAGAAAACAATATCAAACGTATCATAATTGATTTGCTAAAAAAAATGATAAAGAAAAAATTTTAAAAGCATTCAGAGCAGAAAGAAATATATACAGAGAGAAAGGGATAAACATGACTGCAAATGTCTCTCATTAGGAACAATGTAGGCAAAAGACAATGAAATGACATCTTAAAGTACAGGAAAAGAACTATAAACTTAAAATTATCTGTCTAGGAAAAAAACTTTAAAAATGAAGACTAAACAAAACAAATTTTCAGACAAACAGTAACTTAGAGAAATGTCACAAGATAAGCCCCAGTAAAATTAAGAAAACTGCAACCATATCAAGAATCTTTGCCAATGCTGTGAGACTAGAAACCAAGTACAAGAAAAAAACTGCAAAAAAACACAAACATGTGGAGGCTAAAGAATTTGCTACTAAAAACCCAATGGATCACTGAAGAAATCAAAGAGGAAATAATACCTAGAGACAAATAACACTGAAAACATGACGATCCAAAACATATGGGACGAGAAAAAGCAGTTCTAAGAGGGAACTTTACAGTGATACAAGCTTGTCAGGAAGCAAGAAAAAACTCAAATAAAGAACCTAACTTACCCCTGAAGAAACAAGCAAAAGAAGAAACAAAACTCAAAGTTAGTAGAAGGAAAGAAACCATAAAGATCAGAGCAGAAATAAATGAAACAGAGACTAAAAAAAAACAGAAAACATCAATGAAACTAAAAGCTTGCTCTCGGAAAAGATAAACAAAACCAATAAACCTTTAGCCAGATTCATCAGAGAAAAAGAGAAATGGTCCAATCAGAAATGAAAAAGTATAAGTTACAACACCACAGAAATACAAAAGGTCAAAAGAGACTACTAAGAACAACTATATGCCAATAAAATGAAAAACCTAGAAGAAACAGACAAATTCTTGGAAAGGTACAATCTCCCAAGACTGAACCAAGAATAAATAGAAAAGTATGAATACATTAATTATCAGTAATGAAACTGAATCAGTAATTTAAAAAAAACAAACAAACTCCAAACAGACAAAAGTCCAGGACCAGATGGCTTCACAAGTGAATTCTACCAAACATTTAGAGAAGAGTTAACAGCTATCCTTCTCAAACTATTCCAAAAAAATTGCAGAGGAAGGAACATTTCCAAACTCATTCTCTGAGGCCAGAATCACCCTAATACCAAAACCAGGCAAACATATTGAGAAAAAAAAATTACCAGCCAATATCACTGCTGAAGATAGATGCAAAACTCCTCAACAGGAGATAAGCAAATTCAATCCAACAATACATTAAAAGGATCATTCAGCTTTGTCAAGTAGGATTTACCCCAGGGATGCAAGGATTTTTCAATACTTACAAATCTATCAATGTGATACACCACATTAACAAATTGAAGAATTAAAACCATATGACCATCTCAATAGATGCAGAAAAACCTTACGTTAAAGTTCAACATTTATGATAAAAACTCTCCAGAAAGTGGGCATAATAAAGGCCATATATGACAAATCCACAGCTAACGTCATGCTCAATTTCCTCTAAGATCAGGAACAAAACAAGGATACCCACTCTTGCCACTTTTATTCAACATAGTTTTAGAAGTCCTAGCCACAATCGGACAAGAAAAAGAAATAAAAGGAGTCCAAATTGGAACAGAAGAAGTAAAACTGTCATTATCTAGAAGTGACATGACACTATACATAGAAAATCCTAAAAGCACTACCAGAAAACTACTAGAGCTTATCTATGAATTTAGTAAAGTTGCAGGATACAATACTAATATACAGAAATCTGTTGCATCTCTATACACCAACAGTGAACTATCAGAAAGAGAATGTAAGAAACAACCCCATTTACCACCACATCAAAAAGAATAAAATATCTAGGAATAAGCCTACCTAGCGAGGTAAAAGACCTGTACTCGGAAAAATATAAGACACTGATGAAAGAAACTGAAGAAGACACAAATAGAAAAATATACCTGTGTTCTTGGATTGAAAGAATTAACATTGTTAAAATGACCATACTACCCAAGGCAATCTACAGATTCACTGCAATCCCTATCAAATTACCAATGGCGTTTTTCACAGAACTAGAACAAATAATTTTAAAACTTGTATGGAAACACAAAAGGCACTGAATAGCTAAAGCTATCTTGAGAAAGAAGAACAGAGATGGAGGAATCATGCTTCCAGACTTCAGATTATACTACAAAGCTACAGTAATCAAAACAGTACGGCACTGGCACCAAAAAAAAAAAAAAGACACATAGATCAATGCAACAGGATGGAGAGCCCAGAAATAAACCCACACACCTATGGTCAATTAATCTATGACAAAGGAGGCAAAAATATACAATGGAGAAAAGACAGTCCCTTCAATAAGTGGTGCTGGGAAAACTGGACAGCTACATGTAAAAGAATGAAATTAGAACATCCTCTAACACCGTATACAAATATAAACTCAAAATGTATTAAAGACCTAAATATAAGACCTATACTATAAAACTCCTAAAAGAAAACAGGCAGAACACTCTTTGACATATATCACAGCAACATATTTTTGGATCCGTCTCTTAAAGCAAAGGAAACAGAATCAAAAGTAAATAAATGGGACCTAATTAAACTTAAAATCTTTGGCACAGCAAAGGAAACAACTGACAAAACGAAAAGACAACCTACTGAATGGGAGAAAATATTTGCAAATGATATGACTGAAAGGGGTTAATACCCCACATATATAAACAACTCATACAACTCATAATCAAAAAAACAAATAACCCATTTAAAAAATGGGCAGAAGAACTGAACAGACATTTTTCCAAAGAGGAAATGAAGATGGCTGATGGGCGAAAAGATACTCAACATCGTTAATTATCAGGGAAATGCAAATCAAAACCACAATGAGATATCACCTCACACCTGTCAGAATGGCTATCATCAAAAAGAACGCAAATGACAAATGACAAGGATGTGAAGAAAAGGGAACCATGCTACACTGTTGGTGAAATGTAAACTGGTGCAGCCACTGTGGAAAACAGTATGGAGGTTTCTCAAAAAACTAAAAATACAACTACCATATGATCTAGCAATTCCACTCCCAAGTATATACTCCCAAAAAACAAAAACACTAATTCAAAAAGATACATGAACCCTAATGTTCAGAGCAGCATTATTTACAATCACCAAGGTATGGAAGCAACTGAAATGTCCACCAACAGATGAATGGATAAAGATATGGCATATATATATAATAGAACAATACTACTCAGCCATAAAAAAGAATGAAGTTTTGCCATTTGCACCAACATGGACAGACCTGGAGGGCATTATGCTAAGTGAAGTAGTAAGTGAGACAAAGAAAAACAAATACTACAAAATATCACTTATATGTGGTATCTAAAAATAAAACAAACTAGTGAATAAAACAAAAAGAAAGCAGACTCACAGATATAGAGGGTAAACTAGTAGCTAACAGTGGGGAGAGAGAAGGGGAAAGGGGCAATATAGGCACAGGGGATTAAAATTAAGGGTTATTATGGGATTATATTAAATCATGTCTGTGAAACTTTTGAAAAGTATAAGGCACTACAAAATTTTAAAAATCTTTCATTCAACTAAAAAAAATAGAATGAATCAATGAATGAATAAACAAATAAGAACACTAAAATAAAACCAACTAACCCAAATGAAGCTAGGAAGAGAAAAAATAAATGGGACAAATAGAAAAGGGAAAGCAAGATGGCAGACAAACTCAAACATACCTGTAATTACATTAAACATTAATAATCTAAACCAGCACTATCTAATAGGATCTTCTATACCTACACCGCCCAATATGGTAGCCACTAACCTAGCCATATGTGTCTACAAACACTTAAAAAATCTGGCTAGAGACCCTGAAGAAATGAACTTTCAACCTGATATAACTTCAGTAAATTTTTACCAAAAATGTTAAAGTCAATATGGCTGTCATATTATATAGTGGAGAAAATCCTCTAATTTACAAGGAAGAAACTGATAAGTTAGATAAAAAAGCAAGCCCCAGACTGTCCACAAGAAATACTTTCAATATAAAATAAACAGATACATTAAAACTAAAAGAATAAAAATAAATACACCATGAAAACAAAAAGTCAGAAAACTGAGAAGGCTTTATTACTATGAGACAAAAGTAGACCTTAAAGAAGAATATTACCAGAAATAAAGAGGAACATTTCATGATATAATCGTCAATTCATCAAGGAGATACAACAATCCTAAATGTGTATGTATCTAACAAGACTTCAAAATACATGAGGCAAAAACTGACAAAACTGAAAGAAGAAAAAGACAAATCCACAACACAGATTTTACTGCTGCTCTCTCAGTAACTGACAGAAGAGGAAAACAGAAAATCAGTAAGAATACAGATGACTTAACACTATGAATAAACTTTCCCATGTTGACATTCACAGAACACTACAACTAACAACAGCTGAATATACATTCATTTCAATTACATAAGGAATTTTCACCAAGATAGAGTATAGGCTAGGCCATAAAATTAGTCTCTATGATTTTTTTTAAAACTAAATTATACAGAGTATGTTTTGTGACAACAATAGAATTAAATTTGAAGTCAAAAACAAAACTGGTTAAATCCACAAATACCTGGAAAATTTTAAACTCATATATAGTCTGTAAGTTTAAAAAAAGTAACAAAATCAATTCGAAAATATTTTGAAAAGATGACAATGAAAACATAACACATCAAAATTAGTTAGGTGGAGATACAACAGTGTTAGGAGAAAAAATTGTAGATTAAATACTCATTCGAAAATAAGAAAGATTTAGAATCAAAGACCTACACACCCACTTCAGGAAGCTAGAAAAAGAAGAGCAAATTAAATACAAAATAGGTAATAGGAAAGAAACAGTAAAAAGAGTGGAAATCAATAAAATAGAAAATACACAACTAGAAAATTAATGAAACTAAAAGGCAATTCTTTGAAAAGATTAATAAAATTGATAAACCTAAAACTATTCTAACCAAGGAAACAATGAGAAAATAGAAATAGCCAAAATCAGGAATGAAAGAGGGGACATAACTACAGACTCAACAGACATTAAAAGGACAATAAAGGAATATTACAATATTATGACAATAAATTCAAAAATTTAGATGAAATAAACAAATTCCTTGCAAACCTTAATTCCAAAACTAACTCAAGAATAAAGAGAAAACATTTAATACAGATATTAAAGAAATTAAATGTGTGCTTTAAGCATCCCAGAAAGAAAACTCCAGGCCCAAACAGTTTGACTAGTGAGTTTTAACAATCCTTTAAGGAAGAAATCACACCAATCCTGCACAAACTCTTCTACAAATGGAAGAACAGGGAATATTTCCTAATTCATACGTGAGGCCAGCATTACCCTTACAACAAAACCCAATACCCCTCATAAACACAGATGCAAATATTCTCAACTAATCGTGAGCAAATCATATCAGAAAAAATATATATAAAATAAAATGTGCTTGTAAGTATATATAAATAAAATATTTTATAATTAAATAAACAAAAATAACCAAATAGAGTGTATCCCAGAAATTCAGGTTGCTGTAACATTCAAAAATCAACCACTGTAATTCTCCATATTAACAGGATAAAGGAGAAAAATCATATGATTACATAAATAGATGCCGAAAAAGTATTTGACAAAATCCAATGCTATTCAGGACACCAACTCTTAGAAAAAAATAAAAATAGAGGAGAATTTACTCAGTCTAAAAGAGCATACATGAAAAGCCCACAGCTAACATCATGCTTAAAGGTGAAAGATAAATGCTTTCCACTTAAGATAAAGAACAGGTAAGGATGTCCACTCTCACCACTTCTATTCAACACTATATTGAAGGCCGAGCGAGTGAAATAAAATAACAAAAAATTAACAAATGGGATAAAACGCCTAGAGATCGGAAAGAAAAAAAAGTGTCTTTATTCACACATAAGATAATCATGTACTAAGAATCAACCAAAAAAACCTAACACTAGTACTTGTGAATTTAGCAAGGTGACAAGATACAAGGTAAATATACAAAAATCCACTGTAAACGTATATGCTAGCTGCAAATACACAAAAAATAAAATTTATTTTTTTAATTCCATTTCCAACAGCACCCCAAGAAAATAAAATATAAAAAATTTAACAAAAGATGATAGTAAGACCTCTACACTGAAAATTCCAGAACACTGTGAGAGAAATTAAAGAAGACTTAAAGAGATGGAGAGATATACCACATGCATGATGGGTTTGGAAGACTCTCTATTTTAAGATATTAATTCTCCCAAAATTGATCTATTGATGCAAAACAATTCCAATCAAAATATCAGTACATACTTTTGTTGAAAGTGATAGGCTGATTCTAAAATTTATTTTAAAAATGCAAAGAACTTAAGAGTAGCAAACAATTTTCAAAAAGAACAAAATCATAGAACTTACACTACCTTATTCCAAGACTTACCCTAAACTTGCAGTAATTACAACAGTTTATTTACTGGCCAAGGAGAGACATACAAGCCAAGGGAACAGAACAGAGTCTAGAAATTAACCCACAAATATATATGCTCAATTGTATTTAAAACAAAGGAGCTTAAGTAATTCAACAAAGAAAGGTTAGCCTTCTCAACAAATGATGCTGGAACAAGTGGAAATCCACGTGGAAAAACTGAAATTTGACACTTACTACATACCGTAAGCAAAAATTAACTCAAAATGAATCGCTGATAAACGAAAAAGCCAAAGCTACAAAACTTCTTGAAAAAAACACAGGAGAAAATCTTCACAACCTTGAGATGTGCAAAAATTAGGACACCAAAAGCAGTAACTACGAAAAATTAACGATAAAAGAAAATAATTAATAAATTGGACTTCATAAAAGAAAACAGAATGGCCAATAAAGACTTAAAGTAATGCTCTACATCACTGGTGTTCAGGGAAATATCACATGAAATATTACTACACATAGTAGGATGGTCAAAAAAGTACAAAGGCTGAAAATTCCAAGTGCTTGCAAAGATGCAGAATAACTGGAATTCTCATATATTGCTGGTAGGAGTGTAAAATGGTCCAAACACTTTGGAAAACTATGACATTCTTCCAAGAGAAAAACATGTCCACCAAATGACTTGTACACAAACATTCACAGTAGCTTTATTCATACTAGCGCAAACTAAAAAACCACCCAAATGACTTTGAACAGATAAGACAGATAAGCAAATTATGGTATATTCATACACTGGAATATAGCAATAAAGAGAAAGGAAATACTGATACATGCAATTACATCAGTTGCAAAAACATTATGTAAAGCCAAAGAAGCCCGACACAAAAAGGATCATATTACAGTTGACCCTTGAACAATGTGGGGGTTAGGGGTGCTGATCCTCCGTGCAGTGGAAAATCCACGTGTAACTTTACAGTTGGCCATCCATATCTATGGTTCCACATCCGCAGATTCAACTAACCAACTGTAGATCGTGCAGTACTATAGTACATATTCCTCGAAAAGGATCCACGTACAAATGGACCTGTGCAGTCCAAACCCGTGTTGTTCAAGAGTCAACCATATATGAATATTCATATGAAATTCTAGAACAGCAAAAACTAATCTATAGTGTGCTAAAGCAGATCTATGCCTGCCCAATCCCAGAGTGGAGGAGTAGGGAGGGTGAGGAGGAACTGATTGCAAAGAGCCATGAAGAACTTTATGGGAAATGGAAATGCTATCTTAACTGACAGTTAAAAAGGTATATTCATTAAATAGTACAATTAATATAGGATTATTTTATTATATATAAATTATACCTCAGTAAAGCTCATTTTAAAAGTTAAAAGAAAAAAAAATAGAAAGCCTGACAGTCAAGATACGCTTTCCAGCCTCACATGGATCCTCAATGGTTCCCAGCAATTCATTTGCTTCTTTTATTACCTAAGCAAAGTTGTTTCAAATCTATACTATTTCCTCAGTCCCTCCATCCTACTTCTACTCCCAAGTTGTCATCTCAGATGATGATTTTACCTTCTACTTCACAAAGGAAACAGAGAACATCAAGCAGAAACACCATCAATAATCTGCTCCCCTTCTTATTTATCTGCTACCTCCTCCTTATTTATCTGTATTTGTATACATCTTTACTACTTCCCTCTAGCTCAGAAGAGAAGGTGATCCTACCTCCCATCTAAGCTTACCCCTTCCCCTGGAAGCTTGCTCACCCAAACTTAGCATTCTCCTCAGCAATATTTATCCCTCTCTTCCTAAAAACATTTTCTCAAAAAGACCTCCCAACCAACCTGATTCCCCTAGCTATCATTCTGTCTTTCCTACCCTTCACTGTCAGTATAAGTTTCTCTGTTCTTCTTCAGTCAACCTCAATGTGATGTGGGCACTGAGCATTCATTCAAACTACTCTCTCTAAGGTATATATTATACAACTTAATAGGTATGTATAAATGTACATGCTATATATTGCAACAAAAAGACTTATGTATGTTGCAGAGAAGAACAGCAATAGCAACAAGAACAACAAAGAACAGGACAGTGTGTCTCTAATAAAGGGAAGCAAGTGCCCTTAATCAATTGACATAAATGTTTAGTTGCCCTGGCAGATATATCCCCATGGAATGAGGATTCTTAACCTGTGATCCTTGTGTAAACTCCTGGGAGTTTTACAAACTCCCCTGAAATAAACAACTTTGTATATAAATTTCTTTTTGAAGAAAAGATCACTTTTATCAGATTCTCAATGGGGTCAGCAACTCAATCCCACAATTGTGGAAAAAGTACCTCTATCTTCTTTTCTCATTAAGATTTTCTAACTCCCTTTGCGCTGAGTTATATTCCAAAAAAATTTTTTTTCTGTATGATATTCCTACCATTACAAAATATGCTGGATAGTCAATAAAACTATCCAGGTGTATTTCTCACTATGAATTAAGATACTGCGTTCTCAAATAAGATAGGCTTTCATGAGCCAATTATCATCTCAGGGTATACTGCCAAAAATTTAATTTCTGAAACTACAAGAAGGCCAGATTGTCAAACATGATGATTCAACTGAGAGTATAATCCTCTGAAGATCGTACCTATGAGTCCAATTATCCCTAAACATCTCTAGCTCATCACTCACTAAGCACAACATACCTTTCTCTTCCTGAAAATAAGCATGAGGGTTTGGCCTGCATTCCTATCCTCTGTGAGTCCTCTCACCCCAGACCTCGCTAGAGACAAAGCAGACCCAGCATTCTCTTCCTTTTTGTCCCAAACATAAATATATAAATACAACCTATTTTAAAGACTTAAATGTTAATTTCTATGAAAAGCAAACAGAAGTAACAGACTCTGAAATATCTCGGCACTCTTTTCCCTTATTTTACAGTACTACTCTTACCTGCTTCTCCTAATTTTCCAACTACTTCTACTTAATATCCTTTATTTTCTGTCTGGCTCCTCAGTATAGGTATTATTCTTTCTTTTCAATTACCCTAGGCAATTCATCCATTCTAATGGCTTCAATGAGCAATGATTCTCAAAATGTATCTCTGTCCTCTTACCTTTATCTATAACCTAAGATCCATATTTCTACCATTTCCTGGACATCTCCAAGTAGATGTCTCCCAGGCATTTTCATATCCTAACTAATAATATTATCTAAGTTCTCATATATATTTTAGGTTCCCATATGTTGTTCCTCTAAATACAATTTTCTCAAGTAGCTGCTTTGGTTAGTTTTAGTACATACTTACTGATGAACTGTCAGTTGACTCATTGTTTTTTTCACACTTTTGTTTCTTGCTCTTTTTTTTCTTCTCTTTTTTTACTTTTCTTGAATGCTTGTCTTTTTTCTTCTTTTTCTTCACAGAGTGTTCCTATAAATAATCATGTCGAAGAGGTAAGAATTTAGTTTAGCTTACTTTAAAAGGAAGTATTTTGAGGAAAAGAAAGCTCTATATTCCAAAAAACTTTAAATCTTTCATGAAAGGAGACAAGGAATATGACTAAATAAATAATTTCTTCTAAGAAACTTTACCATACTTCTATAATATATGCCACTACTAATAAATCATATAGCTAAAATTTCTTAGAAAAATATGAGGGAAGTTTTATTTGCAGATACATTGACAGACAGATATAATCAAAAAAACACATATATGCACAGACATACGTGTATGTGTATCTCCTTCAATAGGCCCAAAAGAATTTATAGAAGATTACTAGCCACATAAAATATAACAAGATAGCATAAACTGTGGGATGAGAAAACAAGGATTGAGACAACCCCCCTAAAAAAAAAAGAAAAAGAAATAAAAGCATGACATTAAGCTTAAAACACATAACTTTTTAGATCCATAAACTTGCCACAAGTGGGCTAGAAATTTGAAGCTAAGCTTTCTACCAGCCAACTCAACTAACAAAATCTTTCCAATGTCATTATGTCCAAAATATTATTTGGCCAGAGAGAGAAAATATTCAGTAATGCCAACTATGTGATATTCATTCTGTAACTTGCAAAAATAGTCTATAAAGTTACTCCTCCAATATTAACTTGAATAAGTACAAAAAGAAAAAAAAAAAGACAGATAAGCTTACATCAAGTAAGCCTGTTAGTATTCACCTGTGAGATTTGTTCAACTCGCTTATTCACATCAGGTAGCATCCATGTTTCCTTACCCCAAAGTCGTTTAAGTTCTTTACGCCTTTCTTCCTTTTCAAAATTGGCTTTACCCTAAAACAGTGAAAAAAGAAAAATTAACAATTGATCCACTTGCCTTTCACAAAAAAGCAAAACAAAAACTTCTCCCTCTTTCATATAAGGCTTACCAGGAATTTGCTTCTACCAAAGTGTAAGAAAGATTTAAACAAAAAAACTCTCCTTCCACATTACCAATTGCATTACCAATTACCAATCTCTAGTGAAATGAGCCACCAATCAAAGACAGAATCCGGGGACCTACTGTACACCTTCCCTCTCCCTAAGCTCCCTACCTCAAATATGACTTGAATCTCTTTTCCCTTCACTATCCCACTGATACTGCCTGGCACTTTTGTAACTGTTTGGGGACTGACCTCCACACCTTCAGTCTGCAGTGCCCAAACCCCTCTACCAACACCCCCAAAATGCTTCAGGAAGAATCACCTTTCTAAAAACAAATGATTATATTGCTAATTTTTATTCATCTTTCAACAACAGTCAAATAAAGTAAGATCTTTCTAGGAAGTTGTTCCTGCCTTTTCATTCTGCCCCCAAATTTCAAAGCTGGGGTTGGTCCTTCTCAAACCTCTGTACGTAGCTCTACTATACAATTTATCACAAACCCTACTCTCTCCAAAAGCTGCCTGAAATATCAGAGACAAGGATGAAGGATATTTATTATACACGTATATTACATATGCTGAAATCAGGGAACAACACCAACCTTTCACCTAAGACTTATTGCCCTCTCTTCCCCTGTAAATCTGGTTGTAGTCGCTACACCTTCTCCTTCCTGTCTCTATACCGGCTCCTTCTCGTCTGCATTTAAACTCGTTTTAAACTGTTCCAGCTTAAAACAAAATCCATCACTTGTTTCACCTTACATTGCTCTCCAACTACAACTTTTCCCCTTCATTGCCACACTTCTTACATATTGTCAGATAATTCAATAGTACAGTTTACTTCCTGCATTCTTTATGTTACCTCTACCGCATCTCAATCTTAATGAGAAATAGAATGCTTCTCAACCTTTTTCGAAGTGCTGAATTCTCTGGGTCTCTTGTCTCAATCCTTGTTTGCATCAGTAAGTATTTACAATAAGCCAATAACTGATATAAATAGTTTAAAAGGAGAATGAAACGGTCTACTCTGACAAGGCTTACATGTGTTCCTGGAAACGGAAAATTTCATTTCAGATATAGCAAGAGCGAGGATTGAGACTATATAAAACGCAGAGAGAGTCGTTGTAAGTGGCGGAGTTCTTCGAAAGTGCGCAGCTCAGGTGATCAGGTGATAGAAATGTCAAGAATGGATGATTTAAAAGATAAGGAAATTCAGAGGAAATAAACAAGTCTTACTGAAAAGAGTATGAGCAACTGGAGCCTGCCAGAGCATCTAGGAGGCAGAAGATACCCAAGAATTTGCGGGCATTCCAAAGGGAGACATCTACCCCAACACAACCAGGTAAGTTGAGATACCAAGGCTGCGGGGAGGCAGCAGAACCAAAGGCCTGGCTCCCAGAAAGCCTCCACTTTCTCAATTCTAAATGGTTCACGAAGCCCCCAAACAGAGGTACCTGTCCCAACACCTCGGTCCTGGAAAGCCGAGTCTGTTCCTTACGCTCGTCGACGACCCTAGCATTTTCAAACTCACCACCGGCAGCCGCCATGGTGGTTGTCGTAAAGTTGGGAAGCCGTCACAAAATATCAGTTTACGACTGTCGTAATTAACTAAACAAACCGGGACTTCCGACTAGGAGGAGGAGGGGCGCTGTCCACCAGTAGAGCATGCGCAGATCTGATTGTCGCTTGCTATTCGGGTGAATTGTCTAACCCGTGGTTTTAGAGGAAGCAGGAAGATTTAGCCGGGGAATTGCCCACCTTCGTATATTGAGATTGCGCTGAGCAGGACTGGTGTAGGTGTACATTTGTTACGGGTTTTGCAAGGTTCTGACGGCATTTTCAGCTATCAGCTATCTCCTCTTAAAATCTCCGCAGTAAGTTAGACACTCAGGGAGGTTAAATCCGCACCTTTCAAAGATTTCCACCAAAGCGCCCTTCCCGCCAAAGAGGTTTCCCTGTGCTGGAGGAATGGAACGAAGGAAGGTTGGCCAGAAAGGCAATGCAAGGTAGCAGGAGGGCAAAATTGCTTTGAAGAGTCAATGTTTTGCTTTGGTGGACTTTTGTAAAGTACAGTATATGAAAAAGTCATGTGAATTTTGCATTGCACTTCATAATTTATACGAGCTTATTTAAAGTGTAACATTTTTTCTGACTGACATATTATTTGTTCATACTTATTCACTCAAGCATTTTTCATTACAGTGTGCAATTACCTATTTGTGTGTTCCTGTTTTATGTTTGGGTCTGTGCTACAATAAAAATAGAA
Organism: Monodon monoceros; assembly: GCF_005190385.1. NCBI lineage: Eukaryota > Metazoa > Chordata > Mammalia > Artiodactyla > Monodontidae > Monodon > Monodon monoceros. The sequence goes on from NW_021703784.1 coordinate 25,776,609, forward strand.
GTGAGGGGTTTTCTTCCCTCTCCTGAGAACAAGGAAAATAAAGGGAACAGTGAACAGGCTAGAGAAGAAACATAACCTGGCCTGAAAGAGCTAATCACCCCTTATTTTAACTGTTACTAATCTGTAGTGTCTGTAACTAGATTTGTACTTCACAAAGCTAACCTATCACTCCCTAACTTTGTGTAAATTACATCCTCCTCCTGGTGTTTACATTTACTATGCTCCCTTGTAACAAATCACCCCCTGTAGCTTTTGGCTTCAGAAAGAAGGTCGCTGGCCTATAAACCAGAGACAAAAGGACCCAATTACCAGGCTGCCTAATGCCAGCTATGACTGTTTTGAAAAAATGCAAGGAGAAAAAGAATGCCAGGGGGGCACAGTTCTTGAGGTGCTAACCTGCCATGTCTTCCCTTCTGCCTGGCAGAGAAATAAAGCCATCTCTCTTATCCTCCAAAGTCTCTGTCTCTGTATTCTGTTCAGCATCGGTGCACAGAGAGCCAAGGTTTTTTGGCAGCATCTCCCAAACATAGAACTTTAAGTTCCATGAAGAATAAGACATTCTAAAGTATTAATCAAGTGCTTTGAGACTATAAAACACCGAGCTTATATATAATCACAAAGATAAAGAAGAAGGTTGGAGAATAATAAACTAGATACTTTAAAAACATTAAAAATAGTTAACATAAACCAGATTGAAGTATGTCGACTAAAAAATTATTCACAGCCTAAAAGCTGAGAGTTATGTTTTATTTGGCGGGAATTTTAGGACTTCAAGCCTGGGAGGCAGCATTTCAAGTAACCCTGAGAGAACTGCTTCGAGGAGGCGAAGCAGGGAGCCAGGATATATAGGAGTTTTGCAACAATGGGCAGGTAGTCTGAAAATCAAAAGATTATTAATTAAAGAAAACCACATATGTCAAGTTAAGTAATTTAATGCTTTTCTATATATGGGGAGATGCAAGAGTCTGGGCTCACTGAAATCGTTGCTTTAATATGCACCTCAGCTATCTGGGGCCCATATCTTGTGTTTTCATATCCTGTTTCCTCAGGGCTCTCCGTGGGGAGTGGCTATAGTCTGATGGCTGCTAGATGGCAGGTATTCTTTTCCTTCCTGAGTTCCCTCAGGATTCAGCAGCTCACCATAGGCTGTGGCTGTAATCACTGATGACTGTGACATCCTTTGTTTACTGATATGGCAGGCAATATTCCATTTATCAGGTAAATATGCTTCATTTTAAGTTTTCATAAAACTGAATTTGTGTTTCCAAGAAGCTTTCCCAGGAGTTTCTATTTCACCTATCTGAAAATCTTAACTTCAAACATGTAGTGTTTACTTGTTTGGTATTCAAAATAGATGTATTCATTGCATTTTTGTTACAGAAAAGTGAATTTTAATTTATGAATTAACCTTGAAATATTTAACCCAGTGTGACTTTGAGACAGGCTGGGACCTGGGACACTTTGCTGCAGTGTTTGCACCTGGACAAACGTCTCCTCCAGCAACAAAATACAAAGAAACTACATGGGACTAAAAATAACTGTGTGCATGCACAGTTGGGGCAAATTATGGACAACAAGATACAAAAAGACTAAAACCCAACTGCCACTTCTGAAGAGCCAGGAACAAAAACAGGAGGCAAAAGTAGGGTACCAGTAGCAAAAGCAGGGTAATGAGCATGACCCCTGTACACAATACCCGCAAAGGGGTGGGCAAACCACCTAAACCACCCTTCTGGCCCGACCCCTGGACCCACCCCTACCCTCACCCCATAGATGGAAACAGCTCGCCCCAGACTCAGCAAGCAAACATGGGAATCTGTTACTTCTTTTTGCCCCCTCCTGCTGCAGGAGCCCCAATAAAGCCTTGCCTGAATTTGTCTGGCCTTTCATCAATTTCTATTAATTAAAGAAGGCTAAGAACCCTGGTCAATATCAGACTTTGTGGCACCCAGTGTGGGGCATTTGTCCCCTTCCTGGGAGAGAATCTGGGCATCTCTGGGACCACTGAATGCAGCTTTCCCATGGGTGTCAAGCGGCCACCTGAACCTCTTGTTTGGGTGTCACCAAGTTTGGTAAGTCTGCCTTCCTGGCCCCTGAGGACTTCAGTACCCTCATTCAGGCAATGCTTTCCCTCTCCCTTTTGTCTCTTTCCCTCTCCTGATATCTCTCTACTTCTCCTTTCTCTGTCCTCTTCTACTTCTCTGTCCTATCCATCCAAGAGAGTGGACGTCAGGCAGCTACAGCATCACTCCTCTTGGAAATGAGACAGGCTGGGACCTGGGACCTGGGACACTTTGCTGCAGTGCTTGCACCTGGACAAATACCTCCTTGAGCAACCGAATAAACAAAAGGGTGGGCAAAGCACCCAAGCCACCTCTCCGGCCCAGCCCCTGGACCCACCCCTACCCTCACCCCACATAAGGAACCAGCTTGCCTCCCTCCTCAGTGAGCAAGCAAGAGAAACTGTTACTTGTTTTTGCCCCCTCATGCTGCAGCAGGAGCCCCCAAAAATCCTTGTCTGAATTTCTTGTCTAGCCTCATCAATATCTATTGATTAAGGAAGGCCAAGAACCCTCGTTGGTAAGAACTTGACAGATTTTTGTCATAATTAACCCAAATGTCACTCCACTCTTTCAGATTCTCTTGGGATTCAGAAAAGCATCTGTTTACCCCTTGCATCAATTGTGGGGTCAAAAAATTGGTGATAATAGCAGAAAAATGCAAAATTATATAACAAACTTTTAAATCCTATTTAAGGCACAGAAGAGACTAGAACAAATGAAGAGGCATACCATGTGCTTGAAGAAGGCTCAACATCATAAAGAATTCAATTGTCTATAAATTACTTTGTGAATACAATAACCAATAAAATTACCAACAAAAAATGCTGGCATCAGGGAGGGGAACTAGACCGGTTGATATAGAAAAATAAGGTAAAGCAAGTTGTTTTTACTAGTTTGCATTTGGCCACATCAATAGAAATCTATGGTTTAATCAAACAAAGCGTAATGTAATAAGGAGCCTAAAGGTAGCTGGTCCAGGAACCATGTTGTTTCTCCTTTTCTGCTTTGTGACACTTAGTATGTAACTTAAGTCTTTATAGTCACAAGGAATGTGTTCCATTCTTTCACATCTGTACCTTGCATCTATTAAAAATAGGAATAAGGGGGAAGAATAAAGGGCAAGAAGTGTATGACACCTAAGCCTACCCCATTTTTATTAGAAAAATTATGACTTTCCTAAAGCCTAGTCCATTTTCTGTTTAAATCTTAATGAACCAGAAGTAGGTTACATGACCACAACTAACCGTGGAGTCATGAAGATTCCAGAACAGTTTTGTTATAGAATGACACTCAGCTTAGATTTGTCTGAGGTTTCTTTGTGGTTAGACTTAGGTTAAGCATCTTGGACAGAACTATCACAGAAGTATGACTGTGTTCTCATTGTATCCTATCAGGTAACACACAATTTCCATTTGTTCTATTACTAGTGATGTTAACCCTGATCATTTAAATAAAGTGGCTTCTGCCAAACTTCTCTACTATAAAGTTACTCCTTTCCCCTTTGTAGTTAATAAGTATTTTTCAGACAGTTCTTTGAAACTACATGATCAGGTCACCCCAAATGGCTGTTCTCTTGATCTCTGTACATCCCCAGTTCAACCAGTCCCTGCCTCACCTACACCCTACTCGCCCTACTTCCCAATTAATCTTAGATCCTAATCATTAAATGCCTACATACTTACCCCCACCCTAGCTAGTGATTATTCTAATCTTTAGATCAGAACTATTTCCACTATGATAGTTTATCAAAGGGGTGGTGAGAGGTGTGCTCCTCTGCTGGTTTCCCTGGTAATCATGAGCCAAGCTGAGGTCAATTCCACCTATAACTGATAACACCTTCTTCCCCAGGTAGCAAAGTTTGCTGCCACATACTGTCTGCCATCTGCCTTCCATGGTGGGGTGTCCCTCCAAGACACTTTTGCTTTTGTAAGATCCTCTATCCATTAAACCATTGATGTCTTTGTCACTGACTTTGGGCTCTTTCCTTGGTCTTGAGGCTGGGCAATTACAGGGCTTGCAGGCCTGCAGGGGGCAGTCCAATAGAAACTATGCTAATTTATTATCAAACTTCCAAATTATGCATTTTTATTAGTATAGACTCATGATTTCTATCTCTATTCAGTAGATTCATAATTTTATTCAGTGGGATAATAATACATTGTTATCAGAATTTATTTTGATGCCCCAGTTTGGCCAGTGAGAGCCCCAAGCTGGTTTTTGTGACCTTTCCACATACCTCCATTTTCTTTGAGTGCTTCCTTACTTTCTAGTATAAGAAGATGACCTAGGCTCATCATGTCATTTCTCTGCCTATGCCTTGAAATCAGCCCATTCTCCAAGAATCCCTTGTATATTTTAGTTTAATAAGAATCACATTAAATCTGTAGATTGCTTTGGGTAGTATTGCCATTTTAACAATATTAATTCTTCCAATCCAAGAGCATGGGATATCTTTCTATTTCTTTGAGTCCTCTTTTATTTCCTTTACTAATGTTTTATAATTCTCAGTGTATAAGTCTTTCACCTCCTTGGTCAGGTTTATTCTTAGGTTTTCTTTTTTTTTTTTTTTGGTGCAATCTTAAAAGGTATTGTTTTTTTACATTCCTGTTCTGATATTTTATTGTTAGTGTAAATGAATGCAACCAATTTCTGAACGTTAATCTTGTATCCTGCTACTTTGCTGAATTCATTTATTAGATCTAGTAGTTTTTGTGTGGAGTCCTTAGGGTTTTCTATATATAGTATCATGTCACCTGCATATAGTGATAATTTTACCTCTTCCCTTCCAATTTGGATAACTTTTATTTCTTTTTCTTGTCTGACTGATGTAGGTAGGACTTCCAATACTATGTTGAAGAGAAGGGATGAGAGTGGGCATTCTTGTCTTGTTCCAAATTTTAGCGGAAAGTCTTTCAGATTTTCACCATTGAGTATTACACTGGCTGTGAGTTTGTCATAAATGGCTTCTTTTATGTTGAGATATGTTCCCTCCATTCCCACTTTGGTAAGAGTTTTACTGTGACTGGATGTTGAATTTTGTCAAATGTTTTTTCTGCATTTATTGAGATGATCGTGTTGTTTTTGTCTTTTCTTTTGTTAATGTGGTATATTACATTGATTGAGTTTTGTATGTTGAACCATCCTTGTGAAACTGGGTTGAATCCTACTTGGTCATGGTGTATGATCTTTGTTATGTGTCGTTGGATTCGGTTTGCTAGTATTTTGTTGAGAATTTTTGCATCTATATTCATCAAATATATTGGCCTGTAATTTTCTTTTTTGTTAGTGTCTTTGTCTGGTTTTGGTATCAGGGTGAAGGTGGCTTCATAGAATGACTTTGGGAATGTTCCCTCCTCTTCAATCTTTTGGAAGAGTTTGAGAAGAATCGCTATAAGTTCTTCTTTGTATGTTTGGTAGAATTCTCCTGTGAAGCCATCTGGTCATGGACTTTTGTTTGGAGGAAATTTGTTTGTTTGTTTGTTTGTTTGTTTAATAGATTCTATTTCACTTCTAGTGATCAGTCTGTTCAAATTACCTATTTCTTCTTGATTCAATTTTGGTGGGCTGTATGTTTCTAGAAAGTTGTCCATCTCTTCTAGGTTGTGAAATTTTTGGCATATAATTGTTCATAGTATTCTCCTATGTTTTTTTGTATTTCTGCAATATCAGTTGAGATTTCTCCTTTTTCATTTCTTATTTTGTTTATTTGGATTCTCTCTTTTTTCTTCTTGGTGAGCCTGGACAGAAGCTGATTTCTTATTTTATTTCATTTCTTATTTTGTTTATTTGGATTCTCTCTTTTTTCTTCTTGGTGAGCCTGGACAGAGGTTTATCAATTTTGTTTACCCTTTCAAAGAACCAGCTCTTGGCTTTGTTGATTTTTTTCTATTGCTTTTTAAATTTCTATTTTATTTATTTCCTCTCTGATCTGTATTATGTCCTTCCTTCTGCTGACTTAAGGTTTTGTTTGTTATTTTTCTAATTGTTTAGGTGGTAGGTTAGGTTGTTTACTTGACATTTTTCTTGTTTTTTGATGAAGGCCTGTATTGCTATGAACTTCACTCTAAGAACTGCTTTTGTCGTGTCCCATAGATTTTGTATGGTTGTGTTTTCATTGTCATTTGTCTCAAGGTATTTTTAAATTTCCATTTTGATTTCCACATTGACCCATTTGTTTTTCTGTAGCATGTTATTTAGTCTCCATGTAATAGTTTTTTTCTCATTTCTTTTCCTGTGGTTGATTTCTAGTTTCATGCCATTGTGGTCAGAGAAGATGCCTGAAATAATTTCTATACTCTTAAATTTGTTGAGGTTAGTTTTGTGCCCTAGGATGTGGTCAGTCCTAGAGAATGTTCCATGTACATTTGAAAAGAATGTATATTATGGGGGGATTTTTTGGATGTAGTGTCCTGAAAGTATCAATTAAATCTAACCATTCTATTGTATCATTTAGAACCTCTGTTGCCTTATTGATTCTCTGTCTGGAAGATCTGTCCATTCATGTGACTGGGGTGTTAAAGTCTCCTACTATTCTTGTATTCCTATCGACTTCTCCCTTTTGTCTGTTAGTATTTGTTTCTGTGTATTTGGGTGCTCCTATATTAGGTGCATATATGTTGATGAGTGTAAAATCCTCTTCTTGTATTGATCCTTTTATCATTATATAGTGTCCTTCTTTATCTTTCTTTATAGCCTTTGCTTTAAAGTCTATTTTGTCTGATGTGAGTATTACAACTCCCACTTTCTTGTCATTTCTGTTTGCATGAAATATCTTTTTCCATCCCCTCACTTTCAATCTATGTGTGTCCTTTGCCTTAAGGTGGGTCTCTTGTAGGCAGCATATTGTAGGCTCTTGTTTTTTTTATCCAGTCTGCCACTCTATGTCTTTTGATTGGAGCATTCAGTCCATTGACATTTAAGGTAATTATTGACACATATGTATTTATTTCCATTTCAAACTGTGTTTCCCAGTTGATTCTTTTTTTCTTCTTTGTTCCTTTCTTTTTCTTTCTGTTTTTCTTTTTGTGGTTTAATGATTTCCTTTTAAAAAGAAGAATGTTCTCTTCTTTTAGGTTTTTGTAAATCTATTGTATGCTTTTGATTTGTGGTTGCCCTGTTTTTCGAGTATGTTAACCTCTTCCTATATCTGCTTGCTTTAGACTGATAGTCATATAGTCTCAAATATATCCTAAAAAAAAAGAGAAAGAATATGCATTTTCTTACTCTACTCCCCCACATTTTATGATTTTGATGTCCCTTTTTACATCTTCATATTTATCCTTTTGCTATTGCTTGTGTTTATCATTGCTTTCACAAATAGATTTTTTTTTCATTTTTGATCTGTATACTGGCTAATTTAAGTGATTTGCTTTCCAATTGTGATTTCCTCCTTCCTATTTTTTCTTGCTTCTTTTCTATTTAGAAATGACATTTCAATATTTCTTTTAGGATAGATGTAATATTGCTGTATTCTTTTAGTTTTTCTTGTCTGAGAAATTCTTTATTTCTCCTCCTATTGTAAATGATAATCTTGCTGGGTAGAGTATTCTAGGTTGCAGATTTTTCTCTTTCAAGACTTTGAATACATTTTGCCACTCCCTTCTGGCCTGCGGTGTTTTGGTAGAGAAATTAGCTGATAGCCTTATGGGGGTTCCCTTGTAAAGAACTCTTTGTTTTTCTCTTGCTGCCTTTAGAACCCTCTCTTTATCAACTTTGCCACTTTTATTATAATATGTCTTGGTGTATATTCTGTTTGGGTTCATCTTGTTTGGGACTCTCTGTGCTTCCTGTATCTGAATATCTGTTTCCTTCCTTAGTTTTAGGGAAATTTAATTTAGGGAAATTTTCAGCCATAATTTCTTCAAATACATTTTCAATCCCCTTTTCTCTTTCTTCTCCTTCAGCAAACCCTATTATGAGTAGACTGGCTCATTTTATATTATCCCATAGGTCTCTCATATTGCTTTCATTTTTTAATTTTGCTTTCTGTTTGCTGTTCTGATTGGGTAATTTCCATTATTCTGCCTTCCAGATTACTTATTCTTTCTCCTTCATTTTTCATTCTGCTATTCATCGCCTTTAACTCAGCTTTTGTCTTGACAAATGAATTTTCTAATTTTTCTTGGCTCCTCCTTGTAGTTTCTAGTTCCTTTTTACAGTAATCTGCATTTCTGTTGACAGATTTTCTTAATTCCTTCAGTATTTTCATTACCTCCTTTTTGAACTCAATGTCTATTAGACTGAAGAGGTCTGTTTCATTTTTTTGTTCCTTCAGGGGAATTTTCTTGATCTTTGAACTGAGTGTGGTTCCTCTGCTTCTTTGTTTTGCTTATATTTCCCTTAGTCTGGTGTTTAGGAGAAACAGTTATCTACTATAGTCTTGGAAAGCCATTTATAAGTGGGAGCATCCCTGTGTAGCTTGTGTGGGTTTAATTTTTTTTGGTGTAAGGGCTGTTTTTGGTTTGTATGTTTGCTGTCTCTTTCCCCAGTGTGTGCTGGCTCTTGTCCCCTTGATAGGGGCTGTGCAGGTGCACAGGTGCATGACTTATGCAGGGTCCTAGGCAGCCAGGGACAGAGGTTAGCTCCAGGTCACTGGTCCCTCCACAGCAGCAGCAGCAGGTCACGTCCGCCCGGGGAAGTTGGCCCCAGATCATAGAACCCTAGGTGGCAGCAGCAATGGTAGCCAGTTTTGCGCCCCAGAGGAGATGGGGCAGTGGTTGGCACTGGGTTGTAGGGCCCTTGGTAGCAGCAGTGGTTCATGCACGTTCCTGGGGATGTTAGCCCCTGATCATGGGACCCTAAGCAGTGGTGGGCTGCACAGGATCCCGGGAAGGTGGGGGCAGTGACATGCACCCACAGGATCCTCAGTGGTGACAGCAGCTGCAGAGGTCCACACCCACCTCTGGAGTCCAAGATGGCAGCCGTGGCTTTTGCCTGCCCCTGGAGCTCATGTAGATGGTGCCCTGTTACCTGTGAGCACAGGGAGAAACAAGATCCTATGACATGGGCCCATTTTATTTTAAAATACCCCACATTCTGTGTTTAGCTTATTGCATATTATTTTAAAATTTATTTTAACATGATTCCTTATCTTTTATTTTTAATAAACTAGCGGTTAGATTTAGAGATTTGATTAGATTCAAGATCAAGTTTGTTTTTTTACAAAAATACTTGTCTCTACTTCCTATAGTATCACATCTTGAAGCACATTATAGTTGTTTCACTTTTCATAGAGGTAAGATTGATAAGTGGACTCAAGTGTTGTCACCATGAATTCATCCATTACCAGGGTCCCCATCTATTTACTAGTTTTAGTATCTGCTGATGATCATTGTCAAGACTTATTATTTTACTAGTGCTCATAAAATGGTGATGTCAAATATTATTATTCCTGTACAATCAGTAGATGAAGTTCTTTTATAAAGAAATTTCCCTCATGGCCAAGATGGCAGAGTAGGAAGACCTTGAGCTTATGTCCTCCCACAGGCAAAATGGAGTTACAATTATTTACAGAGCAACTATTTATGAGAAAGACCAAATCTAGCAAAAACTATCTTCTACTTAAGATACAAAGAAGGAACAACAACGAGATGGGTAGGAGGGCTGAAGTGCAGTATAGTCAAGACTCATATCCATGGATGGCTGGCATATTAATGGAAAGATAAATACAACTGCAGAGATTTTCCCCAAAGAATGAGGGCTCTGAGTCCCACACTGGACTACCCAGCTGTGGGTACTGTACCAGGAAGATGAGCTCCCAGAACATTTGAAGGCCAGTGGGACTTCCTTTCCAGAGAAGTTGAGGGGTGGGGGAAATAGAGACTCTACTCTTAAAAGGTGCACACAAAATCTCACATGCTCCAGGATCCAGGACAGAAGGAGTAATTTGAAAGGAGCCTAGGACAGAGCCACCTGCTGATCTCAGAGAGCCTTCCAGAGAGACAGTAGGCAACTGGAGTTCACCCTGGGGACAAAGACACTGGTGGCAACCATTTTGGGAAGCTCGTTCTACCATGTGGACACTGGTGCTTGCAGGTGCCATTTTGGAAACTTTCTTCTAGTTTATTAGTGTCAGTACCCAGCCCTGCCCACCAGCCTGTTGGCACCAGTACTGGGATGCCTCAAGTCAAGCCAAGCAGCTAGCTGGGCAGGGAAATAACCCCACCCATCACCAGGCCAACTGTCTTAAAACACACACACATCATAGCTGCCCTGGGACATATCTCTGTCCACCAGAGTGCCCAGGATCCAACCCTGCTCACCAATGCCCAGACAGTAAACCTGGGACCCTCAGAGCACTGCATCCAGAGACCGCCAGACCAGCTTGGCCCACCAGAAGGTCAACACCAGCTCCAGGAACCCCCAAGATCCACAGCCAGAGACTGTGATACTTGGTTCCACCCAACAGTGGGCCAGCACTAACCCCAGGACCAGCATAACACACCAGTAAGCAGGCATCATCACCAGGACCCCACAGGCTCTAACCCCACCTACAAACAAGATGACACCAGCTCCAGGACTACCAGGCCCTGGAGACAAACACCCCAGGACCCAGCCTCATTCACCATTGGGCAGACACCAACCCAAGTACCACAGTAGCCCCACTACCTGCCATATCAAGACACATCTCACCAACCAGCAGGCCAGCACAAGTGACTGAACACCCAGGGCCATAGTCTCACTCACCAACATACCAATACCAGCTACAGACCACCAGGTCCTGCAGATAGAAACTCTAAGACCCAGTACCACCCACCTGTGGACTGGCACTAGCCTCAGGGCCCAGCCTCACTCACCACTGGGTGACACCAGCCCCAAGACAAACACAACCCTGCAGCCTGCAGTGCCAGGACCCAGCTCACCCAACAAGTAGGTCAGCACTAGCCTCTATGTTCTCTGGGCCCCAGCTACACTCACCAGAAGGTTGAAGCCAGATTTGGGACATCCTAAGACCCCAATCAGCTGTGTAGGGAACCAGTCCAGCCGATCAGCAGGTAGACAATAGATTCAGAACCCAAGCCCATGAACCTCCCACCCAGAACTAGGTTCTGCCCAACAGTGGGCCAGCAGTAGCACCAGGAGCCCCCTGCACTCTGCAGCCATCAACCTCATGACCCAGCCCCACCCATGAGCATCTGGAAGCCTCCACACAAGGCAGGGCCTAACAACCAACTGAATGAGGGCCAGTCACATCTACAAGACCACCCACAGTAGTCATCCCACCACAACTGAAGAACCTATACAGCCCACATAGGAGGCACCCCTAAAGTATATAGCTTTAGTGACCAGAAAGGAGTGTGCTGCTGGGATGTATAGGCTGTCTCCTACAAAAGGTCAATTCTGTAATGTTGGGAAATAAAACTATCATCAAATACATAAAAATGAAAACAACAAATTAGGAAAATAAGGTGACAGAAAATTATGTTCCAAATGAAGAAACAAGATAAAATCCCAGAAGAATAACTAAGTGAAGTGAAGATAAGAAATCTACCCAATAAAGAATTCAAGGGATTGATCATAAAGATGTTCAAAGAACTAAGGAGTAGATTAGGTGAACAGAGTGAAAAGTTGTAAGTTTTTAAAAAAGACTTAGAAAATACAAAGAAAAAGTAAACAGATGAATAATACAATAACTGAAATGAAAAATATACTAGAAAGACTCAACAATAGATTAAGTGATCAGAGGAACAGATCAGCAAGCTAGAAGACAGAGTAGTGGAAATCAGTGAAGATAAATAGAAAAAGGAAAAAGAATAAAAAGAAATGAGGATGATCTAAGAGACTTCTGAGACAACATCAAGTGTACTAACATTTGCATTACATGGATCCCAGAATGAGAAGAAAGAGAGAAAGTGGCGGAGAACATGTTTGAAGACATAAGAGCTGAAAAATTCCTTAACCTGGGAAAGAAAACAAATATCCAGGTCCAGGAATCACAGAGAATCACAGACATGATCACACCAAGACACATTGTAATTAAATGGGAAAAATTAAAGATAAAAAGAGAATATTAAAAACAACAAAGGAAAAGCAACAAGTTACATAGAAGGGAATTCCCATAAGGCTTTTCAGCAAAAATCATAAAAGCCAGAAGGAAGTTCCACTATATATGTAAAGTGATGAAAGGGAAAAACCTACAGCCAAGATTCTCTACCTGGCAAGGCTTTCACATTTGACTGAAAGATCAAAAGTTTTACAGACAAGCAAAAGCTAAAAGAGTTCAACACCACAAAACAAGCTTTGCAAGAAATGTTAAAGGGACTTCTCTAAGTGAAAAAGAAAGGGCCACAACTAGAAACATGAAAATTATGAAAGGAAAAATCTCATAGATAAAGGCAGACATACAATAAAGGTAGCAAATCAACCACATGTAACCCTAGTAGGAAGGTTAAAAGACAAAAGGAGTAAAACCATCTATATCCACAGTATTTAAGGGATACACAAAACAAACACATATAAAACATAATGTCAAAAACAATAATTGGAAGAGGAAGGGAGTAGAAATGCAGAGGTTTTAAAATGCATGTGAAATTGGACTTCCCTGGTGGCACAGTTGTTAAGAATCCATTGCCAATGCAGGAGACATGGGCTCAAGCCCTGGTCTGGGAAGATCCCACATGCCACGGAGCAACTAAGCCCATGTGCCACAACTACTGAGCCTACACTCTTAGCATGTGAGCCACAACTACTGGGCCTGCGTGCTACAACTACTGAAGCCTGAGCACCTAGAGCCTATGCTCCACAACAAGAGAAGCAATCGCAGTGAGAAGCCTATGCACCGCAACAATGAGTAGCTCCTGCTCGCAACTAAGCCCATGCACTACAACTACTGAGTCTGTGCTCTAGAGCCCAGGAGCCACAATTACTGAGTCTGCATGTCACAATTACTGAAGCCTGTGCACCTAGAGCCCATGCTGTGCGACTAGAGAAGCCACCACAATGAGATGCTCATGCACCGCAACAAAGAGTAGCCCCTGCTAGCTACAACTAGAGAAAGCCCAAGCACAGCAATGAACACCCAATGCAGCCAAATTTTTTAAAAAGATAAATAAATAAGTAAATAAATAAATAAATAAATAAAATGCATGTGAAATTAAGATAAGTAAATTAAAGTAATCATGTTTAGATATAGATTGCTATATATAAACCTCATGTTAGCCACAAACCAAAAATCTATACTAGATATACACAAAAAAGAGAAAAGAATACAAACATAACACTAAAGATAGTCATCAAATGACATGGGAAGAGAAACAAAAAAAGAAAAAGAAAAAAAAACCCCACAAAAACAACCCAGATACAATTAACAAAATGGCAATAAATACGTACCTTTCAATAATTACTTCAAATGTAAATGGACTACATGCTCAAATCAAAAGACATAGAGCAGCTGAATAAATACAAAACAAGACCCATATATGTAATTCCTACAAGAAACTCACTGAAGATCTAAAGACACACACAGACTGAAAGCAAGGGGATGGAGAAAAGTATTCCATGCAAATGGAAATCAAAAGAAACCCAGGGTAGCAATTCTTATATCAGAAAAAAATACATTTTCTAACAAAGAACTTTGTAAAAAGAAAGAAAGAATGTCATTACATAATGATCAAGCGATCAGTCCAAGAAGAAGGTATAACTATTGTAAATATGTATGCAACCAACATAAGAGCACCTAAATACATAAAGCATATCTTAACAGACATAATGGGAGAAATTGATGATAAGGCAATAATTGTAGGGGATTCTCACTTACCACTTACATTAATGGACAGATCATCCAGACATAAAATCAATCAATGAGGATACACTGCCTTAAATGACACATTAAACCAAATGGACTTCATATATACATATACATATATATATATATACACACACACATATATATATATATTCTGTCCAAAAGCTGCAGAATAAACATTTTTTCAAGTGGACATGGAACATTCTCCAGGATAGATCACATGCTAGGCCACAAAACAAGCCTTGGTAAATTTAGGAAGACTGGAATCATATAAAGTATCTTTTCTGACAACAACTCTATGAGCCTAGAAATCAACCAAGAGAAAAAAAATGCAAAAAACACAGACATGTGGAGGTTAAACAATATGCTACTAAACAACAAACAGGTCACTGAAGAAATCAAAAAGGAGATATAAAATAACTGAAGATGAATAAAAACACAACAATCCAAAACATATGGGAGAGGGGCGCCTTTAAGATGCTGGAGGAGTAAGACGTGGAGATCACTCTCCTCCCAACAAATACATGAAGACTGCATCTATATATGGAGTAACTCCTACGGAACACCTATTGAACGCTGGCAGAAGACTTCAGACTTCCCAAAATGGTCTTGATGCTCTGGCCGGCTGTCAGGCCTGAGCCTCTGAGGTGGGAGAGCCAAGTTCATGACATTGGTCCACCAGACCTGCCAGCCCCACATAATAGCAAATGGTGAAAGCTCTCCCAGAGACCTCCATCTCAACCCTAAGACCCAGCTCCACTCAACGACCAGCAAGCTACAGTGCTGGACACCCTATGCCAAACAACTAGCAAGACAGGAACACAAACCCACCCATTAACAGAGAGGCTGCCTAAAATCATAAGTTCACAGACACTCCCAAACACACCACCGGATTTGGTCCTGCCTACCAGAAAGACAAAATCCAGTCTCATCCAGCAGAACAGAGGCACCAGTCCCCTCCACCAGGAAACCCACACAACCCACTGAACTAACCTTAACCACTGGGAGCAGACACCCAAAACAACAGGAATTACGAACCTGCAGCCGGCAAAATGGACACACCAAACATAGTAAGTTAAGCAAAACGAGAAGACAGAGAAATACACAGTAGATGAAAGAGCAAGGTAAAACCCCACCAGATCAAACAACTGAAGACAAAACAGGCAGTCTACCTGAAAAAGAATTCAGAGTAATGACAGTAAAGATGATCCAAAATCTTGGAAATAGAATGGAGAAAATACAAGAAACCTTCAACAAGGATCTAGAAGAACTAAAGAGCAAACAAACAATGATGAACAAAACAATAAATGAAATTAAAAATTCTATGGGGGCTTCCCTGGTGGAGCAGTGGTTGAGAGTCTGCCTGCTGATGCAGGGAACACAGGTTCATGCCCCGGTCCGGGAAGATCCCACATGCTGCGGAATGGCTGGGCCCATGAGCCATGGCCACTGAGCCTGCGCATCCAGACCCTGAGCTCCGCAATGGGAGAGGCCACAGCAGTGAGAGGCCCACGTACTGCAAAAAAAAAAAAAAAATTCTATGGAAGGAATCCATAGCAGAATAACTGAGGCAGAAGAACGGATAAGTGGCCTGGAAGATAAAACAGTAGAAATAACTACCACAGAGCAGAAAGAAAAAAAGAATGAAAAGAATTGAGGACAGTCTCAGAGATTTCTAGGACAACATTAAACACCCCAACATTCAAATTATAGGGGTCCCAGAAGAAGAAGAGAAAAAAAAAGGGACTGAGAAAATATTTGAAGAGATTATAGTTGAAAACTTCCCTAATATGGGAAAGGAAATAGTCCAGTACAGGAAGTTCAGAGAGTCCCATAGAGGATAAATCCAAGGAGAAACACACTGAGAAATATATTAATCAAACTATCAAAAATTAAATACAAAGAAAAAATATTAAAAGCAGCAAGGGAGGGGCTTCCCTGGTGGCGCAGTGGTTGAGAGTCCACCTGCCAATGCAGGGGACATGGGTTCATGCCCCTGTCCAGGAAGATCCCACATGTTGCGGAGTGGCTGGGCCCGTGAGCCATGGCCACTAAGCCTGCACTCCGGATCCTGTGCTCTGCAACGGGAGAGGCCACAGCACTGAGAGGCCCAAACACTGCAAAAAAAAAAAAAAAAAAAACACAGCAAGGGAAAACAACAAATAGCATACAAAAGAATCCCCATAAAGTTAACAGCTGACCTTTCAACAGAAACTCTGCAAGCCAGAAGGGAGTGGCAGGACATACTTAAAGTGATGAAGGAGAAAAACCTACAACCAAGATTACTGTACCCAACTACGATCTCATTCACATTCGAAGGAGAAATTAAAACCTTTACAGATAAGCAAAACTAAGAGAATTCAGCACCACCAAATGAGCTCTACAACAAATGCTAAAGAAACTTCTCTAGTCAGGAAACACAAGAGAAGGAAAAGACTTACAATAAAATCCCAAATCAATTAAGAAAATAGTAAAAGGAACATACATAACAATAACTACCTTAAATGTCAATGGTTTAAATGCTCCAACCAAAAGACATAGACTGGCTGAATGGATACAAAAACAAGACCATACATATGCTGTCTACAACAGACACACTTCAGACCAAGGGACACATACAGAGTGAAAGTGAGGGGATGGAAGAAGATATTCCATGCAAATGGGAATCTAAAGAAGGCTGGAGTAGCAATTCTCAAATAAGACAAAATAGACTTTAAAATAAAGAATGTTATAAGAGACAAAGAAGGACACTACATAATGATCAAGGGATCAATCCAAGAAGTTATGACAATTGAAAATACTAATGCACCCAACATAGGAGCACCTCTATACATGAGGCAAATCCTAACAGCTATAAAAGGGGAAATTTACAGTAACACAGTAATAATAGGGGACTCTAACATCCAACTTTCATCAATGGACAGATCATCCAAATAGAAAATAAATAAGGAAAAACAAGCTTTAAATGATACATTAAACAAGATGGAATTAATTGATACTTATAGGACATTCCATACAAAAACAGGAGATAAGACTCTTCTCAAGTGCTCATGGAACATTCTCCAGGATAGATCATACCTTGGGTCACAAATCAAGACTTGGTAAATTTAAGAAAATTGAAATCGTATCAAGTATCTTTTCTGACAACAACACTATGAGGCTAGATATCAATTACATGAAAAAATGTGTAAAAAATACAAACACATGGAGGCTAAACAATACACTACTAAATAACCAAGAGATCATTGAAGAAATCAAAGAGGAAATCAAAAAATACCTAGAAAAATATGACAATGAAAACAAGATGATCCAAAACCTATGGGATGCAGCCAAAGCGGTTCTAAGAGGGAAGTTTATAGCAATACAATCCTACCTCAAGAAAAAAAGCATCTCAAATAAACAACCTAACCTGACCCCTAAAGAAATTAGAGAAAGAAGAACAAAAACAAAAACCCCAAAGTTAGCAGAAGGAAAGAAATCATAAAGATCTGTTCAGAAATAAATGAAAAAGAAATGAAGGAAACGATAGCAAAGATCAACAAAAATAAAAGCTGGTTCTTTGAGAGATAAACAAAATTGATAAACCATTAGCCGGGCTCATCAAGAAAAAAGGGGAGAAGACTCAAATCAATAGAATGAGAAATGAAAAAGAAGTAACAACTTACACTGCAGAAATACAAAGGATCACATGAGAGATTGCTACAAGCAACTGTATGCCAATAAAATGGACAACCTGGAAGAAATGGACAAATTCTTAGAAAAGCACAAACTTCTGAGACTGAACCAGGAAGAAATAGAAAATATAAACAGACCAATCACAAGTACTGAAATTGAAACTGTTATAAAAGTCTTCCAGGGCTTCCCTGGTGGTGGAGTGGTTGAGAGTCTGCCTGCTGATGCAGGGGACATGGGTTTGTGCCCTGGTCTGGGAGGATCCCACATGCCACGGGGTGGCTGAGCCAGTGAACCGTGGCTGCTGAGCCTGCACGTCCAGAGCCTGTGCTATGCAACGGGAGAGGCCACAACAGTGAGAGGCCCGCGTACCACAAAAAAAAGAAAAAGAAAAAGTCTTCCAAGAAACAAAAGCCCAGGACCAGAAGGCTTCACAGGCGAATTGTATCACAGAAGATCTAACACGTAGCCTTCTCAAACTCTTCCAAAATAGAGCAGAGGTAGGAACACTCCCAAACTCATTCTATGAGACCACCATCACCCTGATACCAAAACCGGTCAAAGATGCCACAAAAAAAGAAAACTACAGGCCAATATCATTGATAAACATAGATGCAAAAATCCTCAACAAAATACTAGCAAACAGAATCCAACAGCACATTAAAAGGATCACACATCATGATCAAGCGGGGATTATCCCAGGAATGCAAGGATTCTTCAATATACGCAAATCAATCAATGTGATAAACCATATTAAAATTGAAGGCGAGAAACCATATGATCATTTCAATAGATGCAAAAAAAAAGCTTTCGACAAAATTCAACACCCATTTATGATAAAAACCCTGCAGAAAGTAGGCATAGAGGGAACTTACCTCAACATGATAAAGGCCATATATGAAAAACACACAGCCAACATCATTCTCAATGGTGAAAAACTGAAACCATTTCCACTAAGGTCAGGAACAAGACAAGGTTACCCACTCTCACCACTATAATTCAACATAGCTTTGGAAGTTTTAGCCACAGCAATCAGAGAAGAAAAAGAAATAAAAGGAATCCAGATCAGAAAAGAAGTAAAACTGTCACTGTTTGCAGATGACATGATACTATAGATAGAGAATCCTAAAGATGCTACCAGAAAACTACTAGAGCTAATCAATGAATTTGGTAAAGTAGCAGTATACAAAATTAATGCACAGAAATCTCTCGCCTTCCTATACACTAATGATGAAAAATCTGAAAGAGAAATTAAGGAAACACTCCCATTCACCACTGAAACAAAAAGAATAAAATACCTAGGAATAAACCTACCTAAGGAGACAAAAGACCTGTATGCAGAAAACTATAAGACACTGATGAAATAAAGATGTTACAAGCAGATGGAGAGATATACCATGTTCTTGGATTGGAAAAATCAACATGGTGAAAATGACTCTACTACCCAAAGCAATCAACAGATTCAATGCAATCCCTATCAAACTACCACTGGGATTTTTCTCTATGCCAATAAAATTGACAACCTGGAAGAAGTGGACAAATTATTAGAAAAGCACAACATTCTGAGACTGAACCAGGAAGAAATAGAAAATATGAACAGACCAATCACAAGCACTGAAATTGAGATTAGAAATCTTCCAACAAACGAAAGCCCAGGACCAGATGCTTCACAGACGAATTCTATCAAACATTTAGAGAAGAGCTACACCTATCCTTCTCAAAATCTACCAAAATATAGCAGAGGGAGGAACACTGCTAAACTCATTCTACGAGTCCACCATCGCCCTGATACCAAAACCAGACAAAGATGTCACAAAGAAAGAAAACTACAGGCCAATATCACTGATGAACATACATGCAAAAATCCTCAACAAAATACTAGCAAACAGAATCCAACAGCACAGTAAAACGATCATACACCATGATCAAGTGGGGTTTATCACAGGAATACAAGGATTCTTCAATATATGCAAATCAATCAGTGTGATACACCATATTAACCAATTGAAGGAGAAAAACCATATGATCATCTCAATTGATGCAGAGAAAGCTTTTGACAAAATTCAAAACCCATTTATGATAAAAACCCTGCAGAAAGTAGGCATAGAGGGAACTTTCCTCAACATAATAAAGGCCATATATGACAAACCCACAGACAACATCATCCTCAATGGTGAAAAACTGAAACCATTTCCACTAAGATCAGGAACAAGACAAGGTTGCCCACTCTCACCACTATTATTCAACATAGTTTTGGAAGTTTTAGCCACATCAATCAGAGAAGAAAAAGAAATAAAAGGAATCCAAACTGGAAAAGGAGAAGTAAAGCTGTCACTGTTTGCAGATGACATTAATACTATACATAGAGAATCCTAAAGATGCTACCAGAAAACTGTAAGGCCAACTAGCCCGAGGCAGGGGAACACAATTAGATTCACAGGTTGCATCAGACCGAAATTCTCCAGACCACCCAGCTCCAGAAACTGCCCTGGAGGCATTCCGGACCACCCAGTTCCAGGAACTGACCTGGGGACTTTGTACCCGGCCCAGCCTTCCCGCCTTTCGAGGGGCAGGACTAACGGTCCCCCAGGATACCCGAAAAGACCACCAAATAAGGAATACCCTGTGCCCTCCCAGATTCACCACACCCCTTTCCCTTCTTCCCCTATAAAGTCTTGCCCAACCCTCGCCCGGGTGCGACTTCTCTGGCCCCTTTCTCTCGGACCAGTGAACCTCGCCCAGGAGCGCTCCCTAATAAAGCTCCCTTGAAGCTTTCCTCTGTTTCGCGGTGCCGTTTGTTAAGATCCAACCTTACATTTGGTGCCGAAACCCGGGAGGGGTACCAAGCCCCGCGGGTTACGGCACGGGCCGCTCCTCCCCTCCCCCAGGAGACAACCAGGGAACCTCTAGTCATCCACACGATCCGGCAGAAAACGGGGTAAGTCCCCCTCCCTTGTTCCCTCCGACCCTCAGAGTCCCTGCCCACCGGACTCCCTGTCCTTAATCGCAGCCGCGTCAGGGATTCCTCCGTCCTCTCTCCGGGCCTCGGGCGATTGTGGAGACGTCCCAATCGCCTGACCGCCCTCCGACCTGCCGTGAATTGGAGACTGAGACCAGGGACGCCTCTCTCCCTCTCCATTCACTCAGGGACAGACTGGGGGTCATGGGAACCTCACAATCAAAACCAGATTCTAAGACGCCCCTGGAGTGTCTCCTAGCCAATTTTACAGCCCTCGGCTTCTCCCAAGATCTCCGTCGCCGACAGCTTATTTTCTATTCCACCGTGGCCTGGCACAATATCCTCTAGACAATTAATCCTGAAGGGACTTTCGATTTTAACATCCTCTGTGATCTAGATAATTACTGTCGCAGGACGGGCAAATGGTCCGAGGTCCCCTATGTTCAGGCCTTCTGGTATTTGCGCTCCTGCCCCTCCCTTTGCGTCAATTGTTCTACCTCTCAAATCCTCCATCCAAAACCTCAATTCCCTTGGATTCCTCCCCACTAACCAACCCTCCCGAATCTCTTACCACTCCCCCCTTCAGAACTCCTCTCCAACCTCCACCCTACCCTGAAGCTGTCCCTCCTCCTCCCAAACCCGCTCTGGCCCCTCCAACTGCTCCCCCGCCTCCCTCAATGGTTTCTCCTCCCACGCCCCTTGCTTACACGCTCTCACGACTCCCAAGATCCAAATCTCCTCTGCCCTCTGAGGGAGGTAGCAGGAGCGGAAGGACTGGTCAGAGTCCATGTCCCTTTTTCTCTCCAAGATCTCTCTCAAATGGAAAAGCGATTAGGCTCCTTTTCTGCCGACTCTTCCCACTACATCAAAGAATTTCGCTATTTATCTCAAGCTTACGATCTAACCTGGCATGATATCTTTGTGGTTCTGTCCTCTACCTTAACCCCTGACGAAAGGGAAAGAATTCAAACTGCTGCCCGAAACCATGCAGATCAGGTTCACCTTACGGACAACTCCATGCCTGTCGGAGCAACTGCCGTACCTGGCACCGATCCAGGCTGGACTTATCAGGATGGCCAAGATGGCCACCGTAAACGTGACCTTATGATCCAATGCCTCCTGGCTGGCATGCAGGCTGCTGCTCATAAGGTAGTCCATTTTGAAAAACTAAAAGAGATAACCCAAGAACCTAACGAAAATCCAGCTATCTTTCTCAATCGCCTTACAGAGGCCTTAACTCTCTACACCCGACTGGATCCCGACACCCCGGCAGGGGCAGCAGTCCTAGCCACCCATTTTATCACCCGATCAGCCCCGGGCATCCGAAAGAAATTAAAACGGGCAGAAGACGACCCTCAGAACCCTATTCGAGATCTGGTAAAGATGGCCTTTAAAGCCTATAATGGCCATGAGGATTTGGCAGAATCCAGCCGACAGGCTCAGATGCATCAAAAGGTGGCCCTCCAAACCCAAGCTCTTGTAGCTGCCCTAAGGCTGGCCATGTCCCATGGATCACAGCATCCACGGGGTCCACAAAAGGCAACCCCGCTGGAGGCCTGCTTCAAATGTGGAAAAGAAGGCCACTGGGCTTGCCAATGTCCCAATCCCCGACCTCCTTCTAAGCCCTGTCCCAGCTGCAGGCTAATGGGCCACTGGAAGAGTGACTGCCCTACGACTGGCCCTCCCTCAGCGTCTCCACACGGGGGGCAGGCCGACCCAACGGCATTACTACTCGAACTGCTGGGATTGGCTGACAACTGACGGCGCCCAGACTCGAAGACCCCCATCACCCTCGCCGAGCCCAGGGTAACGCTACAGGTAGCAGGTAAGTCCATCTCATTTCTGGTGGACACGGGGGCTACATGTTCGGTCCTGCCTACTTATTCCGGGCCAGTTTCTCCTTCCCAGATCTCGGTCATGGGTATTGATGGCAAACCATCCTTCCCACTCCAGACTGGTCCACTCCCATTTCATATCGAAGGACTCCCTTTTACTCATTCCTTCTTAGTCATACCATCCTGCCCAGTTCCCTTGCTAGGCCAAGATGTCCTTTTCCACTTAGGGGCCTCCCTCCAGCTGGTTAAACTTGACCCTGAGGTCCCCTCCTCCAAACTCCTGCTTCCTCTTCTTGGCCTGTCTCTAGAACCCTCCCCCTCCTATCCCCCTCTTCCAATCACACCGAACCCAATCAATCCCCGTCTGGGATACTTCTAAGCCCATAATAGCAACACACCATTCCCCCGTCCTCATCCGCCTAAAGGACCCCTCCAAATTTCCATCAAGGCCCCAATTTCCCATCTCTGAGACTCACCTTAGGGGCCTACAACCTATTATCACCAGACTCCTAAACCAGGGACTCCTTATCCCCACTGACTCTCCCTGCAACACCCCCATCCTGCCTGTCCGCAAGGCCTCTGGGGATTATCGCCTGGTCCAGGACCTCCGACTAATCAATGAGGACATAATTCCTCTCCACCCAGTAGTACCAAACCCATACACCTTGCTCTCCCATATCTCCCCATCCACAACCCACTTTACGGTTCTGGATCTCAAAGATGCCTTTTTCACTATCCCCCTACATCCCGATTCCTATTTCCTCTTCGCTTTTACCTGGACGGATCCGGATACTCATACTTCCAGTCAGCTCACCTGGACAGTTCTTCCCCAGGGCTTCCGCGACAGGCCTCACCTCTTCGGTCAGGCGCTGGCACGGGACCTCACTTCCTGCTCCGTTACCCCCAGCACACTCCTTCAATATGTAGATGACCTCCTCCTTTGTAGCCCACCTCTCAGCCTCTCAAGACAACACACTGCAGATCTCCTCAATTACCTTGGCTCTCGCGGTTATCGGGTCTCCCCAGCCAAGTCTCAGTTATCTGTATCTTCTGTAACCTACCTGGGGCTCCACCTTACCCCTACCACAAAAGGTCTAACAGCCGATTGCACCTGGATTATCCGTGAATTCCAGACTCCAGAAACAGCGGAACAAATTCTCTCCTTTTTGGGCCTTATAGGATTTTTCCGACACTGGATCCCTAACTTTGCTGTCCTCACTAAACCCTTATATCTAGCCACTAAAGAAACCCCTCAAGGACCCCTCACCTCTCCTTCCGCCATTCGACAGGCCTTTCTCACCCTCTGTAACGCTCTGATATCTTCTCCTCCCCTTTCTCTGCCCAATCCAAACCAACCTTTTTGTGGATGAATGGGCCGGAATAGCCATTGGACTCCTTGCCCAGCCTGTAGGGCCTTCCTACCACCCCGTGGCTTACCTCTCCAAACAGCTAGACCCAACCATTCGGGGATGGCAACCATGCCTTCGGGCCCTAGCAGCAGCAGCCGAACTGACCAAACAAACACTCAAACTGACTCTGGCCCACCCACTAAGTGTGTTTTCCTCCCACCGGCTGGTCGACCTCCTAGGCCACAAGTCTCTCTCTCTCCTGGGGCCCTCCCATATCCAGGAGTTCCACCTACTGTTCATTGAAAACCCAGCTATTTCTCTTGATCTCTCCCCTCGCCTGAACCCGGCTTCCCTCCTGCCTATCTCTGGCACCGGGGGTTTTCCATCCCATTCCTGCCCTCATGTCATAGAACCCTTCAAACCACCAAGAGAAGGACTCTTTGACACCCCTCTTTCAAATCCGGACCACACTCTCTTTGTGGACAGTAGCTCAATACTCGGTCCTGACGGACGCCGATGGGCAGCCTATGCAGTGGTAACTATCTCAACTATTATCAAGGCTAACAGCCTCCCAGAAGGGACAGCCTCTCAAAGGGCTTAACTGATAGCACTCACGCGAGGCCTCGACCTCTCTAAGGGCCAAAGGGCCATCTTTCTCCCTGTGGTCGCAGGCATTTCCCTAGCCTCCTCTCTCGTTGCTGCGGGCATCGGGGGAGGAGCCCTAACACACAGTGTCTCAACATCCCATGACCTAGAACAGAAACTCCAGCTAGCCATCGAGGCTTCTGCTGCCTCCATCACCTACCTGCAGTGCCAGATCACCTCAGTAGCCCGAGTTGCCCTCCAAAATAGACGAGCCCTGGATCTCCTGACAGCCGATAAAGGAGGTACCTGCCTCTTCCTACAGGAGGAATGCTGCTATTACATCAATGAAACAGGATTCGGAGACAACGTAAGACAACGTAAAAGCCCTCCATCGCTTAAGAGAAGAACTCCAATGCAAACACCAACATTCCGCCTCCCCAATTCCCGATTGGTGGTGATCCACCCTCTATACCTGGCTAACGCCAGTCTTAGGCCCCTTAATTCTCATCTGTATCTTGTTCATGCTTGCTCCCTGTTTTCTTAGGTTCCTTCGCAGGCGCATGGAGGAAGTCTCTCGGGTGGCCACAAACCAAATGCTCCTCGGTCCTTACACCTTTCTTCCTACAGAACCCCTCACTGGTCTCCCCTAAGCCTCGGACCTCTGGTCACCCGACTCCCCTTTCGACGCCCCCACTCAGCATGAAGTAGCCAGAGATCAGAACGCCGCCCCATTACACCAAAGATGTCGGGATGTAAGGCCAACTGGCCCAAGGCAGGGGAACACAATCAGATTCACAGATTGCATCAGACCGAAATTCTCCAGACCACCCAGTTCCAGAAACTGCCCTGGAGGCATTCCGGACCACCCAGTTCCAGGAACTGACCTGGGGACTTTGCACCCGGCCCAGCCTTCCCGCCTTTCAAGGGGCGGAACTAACGGTCCCCCAGGATACCTGAAAAGACCACCAAATAAGGAATACCCTGTGCCCTCCCAGATTCACCACACCCCTTTCCCTTCTTCCCCTATAAAATCTTGCCCAACCCTCGCCCGGGTGCGACTACTCTGGCCCCTTTCTCTCGGACCAGTGAACCTCGCCCGGGAGCGCTCCCTAATAAAGCTCACTTGAAGCTTTCCTCTGTTTCGCGGAGCTGTTTGTTAAGATCCGACCTTACAAAAACTACTACAGCTAATCAATGAATTTGGTAAGGTAGCAGGATACAAAATTAATGCACAGAAATCTCTAGCATTCCTATACACTAATGATGAAAATCTGAAAGTGAAATCAAGAAAACACTCCTATTTACCACTGCAACAAAAAGAATAAAACATCTAGGAATAAACCTACCTACGGAGACAAAAGACCTGTATGTAGAAAATTTTAAGACACTGATGAAATAAATTAAAGATGATACAAATAGATGGAGAGATATACCATGTTCCTGGACTGGAAGAATCAACATTGTGAAAATGACTCTACTACCCAAAGCAATCTACATATTCAATGCAATCCCTATCAAACTACCACTGGCATTTTTCACAGAACTAGAACCAAAAATTTCACAATTTGTATGGAAGCACAAAGGACCCTGAATAGCCAAAGCAATCTTGAGAAAGAAAAACAGAGTGGAGGAATCAGGCTCCCTGACTTCGGACTATACTACACAGCTACATTAATCAAGACAATATGGTACTGGCACAAAAACAGAAATATAGATCAATGGAATAGGATAGAAAGCCCAGAGATAAACCCACTCACATATGGCCACCTTATCTTTGATAAAGAAGGCAAGAATATACAGCGGAGAAAAGACAGACTCTTCAATAAGTGGTGCTGGGAAAACTGGACAGCTACATGTAAAATTATGAAATTAGAACACTCCCTAACATCATACACAAAAATAAACTCAAAATAGATTAAAGACCTAAATGTAAGGCCAGACACTATCAAACTCTTAGAGGAAAACATAGGCAGAATACTCTATGACATAAATCACAGCAAGATCCTTTTTGACCCACCTCCTACAGAAATGGAAATAAAAACAAAAATAAACAAATGGGACCTAATGAAACCTAATAGCTTTTGCACAGCAAAGGAAACCATAAACAAGACCAAAAGACAACGCTCAGACTGGGAGAAAATATTTGCAAATGAAGCAACTGACAAAGGGTTAATCCTCAACATTTATAAGCAGTTCATGCAGCTCAATATCAAAAAACAAACAACCCAATCCAAAACTGGGCAGAAGACCTAAACAGACATTTCTCCAAAGAAGATATACAGATTGCCAACAAACACATGAAAGAATGCTCAACATCATTAATCATTAGAGCAATGCAAATCAAAACTACAGTGAGATATCATCTCACACTGGTCAGAACGGCCATCCACAAAAATCTACAAACAATAAATGCTGGATAGGGTGTGGAGAAAAGGGAATCCTCTTGCACTGTTGGTGGGAATATAAGTTGATACAGCTGCTATGGAGAACAGTATGGAGGTTCCTTAAAAAACTACAAATAGAACTACCATACGA
The DNA here is from genome assembly GCF_005190385.1 of Monodon monoceros. Lineage (NCBI taxonomy): Eukaryota > Metazoa > Chordata > Mammalia > Artiodactyla > Monodontidae > Monodon > Monodon monoceros. Next base: position 25,803,350 of record NW_021703784.1, read on the forward strand.
CCCAGCAATCCCACTACTGGGCATATACCCTGAGAAAATCATAATTCAAAAAGAGTCATGTACCAAAATGTTCACTGTAGCTCTATTTACAATAGCCAGAACATGGAAGCAACCTATGTGCCCATCATTGGATGAATGCATAAAGAAGATGTGGCACATATATACAATGGAATATTACTCAGCCATAAAGAGAAACGAAATTGAGTTATTTGTAGTGAGGTGGATGGATCTAGAGTGTCTCATACAGAGTGAAATAAGTCAGAAAGAGAAAAACAAATACCGTATGCTAAGAAAAAGAAAAAAGGTAATTAAGAACCTAGGGGCAAGACGGGAATTAGGACACAGACCTACTAGAGAATGGACTTGAGGATATGGGGAGGGGGAAGGGTAAGCTGTGACAAAGTGAGAGAGTGGCATGGACATATATACACTACCAAACGTAAAACAGATAGCTAGTGATAAGCAGCCGCATAGCACAGGGAGATCAGCTCCGTGCTTTGTGACCACCTAGAGGGGTGGGATAGGGAGGGTGGGAGGGAAGGAGATGCAAGCGGGTAGAGATATGGGAACATATGTATATGTATAACTGATTCACTTTGTTATAAAGCAGAAACTAACACACCATTGTAAAGCAATTATACTCCAATAAAGATGTTAGGGCTTCCCTGGTGGCACAGTGGTTGAGAGTCCGCCTGCCGATGCTGGGTACACGGGTTCGTCCCCCGGTCCGGGAGGATCCCACATGCCATGGAGCGGCTGGGCCCGTGTGCCATGGCCGCTAAGCCTGCGCGTCCAGAGCCTGTGCTCCGCAATGGGAGAGGCCACAGCAGTGAGAGGCCCGCGTATCACACACACACAAAAAAAAGACGTTAAAAAAAAAAGCAAAGCCCTTTATAACCTGAATACAATGAACAATTTCCCATAGTCACTGCGAGATTTTTTACCAAGCTACCCACAAGAAGTTTGCCTATATTCTTTCAGTGAATGGAAGTTATACCTAGCCTGTGATACACATAGTGATTTGTTTCCAAATTCTTGTATATTGTTGAGATAAGCAAAGTGTGCTGATGTCGAAAGAAGGTAAAGATTTTTCAGACCACATTATTTAACAGATATCTCAATAATGAATGTAGTGGATGATTTCTTGCTGTGGGAAAGTAATGCTACACTATATTTACTTATTGAGATGAAGATATACTTGAAGTTTGATGCATTTAGTGTATAGTTTAAGATTCCTGTAATACTGCTATTTTTACAGGTCTTTTAAATCTGCACTAACAGCTTTCTTGGAAAGCTCAATAGGAGTGAAAGCATTTCAGACTGCGTGGAAAAACCTGCATATAGTTAATGTATGTGTTTTTCACCAGCTACATTAAAGAAATTTTATTCACCATGTTCTTTCAGTATTTGGAACTTGTACCCAAAATTTGGAGGAAGTAGTGAAACGTTTTGAGAGACCAGCAAACCTATACTATCCAGAGTTTATTAGAAAGCTATGCTAAGCTCTGTGTTCTAAAGGCATATAAGAGTGATAGACTTTCAGATCACATGCAAGTGATGGTTTGCTATATAAGGAAACGTATGTGTACTTTATAAGTTAGTGAAAGAAGTTTTTATGCAGTGTTCTTTCAGTAAATGGCACTTAACCGAAGTGGCTGAACCAGGTAACGTTTTATTTCACAGACTTGTAACACTAGTGTTGCTATAGGCTACTTTGAGTCTTTCCTCAATACAGGAACATAACTGAGAATATAAACAAAGCTTTTTCAACACAGATACAATGAAGAGTTTCTTATAGACATAAAAAAACATTTACCAAACTATAAGCAAAAAGTTTTATGACTGTTTTTTCAATGAAAAAAGTTATACTCACTGTGGGATAGGTGTCCTGATTTGTTACAAAACTTGAATATCTAGCGTTTCTAAATTCCTGTACGTTGAGCTAAGCAAAGTGCTCAAGGTGAAAGGAAGGAAAAATCTTTGAGGTGAAACTGTATAACACGAGTCTGAAAAAATTAATGGGATGATATGGTTTCTTGCTATGGGAAAGAAATACTACGCACTGGCTTCTCTCATTGAGTGAAAGATATTTGAAGCGTGATGGATGTCTTGTATTGTTTCAGACCTGTAAAATTGCTATTTCTACAGATCTTTTAAAGGTGCACTAAGCTCTCCCTTGGAAAGTCCAATAGGCATGAAAGCCATACAGACAGCATGAAAAACCTGGATTCCCATATAGAAAATGTATTTATATTTTAGAGCTAGATGAAAGTTTTATGCACAGTGTTCTTTCATTATTTGGAATTTAAAGAAAGTGGCTGACTCAGAAAGGGTATTATCTCAAAGACTTGTAACACTAGTATTTCTATAGGCTGCTGTGAGTCTTTCCTCAATACAGGTTCCTAACTGAGATATAAGCAAAGTCCTTTTCAACCTGCATAGAATGAAGAGTTTCCCATAGCCTCAACCGGACCTTGTTATCAAGCCACCCCCAAGAAGTTTGCCTCACAGTGCTCTTTCAGTGAAGGGAAGTTATACCTAGGCTGTGATACATGTAGTGATTTGTTTCAAAAACTTGTAAATCTAGCCTTGCTTAATTTGTGCAGGTTGTTGAGCAAAGCAAAGTGAAGTTAAAGACTTTCAGATAGCATGCTTCAACATCTCTCATATACTGAATGTAGAGGATGGTTTCTCTCTATGGTGAAGAAATACTATACCCTGTTCTCTCATTGTGAGGATGATATACTTGCAGTGTGACGTATGTAGTATTTAGTTTAAACCTGTAATACTGCTAATTCTACAGGTCTTTTATAGGTGCGCTAACATCTCTCTTGGAAAGGCGAATAGAAGTGAAAGTCTTTCAGACTACATGAAAAGGCTTTCTTCCTGTATAATCAGCATATGTGTTTTTTGCAAGCTAGGTGAAAAAAATTTTATGCACAGTGTTCTTTCAGTATATGGAACTTGTACCCTGAATTTGGAGTATGTAGTAAAAAGTTTGAAAGACCTGGGCGCATACAGTTTCTAAAGTTTATTTTAAAGCTATACTAGGCTTTGTGTTCTAAGGGTGAATAGGAATGAAAGACTTTCAGACTGCATTCAAGTGCTGGTTTCCCATATAAGAAATGTATGTGTATTTTATAACATAGATGAAAGATGCTTTTTAGCACAGTATTCTTTCAGTAAATGGAACTTAACCCAAGTGGCTGAATCAGGTAGTGTTTTATTTCACAGACTTGTAACACTAGTGCTTCCACAGTCTACTTTGAGACTTTCCTCAATAAAGGTATCTAACTTAGAATATAAGCAAAGACTTTTTAAACCCAGATACAAGGAAGAGTTTCCCATACAGGTATTTTAAACAGCCGCATACAAGAAGTTTTCTTGACAGTGTACTTTCAGTGAAGAGAAGTTATACCAACATGTCTCATATAATGAATTTAGTGGATGGTTACTGATATGGGAAAGAAATAGTATGCATGGGGTTCACTCATTGAATGGAAAATATACTTGAGGTGTGATGCATGTAATGTATTGTTTAAGAGACTTGTAAAACTGCTATTTCTATGTGTCTTCTAAAACTGGGCTAAGCTCCCTCTTGGAAAGGAAGAAAAAAGTGAAAGACTCTCAGACTGCATGGAAATGCTTGCTTCCATTATGGTCTTTGAGTATATGGAACTTAACTCTTGTGGCTGAAGCAGGTTGAGTATTACTCTAAAAACTTGTAATACTAGTGTTTCTATAGGTTACTTTGACTCTTACCTCAATAGAGATTCCTAACTTAGAATAGAAGCAAAAACCTTTTGAACCCACATTCAATAAAGGGTTTCCATATTTACCAAGCAACCCCCAAGAAGTTTTCCTGACAGTGTTCTTTAACTGAAAGCAAGATGTACCTACACTGTGATACATGAAGAGATTTGTTTTAAACACCTGAAAATCTATCCTTTCTAAATTCCATTGAGCTAAGCAAAGTGTGCTTAAGCAAAACAAGGTAAAGTTTTTCAGAGGGCATGGTTTAACAAGTGTCTCATATCATGAATGGAGATGATGTGTTTTTGCTATGGAAAAGGAATGGTATGCACTGTGTTCTCTCACCGAGCAGAAGATACACCTGACATGTGATGAATGTAGTGTATTTTTTAAGAGATCTGTAACACTGCTATTTCTACACGTCTTTTAAAGCTGCACTAAACTCTTTCTTGGAAAGGTTTTCTTCTCATACTTCAGTGAAAGAAGCTTTATGCACAGAGTTCCTTCAGCATATGGAATTTTACCCAAGTGCCTGAAGCAGGTATAACTATAAATGAAGTACAACATAAAAAATATTGAATCAATATGTTATACACATGAGACAAATATAATATTATAAATCAACAATACCTCAATTTTTAAAATAAATTACTACTTTTAAGTAAAAAATGTGACATAATCATATATTAAGTTTACTTTGCAAATACAGATCAGAAAAATTAAATCTCAGTAGATTGTGTCCTAGGATGGCCTCACGAAAAGATAAAACTTGAGTTTGGTCTTAAAGATGGGATAGGTGTTAAAAAACAGAAAGGATAAGAGCAAACATTTCTGACTGGAAGAAAAACTTACACAAAAGCAAACTGATTTACTTTCAATTCTTACAAGAACATCTAAGACTCCAGATATTTCATTGAAAGCTGCATGAAGTTCTGTGTTCAAAGGCCAAATAAGAGAGAAATCCTTTAAGACTTCATAGAAAGCCTTGTTTGCCATTTAGCAAATGGACGTGTTTCTGATAAGCAAGTGGACAGGGACACGACCCAGCTGTGGGCAGGATGGGTCTACAAGCTGAGGGATTGTAGTTTTCTTGCATCTGTTGTCTGCTCCCTGGTAGGTGAGGCTGGTCTAAAGGCTAGTGCAGGCTTCCTGAAGGGAAGGGTGGGTGTCTGCCCACTGCTAGGTGAAACTGGGTCTTGACTGGTGGGCAGGGCCATGTCAAAGGGCATGTCTAGATGTGGTTGTGGGCTCAGGAAGACTTTAGGCAGCATGTCTGTGGCTGTGTTCCCACCAAGTTAGTTGTTTGGCCTGAGGAGTCCCAGCACTGGTGCCTACAGGCTGTTTGGTGGGGCCAGGTCTTGGAATTAATGAGCCAAGATGGCAGCCACTAGCAGCAGTGTTCACAAGGTAGAATGTTCCCAAATATGGCAGCCACCAGTGTTTATGCCTCCAGGGTGAGCCACTGCCCCCCGCCCCAACTCTTCAATAGACTCTCCAAGACCAGCAGGTAGGCCTGCTCAGGCTCATCAAGTTACTGCTTTTGCCCTGGGTCTCAGTGCACATTAGATTTTGTCTATGCCCTTTAAGAGTGAATTTTCTATTTCCCCCAGGGGATCCCCAAATTAAGCCCTGCTGTCCTTCAAAGCTAAATGCTCTGGGGATTCATCTTCTCAGTGCAGGACCTCTGGGTTGGAGAACCCAACATGGGGCTCAGAACTCTCACTCCTTTGGGAGAACCTCTGCAATATAATTATTCTCCAGTTTGTGGGTCACCCACTGGGGGGTAAGGGATTTGATTATAATATAATTACAACTCTCTTACTCATCTCATTGTGGTTCCTTCTTTATGTCTTCAGTTGTAGTAGATATTTTCTTGTAGGCTCCAATCTTTTTCATTGATGGTTGTTCTGTAGGTAGTTATGATTTTGGTGTGCTTATGAGAGGAGGTAAGCTCAGGGTCTTTCTACTCCACCACCTTGACTGGTCTTCTCAAATTAATGTTTCTAAAAACTGCAAAGATTATGCACTCATCAGTGTACTCTAGTGCATATAAGGGAAATATTTGCATCTGCATATGGAGAATTGTTTCCCATATCAGCAATAAAGATGTATGGAAAAAGCTACAGCATAGAGATGAGCTCAAGATGGTGGGGTAGAAGGACATGCACTCACCCCTTCTTATAAGAACACTGGAATCACAACTAACTGCTGAAAAACCATTGACCAAAAAATGCTGGAACCTACAAAAAAAGATACCCTACATCCAAAGACAAAGAAGAAGCCACAATGAGATGGTAGGAGGGGCACAAGTGTGACAAAATCAAACCCCATAGCCATCGGATGGGCAATCCACAAACTGGAAAACAATTATACCATAGAAGTTCTCGCACTGGAGGGAAAGTTCTGAACCCCACCTCAGGCTTCCCAGCTTGGGGGTCTAGCAACAAGAGGAGGAGTCCCCAGAGAATCTGGCTTTGAAGGCCAGCAGGATTTGACTGCAGTACTTCCAAACGACTGGGGGAAACAGAAACTCCACTCTTGGAGGGCACACACAGATTCTTTTGCACACCAGGGCCCAGGGGAAAAAAGCAGTGACCCCATAAGAGACAGGGCCAGACTTACCTGATAGTATTGGAGGGTCTCCTGCAGAGGTGTGGGGGGGTAGCTATGGCTCACTGCAGGGACAAAGATACGGGCAGCAGCAGTTCTGGGAAGTACTCATTGGTGTGAGCCCTCGAGGAGGCCACCACCAGCACCACCAAACAGCCTGTAGGCTCCAGAGGTGGATTGCCTCAGGCCAAACAACCAACAGGAAAGGAACACAGCCTCACCCATCAGAAGAGAAGTGGATTAAAGTTTTACTGAGCACAGCCCTGCCCACCAGAGGGACAAGACCCACCTCTACCCATCATCGGTCCCTTGCACAAGGGGACTCTTAGATAGACTCATCCACCAGAGGTCAGACAGCAGAAGCAAGAAAAACTACAATCCTGCAGCTTGAAGAACAGAAACCACAATCACAGAAAGCTAGATAAAATGAAATGGCAGAGGATTATGTCCCAGATGAAGGAACAAGATAAAACCCCAGAAAAACAACTAAGTGAAGTGGAGATAGGAGATCTTCTAGAAAAATAATTCAGAATAATGATAGTGAAGATGATCCAGGATCTCAGAAAAAGAGTGGAGGCAAGGTTCAAGAAGATGCAAGAAATGTTTAACAAAGACCTAGAAGAACTAAAGAACAAATAAATACAGATAAACAATACAGTAACTGAAATGAAAAATACAGTAGAAGAAATCAATAGCAGAATAACTGAGGCAGAAGAACAGATAAGTGGCCTAGAAGGTAGAATGGTGGAAATCACTGCCATGGAACAGAATAAAGAAAAAAGAATGAAAAGAAATGAAGATGGTCTAAGACACCTCTGGGACAACATTAAATGCACCAACATTCGCATTATAGGAGTCTCAGAAGGAGAAGAGGGAGAGAAAGTACCTGAGAAAACATATGAAGAGATAATGGCGGAAAACTTCCCTAACATGGGAAAGAAAACAATCACCCAAGTCCAGGAAGTGCAGAATCCCAGGCAAGATAAACCCAAAAAGGAACATGCCAAGACAAATGGTAATCAAATTGACAAGAATTAAAGACAAAGAAAAAGTATTAAAAGCAACAAGGGGAAAATAACAAATAGCATACAAGGGAACTCCCATAAGGTTATCAGCTGATTTCTAGCAGAAACTGCAGCCAGAAGGGATTGGCACAATATATTTAAAGTGATGAAAGGGAAGAACCTACAACCAAGAATGCTCTATCCAGCAAGGTGTCATTCAGGTTTGATGGAGAAATCAAAAGCTTTACAGATAAGCAAAAGCTAAAAGAATTCAGCACCACCAGATCAGCATTGCAACAAATGCTAAAGAAACTTCTCTAGGCGGGAAAGAGACCAGCAACTCAAAACAACTTTGTACACATATAGACTGCCATACCTAAACCTCATGAGAACAGCAAACCCAAAAACTACAATGGATACACACACAAAAAAGAAAAAAACAACCCAAACACACCACTAAAAATGGTCTTCAAACCACAAGAGGAGAGAACAAAAGAGGAAGGGAAGAAAAAAGACCTACAAAAACAAATCCAAATCAATTAAGAAAATGGCAATAGGAACATGCATATTGATAATTACCTTAAGTGTAAATGGATTAAATGATCCAACTGAAAGACATAGACTGGCTGAATGGATACAAAAACAAGACCTGTATGTATGCTGTCTACAGGAGACCCACTTCAGACCTAGGGACACATACAGACAGAAGGTGAGGGGATGGAAGAAGGTATTCCATGCAAATGGAGATCAAAATAAAGCTGGAGTAGGAATTCTGCAAATCAATCAGTATGAGACACCACATTAACAAACTGGAGAATAAAAACCATATGATCATCTCAATAGATGCAGAAAAAGCTTCTGACAAAATTCAACACTGATTTATGATAATAATAATAAAAAAAAACCTTCCAAAAAGTGGGCAGAGAGGGAACCTTCCTCAACATAATAAAGACCATATACAACAAACGTGAGAGTCCGTGGTGAAAAGCTGAAAGCATTTCCTTTAAGATGAGGAAAAAGACATGTATGTCCACTCTATCTACTTTTATTCAACATACTTTTGGAAGTCTTAGCTATGGCAATCAGAGAAGGAAAAGAAATAAATGAAATCCAAATTAGAAAATAGGAAGTAAAACTGTCAGTGTTTGCACATGACATGATACTATACATAGAAAATCCTAAAGATGCTACCAGAAAACTACTAGAGCTCATCAATGAATTTGGTAAAGTTGCAGGGTACAAAATTAATACACAGAAATCTATACACTAACAATGAAAGATCTGAAAGAGAAATTCAAGAAACTATCCCATTTACCATCACATCAAAAAGAATAAAATACCTAGGAATAAACCTACCTAAGTAGACAAAAGACCTGCACTCCAAAAGCTATAAGACACTGATGAAAGAACTCGAAGATGACACAAACAGATGGAAAGATATACCATGTTCTTGGATTGGAAGAATCGGTATTGTCAAAATAACCATACTACCCAGGGCAATCTACAGATTTAATGCAATCCCTATCAAATTACCAGTGGCATTTTTCACAGAACTAGAGCAAAATACTTAAAATTTGTATGGAGACACAAAAGACTCTGAATAGCAAAAGAAATCTTGAGAAAGAAAAATGGAACTGGAGGAGCCAAGCTCCCTGACTTCAGACTATACTACAAAGCTATATTAATCAAAACAGTATGATCCTGGCACAAAAATAGAAATATGGATCAATGGAACAGGATAGAAAGCCCAGAAATAAACCTGTGCACCTATAGTCAATTAATCTATGACAAAGGAGGCAAGACTAAATAAATGGTGCTGGGAAAACTGGACAGCTACATGTAAAAAGAATGAAATTAGAACACTCTTTAAGACCATACACAAAAGTAAGCTCAAAATGGATGAAAGACCTAAATGTGAGACTGGACACTATAAAACTCTTAGAGGAAAACATAGGAAAAACACTCTCTGACATAAATCATAGCAATATCTTTTTTTATCTGTATGCCAGACTAATGGAAATTAAAACAAAAATAAACAAATGGGACCTAATTAAACTCAAAAGCTTTTGCACAGCAAACAAACCATAACCTAAATGAAAAAACAACCCACACAATGGGGGAAAATATTTGCAAATGATGTGACTGACAGGGATTAGTTTACAAAATTTACAAACAGCTCATGTGACTTTATATCATCAAAACAAAAAACCTAATCAAAAGATGGGCAAAAACCCTAAATAGACATTTCTCCAAAGAAGACATACAGATGGCCAACAAACACATGAAAAGATGTTCAACATCACTAATTATTAGAGAAATGCAAATCAAAACTATGGTGAGATATCACCTTATACTAGTCAAAATGGCTATCATCAAAAAGTCCACAAACAATAAATGCTGGAGAGAGTGTGGAGAGAAGCAAACCCTCCTACACTCTTGGTGGGACTGTAAATTGGTACAGCCACTAAGGAGAATAATATGGAGTTTCCTTAAAAAACTAAAAATAGAGCTACCATAAGTTCCTGCAATCCCACTCCTGGGCATATATCTGGATAAAAACATGGTCCGAAAGGATAAATGCACCCCAGTGTTCATTGCAGCACTATTTACAATAGCAAAGACATGGAAGCAACCTAAATGTCCATCAACAGAGGAATGGATAAAGAAGATGTGGTACATGTACACAATGGAATATTACTCAACCATTTAAAAAAGTGAAATAATACCATTTGCAGCAACATGGATGGACCTAGAGATTGTCATACTGAGTGAAGTAAGTCAGACTAAGAGAAATATTGTATGATATCAGTTATATGCAGAATCTAGAAAGAAATGATCCAAATGAACTTTTTTACAAAACAGAAACAGAATCACAGACTTAGAGAATGAACTTATGTTTACCATGGGGGAAGAGTGGAGAGAAAGGATAGTTAGGAGTTTGAGATTGAGATGTACACACTGCTATATTTAAAATGGATAACCAACAAGGACCTACTGTATACCTACTGTATAGCACAGGGAATTCTGCTCAATATTATGTAACAACCTAAATGGGAATAGAATTTGAAAAAGAGTAGATAAATGCATACGTATAATTGAATCACTTTGCTGTACATCCGAAACTAACACAACATTGTTAATCAACTCTACTCCAATATAAAATAAAAAGTTTAAAAATCTTAATAAAAAAACAATTTTAAAAAGCCACATCATAGCTCTGTATGGCATGTGTCCTCTTCCTGAATTGAACTTCTACCCAGGATTTCATATTTTTATTTAGTTTTCTAAACTGGCCTTTGAAGTTGCCCTCAGCTCAGACTTTTGTCAATGAATGTGAGGGAAAGCTTTCTTGACCCACATACAGTGAAGCAATACCCATACTATCAACCTCAATGTGTTTAACTGCTACATATAAGATGATTTCAGACAGTGTTCTCTCAATGAAAGGAATATGTTCTTAGTAATTTATGCCTCTATTGTGCTATTAGCAGTTTGGCCAAAATAAGATCCCACAAGATATAAGGGCGATGCACACCTAACAGTGTTACAGTAGTGCATAGAAGAGAACACTTTGTATCTGCTTGTGGAGATTTCTTCCTTTATTAGCAATATAGATGCTTGTAAGGAGCTCATGGTCCTATTGCTTGGCATTGTGTTCTTTACCTGAATTGACTTTGTACCCATAAATTTATGCTTGTAGTGAGTTGCTCCTAAAAACTATTATGATGATGATTTATCACAGTATTATAGCAATGTATACAAGAGAAACCTTTGTGTCTACATGCAAAGACTTTTTTAATACTAATAATATATGTTTGTAAGATGCTGTTTGATAGTATTACTTGGCACAGTGTTCTTTTTTTGAATTTAACTTATACTCATTATTTCATAATTGTAGTGAGTTATTTAATTGGCTTGTTAAACCTGTGATTCTCTATCTATTAGCAGCTGTGCTTAGCTAAACTAAACTTCTATCAGTGACTGGCCGGAGGGGAAGATGGCGAGGCCAGAGGGGAAGATGGCGGAAGAGTAAGAGGTGGAGATCACCTTCCTCCCCATATATACATGAGAAATACATCTACACGTGGAACAACTCCTACAGAACACCTACTGAATGCTGGCAGAAGACCTCAGACCTCCCAAAAGGCAAGAAACTCCCCACGTACCTGGGTAGGGCAAAAGAAAAAACAGAGACAAAAGAATAGGGACGGGACCTGCACCAGTGGGAGGGAGCTGTGAAGGAGGAAATGTTTCCACACACTAGGAAACCCCTTCGCGGGCGGAGACTGCGGGTGCGGAGGGGGGAGCTTCAGTGCCACGGAGGAGAGCACAGCAACAGGGGTACGGAGGGCAAAGTGGGGAGATTCCTGCACAGAGTATCGGTGCCGACCGGCACTCACCAGCCTGAGAGGCTTGTCTGCTCACCCGCCAGGGCGGGCAGGGCTGCGAGCTGAGGCTCGGGCTTTGGTCGGAGCGCAGGGAGAGGACTGGGGTTGGCTGCGTGAACACAGCCTGAAGGGGTTAGTGCACCACGGCTAGCCGAGAGGGAGTCTGGGAAAAGGTCTGGAGCTGCCGAAGAGGCAAGAGACTTTTTCTTCCCTCTTTGTTTCCTGGTGCGCGAGGAGAGGGGATTAAGAGTGCTGCTTAAAGGAACTCCAGAGACGGGCACGAGCCGCAGCTAAAAGCGCGGACCCCAGAGACTGGCGGGAGACGCTAAGGCTGCTGCTGCCGCCACCAAGGGGCTTGTGTGCGAGCACAGGTCACTATCCACACCCCCCTTCCGGGGAGCCTGGGCAGCCCGCCACTGCCAGGTTCCCGGGATCCAGGGACAACTTCTCCGGGAGAACGCACGGTGGGCCTCAGGCTGGTGCAATGTCATGCCGGCCTCTGCCGCCTCAGGCTCGCCCCACACTCCACGCCCCTCCCACCCCCCAGCCTGAGTGAGCCAGAGCCCCCGAATCAGCGACTCTTTAACCCCGTCCTGTCTGAGCAAAAAACAGGCGCCCTCCAGCGACCTACATGCAGAGGTGGGGCCAAATCCAAAGCTGAGCCCCTGGGAGCGGTGAGAATAAAAAGAGAAAGGGAAATCTCTCCCAGCAGCCTCAGAAGCAGAGGATTAAAGCTCCACAATCAACTTGATGTACCCTGCATCTGTGGAATACATGAATAGACAACAAATCATCCCAAATTGAGGAGGTGGACTTTGAGAGCAAGATTTATGATTTTTTTCCCCTTTTCCTCTTTTTGTGAGTGTGTATGTGTATGCTTCTGTGTGAGATTTTGTCTGCATAGCTTTGCTTCCAACATTTGTCCTAAGGTTCTATCCGTCAGTTTTTTATTTGTTTGTTTTTAATTATTTTTTCTTAATAATTATTTTTGAATTTAATAACTTTATTATATTTTATTTTACTTCATCTTCTTTCTTTCTTTCTTTTTTCCTTCCTTCCCTCCTTCCTTCCTCCTTCTTTCCTCCCACCGTCCCTCCATCCCTCCCTCCCTCCTTTCTTTCTTTCTTTCCTTCTTTCTTTCCTTCTTCCTTCCTTCCTTGCTTCCTTCCTTCCTTCCTTCCCTCCTTTCTTTCTTTCTTTCTTTCTTCCTACTTCTACTAATTCTTTCTGTCTACTTTTTCTCCCTTTTATTCTGAGCCGTGTGGATGAAACGCTCTTGGTGCTGCAGCCAAGAGTCAGTGCTGTGCCTCTGAGGTGGAAAAGCCAATTTCAGGACACTGGTCAACAAGAGACGTCCCAGCTCCACATAATATCAAACGGTGAAAATCTCCCAGAGATCTCCATCTCCACACCAGCACCCAGCTTACTCAACAACCAGAAAGCTACAGTGCTGGACAACCTATGCCAAACAACTAGCAAAACAGGAACACAACCCCACTCATTAGCAGAGAGGCTGACTAAAATCATAATAAGTCCACAGACACCCAAAAACACACCACCAGACGTGGACCTGCCCACCAGAGAGACAAGATACACCCTCAAACACCAGAACACAGGCACTGGTCCCCTCCACCAGGAAGCCTACACAACCCACTGAACAAAACTTAGCCACTGGGGACAGACATCAAAAACAACGGGAACTACGAACCTGCAGCCTGCAAAAAGGAGACCCCAAACACAGTAAGATAAGCAAAATGAGAAGACAGAAAAACACACAGCAGATGAAGGAGCAAGATAAAAATACACCAGACCTAACAAATGAAGATGAAATAGGCAGTCTACCTGAAAAATAATTCAGAATAATGATAGTAAAGATGATCCAAAATCTTGGAAATAGAATAGAGAAAATGCAAGAAACATTTAACAAGGATGTAGAAGAACTAAAGATGAAACAAGCAATGATGAACAACACAATAAATGAAATTAAAAATACTCTAGAAGGGATCAACAGCAGAATAACTGAGGCAGAGGAACGGATAAGTGACCTGGAAGATAAAATAGTGGAAATAACTACTGCAGAGCAGAATAAAGAAAAAGAATGAAAAGAACTGAGGACAGTCTCAGAGACCTCTGGGACAACATTAAGCGCACCAACATTCGAATTATAATGGTTCCAGAAGAAGAAGAGAAAAAGAAAGGGACTGAGAAAATATTTGAAGAGATTATAGTTGAAAACTTCCCTAATATGAGAAAGGAAATAGTTAATCAAGTCCAGGAAGTACAGAGAGTCCCATACAGGATAAATCCAAGGAGAAATACGCCAAGACACATATTAATCAAACTGTCAAAAATGAAATACAAAGATAGTATATTAAAAGCAGCAAGGGAAAAACAACAAATAACACACAAGGGAATCCCCATAAGGTTAACAGCTGATCTCTCAGCAGGAACTCTGCAAGCCAGAAGGGACTGGCAGGATATATTTAAAGTGATGAAGGAGAAAAAACTGCAGCCAAGATTACACTACCCAGCAAGGATCTCATTCAGATTTGATGGAGAAATTAAAACCTTTACAGACAAGCAAAAACTGAGAGTTCAGCACCACCAAACCAGCTTTACAACAATGCTAAAGGAACTTCTCTAGGCAAGAAACACAAGAGAAGGAAAAGACCTACAATAACGAACCCAAAACAATTTAGAAAATGGGAATAGGAACATACATATCGATAATTACCTTAAATGTAAATGGATTAAATGCTCCCACCAAAAGACACAGACTGGCTGAGTGGATACAAAAACAAGACCCATATATATGCTGTCTACAAGAGACCCACTTCAGACCTAGAGATACATACAGAGTGAAAGTGAGGGGATGGAAAAAGATATTCCATGCAAATGGAAATCAAAAGAAAGCTGAAGTAGCAATTCTCATATCAGACAAAATAGCCTTTAAAATAAAGACTATTAGAAGAGACAAAGAAGGACACTACATAATGATCAAGGGATCGATCCAAGAAGAAGATATAACAATTGTAAATATTTAAGCACCCAACATAGGAGCACCTCAATACATAATGCAAATACTAACAGCCATAAAAGGGGAAATCGACAGTAACACATTCATAGTAGGGGACTTTAACACCCCACTTTCACCAATGGACAGATCATCCAAAATGAAATTAAATAAGGAAACACAATCTTTAAATGATACATTCAACAAGATGGACTTAATTGATATTTATAGGACACTCCATCCAAAAACAACAGAATACATATTTTTCTCAAGTGCTCATGGAACATTCTCCAGGATAGATCATATCTTGGGTCACAAATCAAGCCTTGGTAAATTTAAGAAAATTGCAATTATATCAAGTATCTTTTCCGACCACAACATCATGAGACTAGATATCAATTACAGGAAAAGATCTGTAAAAAATACAAACACATGGAGGCTAAACAACACAGTACTTAATAACGAAGTGATCACTGAAGAAATCAAAAAGGAAATAAAAAAATACCTAGAAACAAACGACAATGGAGACATGACGACCCAAAACCTATGGGATGCAGTAAAAGCAGTTCTAAGAGGGAAGTTTATAGCAATACAAGCCCACCTTAAGAAACAGGAAACATCTCGAATAAACAACCTAACCTTGCACCTAAAGCAATTAGAGAAAGAAGAACAAAAAAAAAAAACCCCAAAGTTAGCAGAAGGAAAGAACATAAAAATCAGATCAGAAATAAATCAAAAATAAATGAAGGAAACAATAGCAAAGATCAATAAAACTAAAAGCTGGTTCTTTGAGAAGATAAACAAAATAGATAAACCATTAGCCAGACTCATCAAGAAAAAAAGGGAGAAGACTCAAATCAATAGAATTAGAAATGAAAAAGGAGAAGTAACAATTGACACTGCAGAAATACAAAAGATCATGAGAGATTACTACAAGCAACTCTATGCCAATAAAATGGACAACCTGGAAGAAATGGACAAATTCTTAGGAATGCACAACCTGCCAAGACTGAATCAGGAAGAAATAGAAAATATGAACAGACCAATCACAAGCACTGAAATTGAAACTGTGATTAAAAATCTTCCAACAAACAAAAGCCCAGGACCAGATGGCTTCACAGACGAATTCTATCAAACATTTTGAGAAGAGCTAACACCTATCCTTCTCAAACTCTTCCAAAATATAGCAGAGGGAGGAACACACCCAAATTCATTCTACGAAGCCACCATCACCCTG
This sequence comes from Monodon monoceros, assembly GCF_005190385.1. Lineage (NCBI taxonomy): Eukaryota > Metazoa > Chordata > Mammalia > Artiodactyla > Monodontidae > Monodon > Monodon monoceros. The sequence goes on from NW_021703784.1 coordinate 25,819,355, forward strand.
ATACCAAAACCAGACAAGGGTGTCACAAAGAAAGAAAACTACAGGCCAATATCACTGATGAACATACATGCAAAAATCCTCAACAAAACACTAGCAAATAGAATCCAACAGCACATTAAAAGGATCATACACCATGATCAAGTGGGGTTTATTCCAGGAATGCAAGGATTCTTCAATATATGCAAATCAATCAATGTGATAAACCACATTAACAAACGGAAGGAGAAAAACCATATGGTCATCTCAATAGATGCAGAGAAAGCTTTCGACAAAATTCAACACCCATTTATGATAAAAACCCTGCAGAAAGTAGGCATAGAGGGAACTTTCCTCAACATAATAAAGGCCATATATGACAAACCCACAGCCAACATGATCCTCAATGGTGAAAAACTGAAAGCATTTCCACTAAGATCAGGAACAAGACAAGGTTGCCCACTCTCACCACTCTTATTCAATATAGTATTGGAAGTTTTAGCCAGAGCGATCAGAAAAGAAAAGGAAATAAACGGAATCCAAATCAGAAAAGAAGAAGTAAAGCTGTCACTGTTTGCAGATGACATGATACTATTCATAGAGAATCCTAAAGATGCTACCAGGAAACTACTAGAGCTAATCAATGAATTTGGTAAGGTAGCAGGATACAAAATTTATGCACAGAAATCTCTTGCATTCCTATACACTAATGATGAAAAATCTGAAAGTGAAATCAAGAAAACACTCCCATTTACCATTGCAACAAGAAGAATAAAATATCTAGGAATAAACCTACCTAAGGAGACAAAAGAACTGTATGCAGAAAATTATAAGACACTGATGAAAGAAATTAAAGATGATACAAATAGATAGAGAGGTATACCATGTTCTTGGATTGGAAGAGTCAACAATGTAAAAATGACTCTACTACCTAAAGCAATCTACAGATTTGATGCAATCCCTATCAAACTACCACTGGCTTTTTTTCACAGAACTAGAACCAAAAATTTCACAATTTGTATGGAAACACAAAAGACCCCGAATAGCCAAAGCTATCTTGAGAATGAAAAATGGAGCTGGAGGAATCAGGCTCCCTGACTTCAAACTATACTACAAAGCTACAGTAATCAAGAGAGTATGGTACTGGCACTAAAACGGAAATATAGATCAGTGGAACAGGATAGAAAGCCTGAGATAAATCCACACACATATGGTCACCTTATCTTTGATAAAGGAGGCAGGAATGTACAGTGGAGAAAGGACAGCCTCTTCAATAAGTCGTGGTGGGAAAACTGGACAGGCACATGTAAAAGTATGAGATTAGATCACTCCCTAACACCATACAGAAAAATAAACTCAAAATGCATTAAAGACATAAATGTAAGGCCAGACACTATCAAACTCTTAGAGGAAAACATAGGCAGAACACTCTATGACATAAATCACAGCAAGATCCTTTTTGACCCACCTCCTACAGAAATGGAAATAAAAACAATAATAAACAAATGGGACCTAATGAAACTTCAAAGCTTTTGCACAGCAAAGGAAACCATAAACAAGACCAAAAGACAACCCTCAGAATGGGAGAAAATATTTGCAAATGAAGCAACTGACAAAGGATTATTTTCCAAAATTTACAAGCAGCTCATGCAGCTCAATAACAAAAAAACAAACAACCCAATCCAAAAATGGGCAGAACACCTAAATAGAGATTTCTCCAAAGAAGATATACAGATTGCCAACAAACACATGAAAGAATGCACAACATCATTAATCATTACAGAAATGCAAGTCAAAACTACAATGAGATATCATCTCACACCAGTCAGAATGGCCATCATCAAAAAATCTAGAAACAATAAGTGCTGGAGAGAGTGTGGAGAAAAGAGAACACTCTTGCACTGCTGGTGGGAATGTGAATTTGTACAGCCACTATGGAGAACAGTATGGAGGTTCCTTAGAAAACTACAAATAAAGTTACCATATGACCCAGCAATCCCACTATTGGGCATATACCCTGAGAAAACCATAATTCAAAAGGGTCATGTACCAAAATGTTCATTGCAGCTCTATTTACAACAGCCCGGAGCTGGAAACAACCTAAGTGCCCATCTTCGGATGAATAGATAAAGAAGATGTGGCACATATATACAATGGAATACTCAGCCATAAAAAGAAACGAAATTGAGCTATTTGTAATGAGGTGGATAGACCTTGAGTCTGTCATACAAAGTGATGTAAGTCAGAAAGAGAAAGACAAATACCGTATGCTAACACATATATATGGAATTTAAGAAAAAAAATGTCATGAAGAACCTAGGGGTAAGACAGGAATAAAGCCACAGACCTACTGGAGTATGGACTTGAGAATATGGGGAGGGGGAAGGGTGAGCTGTGACAAAGCAAAAGAGAGGCATGGACATATATACACTACCATACGTAAGGTAGATATCTAGTGGGAAGCAGCCGCATAGCACAGGGATATCAGCTCGGTGCTTTGTGACCGCCTGGAGGGGTGGGATAGGGAGGGTGGGAGGGAGGGAGATGCAAGAGGGAAGAGATATGGGAACATATGTATATGTATAACTGATTCACTTTGTTATAAAGCAGAAACTAACACACCATTGTAAAGAAAGTATACCCCACTAAAGATGTTAAAAAAAAAAAATAAACTTCTATCAGTGATTATAAGGGAACCCGACCCTTATACAGTGAAACATTTTCCATACTATCAATATCAATGTTTTTAACAAGTTAGTTACCAGACTGTTTTGGGACACTGTTATTTTAGTGAATGGAACAGATTCCCAGTATGTTATGTTTGCGCTGCATTGCGTATCAGTAATGTAAATCTATTCTTTCTAAAAACTACTGTGAGCATATATTCATCACAGCTTTCTTGCAGTGCATATTAAGTGAAACCTTTAAGTAGGCATGTGGAGAGTTGTTTCCTACATTAGCAATATATTTGTTTGTAAGAAGCTGTAGCTTCTTCAATAATATTAATAGGAACAATGGGTTTTTTCCCTGAGTTAAACTTATACCCAGAAATTCATGCTTGCAGTGCATTGTCTAACAGGCCTGTTAAAGTAGTTATTCTACTAGCTATTTGTAAGCTGCACTCAGCTCTGACTTCAATCAGTGAATGTAAGGGATAGCTTTTTCAATCCAGTTACAGTGAAGCATTTATCATTCTATCAATATCAATGTTTACAACAAGCTAATTACAAAACATTTTCAGGACAGTATTATTTCCATGAATGCAACATGTTCTGAATATGTCATGCTTATATTCATTTGTTTAACAGTCCTTTAATATGAGTGTTTCTACAAGCTACTATGTCAATGAATTTTTCCTGTGTTCTTCCAGTGCATATTAAGTGAAACTTTTATTTCTTCATGTGGAGACTTTTTTTTCTATTAGCAATATAAATGTTTGTAAGACGCTATATGATAGATGCAATTGGCACAGTGGTCTCTTCCTGAATGGAATGTAAACTCTGAATTTGATGCTTGTAGTAACTTTTTAAAAACATTATCAATGTCAATGTTCATATCAAGCTACATATAGGATGGTTTAGGTACAGTTTTATTTCAATGAATGGAACTTATTCCCAGTTTGACCCTCTTGTATAGCATTGTTTAACTGTCCTGTAACACATTTCTAAAAGCAACTATGATGATGCATCATCACATAGTTCTAGCAGTGCATATCAGTGAAATGTTTTCATATGAACATGAAGACTTATTTTCCATATAAATAATATAGATGTTTTTAAGAGGGTGTATGAGAATATTACTTGAAACAGTATTCCTAATTGAACTTATACTGAGACTATCATGCTTGTAATAATTTGCTTGACAGGCTATTAAACCTGTGATTCTTCTACTTACTTGGAATTTGTATGCTCTCAGGCTTCTATCAGTAAATATAAGGGGCAGCATTTCTACCCTCATAAAGTGATGCATTTCCAATATTATCAATTTCAATGTTTTTTAACAATCTACCTACAAGACAGTTTCCGGACAGTATTGTTTGAATGAATGGATTATATTCCCAGTATGTAATGCTTGTATTGAACTCTTTACCAGTCCTGAAATGATAATTCTTCTCAAAGCTGCTATGAAGAGGCATTCGTCACACAGTTCTAGAGATGCATATAAGTGAAATATTTCATTCTGAAATTGGAGACTTGTTACCTAGTTTCATATTACCTGGAACAGAGTTCTTTTCCAGAAGTGAACATAAACCAAAATTTCATGCTAGTAATGAGTTAACAGAAGGTGAAAAATAAACAGTCAGAAATGGAAATAAGAAAATTACAAAATGAGAAAACTCACTGGTAAAGGCAAAACATACAGTAAATGTAGGAAATCATCCACATGCAAAGCTAGTATGGAGGTTAAAATACAAGAGTAATAAAATCATCCATATCCACAATAAGCAGTTAAGGGATACATGAAACAATTAAATATAAAATATGATATACAAAACAGTAATCATGAAGGGAGGAGAGTATAAATATAGGGGTTTTAAAAAATACATTTGAAATTAAGAAATAAGCAACTTAAAACAATCACTTATAGATATTATACCTCATGGTAACTGTAAACCAAAAAGCTATAATAGATTTACACAATGAAAGAAAAAGGAATCCAAACATAAACTAAAGATAGTCATCAAAAGAGATGGGAACAAAAATGAAAGGGGGAAAAAAGACCTACAAAAACAAATCCAAAACCATTAACAAAATGGCAATAAGAAGATACATATTGATAATTACCTTAAATGTTAAATGGACTAAAGACCCCAACCAAAAAACATAGAGTGGCTGAACAGATACAAAAACAAGACTAACTACAAGAGACCACTTCATATCTAGAGACACATACAGACTGAAAGTGAGGGGATGGAAAAAGCTACTCCATGCAAATGGAAATCAAAAGAAAGCTGGAGTAGCAATACTTGTATCAGACAAAATAGACTTTCAAATAAAGACTATTACAAGAGACAAAGAAGGACACTACATAATGATCAAGGGATCAATCCAAGAAGAAGATATAGCAATTGTAAATATTTATGCACCCAACATAGAAGCACCTCAATATGTAAGGCAAATATTAACCAACATAAAAGGAGAGATCGACAGTAACATAATTATTTTAGGGGACTTTAACACCCCACTCACATCAATGGACAGATCATCCAGACAGAAAATCAGGACACAAAGGCCTTAAATAACACATTAGACCAAATAGACATAATTGATGTATATAGAGCATTCCATCTGAAAACAGCAGAATACACATTCTTTTCAAGTGTACGTAGAATATTCTCCAGGATAGATCACATGCTTGGCCACAAAATGAGCCTTGGTAAATGTAAGATAATTGAAATTATACCAAGCATCTTTTCAAAACACAATGCTATGAGACTAGAAATCAACTGCAAAAACAAAACAAAACAAAAAAGCCACAAACATGTGGAGGTTAAACAATATACTACTAAACAACAAATTGCTAACTGAAGAAATTAAAGAGGAAATTAAAAAATACCTAGAGGAAAATGAAAATGAAAGCACAATGATCCAAAACCTATGGGATGAAGCAAAAGCATTCTAAGAAGGAAGTTTATAGAAATAAAATCTTACCTCAGGAAACAAGAAAAATCTCAAATAAACAACCTAACCTTACACCTAAAGCAACTAGAGAAAGAAGAACAAACAACACCCAAAGTTAGTAGAAGGAAAGAAATCATAAAGATCAGAGCAGAAACAAATGAAATAGAAACAAAGAAAACAATAGCAAAGATCAATGAAACTAAAAGCTAGTTCTTTGAGAAGATAAAGAAAATTAATAATCTTTAACCAAACTCATCAATAAAAAAATGGAGAAGGCCCAAATCAATAAAATCAAAAATGAAAAAGGAGAAGTTACAACTGACACCACAGAAATACAAAGAATCATGAGATTACTACAAACAACTATATGCCAATAAAAATGGACAACCAAGAAGAAATGGACAAATTCTTAGAAATGTACAGTTTCCAAAGATTGAACCAGGAAGAAATTGAAAATATGAGCAAGACCAATTACTAGTAATGAAATTGAACCAGTAATCTAGAAACACCCAGTAAACAAATTCCAGATGTCTTCACAGGTGAATTATATCAAACATTTAGAGAAGAGTTAACACCTATGCTTCTGAAACTATTTTTTTTAAAAGTTGCGGAGGAAGGAACACTTTTAAACTTATTCTATGAGGCCAGCATCACCCTGATACCAAAGCCAGGCAAAGATATCACAAAAAGAGAAAATTACAAGCCTGATACACTAGTGATCATAGTTGCAAAAATCCTCAGCAAAATACAAGCAAACCAAATCCAACGATACATTATAAGGATCATACACCATAACCAAGTGGGATTTATCCCAGGGATGCAAGGATTTTCAGGATACCCAAATCAATCAATGTGATACACCACATTAACAAATTGAAGAATAAAAATAATATGATCATCTCAATAGACACAAGAAGGTTTTTGATAAAATTCAAAATCCATTTATGATTAAAACCTATCCTTAAAGTGGGCATAGAGGGAGTATACCTCAACATAATAAAGGCCACATATGACAAACCCACAGCTAACATTATACTCAATGATGAAAAGCTGAAAGCATTTCCTCTAAGATCAGGAAAAAGACAAGGATACCTACTCTTGCCATTTTATTCAATATAGTTTTGGAAGTCCTAACCACAGCAATTAGAGAAGGAAAAGTAAAAAAGGAGTCCAAATTGGAAAGGAAGAAATAAGCTGTCACTGTTTGTAGGTGGCATAATATTCTACATAGAAAATCCTAAAGATGCCACCAGAAAACTACTGGAGCTCATCAATAAAATCAGAAACATGCAGGATACAAAATAAATATACAGAAATCTCTTGCATTTCTATATGCTAACAACAAACTATCAGAGAGAGAAATTAAGGAAACAATCTCAATTACCATTGCATCAAATAAAAATACTTCGGGGAAAGGCTACTCGAGGAAGTAAAAGACTTGTACTCTGAAAACTATGACACTGATGAAAAAATTTGAAGATGACACAAACAGATGGAAAGATATACTGTACTCTTGAATTGGAAGAATCAATTTTGTTAAAATGACCATATTACCCAAGGTAATCTACACATTCAATGCAACCCCTATCAGATTACCAATGGTGTTTTTCACAAAACTAGAACAAAAAATTTTTTAATTTGTATGGAAACACAGAAAAACCTGAATAACCAAAACAATATTGAGAAAGAAAAACAAAGTAGGTAGGACAAGTCATGGTCTCTGCCTTCAGATTATACTACAAAGCTACAGTAATCAGAACAGTATAGTGCTGGCACAAAAACAGACGCATAGATCAATGGAACAGGATAGAGAACTCAGAAATAAACCCATGCACTTAATCTCCAACAAATGAGACAAGAATATACAATGGAGAAATTACAGTTTTCAATAAGTGGTGCTGGGAAAATTGGACAGCTACATGTCCAAAAGAATGAAATTAGACCATTCTCTAACACCATATACAAAAATAAACTAAAAAATGGATTAAAGACCTAAATGCAAGACCAGATACTATAAAACTCCTGGAGGAAAACAGGCAGAACACACTTTAACATAAATCACAGGAATATTTATTTGGATCTATCTCCAAAAGTAAAGGAAATAAAAGCAAAAATAAACAAATGGGACCTAATTAAACTTAAAAGCCTTTGCACAGTAAAGGAAACCATCTACAAAACAAAAATACAACTGGCTGAATGGAAGAATATATTTGCAAAATATATGATTGATAAGGGATTAATATCCAATATACATATACAGCTCATACAACTCAACATCAAAAAAACAAAAACCCAATTTAAAAATGGACAGAACTGATGTTTTTCCAAAGAGGAAATGCAAAAGGTCAACAGGCACATCAAAAGATGCTCAACGTTGCTAATCATCAGGGAAATGCAAGAGACAACAATGAGATATTACCTCACACTTATCAGAATGGCTATCACTAAAAAACAAAAATAACAAATGTTGGCAAGGTTGTGGAGAAAAGGAAACGCTCTTACACTGTTGGTGGGAATGTAAAGTGGTGTAGCTGCTGTGGAAAACAGTGTAGAGGTTTCTCAAAAACTCAAAATAGAAGTACCATATGACCCAGCAATTCTAGTCCTAAATATATATCCAAATTTAAAAAATAGTAATTCAAAAAGATACATGCATCCCAATGTTCATAGAATAATTATTTACAATTGCCAAGATATGGAAGCCACCTAAGTGTCAATCAAGACATGAATGGATGAAGATGTGCTATATATTTATAAAATGGAATACTACACAGCCATAAAAAAGAACAAAATTTTGTGATTTGCAGTAACATGTATGGACTTGGAGGGCATTATGCTAAATTACATGATATATACAGATAAAGACAAATACTGTATGATATCACTTATATGTCAAATCTAAAAAAAAAACCATCAACAAACTAGTGAATATAACAAAAATAAGCAGACTCATAGATAAAAAGAACAAACTAGTGGTTACCAGTTGGGAGGGGGGGACTTTGAAGTGGGGTAGTGAGAGGCACAAAATATTGAATGTAAGATAAGCTGAAGGATGTGTTCTATAACACACAAATATCGCCAATATTTTGTAATAACTATAAAAGGAAAGTAACATTTAAAATTTATATAAAATTTTTTGAAAAATAAAATACAATGTCTATAATTTCAAAAAATTGTGTATAAAATTTCTTTCATCAAGTTTGTGAAAAACAAATACTATCACTATTGCATGCAGTCAGAAAGGATTTCACTCCAATATGCCTCTAGAACAAAAAGATCAGCAAGCTTTCAATTAACCTGTAAAAACTGTAGAATTACAGATTTCTCAAACTTTCACTACATACCCCAAATATTGGGTGCAACACCCTATAATGAAAGATCACCATGAATAAAATTTCTAATGCCTAGCTTGTAAAAAACACATACATTGTAAAAACACATTATATAGGAAACAAGGCATTCCATGCTATCTGAAAGATTTTCATTCCTATTTGACTTTATAAGAGAACTTTAGTGCAGATTTGAAAGACCAGTAGAAATAGCACTATTAAAGATCTCTTTAAAAAATACACTACATGCATTCATTTTTTACTCAAAGACAGAATACAGTGTATTTCTTTTGCATAGTAAGTACAACCTTCTACATTCTTTATATGAAACATTTTTAAACATGCCATCTGAAATACTTTATCTTCCATTTGCCGTGAGCACAGGTAGCTTACATCAACATCATACAAGAATTTAGAAAGACTAGATTTACAAGTTTTTGAAACAAATCACTACATATATCACACTCAAAATAAGTTCTCTTCACTGAAAGGACACTATATGAAAACTTCTTAGAGGTATCTGGGTAAAATGATCTTCACCTGACTATGGGAAACTTCACTTTAGGATAGTTGAGGAGGTCTTTGCTTATATTTTCAGTTAGGTACCTATAGAAACACTAGTGTTACAAGTCAGTGAAATAATACACTACCTGCTATAGCCATGTGGGTTAATTTCCATATACTGAAAAAACACTGTGCATAAAACATCTTTCATCTACATTATGAAAGATACATACATTTCCCATTTGGGAAAGCAGCTCTTCATGGCAGTCTGAAAGATTTCACTCCTATTTGCCCTTAAAACACAGAGATTAGCATGGCTTTAAAATAAACTTTAGAAAATTTAGGCTTTTTGGGAATCTCAAAAGTTTCCGTACATTCTCAAAATTCAAAGTACACATTCTGTGTATTGAAATAACACTGTGTATAAAAATTTATTTACTCTAACGTGTAAAAAACACATACTTTGTATGGGAAACAAGTCTTTCCACACAGCCTGAAAGACTTTCTTCACTCCTATTGACAAATCAAAGAGAGAGATAAGTCCAATTATTAACGACCTGTCACAGTGGAATATTACTCAGCCATTAAAAAGAATGACATAATGTCATTTGCAACAACATGGATGGACCTAGAGATTGTCATACTGAGTGAAGTAAGTCAGACAGAGAAAGAGGAATATATTGTATGATATTGCTTATATGCTGGAATCTAAAAAGAAATGATACAAATGGTCTTATTTACAAAACAGAAACAGACTCACAGACTTAGAGAATGAACTTATGGTTACCAGGGGGGAAGGGAGGCGGAAGGGACAGTTAAAATTGACATGTACACATGGCTATATTTAAAATGGATAACCAACAAGGACCTACTGTATGACATAGGGAACTCTGCTCAATATTATAAAACAACATAAATGGGAAAAAATTTGAAAAGGAATAGATACATGTATATGTAAAACTGAATGACTTTGCTGTACATCTCAAACTATCATAACATTGTTAGTCAACTATACTCCAATATAAAATTAAAAGTTTAAAAAAATAAAAAATTAAAATAAAAAAATAAAATCTCAAAATAAAATGATAAAAAGAAAAGACCTGGGGACTTCCCTGGTGGTCCAGTTGTTAAGACTCCTCCTTCCAATGCAGGGGGTGTAGGCTCGATAGCTGGTCAGGGGGCTAAGATCCCACATGCCTCGGAGCCAAAAAATCAAAACATAAAACAGAAGCAATGTGGCAACAGATTCAATAAAGACTTTAAAAACTGTCCCCATCAAAAAAAAAAATCTTAAAATAAAAGACCTGCCAAAATAGCAGTTTAACATGTCTCTGAAAAAATGCACTACATGCATCACAATTCAAAAATATCTTCCACTTAATGAGAGAACACAGTGCACAGTATTTCTTTCCCATAGCAAAAAAGCATCCCCTCCACTCATTATATGAGACACATGTTAAACGATGTCATCTAAAAACTTTCCTTTCCTTTCACCTTGAGCATACTTTGATTAGCTTTACAAGTTTTTGAAACAAATCACTTACTTGTATCACAACCTAAGTATAACTACACTTCAGTGCAAGAACACTGTCAGAAAAACTTCTTTCAGGTAGTCTGAAAATGGTCTTGTAGGGACTATGGGAAACTCTTCATTTTATGTGGGCTGAAAAGGCCTTTGCTTATCTTCTCAGTTAGGTACCTGTATTGAGGCAAGACTGAAAGTAGCCTCTAGAAACACTAGCATTCCAAGTCTGTGGAATAATACACTCTGATTTAGCTACTTGGGTTAAGTTCCATATACTGAAAGAACACTGTGCATAAACTTGCCTTCGACTAGCTGAATAAAAGACACATATATTTCCTCTATAAGAAACCAGCCCTCTCATGTAGTATGAAAGGCTTTAACTCCTATTTGCCTTTAGAACACAGAGCTTAGCCTAGCTGTAAAAGAAACTTTAGAAAGTGAAGGTCTACAGGACTCTCAAGAGTTTCCTTACATACTCCAAATTTGGAGTACAAGTTCCATGTATTGACATAACACTATGTATTAAGTTATATTCATCTAAACTGGCAAAAACACGTACTTGACTGTATTGGAAACAAGTGTTTCCATGCAGTCTAATAGGCTTTCTTCATCCTATTAGACTTTAAAACAGATAGCTTGGCACAATTTTAAAAGATCTGTAGAAATGACACTTTTACAGATCTCTGATAGAACAAACTACATGTGTCACACTTCAAGTATATCTTCCTTTCAATCACAGAATGCAGAGCATAGCAAGAAAAAATCCTCTCCTTTCATTATATGTGAAATATATCTTTCATCAAAACAAGTACTTAAATAAGAACATAAGAAAGGTCTTTCCAATCCAGATACAATAGAGATTCTATAGTAAACAGAAGACCATTTTAAATACCAAACAACCAGCACAAGGTTTTTCTAATAGTGTTTTATCAGTAAAAGAAAGTTACACCTTGAGGGTGATATATGTAGTTATTTGTTCCATAAACATATAAATTGACCATTTGTAATTCTTATGTGATGTTGAGTTAAACTGACTATGCTCAATGCGATTGGAAGGAAAAGACTTTCACATGGCATAGTTAAATGTATTTACCATATTAGGAATGTAGATAATTGTTTACTACCACAAAAAAACCAACTACGATAAACTGTGTTCTTTCACTGAATGGAAGATATATTTGTAGTGTGATGCATGTAGTATATTTTTTCAGAGATCTGTAATACTGCTTTTTCTATAGGTACTCTACAAAGCTGCACAAAGCTCTGTGTTCTGAAAACAAATGGGAGTGAAGGTCTTTTACACCGCAGGAAAAGACTTGTTTCCATATAGAAGATGAATGTGTTTCTTACAATCTAGAAGTATAAAGTTTTATAAAGATTGTTCTCACAGAGTATGGAACTTGAAACCAGGATTTAGAGTAGCTAGTGAAATGTTTGAGAGACCTGCAAACTTACAATTTATCATTTCATTAAAGCTGTGTGATGTTCTGAGTTCAAAGACTAAATAAGAGAAAAAGTCTTTCAGACTACACATAAAGTCTTTTTTTCCAATTTAGTAAATAGATGTGTGTATCCAAAACAAGGTGAAAGAATTTTATGCAGTGTTCTTTCAGTGTGTGGAATTTAACACAAGTGGCTGAAGCAGTTAGTGCCTTATTTTGTAGACTTGCAAAACTAGTGTTTCTAAAGACTACTTTGACTCTTTTCTCAAAACAGGCAACAAATTGATAATATATGCAAAGGCCTTATTAACCTGCATACAATGAAGAGTTTCCCATAGTAACCAGAAGGCCATTTTACCAAGTTACCAACACACCGTTTTTCTCAGTGTTCTTTCAATGAAGGGAAGTAATAAAATTGTTTGTGATACAAGTAGAAGTTTGTTCCATAACCTTGTAAAGCAAGCTTTTGTAATACTTATGTGATATTGAGATGAACTAAATGTGCTCATGCAATTGGAAGATAAGCCTTTCAGACAACATATTTAAATTGCTTCTTGCCACAAGAACAAATATGCACTATATTAATTCATTGAGTAAAAGATATTTGAAGTGTAATGCATGTAGTATATTGTTCAACAGATCCATAATACTGTTCCCACTAGAGGTAAATATAATAAGATGTGCTAAACTGTGTTCTAAAGGTAAATAGGAGTGAAAGATTTTAACACTGCAGGAAAAGGCCTGTTTCCCATATTAAAATAGTATGTGTTTCTAACAAGCAAGGTGAAAGATTTATACAGATTGTTCTTTCAGTGTACAGAATATATACCTAGGATTTGGAATAGAAAGTGAAATGCTTAAGAAACCTGCAAACATACCATTTCTAACATTTAGTTGAAACCATACAGATTCCATAGAAAGGCTTGGTTCCCATTCATTAAATTATGTGTTTCTCACAAACTGGATGAAACAAAGAACTTTTATGCACAGTGTTCTTTCAGTGGATGGAACTTAATCCAGGTGGCAGATGCAGGTAGTGCTTCATTTCAAAGACACGTAACACCTATGTTTCTGTAGGCTACCTTGAGTCCTTTATAAAAACAGGAACCAAACTGAGAATATAAGCAAAGGCCTCTTCAACACGCATACAAAGCAGAGTCTCCCATAGTTGCCAGAAGACTTTCTTTTTTACCAAAAGAGTAGCAAAAAATTTTTGTGTGTGACTGTGCTTTTTCTCAAGGGAAGTCATATTTTGTGTGTAATATATGCTTTTTTTCCCATAAACTCTTAAATCTAGCATTTGTGTTTCTTTATGTTGTTGTTTTAATTTTTATTGGAGTATAGTTGCTTTACAATGTTGTGCTAGTTTCTGCTGTGCAGCAAAGTGAATCAGTTATATGTATACATATATCCATTCTTTCTTAGATTTCCTTCCCATTTAGGTCACCACAGAACACTGAGTAGAGTTCCCTGTGCTATACAGTAGGTTCTTAATAGTTATCTATTTTATAAATACATAGTACTGTTTATATGCCAATCGCAAGCTCCCAATTTATCCCACCCACACTTCCCCCCTTGGTAACCATGTTAGTTCCCTACATCTGTGACTATTTCTGCTTTGCAAATAAGTTCATCTGTACCATTTTTCTAGATTCCACATATAAGCGATATTATATGATATTTGTTTTTCTCTTTCTGACTTACTTCACTCTGCATGGCAATCTCAAGGTCCATCCACGTCTCTGTAAATGACACTATTTCGTTCCTTTTTATGGCTGAGTAATATTCCATTGTATGTATGTAACACATCTTCTTTATCCATGCCTCTGTCAATGGACAATTAGGTTCCTTCCATGTTCTGGCTATTGCAAATAGTGCTGCAATGAACATCAGGGTGCATGCATCCTTTCAAATTCTGGTTTTCTCCAGATATATGCCTAGGAGAGGAATTGCTGGGTCATATGGCAGCTCCATTGTTAGTTTTTTAAGGAACCTCCATACTGTTCTCCATAATGGCTGTATCAATTTACATTCCCACCAACACTGTAGGAATGTCCCCTTTTCTCCACACCCTCTGCAGCATTTATTGTTTGTAGATTTTTTGATGATGGCCATTCTGACTAGTGTGAGGTAATACCTCATTGTAGATTTGATTTGCATTTCTCTAATAATTAGTAATGTTGAGCATCTCTTCATGTGCTTTTTAACCATCTGTATGTCTTCTTTGAAGAAATATCTATTTAGATCTTCTGCCCATTTTTTGATTGAGTTGTTTGTTTTTTTGATATTGAGCTGCATGAGCTGTTTGTATATTTTGGAGATTAATTCCTTGTCAGTTGCTTTGTTTCCAAATATTTTCTCCCATTCTGAGGGTTGACTTTTCATTTTGTTTATGGTTTCCTTTGCTGTGCAAAAGTTTTAAGTTTCATTAGGTCCCAGTTATTTATTTTTGTTCTTTTTTCCATTACTCTAGGAGATAGGTCAAAAAAGACCTTGTCGTGATTTATGTCAGAGAGTGTTCTGCCTATGTTTTCCTCTAAGAGTTTGATAGTGCCTGGCCATACATTTAGGTCTTTAATCCATTTTGAGTTTATTTTTGTGTATGGTGTTAGGCAGTGTTCTAATTTCATTCTTTTACATGTAGCTCTCCAGTTTTTCCAGCACCACTTATTGAAGAGACTGTCTTTTCCCCATTGTATATTCCTGCCTCCTTTGTCATAGATTAGGTGGTCATAGGTGCATGGGTTTATCTCTGAACTTTCCATCCTGTTCCATTGACCTATATTTCTGTTTTTATGCCAGTACCATAATGTGTTGATGACTGTAGCTTTGTAGTATAGTCCGAAGTCAAGGGGCCTGAATCCTCCAGCTCTGTTTTTCTTTCTCAAGATTGCTTTGGTTATTTTGGGTCTTTTCTGATTTCATACAAAGTGTAAATTTTTTTGTTCTAATTCTGTGAAAAATGCCATTGGTAATTTAAGAAGGATTGCATTAAATCTGTAGATTGCTTTGGGTAGTATAGCCATTTTCACAATATTGATTCTTCCAATCCAAGAGCATGGTATATTTTTCCAACTGTTTGTGTCATCTTCGATTTCTTTCATCAGTGTCTTATAGTTTTCAAAGTACAGGCCTTTTGCCTCCTTAGGTAGGTTTATTCATAGGTATTTTTTTCTTTTTGGTGCCATGGTCAATGGGATTGTTTCCTTAATCTCCCTTTCTGATATTTCATTGTCAGTGTTTAGGAGTGCAAGAGATTTCTGAGTATTAACTTTGTATCCTGCAAATTCATTGAGGAGCTCTAGTAGTTTTCTGGTATCATCTTTAGGATTTTCATGTCATCTGCAAACAGTGACAGTTTTACTTCTTCTTTTCCAATCTGGATTCTTTTTATTTCTTTTTCTTCTCTAATAGCCATGGCTAGGACTTCCAAAACTATGCTGAATAAAAGTTGCATGAGTGGACATCCTGTTCCTGATCTTAGAGGAAATGCTTCAGCTTTTCACCTTTGAGTATGATTGAGTATGATGTTAGCTGTAGGTTTGTTGTATATGGCCTTTATTATGTTTAGGTAGATTCCCTCTAAGCCCACTTTCTGGAGAGTGTTTATCATAAATGGGTGTTGAATTTTGTCAAAAGATTTTTCTGCATCTCTTGAGATGATCATATGGTTTTTATTCTTCAATTTGTTAATATGGTGTATCACATTGATTGATTTGCATATATTGAAGAATCCTTGCATCCCTGGGATAAATCCCACTTGATCATAGTGTATGATCCTTTTAATGTGTTGTTGGATTCTGTTTGCTAGTATTTTGCTGAGGAATTTTGCATCTATGTTCATCAGTGTTATTGACCTGTAGTTTTCTTTTTTTGTGATATCTTTGTCTGGTTTTGGTGTCAGGGTGATGGTGGCCTCATAGAATGTCTTTGGGAGTATTCCTTCCTCTAATTTTTTTGAAGAGTTTCAGAGTGAAGGTGTTAACTCTTCTCTAAATATTTGATAGAATTCACGTGTGAAGCCATCTTGTCCTTCACTCCTTCTTGGGAGTTTTTAAATCGCAGTTTCAATTTCAGTACTTGTGACTGGTCTGTTTATATTTTCTGTTTCTTCCTGGTTCAGTCTTGGAAGGTTGTATCTTTCTAAGAATTTGTTCATTTTTTCTAGCTTGTCCATTTAATTAGCATATAGTTGCTTGTAGTATTCTGTTATGATTCTTTGTATTCTGTGGTGTCCATTGTAAATTCTTTTTCATTTCTAATTTTGTTTACTTGCATCCTCTCCCTTTTTTTTCTTGTTAAATCTGGCTAAAGATTTATCAATTTTGCTTATCTTTGCAAAGAACCAGCTTTTGGTTTCATTGATCATTGTTATTTTCTTCATCTGTATTTCATTTGTTTCTGCTCTGATCATTATGATTTCTTTCCTTCTATTAACATTGGGTTTTGTTTGTTCCTTTTTTTTCAACAACTTTATTGGGGTCTACTTGCTTTACAATGGTGTGTTAGTTTCTGCTTTATAACAAAGTGAATCAGTTATACATATGCATATGTTCCCATATCTCTTCCTTCTTGCGTCTCCGTCCCTCCCACCCTCCCTATCCCACCCGTCCAGGCGGTCACAAAGCACCGAGTTGATCTCCCTGTGCTATGTGGCTGCTTCCCACTAGCTATCTACCTTATGTTTGGGAGTGTATAAATGTCCAGGCCTCTCTCTCGCTTTGTCACAGCTCACCCTTCCCCCTCCCCATATCCTCAAGTCTGTTCTCTACTAGGTCTGTGTCTTTATTCCTGTCTTACCCCTAGGTTCTTCATGACATTTTTTTTCCTTAAATTCCATATATATGTGTTAGCATACGGTATTTGTCTTTCTATTTCTGACTTACTTCACTCTGTATGACAGACTCAAGGTCTATCCACTTCATTACAAATAGCTCAATTTTGTTTCTTTTTGTGGCTGAGTAATATTCCATTGTATATATGTGCCACATCTTCCTTACCCATTCATCCGATGATGGGCACTTAGGTTGTTTACATGTCTAGGCTATTGTAAATAGAGCTGCAATGAACATTTTGGTACATGACTCTTTTTAATTATGGTTTTCTCAGGGTATATGCCCAATAGTGGGGTTTCTGGGTCATATGGTAGTTCTATTTGTAGTTTTGTAAGGAACCTCCATACTGTTCTCCATAGTGGCTGTACCAAATCACATTCCCTCCAGCAGTGCAAGAGTGTTCCCTTTTCTCCACACCCTCTCCAGCATTTATTGTTTCTAGATTTTTTGATGACGGCCATTCTGACTGGTGTGAGATGATATCTCATTGTAGTTTTGATTTGCATTTCTCTAATGATTAATGATGTTGAGTATTCTTTCATGTGTTTGTTGGTATTATGTATATCTTCTTTGGAGAAATCTCTATTTAGGTGTTCTGCCCATTTTTGGATTGGGTTGTTTGTTTTTTTGTTATTGAGCTG
Source organism: Monodon monoceros (assembly GCF_005190385.1). Taxonomy (NCBI): domain Eukaryota; kingdom Metazoa; phylum Chordata; class Mammalia; order Artiodactyla; family Monodontidae; genus Monodon; species Monodon monoceros. The sequence continues at coordinate 25,837,228 of NW_021703784.1, forward strand.
CATGAGCTGCTTGTAAATTTTGGAAAATAATCCTTTGTCAGTTGCTTCATTTGCAAATATTTTCTCCCATTCTGAGGTGTCTTTTGGTCTTGTTTATGGTTTCCTTTGCTGTGCAAAAGCTCTGAAGTTTCATTAGGTCCCATTTGTTTTTATTTCCATTTCTCTAGGAAGTGGGTCAAAAAGGATCTTGCTGTGATTTATGTCATAGAGTGTTCTGCCTATGTTTTCCTCTAAGAGTTTGATAGTGTCTGGCCTTACATTTAGGTCTTTAATGCATTTTGAGCTTATTTTTCTGTATGGTATTAGGGAGTGTTCTAATTTCATAATTTTACATGTACCTGTCCAGTTTTCCCAGCACCACTTATTGAAGAGGCTGTTCTTTCTCCACTGTACATTCCTGCCTCCTTTATCAAATAAAGGTGACCATATGTGCATGGGTTTATATCTGGGCTTTCTATCCTGTTCCATTGATCTATCTTTCTGTTTTTGTGCCAGTACCATATTGTCTTGATTACTGTAGCTTTGTAGTATACTCTGAGGTCAGCGAGCCTGATTCCTCCAGCTCCATTTTTCGTTCTCAAGATTGCTTTGGCTATTCGGGGTCTTTTGTGTTTCCATACAAATTGTGAAATTTTTGGTTCTAGTTCTGTGAAAAATGCCAGTGGTAGTTTGATAGGGATTGCATCGAATCTGTAGATTGCTTTGGGTAGTAGAGTCATTTTCACAATGTTGATTCTTCCAATCCAAGAACATGGTATTTCTCTCCATCTATTTGTATCATCTTTAACTTCTTTCATCAGTGTCTTATAATTTTCTACATACAAGTCTTTTGTCTCCTTAGGTAGGTTTATTCCTAGATATTTTATTCTTTTTGTTGCAATGGTAAATGGGAGTGTTTTCTTGATTTCACTTTCAGATTTTTCATCATTAGTGTATAGGAATGCAAGAGATTTCTGTGCATTAATTTTGTATCCTGCTACTTTACCAAATTCATTGATTAGCTGTAGTAGTTTTCTGGTAGCATCTTTAGGATTCTCTATGAATAGTATCATGTTATCTGCAAACAGTCACAGCTTTACATCTTCTTTTCCAATTTGGATTCCTTTTATTTCCTTTTCTTCTCTGATTGCTGTGGCTAAAACTTCCAAAATTATGTTGAATAATAGTGGTGAGAGTGGGCAACCTTGTCTTGTTCCTGATCTTAGTGGAAATGCTTTCAGTTTTTCACCATTGAGGATCATGTTGGCTGTGGGTTTGTCATATATGGCCTTTATTATGTTGAGGAAAGTTCCCTCTATGCCTACTTTCTGCAGGGTTTTTATCAACAATGGGTGCTGAATTTTGTCGAAAGCTTTCTCTGCATCTATTGAGATGACCATATGGTTTTTCTCCTTCCGTTTGTTAATGTGGTTTATCACATTGATTGATTTGCATATATTGAAGAATCCTTGCATTCCTGGAATAAACCCCACTTGATCATGGTGTATGATCCTTTTAATGTGCTGTTGGAATCTGTTTGCTGGGATTTTGTTGAGGATTTTTGCATCTATGATCATCAGTGGCATTGGCCTGTAGTTTTCTTTCTTTGTGACACCCTTGTCTGGTTTTGGTATCAGGGTGATGGTGACCTCGTAGAATGGGTTTGAGAGTGTTCCTCCCTCTGCTATCTTTCGGAAGAGTTTGAGAAGGATAGGTGTTAGCTCTTCTCAAAATGTTTGATAGAATTTGTCTGTGAAGCCATCTGGTCCTGGGCTTTTGTTTGTTGGAAGATTTTTAATCACAGTTTCAATTTCAGTGCTTGTGATTGGTCTGTTCATATTTTCTATTTCTTCCTGATTCAGTCTTGGCAGGTTGTGCATTCCTAAGAATTTGTCCATTTCTTCCAGGTTGTCCATTTTATTGGCATAGAGTTGCTTGTAGTAATCTCTCATGATCTTTTGTATTTCTGCAGTGTCAGTTGTTACTTCTCCTTTTTCATTTCTAATTCTATTGATTTGAGTCTTCTCCCTTTTTTCTTGATGAGTCTGGCTAATGGTTTATCCATTTTGTTTCTTTTTTCAAAGAACCAGCTTTTAGTTTTATTGATCTTTGCTATTGTTTCCTTCATTTCTCTTTCATTTATTTCTGATTTGATCTTTATGATTTCTTTCCTTCTGCTAACTTTGGGGGGTTTTGTTCTTCTTTTCTAATTGCTTTAGGTGCAAGCTTAGGTTTTTTATTCTAGATGTTTCCTGTTTCTTAAGGTAGGATTGTATTGCTATAAACTTCCCTCTTAGAACTGTTTTTGCTGCATCCCATAGGTTTTGGGTCATCCTGTCTCCACTGTCATTTGTTTCTAGGTAGTTTTTGATTTCCTCTTTGATGTCTTCAGTGATCATTTCGTTATTAAATAGTGTATTGTTTAGCCTCCATGTATTTCTATATTTTACAGATCTTTTCCTGTAATTGATATCTAGTCTCCTAGCCTTGTGGTTGGAGTAGAAACTTGATACAATTTCAATTTTCTTAAATTTACCAAGGCTTGATTTGTGACCCAAGATATGATCTGTCCTGGAGAATGTTCCATGAACGCTTGAGAAGAATGTGTATTCTGTTGTTTTTGGATGGAATGTCCTATAAATATCAATTAAATCCATCTTGTTGAATGTATCATTTAAAGCTTGTGTTTCCTTATTTATTTTCATTTTGCATGATCTGTCCATTGGTGAAAGTGGGGTGTTAAAATTCCCTACTATGAATGTGTTACTGTTGATTTCCCCTTTTATGGCTGTTAGTGTTTGCCTTATGTATTGAGGTGCTCCTATGTGGGGTGCATAAATATTTACAATTGTTATATCTTCTTCTTGGATCGATCCCTTGATCATTATGTAGTGTCCTTCTTTGTCTCTTCTCATAGTTTTTATTTTAAAGTCTATTTTGTCTGATATGAGAATTGCTACTCCAGCTTTCTTTTGGTTTCCATTTGCATGGAATATCTTTTTCCATCCCCTCACTTTCAGTCTGTATGTGTCTCTAGGTCTGAAGTGGGTCTCTTGTAGACAGCATATATATGGGTCTTGTTTTTGTATCCATTCAGCCAGTCTGTGTCTTTTGGTGGGAGCATTTAGTCCATTCACATTTAAGGTAATTATCGATATGTATGTTCCTATTCCCATTTTCTAAATTGTTTTGGGTTTGTTATTGTAGATCTTTTCCTTCTCTTGTGTTTCTTGCCTAGAGAAGGTCCTTTAGGATTTGTTGTAAAGGTGGTTTGGTGGTGCTGAACTCTCTCAGCTTTTGCTTGTCTGTAAAGGTTTTAATTTCTCCATCATATCTGAATGAGATCCTTGCTGGGTAGAGTAATCTTGGTTGTAGGTTTTTCTCTTTCATCACTTTAAATATATCCTGCCAGTCCCTTCTGGCTTGCAAAGCTTCTGCTGAAAGATCAGCTGTTAACTTTATGTGGATTCCCTTGTGTGTTATTTGTTGTTTTTCCCTTGCTGCTTTTAATATGTTTTCTTTGTATTTAACTTTTGACAGTTTGATTAATATGTGTCTTGGCATATTTCTCCTTGGATTTTTCCTGTATGGGACTCTCTGTACTTCCTGGACTTGATTAACTATTTCCTTTCCCATATTAGGGAAGTTTTCAACTATAATCTCTTCAAATATTTTCTCAGTCCCTTTCTTTTTCTCTTCTTCTTCTGGAACCATTATAATTCGAATGTTGGTGTGCTTAATGTTGTCCCAGAGGTCTCTGAGACTGTCCTCAGTTCTTTTCATTCTTTTTCTTTATTCTGCTCTGCAGTAGTTATTTCCACTATTTTATCTTCCAGGTCACTTATCCGTTCTTCTGCCTCAGTTATTCTGCTATTGATCCCATCTAGAGTATTTTAAATTTCATTTATTGTGTTGTTCATCATTGCTTGTTTTATCTTTAGTTCTTCCAAGTCCTTGTTAAATGTTTCTTGCATTTTCTCTATTCTATTTCCAAGATTTTGGATCATCTTTACTATCATTATTCTGAATTATTTTTCAGGTAGACTGCCTATTTCCTCTTCATTTGTTAGGTCTGGTGGGTTTTTATCTTGCTCCTTCGTCTGCTGTGTGTTTTTCTGTTTTCTCATTTTGCTTATCTTACTGTGTTTGGGGTCTCCTTTTTGCAGGCTGCTGGTTCGTATTTCCCGTTGTTTTTGGTGTCTGTCCCCAGTGGCTAAAGTTGGTTCAGTGGGTTGTGTAGGCTTCCTGGCGGAGGGGACTAGTGCCTGTGTTCTGGTGGATGAGGCTGGATCTTGTCTTTCTCGTGGGCAGGTCCAGGTCTCGTGGTATGTTTTGGGGTGTCTGTGCCCTTATTATGATTTTAGGCTGCCTCTCTGCTAATGGGTGGTGCTGTGTTCCTGTCTTGCTAGTTGTCTTGCTAGGGTGTCCAGCACTGTAGCTTGCTGGTCTTTGAGTGAAGCTGGGTGTTGTTGTTGAGATGGAAATTTCTGGGAGACTTTCACCATGTGTTATTACGTGGAGCTGGAAGGTCTCTTTTGGACCAGTGTCCTGAGGTTTGCTCTCCCACCTCAGAGGCACAGCACCGACTCCTTGGTCTAGGACCAACAGCCTTTCATCCACATGGCTCAGAATAAAAGGGAGTAAAATAGAAAGTTAAAAAGAAAGAGGATAAAATAAAATAAAGTAAGATAAAATAAAGTAAAATTATTAAAATAAAAAATTTTTTAAAAAATAAATAATAAACGAACAAAAAATGAATGTACCGAACCCCTCGACAAATGGTGATAGCAAAGCTATACAGAGAAAATCTCACACAGAAGCATACACATACACACTCACAAAAAGAGGAAAAGGGGAAAAAATAATAAATCTTGCTCTCAAGTCCACCTCCTCAATTTTGGATGATTCGTTGTCTATTCAGTTATTCCACAAATGCAGTGTACATCAAGTTGATTGTGGAGATTTAATCCGCTGTTCCTGAGGCTGCTGGGAGAGATTTCCTTTTCTCTTCTTTGTTCGCACAGCTCCCGGGGCTCAGCTTTGGATTTGGCCCTGCCTCTGCGTGTAGGTCGCCGGAGGGCGTCTGTTCTTCGCTCAGACGGGACGATGTTAAAGGAGCAGCTGATTCGGGGCTCTGGCTCACTCAGGCTGGTGGAAGGGAGGGGTGGAAGGGGGGTGGCACGATGCGGGGCAAGCCTGCTGTGGCAGAGGCCGGCGGGACGTTGCACCAGCCTGAGGCACGCTGTTTGTTCTCCTGGGGAAGTTGTCCCTGGATCCCGGGACCCTGGCAGTGGCGGGCTGCAGAGGCTCCCCAGAAGGGAGGTGTGGATAGTGACCTGTGCTCACACATAGGCCCCTTGGTGGTGGCAGCAGCAGTCTTTGCGTCTCATGCCCTTCTCTGTGGTCCACGCTGTTAGCCGTGGCTTGCTCCCATCTCTGGAGCTCCTTTAAGCAGCGCTCTTAATCCCCTCTCCTCGCGCACCAGGAAACAGAGAAGAAAAAGCCTCTTGCCTCTTCGCCAGGTCCAGACTTTTCCCCGGACTCCCTCCCGGGTAGCCGTGGTGCACTAACCCCCCTGCAGGCTGTGTTCACGCCGCCAACACCAGTCCTCTCCCTGCGCTCCTACCAAAACCCAAGCCTCAGCTCTGAGCCCCACCCACCTTGGCGGGTGAGCAGACAAGCCACTAGGGCTGGTGAGTGCTGGTCAGCACCGATCCTCTGTGCGGGAATCTCTCCGCTTTGCCCTCCACACCCCTGTTGCTGTGCTCTCCTCCACAGCTCTGAAGCTTCCCCCCCCGCCACCCGCAGTCTCCGCCCGTGAAGGGGCTTCCTAGTTTGTGGAAACCTTTCCTCCTTCACAGCTCCCTCCCACTGGTGCAGGTCCTGTCCCTATTCTTTTGTCTCTGTCTATTCTTTTTTCTCTTGCCCTACCCAGGTACATGGGGAGTTTCTTGCCTTTTGGGAGATCTGACGGCTTCTGCCAGCGTTCAGTTGGCATTCTGTAGGAGCTGTTCCACGTGTAGATGTATTTCTGATTTATCTGTGGGGAGGAAGGTGATCTCCCCGTCTTACTCTTCCACCATCTTCCCCCTCTCCCCCATTCATTCCTTTGTAAAATGATACCTTCCTCATTGGAGTGTTGTCAAGATGATGAAATTATAACATTGTTCTAAGCACTTTACACTTATTACTTCACTAATCCTTGCAACAACATTATGAGGTATGTACTATGATTATCTTCCTTTCATAAATAGGAAAACTGAGACATAAAGTGACAGTAACTTAACCAAAGTCATAAAGCTAGGAAGTCACAATCCTGAACCTGTACCCAGGCCATCTGATTTTAGAGAAGCTCTTGCTTGACACACAGTTGGTACAAAACAAATCATCTTCCCAGATATATGCGCTGATTTTTCCCACATCTTCCAGATATATGAGGCAATTTTCCCCTCTTTGCATAAGCTAGATAGAGTTACGTTTCTGACACTTAATACTGAAAAAATCTTAATATATCTGCCAACTGGTTGACTTCACCTTTGGCGGCTGGCTATTAGGGAGGCACAGGAGAGTCTCTGAAAACCAACAAAGCAAATTTTCATGCAAAACTTGTCACTTATAAATATATGCAAAACGTTTTGTTTAATGGAACAAAGATAGAAAGCTGAACAAATGTATATTACTCAATTATATTTTCTAAGCAAACACTCAAAAACATAGCAATACTAATCAAGAAAAAGGAGACGTCTCAAATAAATAAAATTAGAAATGAAAAAGAAGTTACAACTGACATGACAGAAATACAAGGGATCCTAAGAGAGTACTACAAGCAACTATATGCCAATAAAATGGACAACCTAGAAGAAAGGGACAAATTCTTAGAAAGGTACAACCTTCCAAGATTGAACCAGGAAGAAATAGAAAATATGAACAGACCAATCACAAGTACTGAAATTGAAACTGTGATTAAAGAACTCCCAACAAACAAAAGTCCAGGACCAGATGACTTCATAGGCGAATTCTATCAAACATTTAGAGAAGACTTAACACCTATCCTTATGAATTTCTTCCAGAAAATTTTTGAGGCAGGAACACCCCCAAGCTCATTCTATAAGGCCGCTATCACCCTGATACCAAAACCAAAGATATCACAAAAAAAAGAAAATTACAGGCCAATATTATTGATGAACATAGATGCAAAAATCCTCAACAAAATACTAGCAAACAGAATCGAACAACACATTAAAAGGATCATGCACCACGATCAAGTGAGATTTATCCCAGGGATGCAAACATTCTTCAATATCCGCAAATCAACCAGTGTTGTACACCACATTAAAAACTGAAGAATAAAAACCATATGATCATCTCAACATATGCAGAAAAAGCTTCAGACAAAATTCAACACTGATTTATGATAATAACTCTCCAGAAAGTGGGCATAGAGGAAACCTGCCTCAAAGTAATAAAGGCCATATATGACAAACCCATAGTAAACATGATTCTCAACAGTGAAAAACTGAGAGCATTTGCTCTAAGATCAGGAACAAGACACAGACATCCACTATCACCAGTTTTATTCAACATACTTTTGGAAGTCCTAGCCACAGCAAACAGAGAAGAAAAAGAAATGAAATGAATCCAAATTGGAAAAGAAGAAGTAAAACCATCACTGTTTGCAGATGACATGATACTATACATAGAAGATCCTAAGGATGCTACCAGAAAACTTCTAGAGCTCATCAATGACTTCAGTAAAATAGCAAGATACAAAATTAATGCACAGAAATCTCTTGCATTCCTATGCACTAACAATGAAAGATCAGAAAGAGAAATTAAGGAAACAATCCCATTTACCCTTGCATCAAGAAGAATAAAATACCTAGCAATAAACCTACCTAAGGAGGCATAAGACCTGTACTCAGAAAACTGTAAGATACTGATGAAAGAAATCAAAGATGACAAAAACAGATGGAGAGATATATTATGTTCTTGGATTGCAAAAATCAATATTGTGGAAATGACTATATAGATTCAGTGCAATCCCTATCAAATTACCAATGGCATTTTTCACAGAATTAGAACAAAAAACTTTACAATTTGTATGGTAGCACAAAAAACTCCGAATAGCCAAAGCAATCTTGAGAAAGAAAAACAAAGCTGGAGGAATCAGTCTCCCTGACTTCAAACTATACTACAAAGCTACAGTAATCAAGGCAGTATGGTACTGGCACAAAACAAAAATATAGATCAATGGAACAGGATAGAAAGTACAGAGAGATAAACCCACACACTGATGGTCACCTAATTATGACGAAGGAGGCAAGAATATACCATGGAGAAAAGACACCGTCTTCAATAAGTGGTGCTGGGAAAACTGGACAGTTACATGTAAAAGAATGAAATTAGAACACTTCTTAACACCATACACAAAAATAAACTCAAAATGGATCAAAGACCTAAACGTAAGATCACACACTATAAAACTCTTAGAGGAAAACATAGGAAAAACACTCTTTGACATAAATCACAGCAAGATCTTTTTTGACCCACCTCCTAGAGTGATGAAAATAAAAACAAAAATAAGCAAATGGGACCTAGTTAAACTTAAAAGCTTTTGCACAGCAAAGGAAACCATAAACAAAATGAAAAGACAACCCTCAGAATGGGAGAAAATATTTGTAAATGAAGCAACTGACAAGAGATTAATCTCTAAAAGATACAAACAGCACATGCAGCTCAATATTAAAAAAACAAACAACCCAATCTAAAAATGGGCAAAAGATTTAAATAGACATTTCTCCAAAGAAGGCATACGGATGGCCAAAAAGCACGTGAAAATATGTTCAGGAGAGCTAATTTTCAGAGAAATGCAAATCAAAACTACAATGAGGTATCACTTCACACCAGTCAGAATGACCATCATCAGAAAATCTAGAAACAATAAATGCTGGAGAGGGTGTGGAGAAAAGGGAACCCTCCTACACTGTTGGTGGGAATGTAAATTGGTGCAGCTACTATGGAAAGCAGTATGGAGGTTCCTCAAAAAACTAAAAGTAGAACTACCATATGACCCCGCAATCCCACTCCTGGGCTATACCAAGAGAAAATAATTCAAAAGGATACATGCACCCCAATGTTCATTGCAGCACTATTTACAATAACCAGGACATGGCAGCAACCTAAATGTCCACAGACAGAGGAATGAATGAAGAAAATGTGGTACATATATACAATGAACTAATACTCAACCATAAAAAAGAATAAAATAATTCCATTTGCAGCAACATGGATTGACCTAGAGATTGTCATACTGAGTGAAGTAAGTCAGACAAAGAAGGGCAAATATCATATGGTATTGCTTATATATGGAATCTAAAAATAATGGTACAAATGAAGTTATTTACAAAACAGAAATAGAATCACGGATGTAGAAAACAAACTTATGGTTACGGGGGGTGGGTGGGGGGAAGAAGGGTAGGGATAAATTGGGAGATTGGGATTAACATATACACACTACTATATATAAAACAGATAACTAATAAGGACCTAGTCTACCGCACAGGAAACTGTACTCAATAGTCTGTGATGTCCTATATGGGGAAGGAATACAAAAAGAGTGGATATATGTATATGTATAACTGATTCACTTTGCTGAAACTAATACAACATTGTAAATCAACTATACTCCAAGGAAAAGTTTTTTAAAATATGTACAATCTGAGACTCAAAGGAGATTAGGTAGTGTTTCTTTTTTTTTTTTTTGTGGTACGCGCGCCTCTCACTGTTGTGGCCTCTCCCGTTGCGGAGCACAGGCTCCGGACGCAGGCTCAGTGGCCATGGCTCACGGGCCCAACTGCTCCATGGCATGTGGGATCTTCCCGGACCAGGGCACGAACCCATGTCCCCTAGCAACGGCAGACGGACTCTCAACCACTGCGCCACCAGGGAAGCCCTAGGTAGTGTTTCTAAAGTCCCAGTACTAGTAAACAGTGTTGTTCTGATTTTAATTTAGTTCTGATGGACTCAAAAGCCCATTTTCTTTCTTCTACCACAACTGTCATCAAGATGAATGGTGAAATCCATACTTCTCCCTTTTTTGTAAGCAAAATCTTTGAAGCAGGTGTCACATTTCAGGAAATGAAATTAAGTTTAGAATCTGAATAATTATATCCACAGTTTGAATTTGAATCTCATATCTATATTTTTTTACTGCTGCAGTTTCTGTTGTCTTTAATGATCATCTAAATTTATTCTTCCCATTGTAATATTTAGCAACTAACAGTATTAAGAAAGTTTGTTTCCTTATTAAAGTGTCAGAAGTGCACAATGAATTCATGTCAAGGCAATAGCTGTTATTTTAGTCTAAAATACAGAGGAAAAGGTCATTGCTTTTCTTATGAGCTTAACATATGTTCTTGATGACACGCCAGAGTTCTATTGGTGAAAAACTACTGTAGGCTTTGAAAGCCAGTTATTTATATTTAGGAGAATATCATTCTCCCTTTGGGTGTAGCTGATTGTTTAAAATAGAAATTAATATTTTTATTCATGTATTTTATATTTTAGAATGAGCTTTGCTTTAAACAAGTACTACATGTGTGCATTGAAAATTTTAATTTCACTGGATATGAGTTGTGCAATCATGAAATTGACAGGAAAATAGCCGTCAATACTTTTAATTTTGTTATGTAGACATAAATACTATAGGTCATAGTGTGACTACTTATACTTGTTTAACTCATTTTCATTTTGCATTTTTCTTTTTAAAATTTAATTAATTAATTAATTTATTATTATTATTTTTTTTTGCAGTACATGGGCCTCTCACTGTTGTGGCCTCTCCCGTTGCAGAGCACAGGCTCCAGATGCGCAGGCTCAGCGGCCATAGCTCAGCGGCCATAGCTCACCGACCCAGCCGTTCCGGGGGATCTTCCCGAACCAGGACACGAACCCGTGTCCCCTGCATCGGCAGGCGGACTCTCAACCACTGCACCACCAGGGAAGCCCACATTTTGCATCTTTAAGCCACTGCTTTGAGTTTATTGATATTGATCAAGTGGCCACTTGATGGTCACTTTTAAATTGGCATCAGGGTGCTCTTGAGCTGTGTATGAGGAAGCTGTTCATTAATTTTCTCTTTCTGTGTATGTGTAGCTCCTAAAAATAAAAGACTAGACCATTTCATTCAAACAAATTTAATTTCGTTTAAAGCAAATATATACTGTGAATGATTAGATAATAATCAATGCATTTGAAATATGCTATTAATTTAGGGACTTAAATATGTCTAAAATAAACTGGCAGACAATAAAATACTTACAATGAATGGGAATTAAAATGAGGAAATATCCTGAATCTGCAAGCGCAAATTTCTGTTGTTTCTGTGGGAACCTCAGATATGTAAATGAGTACAGTTAACAATTAAGTTAAATGAAAATATTAATGTTTTAGTAACTTGGAAGAGATAAGCATACTGTCTAATAAAGTTTGGTTTGTATCATTGTTGGAAACCTATTTTCTTTAATAATCAAAAAATTATTTTGAGGTCTATCTTTTTAATTTGGATATTCAGGATTAAGCTAAGTAACCGGGAAGCAAATTAATTAAAACCATTTTAGAACTGAGCTAGACAAGAAAAACCAGATCCTAGAGTCTTGATAAAGGTGGTTGGAACATTCTTTTTCATCAGTAAAAAAGAAGTACAATTCTTGGATAACAATCATCATATGGAAGAGGGTTTCTGGGGTTACCAAAAAATGGCATGTGATTTTGGGTTAAAGACACAGCCTTATTGATCTTTCACAGAAATCATGGTTCAAATATCAAATACATTGTCTGTTGAAACTACCTTCTGCAAAACTGACATTCTTTCAACTTTGGGCATGATTATTTACTAGAGAAAAATGTTTAGCTCTTCCTGAAGCTTAATCATATTTATATTTAGAATTATCATTAAAAATAGTATTTTTCAGGATAAAGAAGATGTGGTACATATATACATTGGAATACTACTCAGCCATAAAAAAGAATGAAATAATGTCATTGGCCGCAACATGGATGGAACTAGAGATGATCATACTAAGTGAAGTAAGTCAGAAAGAGAAAGAAAAATACCATATGATATCAGATATATGTGGAATCTAAAATATGACAAAAATGAACTTATCTATGAAACAGAAACAGACTAACAGACTGTATAGCACAGGGCACTATATTCAATATCCTGTGATAAACCATAATGGAAAAGAATATTAAAAAAGAATGCATATATATGTTTAACTGAATCATTTTGCTGTACAGCAGAAATTAACACAACATTGTAAATCAAGTATACTTCAATAAAAAAATAATATGAGGTATCTGGAAAAATTAAGAAAGGCACTAAGATAAAAAACTCAGTGAGGTGTCATAATGGGTTCATATTTTCCAACAACATTCTGTTTGGAAATCTTTTACTGACCAGTTTAGTTTCATAAACTATACTTTTTGGTTATAAGAAGGAGTTTTAGATACTTCACATCCATATATTAACTAATAAATTTTCAGCCCATCATGTTCATGCCTACCAGAATTGTCTCTCTGGAAAACCAAATTATATATGCATTGCCCTGATTGAAAAGCAGGATTCCCTTTTATCTTGTAGGGGCAAGTATAATATCCTTAATATAGCTTACAACCCTCTATCACAAAATCCTCCAGATTTTCATTTCTCTACTTATTCTGCCACACTACCCTTTAGTTACAACTGCTCCTCATTGCTCTCCAAACCCTCAGACCATTCATTCTCTGCCTTTTCTGTCCCTGCCTTTTCCAGCTGATTTAAATTCATGAGCACTAATATTAAATTGGTTGCAATCCTACTGCATTTTTCTGATTCACTCACCCAGGTGACTATTCCATACCTTTCCTTCTCTCCTCCAACCTCTAATGCATTATTCTCCATCCTTATTCTCATCTGATTACCTTGTTCCCTATACCACTGAAAACAGCAGAATCATTCAGAAGCTCCCTTTATCACATCCACCCACCTGGCTGCATCTGTCCCCTTCACTCTGCCTTCCCTCCTTCTACTAGAGAGGAAGTGTCTATGTTCCTGCCTAAGTTTAGTCCCTTTGTCTGTACATTAGATTCAATTCCTTCTCTCTTATTTAAGATGTTACTTGAGCAATTGCCACCTCTTTGGCACACACATTTCCCCATCTTGACTGCATCATTCACCAAAACATAGAAACATGTCGTTGCTTTTCCCACTGCAAACACACACACACACACACACACACACACACACACACACACAAAATCCTCTCTTGATCCCATCCCTTACCCTTAGATACTGTCCCATGTTTCTGTTCCCCTTTTCTGCAAAAACTTGAGATACCTTCATTATCTCCAACTTTTCTCATACATTAACTCTAGAACTCACTCAAATGAGGCTTTTGCTCTACTCTACCACTAAAGGTTTTTGTTTGTTTGTTTTGTTTTGTTTTTTGTTTCAAGGTCACCAAAGACCATCATATTGCTAAGTCCTTGAGCAGTAGTAGTGTTCATTCTTCATTCTCAGTGCTCATCTTACTTGACCTATCAGGAATATTTAACTCAATGCAAATGCTCTGTGTTAAGGGCTGGATTTTTGTGTGCCCCACCCCCATATGTTGAAACTATGCCTTCCAATATGATGGTATTAGGAAGTGGGGCATTTGGAATTAGGCGATTAGCGATTAGAATTAGGTGAGCTCATGAGGGTGATGTCCTTATGGATGGGATCAATGTCCTTATAAAAATCATGAGAGAGCTTGCTTCCTTTCTCTGCTTCTGTCATATTAGGATACAATGAGAAATCTGCAATCCAGAAGAGGGCTCTCACCAAAATTTGTCCATGCCTGCATCCTAGAGTGAGACTTCCAGACTCCAGAACTGTGAGAAACGTGTTGTTTATAAGCCACCTTGTCTATGTATTCTGTCAATAGTAGCCAGAACTAAGACACTCTCTCTTTGATACAGCTTCTTCTCTTGGCTTCCAGGAGATAATGTCAATCAAGTTTTCCCCCTCCTTCTAATCAGTCAATTTTTCTTAGACTCCTTTGCTGATTCTTTTCATCTCCCCAAACCCTAAGTTTTAGAGGCTCCCAGGTCCTCGGATCTCACCTCTTCTCTTTCTATTACCACTGATGATTTCCAAATCTAAATCTCTAGGCCAGACCTCTCCCCTGAACTCCCAGCTTATATTTCTCAACTTGACATCCTCGCTTGTATGTCTAACACAAAAACACATTATGTTCAAAACTAAAATCTTTATCTCTTTAAAAGTTTTCTCATTCCACAGTTATCTCTCCATAGTAGATATAAATTCTACTTTTTAAAATGTTTGGGTTAAAAATCTTGGAGTTCCGTTAACTTCTCACTTTCTCTTATACCCCACATATATTTCCAGTCTGTCAGCAAGTACTGTTGGCCATACCTTTAAAATATATGTAAATCAGACCACTTTTCATTATCTCCAAAATTACCACCCTTGTTGTATTCTTGTTTTTTGCTTATTTTACTCAAGATTTTACTTTTAAACAAGAAGTCAAAATGGTCCTTTTAAAACTTAAGTATGATTATATGCCTCTTTCGTTCAAAACTCCACATGGTCTTCCAACTTTCTCAGACTAAAAACCAAAGTTATTATCATGGCTGATGAGACTTTATATTAACTGCCTCTACCCTTACTACTTCTTTGACCTTATCTTCTATACTCTCTCCCTCTCTTGCTCTGCTCCACCTATATTGACCTCCTTGCTGTTCTTCAAACACACCAAGCAAGTTTCTACCTCAGAAACTTTTCAAGAAACTTGGAAAAAATTTCCCCAGCTATAAACATGGATTACACCCTTACCTCCCTTTGGCTCTTATGAAAATATTGTCAAGAAAGCCTTCTCTCACCCCCTAACTAAAATTACGCCTTCTTTCCTAATTTTCCATACCCATTTATTTTTTCATTTTACTCATTATAATCTATATATCATTTTGCTCAGGTTTCTGGTATATTATTTGTCTCCTTATCCCCAGTGAATGAAAAATACCGCCTGCCATATCAGTAAACAAAGGATGTTGCAGTCTTCAAGCCATCACATTACAACCACCCTGACAGTGAGCCCTGAGGGAACTCAGGAAAGAAGCATAATGCCCATCATCAAATCATCAGACACTGTGGGCACCACACCGACTCCCAACAGAGCACCCCGAGGAAACTCAGGATGGGAAGCACAGGATACTGGCCCCAAATATCTGAGATGCATATCAAAGGAGTCATTTCAGTGAGCCCAGACTCTTGTATCTCCCCATACACAGAAAAGCGCTAAATTCCTTAACTTGAGAGATCTGGTTTTCTTTAATTAACAGTAATCTTTTGATGTCCTGACTACCTGGTCTTTGTTGCAAAAACTCCTCTATATCCTGGCTGCTCCCTTGCCTCTTTGGAGCAGTCTCTCAGAGCTATCTGAGATGCTGTGTCCTGGGCTTAAGTCAATTTTGTCCACCTAATAAAACATAACTCTCAACTTTTGGGTGGTGCATTTTTTTTTTCTGTCTACATCCCCATTAAATATTAACTCCATGAGGGCAGAGATTGTAGTCTGTTCTGTTAATGGCTATATCCCTGTTGATTTGATCAGAGGTTCAATAAGTATTTGTTGAAAGATTGAATACCTTCATAGTTTTATTAACTCTTCATGAAGCTTTATTAATCTTTTTTCTGAGATGTCTTGAGTGTTGTTTGTTTAGCAAATTTTTATCTTCCATCTGTAGTACAGCATTCTACCAGGGAGATTTTCCTCTCTTATGAAAGCAGCTTCTAGTTGTTTTTTATAAAAATAATAATAATCACTAACACTTAGGTTGTGCTTACTCTGATCTAAACGCTTTACCTATATTAATTACAGGTAGAATAAAAACCCTATGGTGGCTGAGCTATTGTAACATCTATTTTACTGATGAGTTAACAAAGTTTAAAATTACACAGGTAGTAAGTGGTGGAGCAGGGATATTTCAAACTCAGGGAATATGGCTTTAAAGTCTGTACTTTCAAGCACAGTGTTTTGCAGCTTAGAGATAGAAGTTCACTGTTAAGTAAGTCTGCAGAAAAGATAAATATCAATAGGTACTTTCATTTGACATATGGAAACCAACCCCTCTTAGTGCTGGAGACAGAGTGTTCTTGAAAAGGATTGGATACATTTGCATAGAGGAGTATGTGGGCATTCCGGTGGTGGTGGGGAAGTAACTGAGTTACAATTTGATATTCTGGTGGACTGGGATGATAGAAAAAGTTGACTGTTTTTATTGTCATAGAGACTGAACTAGAAATGGCTTTGAGCTGTGGCGAGGAGCAAGGAGAGTGGTTCTGCTTCCATGATGCAGCAAACCGTGGAAGTGATCCTGACTCAGCCAACTTGTTCTTTAGGAAGCAACTGGGCAGGTGAACCAAAAACGGGCTCAGGAAAGCCTCAAAAACTTGGGATACATGAGGGAGGATGTCATCTCAACTGAACCTATAACTCCCTCAAAAAGCCTCTGGAGAGTTTCCCTTGCAGAAGTGCTGTCCCCTACAGTCCTCTCTTCAGTTCTTGCTATTATTTCTGAAAAGCTTCACCTCACAGCTGGAACTCCATAGTCACTAGCTCCTAATGTGACTGGCACTCCGCAACCTGAATTGACCTTGCCACTCTGGGGCTGCGTTATGTCTTATGAATATGCATAGGTGAGGGAATTAAAAAGCATTGATCCTCAGGGCCCTGGCCTCTTCTCTAAGCATCATGCTGGGGAGTGGGTTCTTCCACCCTCACAGAATCTTTACAGCTGTGATAAGGTGCTATCTTACTTGAGGAACCTCCATATTGTTTTCCATAATGGCTATACTAATTTACATTCCTACCAACAGCACACAAAAGTTCCTTTTGCTCTACATCTTTGCCAACATTTGTTATTGCTTGCCTTTTTGGTAATAGGCATCCTAACAGGTATGAGGTGATATCTCATTGTGGTTTTGATTTGAATTTCCCTCATGAGCAGGGATGTTGAACACTTTTTCATGCACCTGTAGGTCATTTGTATATCTTCTTTGGGAAAAACCTTTGGAAAAAAATGTTTTTTCAGGTCTTTTGCTCATTTTAAAATTGGATTATTTGTGATTTTTTTGGCCACTGAGTTGTACTAGCTTTTGTGAATGTTGTGATAGAAGTCCAATTTTATTCTTCTACAACGTCGTTATCCAGTTTTCCCAGCACCATTTATTGAAAAGACTATTTTTTTCCCCATTGAGTATCCTTGGCTCCCCTGTCAAACTTTAGTTCACTGTATATGCATGGGTTTATTTCTGGGCTTTCTATTCTGTCCCATTGGTCTGTCTGTTTTTATGCCCATATCATACTGTCTTGATTGTTATAGCTTTGTAATATAGTTCAAAATCAAGACATGTGACGCCCCCAGCTTTGCTCTTCTTTCTCAAGATAACTTTGGCTATTCCAGGTCTTTTATGGTTCCACACAAACTTTAGGACTGTTTTTCTCTATTTCTGTGAAAATGCCTTTGGAATCTTGAGATTGCATTGATCTATAGATGGCTTTGGGTAATATGGACACTTTTAACAATATTAATTCTTCTGATCCATGAACAAAGAATATTTTTTCACTTGTTTTTTTCTTCTTCAATTTCTTTCATCAAAGTTTTGTAATTTTCAGTGTACAGCCTGCTGTCTCTAGAAATATGGGTGCTACTAGGCCCTGTAGAATATGTAGATTCTCCAATTGCTCCTGTCCCTATTTCTTTACCCCTCTCTTTTGTGCCCTTTAGAGAGGGAATTGGGGAAATTCCTGCTGACGCCTTGTATACAGATGGGTCTAGTCAGGGCAATCTGCCCAAATAGACTGCAGTCACTATTCAGCCCAACACTGACATCACCTGGATGGAAACAGGAACAAATGGCAGCAGCCAGTTTGTTGAATTCAGAGCAGTTTGTCCAATCACTCATGAGCCCTGGCCATTGACTCTTTGTACTGACAGCTGGACTGTTCTAAAGGGATTAATTCTATAGCTTGGACAATGGGAAGCCAATTGTGATCAATGGGATGATCATAAATAAGCAATTGTGGGGGGCAAAATATGTGGAAAGACATTTGGGTTTACCTGAAAGAGCCTGAGGTAGTCCTCACTATTTTCCATGTGCCAGTTCATAAGGCATTGACACCCCCTGGCAATCAGGAGACTGATGTCCTAACCTGGGTATGAACACTAGCAACTGATCCCTCAGCAGATATGAGAGATTGAGTGCATAGGAAGAGTGGCCCCTGTAGCACCCAGGTGGGATGGCACATTGCTAAGGCTGTTGGATTGCCCTTGAGATACAGTGATTTGCTTAAGTTCTGGTTAAGAACAGCATGTTCTGTGTATTCTCAACAATGTCCAAGGCAACTGGCCAAGGAGTCTGCGGCCATCTTCTGAAGTTCCCAACCAGTGAGGAATTGGCAAATTGATTACATTGGCCCCCTCCCTCTGAGTAAGGGTTCTAAATATGCCGTGATTTTTGTGGACCCTACTTCTGGCCTAACCTAAGCTTTCCCCTCTTGGTGCATAAACCAGCCTGCCACCGTTGGGACATTAGAGAAGCTGAGTACAAAGTACAAATACCCTTGATGAATAGACAGATCAAGGATCACATTTCAAAGGAGAAAGACTATGCAAAAGAATACAATATCAAATAGAGGTTCCATCTCCTCTATAACCTACTAGCAACAAGGTTGGTAGAAAGGAAAAATGGAGTATTAAAGTGACAGATAAAATTATGAACAGATAAAACCACCTAGCTGGTAGGTCAAAGTACTTTCATAGGCTTTAATACATTTGAAAGATCAAAAAATAGGGCCTGTTGCCCTGTTTTCCAGACTGGGGGTCCCTGATGAGATACCCAACATTGTAAAGTTATGGAATTCTTGGATGATGGCCATTGCCCCTACTCTCGCCATGGATCAATGTGCTATTCCACTGAGGGCACCGAGTCCTATCATTCCTGGGAAAGGCATTATCTACTGCAATTTACAGTGGGGCATCCCACTGGGATGAGTGAGTTACTTCAAACCCTTGTGCGAGGGGAAACTACTCAGTCACCACTGGGATCCCATTGTCCTGCTGCAAGCCAGATCTATTGAAACACACTATACTGGAATGGAACATGCCTCACTGAAAGAGGAGAGAAGGCGGGGGTTCTGGTCTGGAGTGTCCTGCCCCCATTCATCTCCTCACACCTGACAGTTCTGCCCACCCCCAGCCCTGGTCAATGTGTGTAGTATGCACAACCAGGTCAAGTTCCTTAAGCTGACAACTTCTCTCTCCTCAAGGCCAGGTGGGTACATTCTGTTCTCCACTGAGAGAACAGATGATAATTTGGCTGCTATCTTTTTTCCCTCAATTGCCTTGGAGGAGGTTATGGCACGCAGAGAAGCCCTTACTAAATTCACCTAGCAAACTTTACATGATAGTCAATAAAGCCTGTCTTTACTGAACACTAAAAAGCCTCTAATGAGAAAACTGTGCTTCAAAATAGGATGGCTTTGGATATTATTACTGCCTTGCAAGGGGGTACTTGTGCTATTATCCAAACAGAATGTTTTGTGTTCATACCTGATGATATGCTAATGTATCATCTTTATTAAATCACATGAGGAAACAAGAGAAAGTTCTGAGTGATTCTTTTCTTTTTTTTTAATTTATTTTTGGCTGTGTTGGGTTTTCGTTGCAGTGGGTGGGCTTCTCATTGTAGTGGCTTCTCTTGTTGTAGAGCACGGGCTCTAGGTGCACGGGCTTCAGTAGTTGTGGCACGCAGGCTCAGTTGTTGTTGCTCATGGACTCTAGAGCACAGGCTCAGTAATTGTGGCGCACGGGCTTTGTTGCTCCACGGCATGTGGGATCTTCCCGGACCAGGGCTTTTACTCGTGTCCCCTTCATTGGCAGGCGGATTCTTAACCACTGAGCCACCAGGGAAGCCCTGAGTGATTCTGTTGGCCTTAATAAATCATTGGTTTGGGTCGTGGGCTCTTGGTGGAAAAAAGTTACTTATTTTGGGAATCATTATCTTAACCTGCATTTTCTCTTGCACGTGCCTATGTTGTTGCTGTGGTATTTGCTTCCAGAGCAGCCAGATAGCTATAAAATGAGCCACCTCCATGCTAGTAAAACCCTTTGCTGACCACTCAGGGCACATTGTGGAAAACGGGGGGCGTGTAAGACTGTAAGAGCCAATCATGAGGGTAGAATGTGGGAGGAGGTCATAGAGAAGATGCAACTGTTGGTTGACCTGTGAGCTGGACCCAGGCAATCAGAAGATCCTGAGCCCCTCCCCTGTCCTTGGAGTATACATTCCACCCACCCACACTAGGAGCTGTTTCAAGGATGTAAACTTGACAGAATAAAGTTGTTGTAGAGACCATCTGGATGGTTTATGTGACTGAACCCAGTGAATGCCTCTATATAAACTTTTAAGATTCTGGAGTGTGGGTGCAGAAATCTCATCTTGTGGCCATCCAAGACAAGTCTTTAATGAAAGTTCCCTTGTTTATTAAACCTGCCATCCACCAATCTAGTCTGCCTCTTTCTTTGGTCTTTCCTTTACCCTCAGTGTATGGGGGCCAGTTTACAGACCAACAAAACTTATTCCTAAGTATTTTCTTGTTTTCAATGCTATTGTGAGTGGGATTGATTTCTTTATTTCTTTTTTTGGTAGTTTATTGTTAGCGTATAGAAATGCAGCTTATTTGTGTATTTTGATTTTGTATCCTGCAACTTTACTGAAGTCATTGATTAGTTCTATCAGTGTTTAGGTGGGAATCTTCTAGGTTTCCAATATAAAATATCATGTCAGCTGCAAACAGATACTTTCACTTCTTCCCTTTTGATTTGGAAGCCTTTTATTTCTTTTTCTTGCCTGATTGCTCTGGCAGGACTTCCAGTACTATGTTGAATAGAAATGGTGTTTTGCCCCTGATCTTACAGCAAAAGCTTTTAACTTTTACTATTGAGTATGATGTTAGCTGTGGGCTTGTCATAGGGCCTTTATTATGAGTTATGTTCCCTCTATATCCAATTTGCTGAGGGATTTTTATCATTTAAAGATGTTGAATTTTGTTAAAATTTTTTTGCATCTATTAAGATGACCATGTGATATTTTATCCTTCATTTTGTTAACATGGTTTATTTCATTTATTGATTTGTGTAATTTTTTGTTTTTCTTGTTTTTTTTTTTTTCATGCAGAAAGTTTATTGAGGAGTGTCAAAATCAACACATATAGGAAAGTCCAGGAAGTGGGAACTGGGCAGAGGGAGGAGTTGATCTGTGATGTGGTTGCCATAAAGGCCTCAGATGACCTTAGGTGGGAGCGCTGGAGCTAGGATCATCTTTCAATGTTGTCCTAACTTGAGGCAAAGGGGTTGAGGTTCAGATTTTTTTTTTTTTAATTAAAGAATAGTTGACTTACAATATTGTATTTGTTTCAGGTGTATAATATAGGGACTCTATTTTTATAGATTACAAAGCTTTTACAAAATACTGACTATATTCCCTGTGCTATACATTACATCCCTGTTATTTATTTTATAACTGGCAGTTTGTTCCTCTTAATTCTCTTCACTTATTTTTCCCCTCCTCTTCCCCTTGATTTGTGTATGTTAATACATCCTTGCATCCTAGGGATAAATTTCCACTTGATCATGGTGTGTGTTTCTTCTAATGTGCTGTGCAATTCAGTTTGCTAATATTTTAATCAGAATTTTTGCCTCTATGTTCATCAAGGATATTTGGCCTGTAATTTTCTTTTCTTGTAGTGACCTTATCTGGCTTTGGTATGAGAGTAATCCTGGCCTTGTAAAGTGAGTTTGAGAGTGTTTTCTTCTCTTCAACTTTTTTGGGAAGAATTGGTATTAGTTCTTCTTTAAATGTTTGGTAGAATTTACCAGTGAAGACATCGGTCCCAGGATTTTCTTTTTTGGGAAGTTTTTGACTACCACTTCAATTTCCTTACTCACTGTTTTGTTCATATTTTCTATTTCTTCATGATTGATAGGTTGTATTTTTCCAGGAATTTATTCATTTTTTCTAGATTGTCCAATTGGTCTGATTCTTAAAAGAATTATTTGTTCAGCTAATAGGTGGGGAAGGCAGTGTGAAGTAGCAGCAAATGTAGAGAGATAGAAAACAGCTTGGAACATTGACTGTCAGTGTTGGGTAGGGGTGAATTAGGTGGAATAATAATTAGCTTCTAAGGTTCACAAGTTGGCTGCAAGGAGGGCTACAATTAGATGTGAGTGGTAGGGAGGGTGGTGGTCATCAATAATGTATTAGGCTAATGGATTTGAATTTTATTCTATAGATTATTGGAAGCCATTGGAAGGATTTTAAGCAGTAAATTACTTTGATGGTAATTCTTAACTCTTTAAGAGCAGTATTGTTACTTAAAAGTCTTCCCGCAAGCTTTGCCTAAATCTACTAAAAGTCAAAAAGGGACATTTAATGGAAAAGTTAAACCAGATGCTTAATCCTTCTGACGGACTTGTCATACACAGATTGGTGAACTAAAAAAATAGCTGATGTCTAAAAAAGAAGATGAATTTATTCATTGATAAAGCAACCCTCTCATGGTCAGGTTATATGGAAATGACCAAGTTACCTGTTTATTGTTTTCCCCAAACCTGGGATTGAATGTCCCATAGGGCACCTCTGTGGCTCAATTAAAACAAACAAACAGAAACCTTTATAAGTATTTACAAAACTCATAAATCTTGAGGCTGACTTCAGAGATGAGAAAAATTTAAATAAAATGTGTGAAAATAAAAACCATCTGGCTGCCCAAAGATTAATTTTAATCCAAACAATGAATCCAGCTCAGCTTTATGCATTCTCTACTCATAACAGCAAAGAATGTAGAAAAGCACTGGTTATACATTGGTGCTCAAACTGCAGGACTTTTTATTTATTTATTTTGTCTTGAGCATTGAAAAACCCAATATAAACTATTAAGATCCTGTAAAATTAGATACAACCAAGTGTATTGATGTTTCATCTGATTTGTATTATACTCATTTCTTTGGTTTATTTTTATACAACATTGTTTTAAAAGCTAGTAAAATGAGTTTGAGAGTGTTTTCTTTGTCTAGTGTTCACTGTCTCCATATACAGAAATTCTATGAGAAACAATTCAAAAGGCATTTCTCCTATGCTGGATTCTTTGCTCATAATGCCAAGCATAGCTAAAACTACTTAACAAAATGTAGCTTCAAAATGAAATTCTTATATAAAATGCAAAACAGGAGGATATAAAAATAAGCCTGAGAAGTCCAAGTGATGGCTCCCAGACTAAGTCCTGTGCAAAGAAGATAACTCTGAGCACGCTCCTTGGGCTGAGCCTTGAGTACCTTCCATGGCTGAGGAGGAAAGGATTTGAGAAGTTAAGTACAGTTCTGGTTTTATGGTGGTAAGAGTAATAGACAAAACTCTTACTGAATAAAGTATTTATTTGATAATCCAAAGACATCATGGGCATGATTAGCAACTCTTTGGCAGGTGGCAGTGCTCCCTAAAATATTATCAAATACAAAACTTCACTCAAATATTTGACTAATGATTAAATGACCTGAAATGGAAGAGCAAGTACAAATTAACTAGCTATAAAGTTTGAGTTTATTGGCTTAATGACACTTGACACTTTTAATGAGAGACTAGAAATATCAGGGTAAGAGAGGAAGCTCAAACTCTATATACAGCTGATGATTATGCAGAAATTATACATGGTTATTTTTTGGTGGGAGGACTGTAGATTTATTTGCATGTCTAGAATATATACAGAATAGTTTATTATCATTTTATATTCTTATAGTGTTTTATAATTTATAGAGTACTCCTAAATGAGTTAAAACATAGAAAGTGCTGTTAGCATTCAGTGTTCTCTATATAAATGCTAGATGAGAGAGCTTTATCTCAAAGTACCAAAAATCTTTCTTTTTCATTGCTGCCAGGGATCCTAGGCTAGGTTTTTTAGTAACTACTGCCTCTCTCTTTGCCATTGACATGTCTGCTTTCCCCTCCCCTCTTATTTATTTATTTATTTATTTTGCTTTCCCAAAGTTTTTTTTTAAAAAAATTTATTGGAGTATAGTTGATTTACATGTTGTGTTACTTTCTGCTGTCAGTGAAGTGAATCAGTTATACATATACATATATCCACCCTTTTTTAGATTCTTTTCCCATATAGGACATTACAGAGTGTTGAGTAAAGTTCCCTGTGCTATACAATAGGTCCTTATTAATCTATTTTTTATATAGTAGTGTATATGTCAATCCCAATCTCCCAATTTATCCCTCCCCGCTACACCCCACCCCTGGTAACCATAAGATTGTTTTCGACATCTGTGACTCTATTTCTGTTTTGTAAATAACAAAAGTTATTAAGTTCATTGGTACCCTTTTACAAATTTTTAAAAAAATTAATTAATTTTATTTTTGGCTGCGTTGGGTCTTCATTGCAGTGCGTGGGCTTCTCATTGCGGTGGTTTCTCTTGCTGCGGAGCACGGACTGTAGGCGCATGGGCTCAGTAGTTGTGGCTCATGGGCTCTAGAGTGCAGGCTTAGTAGCTGTGGTGCACGGGCTTAGTTGCTCCGGGGCATGTGGGATCTTCCTGGACCAGGGCTCGAATCCATGTCCCCTGCATTTTGGCAGGCCGATTCTTAACCACTGCACCACCAGGGAAGCCCCTGTACCCTTTTTTTTAGGTCTTCTGCCCATTTTTTGATTGGGTTGTTTTTTTCTTGTTGAGTAGCACTTTTTAAATTAAGCATTTTGACATAATTGTAAATTTACATGTAGCTGTAAAATACTAGAGATATCCTGTGTACTCTTTGCATGCAAAACTGTAGAACAATATTACAATCAGCATTTTGATATTGACAATCAAAATACAAAACATTAACATCTCAACAAGGATCCCTCATGTCCTACTACAGCCATACCTACCTCCTTCCTGCCCCCACCACCTCTTTAAACCCTGGCAGTCACTAATCAGCTCTCCATTTCTATAATTTTGTCATTTAAAGAATGTTGTATAAATAGAATCATACACTATGTATGCTTTCATAATTGGCTATTTTTTTCACTCAGCGTAATTCATTGGCCACTTATCCAGGTTGTAAAGTGTTTCAATAGTTCATTCCCTTTTATTGCTGAGTTAGTATCCCATGGTATAGATCTACCGTAATTTAACAATTTACTACATAATAGTAGACTGGATAATGGTCCCCAAAGATGTCAAGTCCTAATCCCAGGAACCTGCGAATATTATTTATATGGGAAATAAATGTGATTTGGTTAGGAAACTTGAATCCTGGATTATCTGAGTGGCCCTAAATTCAATCACAACCATCCTTAAAAGAGAGAGACAGAGGGAGATTTGACACATGCTGAAGAGGAGGCCATGTGCTCATGGAGACAAAGAATTGAGTGACATGAACACAAACCTAGGGATGTTGGCAGCCACCAGAAGCTAAGAGGCAAGGAATAGATTCTCCCCTGGAGCTCTAGAGCCTCCAGAGGGAGTATGGCCCTGCTGACACCTTAATCTCAGCCCAGTAAAACTAATTTTAGACTTCTAGCCTCCAGAACTGTGAGAGAATACATTTCCATTCTTGTAAGCAACGATGTTTGTGGTAATGAGCAAGTTCACACAGAATAGATCCACATTCCCCTCTCCCTAAGACTCTGGACTCTTCCCTTTATAGTACTCTGGGAAAGTTCTGACATTTCCACCTAGTTGACTGTAGGCAGCTATTGTGTCAATGTTACCATCATTTCCAGGTTCTCAAGCCAATATGTTAAATCACGTTTCCTGTGTGAATACACCAATATCAATATGCCTGGCCTACCTTATGTCATCCTTTTTGGTTTAATACCCTTAGAATCTACTCCCATACTTGTTCCCCAGACTCCTACCAGTGCAAAGTGATAATATCCTGTACAGGTGCCTTCTCTTGGGCCTAATCTTGTACTCGTCTGGGATATGCTGGCATCTAATTGATTATTTTCCGGAGTGTAAAGATGGATAGTAGGTGTGGATCCTGATATCCCCTCATGAAAGAATTTTCTTAGGTGAAGTCACTGAAAACTTTTTTTCTTGGGTGTATGGCAGTTGGGGTAAGACTGTTTCCCTCAGAGAGAAGGGGTTGCTTCTGTCAGCTACAAAAGACAAGATATTCCCCTAAAGCTGCCATAATAAGTTTTCTGATGTTTCACGCTTGGTTTCAATTTATCCTTTTTCCTGTGTGTACATCCTGGGCATCCAAAATGACTAGCCCGTGACTTCCTTGGTGCTCTGGGGGCATGGGTTCGATCCCTGGTTGGGGAACTAAGATCCCACATGCTGCGTCGTGTGGCCAAAAATCAAAAAAGAAACAAAACAAACAGAACTATTAGCCCTCACAACAGCCTCTGTAATCCCCATCATGGCCATAGTGACAAAATGCCACATCCACTTGATCTTCCTCAGTCTTCCAACACCTCACACCACCACAAGTGATAATGTGAGTAAATGTGAAATCACCTCTTGCCACAAGTATCCATTTCCCCTGACAAGGAAGGTATTTGTATATCCACCAAATGCATGCAATGCAATTCCAGAATCCTACTTTGAGGCTGTGTTTCTAGGAGCTACTCATGGTACAAATTACTATATTATACAGGTCTGCAGCAGGAAACAGATGGCACACCCAAATTGAGCAAAGAGTGTAGGCAAGGATAAAGGAAATTACAAGAGATGGTGAAGCAGCCTGGGCTAAGCAAGAGCAAGATGTTTCTACTCAAAGGAAGAAAAGGCAAGGAAAACTGGTTGCTGAACCTATGAGATCTACTTCTGGGCTATGTCAGGAGCTGTGATGTAGAAGAATACAGCTATTTCCAAACCACTGCATGGGAGGAAGGCAAGAAAATACACTCCCTGACCTCTTTCCCTTCCCACCCAGTCTTCTCCTAATGGTTTCTCCCATTTGCAACACTCAACCAAGGAAAAGGGATTCTGGTTAATATTGTGCATAGAAGTCAACTTCCCAGGGTACTGAGCAGTGTGAAGGGTAGAGCACATTTAGAGGGGGGAGAGCCAGTTTAGCAGGCTTCCTGCTAAGGCAGTACTAGGAAGAGCACAGAAAGAGTGCTAAGTATCAACAGAAATAACATGGTACTGTTAGGATCACCAAACTTCTGGGCTTCCACTAGCCTACTGCTTAAGGTCTAGGCCAGTAGAAGAGCGGCCTTACACCTAGCACATGGGTGCTTTCTCAGAGGTGACCTGCAAAGGTATGCACTATGCCAAGCGTTAGGCTCTACTTCTGATTAAGTATTCAACAAATTGCACTTTTCATCCCCCTAATGTTGGTTCCTTTCTAACTTTTCCACTGAAGAATGATCCTAAAAGAACAGTGACTGCATATTCCTAGGCAGGAAAATTCCTTTGCAGTCCCCTGCAACTTGTCTTAAAACTTGGGCAAGTTTGCATTCTATTTTACTATTATCTGTATTGCTTTCATCATATTCTTTCCGAAAATTTAGATTAAAATGAACGCCTCCAGGTGTCCTATTGTAACTCCTAAGGGTGACTGCTAACCCCTAAGGGTATGTATAATGTCCTTTAAATTTCTGCTTAAGTGAGCTGATTATTCTTACACTGTTGTCACTTTTAAGACATCCAATCCTGATGTTTCCATTCTAATAGGAAAATACAGGATATAAGTACATAACACTATGCACAGACTATGGATGCATACACAAGTAGTTAAGTGCATAAAACTACAAGTGATACAAGTTACCTCTGGAGAGGGAAAAAGGAATAGGACCGGGGGTGATGCCGAAACTTAGCCTCTGTGCACCAGCGCTGAATTGAATCTTGGAGACAGAGTTTTGTGTGAAGTAGAAAAGAACTTTATTGCTTTGCCGGGCAAAGGGGGACACAGTGGGCTAATGCCCTCAAAACTGTGTCCCAACCTGGAAGGATTTGGTGAGGAGTTTTACAAGAATGGTTCAAGGGTGAGGTTGCTGATAAAGATCAGGGTGTGTGCAGGGCCTGCATTCCTTTAATCTGGCCTCAGGTGTTCTCCTGATGAGCTTCTTGTGGTTCTGGATGTTATCCAACTGTGACCTTCTCTCTGGAATAAAGAATGCTTCATCAAGTAGTTAATAACTTCCATTTGTTGGGGATTTTAGCTCTGCAGAAGAGCTCAAAGATATTGTTATGTGTATCCCTTGAGGCAGAACTAGGACCCTGCACTATTGTTTGACTGCTCCTCCCTTGTCTCTGCATCCCCTCCCTCCCCTGATTAGCAGCTGTTTGAATCTGCCCTTTGCAACTCAGGGAAGGTCATGGAGACAAGCCTATTCCCTACAAACAAGAAAGAGAGAACACAGAAAGGCTTCCATGCCCAAGAGCCCCACAGAGTCCTGCTTGGTTTCAGGGGTGAGAGCTATTTAGCAGTATCTTTGGGATAAAAAATTTGAGGCAAATATGGCAAAATAGTGTTAAACTAGTTGTTGGTGACACACCTGGCATTATTTCATGAAATCAGCAAAAACTACAAATAAAGGCTCCCAGGCCCAAGCATCCCTGCCCCAGGATTGCTTACATTCATTTACAGCAAATCACTGAATTTAGTAGAGCACAGTTCAGACTCTGGATCTAGGCTATCTGGTTCAAATATGGAGTCCACTGTATAATGGTGGTATGATCTTTATTTAGTAAGTTGCTTAACATCTCAGTACCTTATTTTTCCCACCAGTATACTGAGGATAATAGGACTTACCCTATAAGGTTATGAGGATTGAAGAGCTTGATACATGTGAAGCACTTACAAAGGAAGACAGGTATTCTACTATAAACACTCTCAGACAAAGAATATTAACTGGAGATATGTCCAAAGACTTCTGCCAATCCCAAATTCACAAACACTGATGGCATATTTTCCCCATAAAACGAAATAATTATTAGCTCTCTTCACATCCCTTTTAATATGATCTATTAGTAGGAGATGGAACTGTTTTCAGGCATATTTTTGATCAAAGATGTATGTATATACATGTATGTATAAATCTGTTTAGTTGTTCAAGTTCAGTTGGCAGTCCTTCAGCCAGTGAGGCTATTTAGTTACCCAAATCTAATTAGTTTCTGAGGTTCAGATACTTAGTAGTAAGGATGGTGAATACTTTAATTGAAAAATATATCCAAATCTATTCAATTCCTGAGTTTGAATAGCAAGGGGTATGTGAATATGTGTATGTGCATACGTACACACATAGATCCATTTTTAAAAGTCAATCCATCAGAGTTCCTATGCAGGAAACTATTAACAGAAACCATTTTTTTTGCCAGAGCTGAATTATGTTTACTGTACAAAGAAACTAAAACTGTCCAAAATGAGCTCAGGAATAGTGTGAGTGTGGACGGCAGCAAAGGGTAGTGTTGATATGGTGAATGCATCTATAGTTAGATCTCCTATACCACTCTGCAAAAAAATGTATCTCCTGTGCCCCATTTGTTCTCAGGGAGCTACTTGAGGATATGATCCACACAAACGAAGGAGTAAATCTAAGACAGACATGAGATATAGGAAATGGGAAATCAGGGAATCCAATATTGGGGAGACACAAGCAATTCCTAGGATGATGGTGAAAAGAGATTCCAAGATGACAGCTGTGCACCAGTCACAGAAGGTAAAAAGTCCAGACTGGACAAAACAGATTATTGCTCCAGAAGCAATTTCTTCAAGATGGATGAAATTGATAAAACAACTGGTATGTCTGAACATAGAGTTTTGGATTTAATTAGCAATAAGTATATAGAAACTTATGTAAACAAAATAAATTATTAAGTCAAGGAAATAAAAATGCAGTACAGGGTAAGAATAACATCACTTAGCTGTACAGTGTTACAGTAATCTTAATGATGTAAACAGTCTTAATCACAGTCAATAATGTAAACACTGAATTACATATGCTGGGAGGGTAAGTGCAATGGTTGGGAAGCAGAAGAACAAAGCTTTATATCAGGAATTAAAGAAATACCTCAAACTGAAAACAAGTAAAAGCAATATAAGCATGTTACCTGAAGATATGGTAATAAATAACAACAAAATAAAACCAGTGAAACAGCTTGCTCTGGGGACAGGAAATAGGAGAGGAAGGTCAAGGAAGTGGTATTTTTCATTTAGAAAAAGAATTTTTTATAGATCTATTTGATTCTAAACTATGTGAATCCATTTGACTCTATGTGAAACTTTAAGTAATAACAGAACCCCCCACCCCCACAAATCTAGCATGGTACCTGGCTCATAAAAATTCAATAATGTTAATTACTTTATTATTATAATGACAAGAAAGATGACAATTTTTCACATCACCATTACACTCATGCTAGGGATAACAATGCTTCCTCAACTATAAATGCTATTTGATCTTTTTAAAACATGTTATTTACTATGCTTGGAATATATGGGCATGCTTAATGAAATAAAAAATTATAAAACATTCCAAATTTTTTTTTTTTACTTAAGCAAAGTATCTAATTTTATACAATTTACACACAACTTTTAACCAATGAAACTATTTCACTTCTTGACATTCAACAATTATAAGACTTTAACTCCCCAAGACATGCACTACAACCACAGAATAGATTCTGTCATCAATATGATGGTCTTGGCATCTTATATATAATGTTTCCACTTTAAATTAAGTCTTATTACCAAAATAGAAACAGGCTAAGATAATGAACAGGAAGTTTATAAAAAAAGAATACTAACAGCGAATAACAACACTGACATACCAACCTCATTTGTAATGAAAGAAACACAAATTTAAAAAATAAGGTACCATTTTTCACCTATTTTGGCATAGATTAATTTTTTAAAAAAAGATCCTATCTACAGATGACCAGAGAGTATGTAGGTGGGGGGTGAGAGAGTGGTCACACATATAACAATAACTAGAAGTATAAGTTGTACAGCCTTTTTAGAGAACGAGATTTGGCAATACTTATAGAGGCTCTAAAAATGTTTATTTAATTCCTTTGAACCAATCATTCCATTTCTAGAAATTTACTTTCTTAAGGACATAATTAAACATGTACCTCAAAATGTGGTTACAAGGATGTTCAACAAATCACTGCTTATAGTAAAAACTGCAGACATTCAAAATGTCTAACACAGAAGAAAGAATGAGTAAATTGTGGCACACCTCCATTATGGCAGACACTGGGCTTCCCCTAGATGTCATTCCCCCAGACTTTGCCTTAGCTTCTTCCTTACCCAACCCAAAAGTGACCTGATCTGAGTCAACAGAAACTTTGTGGAAATTTTCTGGGGGCTCTTAAGAAGAAAAAATCTTCCTCACTGACAAAACTGAGATGTGAGAGGAAAAACAGCCTTTCCTGCCTTTTAGATACAATTTTTATGAAGATGTGAAGCTGGAAG
Organism: Monodon monoceros; assembly: GCF_005190385.1. NCBI lineage: Eukaryota > Metazoa > Chordata > Mammalia > Artiodactyla > Monodontidae > Monodon > Monodon monoceros. The sequence continues at coordinate 25,868,729 of NW_021703784.1, forward strand.
TTACAGCAGCAGCTCTTACAACCACGAGGGAGACAAGCCTAAGGCAAAACCAATAAGCTGAGGCTAGGCAAATAAAAGCGTCCTTAATGACACCTCTGAACTGTTTATGTGAGACAATAAATGTCCTTGGTTACTTAAGTCGATGATATTTGAACATTATTACCTCTGGTCAATAGCATCCTGATAGAAACCGTACAACACAATACTTTAGAGTCACTAAAAGTTACGCTACAGCAGTATATTTATGAACAGTAGATGTACAGTTCAGAGAAAAAAAAATTAAAAATAGTATGTTCCCATTTAAAAAAAGAGTAACTATGTTAATATGGAATCGTTTGCCAAGAAAAAGGTCTGGGAAGGTACTCCAGGTTTTAGGGATAGTTACCTCTGAAATAGTTATCTCTGAAAGATAGGAATTCCAATGTTCCCTTCTTGTGAATTCACATTTTCTGTTGCTTTCTAAAATGAACATATATCACTTTAAGATTCTCCCACCAGTTTCTATTTCTTCAGTAAATCCAATGCGATTTTGGGGGAGGAAGAAGAGGTAAACACGTATTCTAGTGAGCTATCCTGAACTGGGAGTCTGCCTTTTTAATAGGAAAAGTTGTTCTTTTTTAAACTGTTTTGTGAAATAAAATTTGATACTCTCAGGCATTTATTTTTTAGTGAATACAGAAGATTACAGTTTTCATTTCCCTTTTTACTTAGAAAATCATATCATGACTTTGTACCATTTCGTATTGAAATTTCTTCTGTGAAGCAAAAACAGTCCCAAAATGAAGGATCTTCAGGGGTCATAGGAACAGCAGATGATATTAAATCATTAAAGGTGAGAATAGTAAACTGCCTCTGGGTTGGTTTAGAATCACCTTGAAATGAAACCTAAAAGGGTAAAAAATTAGATTACCTCTATGTTATACTGCATATTAATCTTATGGTCAATTTTGTAATTAGGAAAATAAGAAATCAGTAATCACATTTCAGCAATAGTAAATTATACTTCAATAACATTAAATTACAACACAGTAGCATTTCTAGATAATTGCTTCTACTCCTTATATTAGTGTTGCCAATATAACAAATCAAGAAAAATATGAAATAACCTGATTCTCAAACTTTTTGTAGATAAAAATAACCTGTGGTATTTGTTTAAAATGTAGATTTACTGAGCCACACATCCAAAAATTCTGATTCAGTAGATGAGTCAAAAAGGATGCCAAAATATATAACTTTAACAAGCAGGTGGGTTATTCTGATAGAGAGGGACCACCAGGCAAACTTTTGAGAAATACTGTAGAGGGTGCGTCTGATAAAATACCCATAACCACACAGAGATGCAACACTTCATTAGGAAATGACTCATTCAACACTAAATTTAAACTATATCTTATACTCCGTGACAGAGCCCTTGTTCAACAACTCAGCCTGGTGTGGACTGTCTTTAACATTCTATACATTCTACTAAAGATAGTACTTGGGTCTTCTACAGTGCTTTTACAAGGTTAATATCTATTTTATATGATGTAATTCTATAACTATGCTGATATGGTTGTTACCTCAACTCTATAGATGGGGAAATTGAGGCTCAGTAAGATCAATCAATTTATACAAGCTTACAACACAGGTTAAATGGTAGACCTGAGCCTGAAACTCAGCCAGGTCTTCTGAATAGTACCCTCACCCTTTTCTCACTATGCCATTGCTGCCTAAATAGGCTGTCTCCAGGGAAATAAAAAGAAAGTACTGCCATGTGCAGACATTACAAAAAATATAAAGCTCTATGGAATCATAAGGTATTAGCAGAAAGGGTAATGCTGAGACTTCAGCACACAAGGACAGGTAACCTGGGTTGGAACATCTTCAGATTACAGGGGTCAATTTTAACATTTCATCCTTTTAAAAGAAAATAATCTATGAAGAATTTTAATCTTTTTAATCTGTCAAAGGCATGATCTGTAGACTGAGCTTTTTTTCTAAAAGTAATGATGCATACATATTGATCACACTACATTCTCTCATGCAGATTCCCTAAAAATAATAATAAGCATATAGTTTCAATTATTGTGACATTATCAGTATTCCTTAAATAAATACTTCCACAGAATCACAACTACATGTAGGCTGAGAGTCAAGACCCTAAGGTTTCTTTTTTAAAAGATTTCTCAACTTACCAATTAAATAGCAGAAGAAAGTAAAAATCGATTTTGATTGGAAGAATTGATGTTATGCTAGAATATATCACAAGATCTCTCACATTTTTGACACTTTGGAAATAATTTAGGAGAGTATTATAAAAAGGGGAAGGAGTTCAATTTGACAGATAATTCCATTACTCACTATCCCTCAACTTGGTACCCTTAATATTCAAAGACAGCTCCAATTCACCAGGAAATAAACCACTGTTAAGATGACCAAGACAGTGATTATCTTGAATATCTACTGAATATATGAATACTAGGACAGTACCACCGAAATTTTTTCTTTGTCATATTTAAGTGTATTTGAATGTGAAGAAGCAAGTAACATACTTTTAAAACATTTCTGTGAAATCCCAGATGATCTTAAGGATTAGATAATGAACACTTCTAAAGTCTATAATTAAAAAAAAAAATGCCCAAACCTCTAACCTGATATAAACCAAATGATTATTTCCATCAATAAATAACAAATTCAACTTTAATACATGCTTTTTAGAAAAAAATCAGAGAAATCTTAAAATCTTACATCCTGATGTCTAGATCCATTGGGTTTCCTAAGAGCTACTGCAACAAAATGGTGCTCATCTATTTTGCTTTCCTGAAAAATAAAACATAAGTAAATAGAGAATACTAAATATAGAAACATAGATATATTTCTATTTACATTTAAAAAATTTCACTCCCCCCAACCATATACACACATACATACATATATATCTCCACTCCCCCCGACTTGAAGGAATAGTCACATATATTTTGGCCCTTTACTCTGTAATATTTCAATATATATTTCCTAATAGGGACATTCTCTCACATAACCACTGTAGTTAATAACTTTGGTAAATTTAACATTAAAATAATACTTAAATCTACTCTCTGTACTCCAACTTTTGTGAATTAATCCAGTAATGTCCTTTATATCATTTCCCCACCTCCAGTACAGGAGGCAGTCTAGGGTCAAGTATTACATTCAGTTGTCACTGTCTTCCTAGCTTTTCTTTTGTCTTTTATGATGTTAGTATTTTAAAATACAAGCCCCATCCCCCACTTTTTACTAATAAACGTTGGCTATTTTCAGTCTGATGGTTCTTAATGATTACACTTATATTATACATTCTTAGTAAGAATACTACATAGATAAAATATCCTATCTAGAGGCACATCTAGATAGCCATCTGCCCTCACTGGTGATGTTAGTTTTGTATATGCTTAAAGTGTACATTTAAAAAAATTAGATTGCAACACTGGTTTATAAGCATTTAGTTAACTACATACTATAGCCTATGGAAAATCATGGTGGAAATTCATAGGTAAGACTTAAAAAATATGTAATTTCCTATTTTCCCCTATGTATGAGACAAAGGGGGAGGGGGCTTTAAAATATAATAGACATTGAGGCAGTTACCAGAGAAATGTATGAACAACTGTTAAAAACTAAACAAAATTTCACCAAAAAGCCACTTTACTAAGGCAGTCTTCCATAAGACATGAGTTGAAATAGGAAACTACAATCAGAAGCAGTATTACTTAGGGACTTTTCATCCTTCATCCTCTTCCTCATATCTTCATACGTTAAGATATCCAAATTAGCAAAAAATAAATAAATAAATAAAAGAAATTCAAAAGAGATAAATTTAGGAAAACATTTCAAGAGAAGAAAAAATAACTAAGTATGAGAAAACATTTAATAGGTCAAAGTTTGTTACCGTAAACAAAACTATTCTTTTTGAACATGGTTCTCCCATTCTTTACACTGAATGTATCAATAATATAAACACTAACATACAGAGATGTTTTGCCTATAATTATTTTTGGAAAACAACTTAGATCAGCAGTTTTGTAGTGTCTGTAACCGGAATATCAAGAGGTAACCGTGGGCAATAACTAGTTTGCATCCAGCCTGTCCACTAAAATGCCACTTAAATGCTCAGTTTGTTTACTTACCTCGTTATAAGCCAAAATTCAATGAGACTGATTTCAAAATATTCACCGTATCTACTCAGACCTCATCAACATCACATAAATATGAAATTTCAAAACAGCAAAACTAGAGAAGTTATTTTACAATGACTCCAGTTTATCAAACATTAATATTTGATGTCTCACTAGAATAAAAGTTCTATGAGGTGATCACCTTTCCCTAAATCCTTTCTGCCTAGTACATCTATAATAAATATTAGTTGAAAAAAGAAATTAACCCAGCAAGCTAGCTAGCTAGTTAAGCTAGTACATTCAATGCTACTGAACTTGACTTAATTTTAAGACTTTATAAATTTTCAAAAGTTTCCTAAGCTTAGAGTTTTTTATCCATAAAACTATTGTGAATAACAAAATTTCCTTAAAATCTCCAACAAACCCAAAGGGAGCAAGAATATTTTACTTTTTCAGGAGATAGTTTAGCATTAGATTACAAAGATTAACCTGCTTTAGTCAAATTTTATGTCATTTTCTTAGTATGTATTTTCACCTTATAAAGTAAAATAAAAGTTTAAGGTATAACTTAAATCATTCAACTTTTACAATGTTTTCCCAATGGTAAAGTACTAAAGAAAATCTGTCATAAATGTTAATATATCTTTTTTTTTACATCTTTATTGGAGTATAATTGCTTTACAATGGTGTGTTAGTTTCTGCTTTATAACAAAGTGAATCAGTTGTACATAGACATATGTCCCCATATCTCTTCCCTCTTTCGTCTCCCTCCCTCCCACCCTCCCTATCCCACCCCTCTAGGTGGCCACAAAGCACCAAGTTGATCTCCCTGTGCTATGTGGCTGCTTCCCACTAGCTATCTATTTTACGATTCATAGTGTATACATGTCCATGATACTCTCGCACTTTGTCACAGCTTCCCCTTCCCCCTCCCCACATCCTCAAGTCCATTCTCTAGTAGGTCTGTGTCTTTATTCCTGTCTTACCCCTAGGTTCTTCATGACATTTTTTTTTTCTTAAATTCCATATATATGTGTTAGCATATGGTATTTGTCTCTCTCTTTCTGACTTACTTCATTCTGTATGACAGACTCTAGGTCCATCCACCTCACTACAAAAATAACTCAATTTCATTTATATTTATGGCTGAGTAATATTCCATTGTACATATGTGCCACATCTTCTTTATCCATTCATCTGATGATGGACACTTAGGTTGTTTCCATCTTCTGGATACTGTAAATAGAGCGGCAATGAACATTTTGGAACATGACTCTTTTTGAATTATGGTTTTCTCAGGGTATATGCCCAGTAGTGGGATTGCTGGGTCATATGGTAGTTCTATTTTTAGTTTTTTAAGGAACCTCCATATTGTTCTCCATAGTGGCTGTACGAATTCACATTCCCACCAGCAGTGCAAGAGTGTTCCCTTTTCTCCACACCCTCTCCAGCATTTACTGTTTCTAGATTTTTTGATGATAGCTATTCTGACTACTGTGAGATGATATCTCATTGTAGTTTTGATCTGCATTTCTCTAATGATTAATGATGTTGAGCATTCTTTCATGTGTTTGTTGGCAGTCTGTATATCTTCTTTGGAGAAATGTCTATTAAGGTCTTCTGCCCATTTTTGGATTGGGTTGTTTGTTTTTTTGTTATTGAGCTGCATGAGCTGCTTGCAAATTCTGGAGATTAATCCTTTGTCAGTTGCTTCATTTGCAAATATTTTCTCCCATTCTGAGGGTTGTCTTTTGGTCTGGTTTATGGTTTCCTTTGCTGTGCAAAAGCTTTGAAGTTTCATTAGGTCCCATTTGTTTATTTTTGTTTTTATTTCTATTTCTCTAGAAGGTGGGTCAAAAAGGATCTTGCTGTGATTTATGTCAGAGTGTTCTGACTATGTTTTCCTCTAAGAGTTTGATAGTTTCTGACCTTACATTTAGGTCTTTAATCCATTTTGAGCTTATTTCTGTGCATGGTGTTATAGAGTGTTCTAATCTCATACTTTTCCATGTACCTGTCCAGTTTTCCCAGCACCACTTACTGAAGAGGCTGTCCTTTCTCCACTGTATATTCCTGCCTCCTTTATCAAATAAAGGTGACCATATGCATATGGGTTTATCTCTGGGCTTTCTATCCTGTTCAATTGATCTATATTTTTGTTTTTGTGCCAGTACCATACTGTCTTGATTACTGTAGCTTTCAGTATAGTCTGAAGTCAGAGAGCCTGGTTCCTCCAGCTCCGTTTTTCGTTCTCAAGATTGCTTTGGCTATTCGGGGTCTTTTGTGTTTCCATACAAATTGTGAAATTTTTGGTTCTAGTTCTGTGAAAAATGCCAGTGGTAGTTTGATAGGGATTGCATCGAATCTGTAGATTGCTTTGGGTAGTAATTTTCACAATGTTGATTCTTCCAATCCAAGAACTTGGTATATCTCTCCATCTATTTGTATCATCTTTAATTTCTTTCATCAGTGTCTTATAATTTTCTTCATACAGGTCTTTTGTCTCCTTAGGTAGGTTTATTCCTAGATATTTTATTCTTTTTGTTGCAGTGGTAAATGGGAGTGTTTTCTTGATTTCACTTTCAGATTTTTCATCATTAGTGTATAGGAATGCAAGAGATTTCTGTGCATTAATTTTGTATCCTGCTACTTTACCAAATTCATTGATTAGCTGTAGTAGTTTTCTGGTAGCATCTTTAGGATTCTCTATGAATAGTATCATGTTATCTGCAAACAGTCACAGCTTTACATCTTCTTTTCCAATTTGGATTCCTTTTATTTCCTTTTCTTCTCTGATTGCTGTGGCTAAAACTTGCAAAATTATGTTGAATAAGAGTGGTGAGAGTGGGCAGCCTTGTCTTGTTCCTGATCTTAGTGGAAATGCTTTCAGTTTTTCACCATTGAGGATCATGTTGGCTGTGGGTTTGTCATATATGGCCTTTATTATGTTGAGGAAAGTTCACTCTATGCCTACTTTCTGCAGGGTTTTTTATCATCAATGGGTGCTGAATTTTGTCAAAAGCTTTCTCTGCATCTATTGAGATGACCATATGGTTTTTTTCCTTCAGTTTGTTAATATGGTGTCACATTGATTGATTTGCGTATATTGAAGAATCCTTGCATTCCTGGAATAAACCCCAACTGATCATGGTGTATGATCCTTTTACTGTGCTGCTGGATTCTGTGTGCTAGTATTTTGTTGAGGATTTTTGCATGTATGTTCTTCAGTGATATTGGCCTGTAGTTTTCTTTCTTTGTGACATCCTTGTCTGGTTTTGGTATCAGGGTGATGGTGGCCTTGTAGAATGAGTTTGGGAGTGTTCCTCCCTCTGCTATATTTTGGAAGAGTTTGAGGATAGGTGTTAGCTCTTCTCTAAATGTTTGATAGAATTCGCCTGTGAAGCCATCTGGTCCTGGGCTTCTGTTTGTTGGAAGATTTTTAATCACAGTTTCAATTTCAGTGCTTGTGACTGGTCTGTTCATATTTTCCATTTCTTCCTGATTCAGTCTTGGCAGGTTGTGCATTTCTAAGAATGTCCATTTCTTCCAGGTTGTCCATTTTATTGGCATAGAGCTGCTTGTGGTAATCCTTCATGATCTTTTGTATTTCTGCAGTGTCAGTTGTTACTTCTCCTTTTCATTTCTAATTCTATTGATTTGGGTCTTCTCCCTTTTTTTCTTGATGAGTCTGGCTAATGGTTTATCAATTTTGTTTATCTTCTCAAAGAACCAGCTTTTAGTTTTATTGATCTTTGCTATCGTTTCCTTCATTTCTTTTTCTATCTGATCGGATCTTTGTGATTTCTTTCCTTCTGCTAACATTGGGGTTTTTTTGTTCTTCTTTCTCTAATTGCTTTAGGTGCAAGGTTAGGTTGTTTATTCTAGATGTTTCTTGTTTCTTAAGGTAGGATTGTATTGCTATAAACTTCCCTCTCAGAAATGCTTTTGCTGCATCCCATAGGTGTTGGGTCGTCATGTCTCCATTGTCATTTATTTCTAGGTATTTTTTGATTTCCTCTTTGATTTCTTCAGTGATCACTTCGTTATTAAGTAGTGTTTTGTGTAGCTTCCATGTGTTTGTATTTTTTACAGATCTTTTCCTGTAACTGATACCTAGTCTCAGAGCACTGTGGTCGGAAAAGATACTTGATACAATTTCAATTTTTTTAAATTTACCTAGGCTTGATGTGTGACCCAAGATATGATCTATCCTGGAGAATGTTCCATGAGCACTTGAGAAAAATATGTATTCTGTTGTTTTTGGATGGAATGTCCTATAAATATCAATTAAGTCCATCTTGTTGAATGTATCATTTAAAGCTTGTGTTTCCTTATTTATTTTCATTTTGGATGATCTGTCCATTGGTGAAAGTGGGGTGTTAAAGTCCCCTACTATGAATGTGTTACTGTCGATTTCCCCTTTTATGGCTGTTAGTATTTGCATTATGTATTGAGGTGCTCCTATGTTGGGTGCTTAAATATTTACAATTGTTATATCTTCTTCTTGGATCAATCCCTTGATCATTATGTAGTGTCCTTCTTTGCCTCTTCTATTAGTCTTTATTTTAAAGTCTATTTTGTCTGATATGAGAATTGCTACTCCAGCTTTCTTTTGATTTCCATTTGCATGGAATATCTTTTTCCATCCCCTCACTTTCAGTCTGTATGTGTCTCTAGGTCTGAAGTGGGTCTCTTGTAGACAGCATATATATGGGTCTTGTTTTTGTATCCACTCAGCCAGTCTGTGTCTTTTGGTGGGAGCATTTAATCCATTTACATTTAAGATAATTATCGATATGTATGTTCCTATTCCCATTTTCTTAATTGTTTTGGGTTTGTTATTGTAGATCTTTTCCTTCTCTTGTGTTTCTTGCCTAGAGAAGGTCCTTTAGGATTTGTTGTAAAGGTGGTTTGGTGGTGCTGAACTCTCAGCTTTTGCTTGTCTGTAAAGGTTTTAATTTCTCCATCATATCTGAATGAGATCCTTGCTGGGTAGAGTAATCTTGGTTGTAGGTTTTTCTCCTTCATCACTTTAAATATGTCCTGCCAGTCCCTTCTGGCTTGCAGAGTTTCTGCTGAAAGATCAGCTGTTAACCTTATGGGGATCCCCTTGTGTGTTATTTGTTGTTTTTCCCTTGCTGCTTTTAATATGTTTTCTTTGTATTTAATTTTTGACAGTTTGATTAATATGTGTCTTGGTGTGTTTCTCCTTGGATTTACCCTGTATGGGACTCTCTGTACTTCCTGGACTTGATTAACTATTTCCTTTCCCATATTAAGGAAGTTTTCAACTATAATCTCTTCAAATATTTTTTCAGTCCCTTTCTTTTTCTCTTCTTCTTCTGGAACCCCTATAATTCAAATGTTGGTGCATTTAATGTTGTCCCAGAGGTCTCTGAGACTGTCCTCAGGTCTTTTCATTCTTTTTCTTTATTCTGCTCTGCAGTAGTTATTTCCACTATTTTATCTTCCAGGTCACTTATCCGTTCTTCTGCCTCAGTTATTCTGCTATTGATCCCTTCTAGAGTATTTTTAATTTCATTTATTGTGTTGGTCATCTTTGCTTGTTTCATCTTTAGTTCTTCTATGTCCTTGTTAAATGTTTCTTGCTTTTTCTCTATTCTATTTCCAAGATTTTGGATCATCTTTACTATCATTATTCTGAATTATTTTTCAGGTAGACTGCCTATTTCCTCTTCATTTGTTAGGTCTGGTGGGTTTTTATCTTGCTCCTTCATCTGCTGTGTGTTTTTCTGTTTTCTCATTTTGCTTATCTTACTGTGTTTGGGGTCTCCTTTTTGCAGGCTGCAGGTTCGTATTTCCCGTTGTTTTTGGTGTCTGTCCCCAGTGGCTCAAATTGGTTCAGTGGGCTGTGTAGGCTTCCTGGTGGAGGGGACTAGTGCCTGTGTTCTGGTGGATGAGGCTGGATCTTGTCTTTCTGGTGGGCAGGTCCACGGCTGGTGGCATGTTTTGGGGTGTTTGTGGACTTATTATGATTTTAGTCAGCCTCTCTGCTAATGGGTGGGGCTGTGTTCCTGTCCTGCTAGTTGTCTGGCATAGGATTTCCAGCACTGTAGCTTGCTGGTCATTGAGTGAAGCTGGGTGTTGGTGTTGAGATGGAGATCCCTGGGAGATTTTCGCCATTTGATATTACATGGAGCTGGGAGGTCTCTTGTGGACCAGTGTCCTGAAGTTGGCTCTTCCACCTCAGAGGCACAGCACTGACTCCTGGCTGCAGCACTGAGAGCCTGTCATCCACACGGCTTTTTTATGAGGATAAATTCTGCAGAATCATTTCAGAAACTGAGGGAGGAAAGTGAATGAAGACAAAAAAGACCCTTTTCCTGCAATCCCTGGCCTCTTGGTATGAAGACACTAGGACAACATTCAATATTTCTACTTTTTAAAGCACTTCCTTTCAAAAGCAAAGAATTTCTGTTTCATTTAATGTCATCACTTGAAAGTTTTTGGTGGTAAATTTAACTTTCCTAACAGAAACCAGTTATGAAAATTGAGAGCCTATGAAATCATGAGATTCCTCTTGGCATAAGAATTCATATTTCTTCTAGAGTATTAATTTTCCAGGTGTGAGATACAATACTCAGGTAAGTGGAAAATCCTTTGGAGGATTTGTTGTAATAAATAATGGATTGTTGATTATGTCCACGCTAGCATTTTAGGTCTACAACAGATACAATGCTAAGTAAGATACTGCCCCTGCCTTCAGGGAGCCCTGGGAAAGTAAAGCAAGTAGAGAAGTACAAAGATTATGAGGCAAAATGTGGTATGTTGTAAGAAAGAAAAAAAAAGCTTGGTCTTAAATGAAATAAAGAAAAGGCTCCTGAAATGGATTTAAATTGTTCAAGGAGAAGGCAAGGAGGAGATTGCGGCAGGGTGGATGGGTGGGTGGTGGTGAGGACACAGAAGAATTAAAACAAATATAAATACAAGAGGGTTGGAGATATTTAAAGAATATCAGATAGCAGGTTGTGATTTGGCTGCAATGTGGAGTGTATATAGGGAAACGACGGCCAAAAATGAAGAAGGATGAAGCAAAATAATGGAAGAGGAACCCAGTTAGGAGGCTACTGCATTAGTCTAAGTTGGATGTAAACAGTGCCCACACTAAGCGTTTTCAGAGGGGAGCATGTCACTGTTAATTAGAGGGTTTGGTATAACAAGGGGAGGAGGAGGGGAACTTAAAATGGGTCTGGGCTTTCTTAATCCTGGATGACTGGATGGTGGTACCATCAAAAACAGTAAAGTTAGAAAAAGAAAATAACTTGAAGGGCAATTATTATTTTGACTTATCTGCAGAATTTGTGGTGTCTGTGTAGTGTTCAAGGAGAAGTACATAGCAGTGAGAAATAGGAGTCTGAAGAGTGAAAGAAACTGAGTTAAAGATTTGGTAGTCATACGCAGAAAGGTAGTGTGCTTGAAACTGCTAATTGTGAGAGTGGATTCATGAAAACAGTAGATGCCTGGGAAAATGTCTATAATTAGAAGGTAGCAATGAAATGTACTTCTTAAATGTAAGAGTTTTAGGGTTCAATCTGTTGTCTTCTTTTCTATACACTTCTAGATGGTTTCACAGACTACCTTCCACTAACAGCTCTCGTTTAATGACAAGCCTATTCTTTCCTTAAAGCTCTCAGCTTCTATTTCATAGCTAAACTCTCATCTTGAATGTTATTCAAAACACTAAGCAGATTTTTAAAAAAATCCTCATTTGCTTTATAATTTTCATTTCATATTCTTCTTTTGAGTCTCCAAGTAAATAAACACTCCTTTTTCTCCCAGGATGCAGAATTTTACCATATGTCCTATGATGGCACTGTCCTTTAGTTCTGCTTAAATGAGGATAGTATCCTTAGCCTTCTGCACCATTAATTTGTGTGCCAATAGATACCTTCCATATCCACACGTGCAGTCTAGACCCTATTTCTGGTATCCTGCAGGCATTCTTTTAATGCTGCCTGCAGGAACAGGACTATTTTTTCCGCTTAGCTTATCAGTTCTCACACTAGGAAGAGAATCTATGAGTCTCAAGTAGTTCAGTTATTCACTGGCTATATGCATTAATTAATGAAAACTAGAGTCTCTGACATGTACTATTTCTAGGTATTTGTCCCATCTCCAACCCAGGTAACAGTACTTTCTAAAATACCTTTAAAGGTACTTTCTAAAATACCCTGTGTGCTTACATTTAGTCATCAAATACTTACAGAGAAAAAACCAAGCCATGGGGCTAATCATGTTTGGCTATGACTCTGTTTCAGGAAGTTGTGTCTACACAGTACAGAAAGGAGAGAAGAGCAAGATGGCTACAAAGTTGTCCTGTGCAGAGGTTTCATTTGGAGTTACCCATGAAAAGTAGGGAAGGGTTGAAACTTCTTCCTACCTTGTTTTCAGTTTACTAAAGCAGCTGGACTCTACAGAGTAGGAACAGGAGGCAACTTATTCTCTCTCACCATTTCCCTTTAAACAAATTCTGACAATTCATTTTTCTCTTTCCCTGGATGAAATCTTGATCAGATCTCATAAATGACATTTCTGGTCATTCTCAGTATCGAATTTTCTCTGAAAAATGTTTGACCCAAATTAAATTTTATTCTAATTTCATAAGAAATTCTTCCTCCCACTATCCTAGCTCAAACCTAATTCAGGGTTGGAAGTCTCCAATAGGGAAAGGAATTGATTTCCTCTCTTCCTAACTACAGATGCTCCCTCATTCACTATGCTGCCACCTCTAGTTCTTCTAGTGTGGGTGAATTTAGTGTGTATGAGTGAGAAAGGAAAAGACTGAACGAAAGGGAGGAAAGGACAGTGAAGATCATTCACGCCACGGTTGTACACTGAAATCATAGCCCTTCCTCAGCTGCATACCTAAAGACTGGTTCTTTATCTTGTGGGGGTACTTGGAGATGCCCAGACAGGAACCTCCCGTCTGTTTCTTGACTCTAGGTATGCCTCCCCTGGCTCTACGTTCATCATTCTCCCCTCAAACCCTGGCTTCTGGCTATCCATACCACCAGATTCATTCTGTTAAGTTCACTCTCCCCTTCCAGGCCTGTTTATAGTATAAAAATAATCCACACTTAAATATATGCATCTAACATATATTATTTTTATATTTTTCTAACTGGTACACTGAATGGGCAAAACACCCAGGTACATTCAGTAAAGAATTTAATTTTTCTTCCATAGATGTCTTCAAATATGCCCTGCTGGATCTCCCTTCCCACCTTCTGAACAAGCCCTTAGACAAACCCCATAGCTCTTCAGTCACTTTCAGCTTAAAAAAAAAATCCCATTTCAATTCTTAGAACACATTCGGCTCCTTGGCCTCACCTTGCTCTTCTGCTCTGGTTTCCTTAAGGTAAGGTGGCAGAGAGGAAAGGGATGGAGGAAGCAGGCAAAGTAATGATCAATGCTGTTGTAATCTAGTTTTTAGAACTCTGGGTCATATCAAGTATCCAAATGCTGGCTTAGTGAGCATCTGAGGAATTTTCAGAGAACTACTTCCAGTTCCTTTGTCCCGTACCACTGCCTGGAACTAGCAGTGCATTTAACAGCTGACTTCTTGTAATTCTTACCCTCATCAATTAATACACAGTAGAATGCACAATGCCTCTTTTTGAAATTCCTCTTGGGTAGGGTCCTTTCAAGACACTTCAGGCCCATTTTCCACAGCATCTATTTGGTCCACAGGAACTCAGACATCTTTGTCACCCAAAACGTTTAAGCACAGCTGGCCCAATCACTGACTCTTCCCTCCTCACCCTGCTACTAGGCCTACTCCACCTGGCACCACAAAGGATTTCCCCATGAATGAAATGGCTGACGTTTGCCCCTTTCAGCATAAATTATTTTTTTTTAAAAATGTATTAAAAAATACAGTATCCTAATATACTTTTTAATTCATAGAATCCCTACCTTACATGGTATGTTAGCAGTTTTGACACAACTCTCTTTCTCAAGATACTTTCTGCCCTTGGATGCTCCTAACACTACTTTCGTATTTTACTTCTTACCATTTTGGTCATTCTTTCTCATTCTCCTCCCCACTCCACCTTTAAAAAGTATTCTCAGGACTCTGTCCTTGGTCTTTCTCAATTCTACCTTAGGTAATCTCATTGCTGCAACTGTAAATCCCATGGCTTCAACTACCATCCACGTGTTAATGATTATGAAGTTTTCCCTTTAGCCCAGCCTTTCATTCTATTCGCCTGCTTGACAACTTCACTTAGATGTTTTTATGGTATCTCAAACTTAAATCCCACTTGTTCTCTAGTATTCAGTTATCTCAACAGATGGTCATATAAGTCACAGAATTGATCATAACATCTTTATCACCTCACTTCCTTAACCTCCATATACCATCATAGACAGAACATGGTTTTAAAATACAATTCTGATCTCACCACTCTCTATTTAAACCTTGTTAAATTCCCTTGAGAAAATTAGTAAACACCTTCTATTTTATCCATTCATCATGAATTCTTTATTCTGGATACTGACTTTCTCTGTACACAATTCTGATGACTATGGGAACAACCACATTATAATACAATCCATTTGCTGGGCTCTGGACACTTGATACAAGTTGTAACACACTTCCTTGGCTACAATGATTGGTCAAGAGATAAGCACCTAACACCCAACCTAAGCCTTTCTCCAGGGCTTATAGGGCTTGAACAGAAAGGGAGTTCACCAATCTCTGAGGGTTTTTAAACTACAAATTGTTACACATAAGAGTGGTAGGCAGTCATGTTTCCTGCCACACAGACCAGATAAAGTTAAGAAAGCTGGTGTACAGAATGAGAAATGTGGGTGGGAGAAAACTAAAGCCAGGAAGGCAAAAGTAAAAGATAAAAAGTTCTGAGTTTTCCAGTCCCTAATTCTAGCCAATTCTGAAACCTGGTTATATGAAGTACTCTAGTAACCTACAATAATGTGTTTTTGGCTAAAATGAATTTGTGTTAGGTTTTTCTCACTAGCAACCAAGAATTGCTAGTGACAAAAACCAAATAAAGAAAGAGACCAAAATATTAACCAGCCCATAATGCCCTACATGATACCATCAGCCTAACATAGCATCTCTCTCAAATCCCCTCAACACAGTACACTGGCAAAATGGCATCCTTTAGTTGTTCATACACACAAAGCTGTTTTATTCCAGGGCCTCTTTTCCCTTCTCTTTTACTTAATGCAATATGACTTATCTTTCAAGTATCAGCTTAAATGTTATTGTGCTCAGAGTATCCCTGACTTTACCTTCAGAGCACACAGACTGGATTTCAAATGTGTCTAGTTTCAATGGCTAGCCTCCCCAAGTTAAGCGTATGCTCACATGCACAAAATAAGAAAATGCTTATAGTTATAGCAATTCTGATAAATTTCTTACCTCAAATGCCCATTCTTTTTCTTCTTCCCCATCCAGAAACAAACGTGTTTCTTTATAAACTTGGCCTATATCCAGGTTTAATGGGGATATATCAAATTCAAGCCGCTGCAATTCAAATCCTAATCCAACACCTATTGCTTTTATGAAGCTTTCTTTCAGTGCCTAAGATACAGACAGACATTTTGTCTTAGAGCTTTAGTAAATTGTTCATAAAATCTACTGTCCCCAAAACATATGGATTTTTAATTCTTTACTACTTTACAGCTATAAGCTATTTATTTTTACCCTAATAGTAGCATGGAAACAAACCAGTTGTGAGAACTTAAGACAAATCATTTAAGCTCCCTTTGCCTCCATTCTCTCATGTATAACATGTAATAATAGTAGTACCTTACTAGTGGGGTTGTTATGATAATTAACTAACTTATGAAGGGCTTACAATAATGTTTTCTGGCACATAATAAATATTATATGTTAAATAAGGTCTCATGTGTATGAGATCCTTTAAGACAGAAAACCTTATTTATAAATACTGATAAACTGTCTTGTTTTTAGCTTTAAGAGTATCTTCTAGTTGAGCATTAAATATATGTTAAATTTTCTTAAATGTCATTAGAATATAATAATGTGTACATAAAAATCATGAAGTTCCCAAGTAATGACTTATTTACTTCAAACACTGTATGAACTACAGGTTTACCACAGGACTTTTGCTCCTGTTTTTAGCAAAGATAATGAAATCAACACAGGGGCTTATTCTCAAAACTAGAAAGAAATTATACCCAGTTCCTATAAAACATATCCAGCTGAGTCCATTCATCCTTAAAGCTTCTGATTGTTTCCCATTCTTTGTTGGTAAACTTTCTTTTCATAATATGAAAAAATTCTGGAATTGAACCACGACCTGTCAATTGAGGAAACAGAATTACCAAAATTATTAGCGCATAAAAGAAAACTATAGTCCAACTTTACTTTTGAATACAGTCACAATAATCCTAAACAAAATATCAGCAAATCAAAATAAGTTGAGAGAAGGGTAGCTTAATAGAACAGTGAAATTCTGTGAATTATTAAATAATTAAGGAGAAAAAACATATGGTTATATATAGATGCTCACCAAAAATTTGATAAAATTTAGCAGCCAAGCTATTATAAATCTTAAATAACTAGGGGAAATTTCCTATATATGAGAAAATAACAGAAATCCAAAACAAGTACTCTTAAAATAGAGCAATAGTATGCTGGGGTTTAAAATTTTGCTTTGCCATTTCACAGGAAAATCAGGGAACAATTTCTTTACTATAATTTTGGGGGAACTGGTAGAAAGCTAAGGAGTGTTCTTTTATCCTAAGTTATTAACATGACTGGAAAGTTAATATACACTTACTTCCTTCACAATAACTGTTTTTAAACATGTTTTCTAATATGACTTTTCCAAATAAAAAAAGATTTTAATTTCTGTTCTATTGGCTCATTTTTTAAAAAAACTCAAGTATATCCTTAGCTCCACTGTTCCATAGACAATAAAATTTTACATAGCATCCTAAAAATAAATAGAGCTCAAAGGATCTGACACCCAGAACTAAGAGCTAAGACACAAATTAAAATATATGGTATGTCTTTCATATTATATTTTTTCAAAATATTATAATTATGTGTTTGTCTATCTTTACTACTAAACAGAAACCTTCTACCATCATTCATTTACTTATTCTACAAGTATGTAGAATGTGTACAAATACTACCAATATGAATTGACCTAATGGTTAAAAACAAATCAGTCATGATTCTTAGCCTCACACAATTACAGCCTAATTGGTCAATCAGAAAGTCTGGCAACAAGGTAGGTGAATCACAAATGTTTACTATATGAATAAATGTACATTAACTATTATGTGGTAAATTACTCCTAAATGCTCTATTGCCCTGTATCCTTAGTTCATGATTGCATTACTTCCAGTAAGCCTCTTGAAAGTAGTCCCTCTGCAGATTCTGTTAACATAGCTTGTCTACTCCGCAACTCCCATTTCTAAAATACTCAACTCCAAAATCTGACATTCCCAACTGGCTGCAACCATAGCTTGTCTGGAAAGAAGAAATATGTCAATTCCCCTACTTAATGCTTTACTGGCATTTAACAACTAACTAACCCCATGAGAATTCAACATTTAGAACGACAACTATATCATTCACTCTAAAAATACCCAAGTGCTCGATGCCAGGAATATCACGATAACCAAAACAGGCATGGATCCTTATGTTCATAGAGAGTTTAAAGTTTCTCCTACAGTAACCAAGTACCTTTTCCATAGTTACTTCAAGGTAGAAAATATTAAAAACGAGCTCTCCCACAAAATTGTCTACAATTCCCCCACCATCCCTACTTCAAAATGGTCAAAACAGTCTCCTCTTGTTTACCTAGGAAATATTTCTAATGACATTCCAGTGATATGTGGTTCTTCACTTCCTTGTTTGTTTTCAAGTTCAACAGACTCATTTAATTAATCTGTCTACTCTTTAGTCCTCTACTATTCGTAAGAAAGGTAACTTTACAATCCATTTTTATTAATCAACTGTTTATTGTTTGTATCTGTTCATATTAATGTTAAAAGGCTATTATTTCCTAAAAGCCCTGCAAAGCTGTAAAGTCATTTCACGCAACAGCACTGAAATATTAAACTGGGACCTTAGGAGTCCCAGGGCAGGGCAGGAGATTCTTACCCTTTTGGGTCTATGAACCCCCTTTGATAGTCTGGTGCTTATTCCTCAAGCCCCTTAAATAAAGACTGTCTTATTAAAATGCAATGTATCACTAGTACATACTGGCTTGACAGATAAAACACTAAAGTAAAGAAGGCAAGCTTGCAAAAGTTATAAAAGTAAATCTGGAGATTTTAAACACTGGGAGCACTATACCTACATAAATTGTAAACTGTTTCCTCTTGAATATATTCCGGTACAAATAGTGTAAATAATAACAATGAGAAGAACAGCTACCTTGGATTTTGGAAGACAGCATTATATATTTTGAGTGGAATTGTAGTTTTAACAGAATACTATCCAAAAAGCCTAAAATTTAAAAAGATATGCCTGTTGTCATCTATAGTGTCATTATGTTTGTTGGTTTCTTCAAGTTATAATTCCATAACCTTCAAGAAACCCCCTGATTTTTACCTAAATATGATGGGGCAATCGAGGAAAAAATTTAAATATTCACACTAATAAAAAAAAACTCATTTAACATAAAAAGCAATCTAGCACAACCACTGGAAAAGAATCATAACTGATCATGTACAGCTTAAAAATATCCGATATAAGTGTGTTTTCATATACTTTTGAGAGCATCATATCCCACAAAATGAGATTGACAGCAACAGAAAAAGATGACTTTGTAAATATTCAGCCAAAGACAACAGCACCACATTGTGGCATTATGGTGAAAATACACAGTGAATGAGTACTCTGTTAAGGACTTAGTTTATCTAGGAAATTGGAATTAAAAAAAAATCAGTAGGAAATACCAGAATAGTACGTTTGCCCCTCAAACTAGCTGAGACAGCACAATTATTAGACACATAAGCTGGCAGAGCCTCCTAATAATACCAACACATATTCATGTCTATTACAATATTCGATTTAATAGACATATAAGAACTTAAGTTAAAAAAAGATAAAGATAAAATAACTGAAAAAACTTACATAGAACCACTAACCAGGTTTAGAAAAGCCAGATCCCTCATCTTATAGCTTAATCTTTAGGGAAAGCAGCACTAGATACTAACTAAGTGTTCTGCAATGATCAACTAACCAAGGTCACAGAGCAACTAGAAAGTTTATTAAACAGAGTAGTAACCTACAACAAAATAATTTATAGAGTTGAGCCTTGAACAAGGCGGGTTTGAACGGTGAGGGTCCATGTCTTCCAAAACTCATGCCCACACAGAAACTAAAAATGCGACCTTATTTGGAAATACAGTCTTTGCAGGTGCAATCAAATTAGGATGGATTAAGGTGGGTCCTATATCCAATGACTGGTGTCCTTATAAGGAGAAACATTTAGACACGAAGAGAGAATACAGGGAAAAAGGCAACATAACAATGAAGGTAGAAAGTAAAGTGATACAGCTACAACTCAAGGAATGCCAAAGATTGCCAGGACACTAGGAAGAAGCAAAGAAGAATTCTTCCCTGGAATCTACAGAGGTAACATGGCCCTGTCAACACTTTGACTTCTGGCCTTCAGAACTGTCAGAGAATAAATTTCTGTTTTTTTAAGACACCAAGTTTTTGGTACTTTGTTAGGAGCCCTAGGAAACTAATACATTCATGCACACAATTTAATTCATTTATACAGACACACTCATATACTCTTAGCTTTAGTGTTATACCCCTGGAGTCAAATGTTCAAATCCTGGCTCTAACACTTCTTTACTATTATTTATTTAACTTCACTATGGCTGTTTCTTAAGCTATAAAATAGGGAAAAAAAGCTGGGTAGTTTAAGAGATAAACATATAAAGGGCCTGGAGCTATTAAGTACCAAATAAATGTTAGCTCTAAGGCTATTGTGGTAGTTGTTTTATATATATATCCTCTTTTGTGAAATGTTTTATCAAGTCTTTGTCCATTCATTAGGTAAGTCTTTTTTTTTAATGTATTTTTTAAAAATTAATTTATTATTTATTTTTGGCTGTGTTGGGTCTTCGTTGCTACGTGCCGGCTTTCTCTAGTTGACGTGCGCGGGCTTCTCATTGCAGTGGCTTCTCTTGTTGCGGAGCGCGGGCTTCAGTAGTTGTGGCATGTGGGCTCTAGAGCACAGGCTCAGTAGTTGTGGCGCACGGGCTTAGTTGCTCCGTGGCATGTGGGATCTTCCTGGACCAGGGCTCGAACCCATGTCCCCTGCATTGGCAGGCGGATTTTTAACCACTGTGCCCATTAGGTGAGTCTCAAGTGGCTTTTCTATCAATACTTACAAGTATTTTAAATATTAACAATATTAACCTCTGTCTGTCTTATTTGCCCCAGTTTGCGAGAAGAGATTTAATATAAAATCAATTACATATGCTAACTTTGCCTGTTCTTCTTATATTTCTAAGTTTAAAAGGCATCCTTCTTTCAGAAATCTGGCCAAATATACAATTCTATTGTGTTCTAGTAATTGTTATTAAAATTTAATTCTAATTAACTCTGTTGTACACTGTGTAACAAGGATCTAATGGCTTTCAGACAATTTTACTCATGAAAAAAAAAGTTGATGGGTTACAATCTTTCTTTTTGTTGGCTCTATAAATTACATCTAATATAGTGTTTCCCAAACGCTAATAGGTCTAACAATCACCTGAGAAATTGTCTGAATATAGAATCCTTGGTTGTATCTAAGAAATTCTAGTTGAAGAGGTCTGGGAGGGTTTCAATGAACCTGCATTTTTTCAAGGAACCTGCATTTTTAACAGGCATCCTGGCTGATTTTAATATCCTGACCACCATTTCAGAAACACCATTCTATACATATAACAGTAATAACTATCACAACAACCTTAGAGCTAACATTTACTTATTAAGTACTTAATAATTCCAGGCACTTTACATGTTTATTCCCAATCTAGCCAATGCTAGTGGTGGTATGACTGTTGAGCCATCAGTATGTAAAACATATACACACAAGTTTTAGGGGAATTAAAGATTTAAATGTTAAAAAAAAAAAGTGCAATTTTAGAACAAAATCTAGGAGACTCTATAACCTACAGTTGGAGTAAATCTTTTACCAACTTATTTTTTTTTTAAATGAGACAGAGTTCAGAATTTATCAAGGAAAAGTTAGATATATTAATTAAATAAAAGACAAAATTCATACGGCAAAAAATACAACCAAATTCAAAAGATAAAGAAATAATAGAGTGGGAAAATAGTTGTAACAGATTTGGTCTATGAAGTGTCAATATCCATAATACATAAAAAGCTTTTATACATGGATTAGAAAAGATTAATAAGCAGTTCACAGAAGAGCAAATTCAAGTAGCTAACAAGCTACCCTAGTGATTAGAGTAATGCACCATTTAATAAATAATCTTTAACCGCTGAATTGAAATATTATGTATAAATACTGGGCACTAACTCTTAACCCTCCTAGCTGTCTATTCTTTTGCTAACACCACACTCTTTTGTTTACAATGCCTAATATAAAAAATTGTAAGGCAAGTTCCCTCTCACTAAACTTTGTATACTCTTCTTAGACATCAGTTCCTTCACAAAAACTTTGAATTCATTTAACCCAGTTCCATGGAATTTTTCAGATTTTGTACTTGCAAATCCTTAAACAGGTATCAATAAAATCTAGTATTGGGAGGTCATATATTATAGAATGCAGTGTCTAAAAATATAGGCTTTGAGGTATGGGTTCAAATCCATGATATTCTACTTTTCAGCTTAGTTGCCTTGGGCAAATGTCTTAACCTACTCCATAAAATAATAACTTACAACTTAGGCTTAAGAGGGTGAAATAAGATAATGCATAGAAGGCATTTAACACAGAGAAGTTGCTCAGTAAATACTAGTTCTATGTTGTGATCCCACTCAAATCCTCTGCAGAGTGGAAAAGACCCATCCTGTAACTTGGAAAGGGGGAAAACTACCTGCCAGTAAAGACCTGGTTTTCCAGCAAGTTCAGAGCACAAAGAGAAGTGTGACTTATTTAAGCTGCTTGCTGGCTGTAAATCTCCAAGTTAAAAAAAAACAAAAAACAAAAAACAACATTTTGCACATCCTGCAAAATGCAGATCCAAAAAGAATGTAGATCAGCTTAGAATGTAGATCACAAACAATAGTGGAATACAGATCTTCCTTGACTTACGATAAGGTTACGTCCCGATAAACGCATTGTTAACTTGAAAATAGTTTAGGTCAAAAATGCATTTAATACCCCTAACCTATGGAACATCACAGCTTAGGCTAGCTTACTTTAAATGTGCTCAGAGCACTTACATTAGCCTACAGGTGGGCAAAATCATCTAACACAAAGACTATTTTATAATAAAGTGTTGAATACCTCATGAAATGTACTGAATACTGTACTGAAAGTGAAAAACAGAATGGTTGTACTAGTTGTTTTACCCTCGTGATTGTGTGGCTGACTGGGAGCTATGGCTCACTGCTGCTGCCCAGCATTATGAGTATGGAATGGCATATGGCTAGCACAGGAAAATGTCAAAATTCAAAATTTAAAGTATGGCTTCTACTGAATTGCTTTTAAACCATCATAAGGTTGAAAAATTTTAAGTTGGACACTATAGACTGTAGCAGCAACAAAGTTGGAAACCGAATCTGATGGATGCAAATGCAGGAGAGAAGAAGCTAGGGAGATAAATGCAGGGTGAGGAAGAAGATTCGAAGGAAGAACTATTTTTAATCACACCTCACTGATGAGAACAGTTTATATTCCAACTAGAATCTGATATGAATATCATTTTTCACTGTAGTTGCATACCCACTTTTTAATTTTTCAACAAATTTTAGGAATATTTTATGTGAAATTGAGAACTCCTATTATTTGTACATTCAATATTTACTGAGCACCTGCTATGTGCTAGACACCCTGCTAAGTACTAGGTATACTGTAGCAAAAACAAAACAAGCATAGCTCCTGAACTTATTTAATGAAGGAGAACAGATAATAATCAAATAACTAAGTTATAATTACAAATGAGAAAGGCCATGAAGGAAAACAAGATCAGGTGGTCAGGAGAGTCCTTTCTGAGGAGGTACTGGTACTGGCTACTTCTCATCCTTCATGTCTAAGGTACTCACGAAAGAGTGGGGAGAAGAACAGGCAGAGCGATCAGCTTTTCTGAAATGACCTGAACAGGAAAAAGTCTACTACATTCAAGGTAATAAAAGATGAGTATGGACAGAAAATAGTGAGCAGAGAGCAGCTAAAAATGCAAATGGAGAGATAAATGAGAATAAGACGATAAAATCATGTTAAAGGGACTGAATTTTATTATGAACCAACCTAAAAGTTTTAAGAAAATTGCTTTAAGGAAATTTTTAAAGACCACTCTAACTCTGTACCAAGAATGTACTGAGAGAGAACAGAAGTGAAGAGGGGGAACCAAACAGGAAGCTATTAAAATAGTGCTATAAATAGTATGGTGGAAAGAGACAACAAATAGGCTCTACCATAGCTACCATATAATATCACCACTTACTTTATACTTACTGTACATAATTTACATAACAACTGTTCAAGAGGAGTAGTTCTATGATACAGTCATTTCAAAGTTATTAAATTAGTATTAAATCTCAAAATATTGAGTCCTTTTGTCCTGCCAATTAATATCCAACAAAGTTTATAACAAAAATGTGAACTTGAAAGTATAAACCTGTGGGGAAAAATATTTTCAGTCTTTTCCCAAATTTTAATAATTTTTATACTGTATCTCTTATTTTGCCTTGTAAACATGGGAACCAAATTGAACAATTCATACTTTTATACTTTATACAATCCTTACTTTTATACTTCTAACTGCAAAAGCCTTTAGTGGTAGATAAAAATTAGAAAATGAAGGAAAAACAACCAATATTTCTCAATTGGGTACAGCAAATTATAAAGATGACCCACAAAACACCCCACCCCACCCCTGACCACAGGGTTGGGATTGTATTGCACTGGCAATTTATCTATACTAGGGCCCCCAATATCTTATAATCCCTCTTCTCTGGATATCCATTAAACAATTATTTACTGAGTGCCAAGTATGCACCAGTTACTTCTGTATAAGTTTCCTCTCTCCATTAAGTAGAGAATAATGTGGTGGTTACAATAGGGTCCTTCTAGCATCTGGCTAGAAGGGAGAAACCCAAAACTTCTTACATCCATCAATATATTCTCTCCTGCCCTGCCATAGCAGCAATGGGAGAACTGGGAGATGGCGGGAAATGATCTGCACCTAGCAGAAATGTCTAATGTGATAAGGAAAGACTCCACAAGTTCCTACATGATGTTTACCTGCAGACAAAACGGGAGTAATAGAACTGAGTCTTACAATATACTCACGATGCCCCCAAAGTCTAACTCCATCTTGAGAGTTGATAATCTAATAACAATGCCCGAAACAAAGTACAATACTTCCCTTGCTCCTATACTGTTTTACCCTCCACCATTTAGCAACTCTTGGAAACTTTCCCTGCTCAATTTCCTCACTTACTCTGATAAGCAGAGCATTTCAAATGAATCGCCAGTGAAGTAAACCAGTGTCTACTTTCCTGAGAAATGATGCTGTGTCCATTAATCTTTCAGACACTAGTGACACAGTAACAATACTAATGGCAACTGGAAAACAGCTCTTCCCCAATGCATTACTGGATATATCAATAGCTTTTTGGCAATGAAACAGCCAAATAGGAAAAGGCCTGGATACTGTGATTAGTCAAACAAGAGCAATGAAAAAAGATGGTGGATAAAAAAAGTCTAATAAAATATAATTAACAGAATCTTCACTTTTTGCTCAATTACCTTCCTATCATTTATTAAGTTTCAATTAGTACTTACTTGTTTATCTGGTATTGACCGTAAGCCAACATTGCCCATTAAGCCAACTGTAATTAAATCTGTGTCTCACAGGCATAATTTCTAAGCAGATATCAAATCAACCTGATGAGCCAACCATTACTGTGTAATTGTACTGACTGCATTCTAAGGAGCAATGGTCTCTCCAATAATTTCTGATTTTTAGGGAAAGGTCACATAAGGACCACAGAAAGCTATGAAGTTTATGGGCTCATTTGCATGCTCACTCTGAATCCTCTGTAACAGTGGTTCGTTGATAAGGTTCACAATAAGCCTTCTATGGCCCTGCCAAAAACCAGATCCTCTCTCAGAAAAATGTACCTGTGCATACAAAATGTAGCAAACAATTTCAGGAGGTTAAAAAAAAAATGACTTGATGCTTATCCAGGGTCAAGAACCCCTGCTATCATTAGTATAGCCTCCTTCTGAACAAAGTTAAGAATAGAGGTTTAATAGATTTATGAGCAGGTCAGAGAAAAAGCTGTTGGTGGGAAAATTCAAAGTTAAGACACTGACAATAAAGATAAGAGAGGAGATTCACAGCAATACTCTGAGGCCTAACTACTGCAGCACAAACTGCTTATTCATTCATTTGACAAATATTTATTGCACATTATTTTGAACTAGGTAGGGTGCCAGACGTGATAGCAGATATAGCTACTATCAGAAGTACCTAACATAGTTCCTGCTCTCATACAGCTTGTAAGGACCAGTGGGAAGAAAATCAACATCCTGAAAAATAATTATAAAATGAAATATATAATCGGAATGAAGGAAATATACTTTATGAGAGCCTAGAACAAAAGAACCTGGCTTAGATTGAAGGTCCACAAAGGATTCCCTAAAGTAAGACTAAAGTGAAAGCTAACCAGTAAATAAGTTACCTATGCAGAAATGGGGGTGGGGGATAAAGTTATTACAAATATTCCATTCCAAGGGAAACATAAGCAAAGATCCTGTGGTAGACACAGTGTGGAGATTAGGGAACTGCACTATGAAATTAGGAAAATGTTGGGTCTCTTATTTTAACAGCTTTCTTCTTATCCTGTTACTTATCTTCTGATAAAAATGATAGTATGCTGTGTCCCACCCACCCCATAATATACGTAAGGCACTTAGGAAAATGCCATGGCACACAGTAAGTGCACACTAATGTTAGTGATGATGAAAGTTATAGAGTAGTTGAGAGAACTTGTGTTCTAGTAAAATTACCTAGGTATAGTCAACACCACAATAAATGTTAGCAGTTCCTACAGCCACCAATTACAAATTTCTAAGGCAAAATATAAACAACTTAAAATATTTTAATAATTGCTTGCTCTTCATTTCCATTTATATAAATGTGCTACAAAGAGCTATATTTAGATACAGTACAAATACATGTTATCTCTACTTAAGGACTACAATATGCTTTACCACTGAGATTATTAGTTTTTAAACAAACCAACAACTAATTGGTTAATTCTGGGAAAGACTTAAATGAAACCAAGTTCTTATAATACATATAATTACTATTTTTTTAATAGAATGATACTCAAAATTGACTCCCTGTTGAGTTCAATTTGATTGAACATCTATTACTTAAACAAAAAATATTGAGCTATGGAAAAACTGTTCTTTAGAAAATTTAACAGTCTTTGAGAAGTTTCAAATTTAGTCTTACTTAACAAGCTGAGGTATAATTCAAAAAGAAAACCTTTGTTTTCACTTTGCCTCTAGGCAAAGTATTATATGAATCCCCAGTAACGAAGGATCTTTTATGTAGAAGTCTGTTAACATTCAAGAAAATATATAGTAAACAAAGGATGTTGGGGCCCTCAAGCCAACAGCCACCCCCAACTGTGCACCCTGAGGGGATTCAGGATGGAGAAAAGCAGGATACTGGCCCTAGACAGTTAAGGTGCATATCAAACGAATAATTTCAGTAAGCCCTAACTCTTGCATCTTCCCATACATAGAAAAGCGCTAAATTCATTAATGAAATATCTGGTTTTCTTTAATTAACAGTAATCTTTTTATGTTCTGACTACCGGGTTTTTGTTGCAAAAAACTCCTATATATCCTGGTTCCTCCCTTATCTCTTTGGAGCAGTCTCTCAGAGCTATTTGAGAGGCTGCTTCCCGGACTTGAGTCCTCAGAAAGTCTGCAGAATAATTCTCAAGTTCTGGGTTGTGCATTTTTTTCAGTCGACAATACCCTGCTCTCTCAGATATACTACCCTTGAGTATGAGCACCTTTTTCCTAAACTTAAATATCTACATCTCCTTGTCTGATATTATTCAACAGGTAAGAACTAAGAGAAGACACTTAATAACTCTTGTACTACAAAAATGCAACATTACCTGGAAAACTAGTCTTCATTATATCAATTCCAACTTGTAGCTCAGACTCCGCAGCAAGTACAGCATAGTCTCCTTGATGAGAGATGTTAAAGTTGAAATTGGGGTAAGGATTCAATGAGTCTTTCGCAAGGACTGGTTTTCCTTTAGCAGTTCTTTGCAAACGAATATTATTCCAAGGTATATTCAATTTCTCTGCAACTAATTTCCTCATCATCAGACGACCAGCCTGTTAATAAAACATCTGTTAAGTATTGATGTCTATACTAAAGATTTAGGTAACACTGCCTATAACATACAAAGTCTATTTTTGTGGTTTCTAAAATATTCATTTCTTAAAGTTTTTAAAAAGTACATAAGTATTAAATACGCTGCTTTAGGATTTAAGAAATGCTTATGAAGACAGACAACTTAAAGTCCCTCTTTAGCAATTCCCTCCCTCCCCTTAACAAGTAACCAACCAATGTTATCAAGTATTCATCCATTCAGTCTTTTCTCTAAGTACCCAAAATATGTTCATTTGCTTTTACTATCTATCCATTTATATGAAATCCTACTATATGTACTATTCTACCATGTATAATCTTTTAAATTTCTAAGTGTTGGGGATTATTTTATGTTTGTATATAACCATCTGGCCTGTGCATTTCATACTATCAAGGTACCACAACTTGACTATTCCCCTATTGTTGGATATTTTAGGCTGGCTCTAGTTTTACTATTATAAAAAAATTCCCCATTGAGCAACCTTGTTGTACTTACATCTTTGTGCATATGTGCATGTATTTCTAGATCATATATACTTAGCACTGGGCTCAACAATTAGCAATGCATGACCTATCTTTTTTCACATATACCCCATCCACTCTCTCCCTCCATTAATTGTTAAGAAAGAAATGGGGCTTCCCTGGTGGCACAGTGGTTGAGAATCTACCTGCCAACGCAGGGGACATGGGTTCGAGCCCTGGTCTGGGAAGATCCCACATGCCACAGAGTAACTAAGCCTGTGTGCCACAAATACTGAGCCGGCGCTCTAGAGTCCACGAGCCACTACTACTGAACCCACATGCCACAACTACTGAAGCCCGCGCACCTAAAGCCTGTGCTCTGCACCAACAGAAGCCACTGCAATGAGAAGCCCGCACACGGTAACTAAGAGTAGCCCCCCCCCCCCCCCCGCAACTAGAGAAAGCCCGTGTGCAGCAACGAAGACCCAACGCGGCCAAAAATAAATAAATAAATTTTAAAAATATATGTATATTTTAAAAAAGAAATGACTAAAATCACACAAAAATACCTAAGGGTATAACAAGGCATATAATATTTTGAAAAATCTTCCAAGTTTTTTTCCCTTCAGTTCTAAACAATGACTTTTAAATACTGCACGACTTTGAATTTCACAATTTCTTACAAATTACAGAAAGTATAAAAATATTCACCAATATACCTTCAAAAATCAATCAGCCCACATTTCAAAAGAAAAAGTGCTTTGACAGAGGAACATTTTCAAAGTAACAGTCTTTGATGGTAATTAGAAGCTGTTTCAAACTGCGCTATATATACACAGAAGTCGTTTTGAAACCCGTTTCCATTTGTTGCTAAAAATACGTAAGTAAAATAATTATATCTAAAGTACTGTTTTCCAAGCTATTTAGTCAGAAAGGTATGCCTAGGACTGCATCCTTCCTTGACTTAAGTTTCCCTGGTAAAGGAGGCTGGACTCTTCCAGTTCCACGGCGTGCAAGGCTAAAAGTAAGTCATACTGTCAATATTTCTTAGGGCCTATCACGTGCAGGAGAATGGATAATGGTAGGATACTTAACAGGCTAAGAATGTGCTATGGGCCCAAGCAAGGAAAAATAAATTTTGATAACTTAAAAATAAGAAAAAAAAAACATTGTGGGGAAAAAGAACTACTTTCTTTTTTCAACACCTATTTTAGGGTTTAGCACGATCTCTATTTTCAATTACAACGGGGGAGGGGCTAATATTTACAGCGGACGAGGCCTCCGAGGAGACTACAAAGACGGTGGAGACCAGGCCGCGCGCACACACGGTAGAGTCAGCAGCACCTACCACTCTCGCCCTGGGGCGGCCACAAACTGGCGCCGACGCTAGCGTGGGAGGGGGGAGTCTCTACAGCCCGGCCCACCATCCCCAACATCTGCTTCCTCGGCCCTCAATACGAAAGACCTGTAGTACCAAAGCTGCCTTAGCGTCGCGTGCAAAGACGAACTGGCCAATGCGCTCCTTCTCCTCGGGCTGGATCGATCGCACCGCGAGCAGCCATTCGGCTCGGCTCGGCAGCCAAGCGCCACAGGAAAAGGCCCAGCGCACGCCCTCCATTGCTGGCACCAAGCAGAATCGCTTAGCGGGGAAAACCATACACTGAAAACCTCACCGCCACCTCGGGCTTGATGGCGCGGACGCTAAAAGTGCCCCACCCACTTCCTCCCGGCGCTCGGGCGGAGGGGGCGGAGCGTCGCGCTACGTCAACTGCACGTTGCTCACCGAGAGCCCTCACTTCCACGCCACCTACTCTGCCACCTCCTCCCCCGGGAGCGGAAGTGGAGACCCTCCTCTGCGCTTTGCGGCAACGCGTGACCGTCACGTGGGGCGGGGCTTCGGAGGCGAGCGAAGGGAGGGACAAAGGCCAAGAGCGTATAGAACGCCACTCACACTTGGAGAAGAGATAACGGGACAGAGGTGCAAGCCAATCGCAATCAGGCCTGTGGAGGCAGAGACTGGGGTGGAGACTTCGGAGACTGCAGTTCCAGGTGGGTGATTTCTGAGCTGTGAGAGAGGAGTGGGATGGTAGCGTCTTATTCCTGGGGACCAGGATCGGCCCCTGTTATCCACAGAGAAGAGAATTTTCTTGGCTTAGGCTGCCAGTGCCGCTCCTTCATGTTCCAGGGCGGGAGAGGTTTCTGTGGCAGGAAGGGGACTGCATGGTGCCCCCAAGAGTTGTGTTTCCCGCGGCCCTGAGTTGCCTTCCTCCCCTGTCCCCTTAGGCCGAAACTCATCTAGACACTCCAACCCTAGCAGCCCTCCCTGAAACCTGCCTTCTAAGGCTGGGGCAAAGACTCTGCATTGCCTCCAGT
Source organism: Monodon monoceros (assembly GCF_005190385.1). Classification (NCBI taxonomy): domain Eukaryota; kingdom Metazoa; phylum Chordata; class Mammalia; order Artiodactyla; family Monodontidae; genus Monodon; species Monodon monoceros. Next base: position 25,899,274 of record NW_021703784.1, read on the forward strand.
GCAGGGCGCGGACCCTGCCTGAATCCAAGGCTGCTACCAAGCAGCTAACTGTGTTGAGGCCATAAAGTGACCCAGGTGCGGTTTTTGTGGCTGCCAAGCCTGGGCCAGAGCCCTAGGGAGAAAACTGAGGATTCTGTTGTTGAGGCACCGGTGGGTGGTCCCATTGGTATCAGAGATCTTTGCTCTGAAAGCAACAGAACCAAGTTGCATAATTTCAGGAGCCCTTCATAATTAACTCTGTGCCTTTGCTCAGTTATTTGCTTGTGATCAAAGATCCTTGTGGTTTTGGTCCAGGGAAAAGTTGATCTCTGTAGATGAATTTAAATGCCTAACTTTGTGGTAGATTAAATGCGACACTGGGATTCAGCCGATTCCCTTCTTCCTTTGGCTGCCAGGGAATGTCAACTAAAAGCCAGCAGTAGTAATTAACAGTTACCTGCGGCTTATTTCCATCCTCTTTAAGATAGGTTTTATTCTGTTTTCATCTATATTTGTTTCTGTTAACTTTTCGTGATATCATCATTCCCCTCCAATCATTTGCAAGTAAATGGGATCTTGAACATACACAAACACAAATCCTCAAAGGGCTGTAAAATGAAGTACTGGCTTCATACATCAGTTTAGCTAATACTATGTGTCAGGTGCTATATCTGCTTACAATCTGGCAAAGAAGATAAGACATGTACAAAAAGCTACAGTAAGAGAAAATGTAAAGATATGTAAAGTATAAAGTACTGTTACCCATACCAGCAATGATTTTAAGTCATTTGTCCACTTTTAACTTTATGTATCTAAGCACCATATTAACACTTTTCCATTCTTGTCTTTTTGAACTGACTTTTACAATTTTGGTATATTTACTTTTCTATTTCTAAAAACACTTCTATGTCCATTATATCCCATGCTCGTCTATGCAGTAATTTTTACCGTTGGAGAAACAGATGAGAAAGAGAATTTGTGGAATTATTTAAACTCAGGTTTAGGAACGTATGGTCCACTCTTTTACCTTTCAGCTAAGCTTTGTGTATTCAATCTATAGAGCCTAATAAAGGTAGGTAATGTAGTGGTTATTTGTACTTGTTTTCTCAGAATGTTCTCTTCTCCTCCCATCAGCACATTCCTTGTTCCTCTTTGTCATTCAGGACTCAGCTCAAATGTCATACCAAAGAGGATGTCTCCACAGACATGTATAAAAAGCTCACTCTTCCCACTCCCTATCCCCCAGCCCTGAGCCTAGTATCCTAGCGGACACTCTTTATAGGTTTGTTTAATTCCCTTCCCTATCTACTTTTTAAATTCTTACTTGTCTATCAGGGCTTAGCTCAAGCCTTACTTTTCCTAAAGGACTACTACAGAGTACTTAAAAATATATATATATTGTCTATATAATTAATTTGGCAATTAATCTAGTACTGCCTTATTGGCCTGAATTATTTATATGTGTGTTATCTTGCAAATTAGAATGTAACTGCTCGAGGGGGAGTTCATGTGTACCTTGCCTTTTACAAATAGTATACTTCAGCAAATGTTTTTGATGAACTTTTAGAATAGATTTTACTCTTCATGAGCTAATACTGATATTTATATTCTGTCTACTTCCTTCCCTTTTTTCTTAAGGCAGTATAAAGTGTGCAGTTAATAGCTTGCCTAACTATATTCAGTAAACCCAAAAATGTATTATAGTATTTTTTATTGCATTGGTTAGGGGGAAAAAGGACTAAAGTGATAGCTCAGCAAGCTTGTAGTAGTCATCTTATCAGATCCTGATCTGTGGCTTCTTAGGATTCTGAGAGACTTGTGTTCCAGTTTCAGTTCTATCACCAATTATCTATGTGACTTTGGGTAAATCACATAACCTCTCCCAGGTATCAGTTTCAATGGAAAAGCATCAAATGAGATCATCTCTAAGATTTGGTGATTTTTTTAGGTAATGTTCATTAGCTTTTTATTCTATTGCAAAACCTTGATTTCCCCTTTTCCTTTAATTCCTGTATCTGTTCTATCGCAAAGTTTTATTGGTTCTACTACTAAAATAGAGCTAAAATCTGTTTCCCTCCATCTCCAGTCTCTAGTCTAAACCACCATATTTCTCACCTGAAATACTGATTAGTTTTCTATCTTGCTCAAGAAAGGGAAACATTCTCTTGCTATGTCTGTCCTCCATGCCATAAGCACTCCTGAAACAACCTGTCTTCAGAGCTAAGTCTAGAAGTCCATGCTCTTAATCACAGTGCTATAGGCCTCCTTAATTAGACTGAGAAGGAGATAAGAAACTTGAAAAGTGTTGTGGCACAGAAAAGAATGGGGAACTAGTTAACAGTGTGAATACTTCTGAGAGGTTAATAAGATGAGGGGAGTGAAGTTAGCATTTGACTACAAGATGGTAGGGTGGTGACATTGACATGAGCAATTTTATTTTCATTTTTCTTTGATTAATTATTTTATTAATTTATTTTATTGAAGTATAGTTGATTTATAAAGTTTCAGGTGTACAGCAAAGTGATTCAGTTTTATATATATATATATAACATAATATATATAATATATATAATATATATAAAATATAAAAATATATACTATATATAAATTATATAAATTATATAAATATATATAATATATATAAATTATATAAATATACATAAATTATATATAAATTGTATATATAATATATATA
>NW_021703784.1:25902347-25912372 GCF_005190385.1 Monodon monoceros
TATATATTTATATATATATAATATATATATTCTTTTCCAAACAAGACATTGAATACAACTCCCTGTGCTATATGGTAAGTCCTTGTTGTTTACTGTATATATAGCAGTATGTATATTTTAATCCCAAATTCTTAGTTTATCTCTCCCCCCTTTCCCTTTTGGTAACCATCAGTTTGTTTTCCATGTCTGTGAGCCTATTTCTGTTTTTTAAATAAGTTCATTTGTATCATTTTTTAGATTCCACATATAAGTGATATCATATGATATTTATCTTTCTGTGTCTGACTTACTTCACTTAGATGATAATCTCTAGGTCCATCCATGTTGCTGCAAATGGCATTATTTCATTCTTTTTTATGGCTGAGTAATATTCCATTATATATATATACACACACACACACACACACACATACACACACACACACTACATCTTCTTTATCCATTCATCTGCCAATGGACAGTTAGGTTGCTTCCATGTCTTGGCTATTGTAAATAGTGCTGCTATGAACATAAGGGTGCATGTATCTCTTCTTTTTTTTTTTTTTTTTTTTGCGGTACACAGGCCTCTCACTGCTGTGGCCTCTCCTGTTGCAGAGCACAGGCTCCGGACGCGCAGGCTCAGTGGCCATGGCTTGCGGGCCTAGCCGCTCCGCAGCATGTGGGATCATCCCAGACCGGGGCGTGAACTCGTGTACCCTGCATCAGCAGGCGGACTCTCAACCACTGAGCCACCAGGGAAGCCCCTGTATCTCTTCTAATTAGAGTTTTTCTCTTTCCTGGATGTATGCCCAGGAGTGGGATCATATGGTGATTATATTTTTAGTGTTTTAAGGAACCTTCACACTGTTCTCCATAGTGGCTGCACCAGTTTAGGTTGCCACCAACAGTATAGAAGGATTCCCTTTTCTCCACACCCTCTCTAGCATTTATTATTTGTAGATTTTTTGATGATGGCCATTCTGACAGGTGTTTTGATTTGCATTTCTCTAATAACTAGCAATGTTGAACATCTTTTCATGTGCCTATTGGCTATCTATATGTCTTCTTTGGAGAAATGTCTATTTAGGTTTTCTGCCCATCTTATGTTTGTTTTTTTTTGATATTGTGTTGTATAAGCTGTTTGTATATTTTGGAAATTAAGCCCTTGTTTGTTTGCATCATTTACAAATATTTTCTCCCATTCTGTAGGTTGTCTTTTTGGTTTTTTTTTATGGTTTCTTTTGCTGTGCAAAAGCTTTTAAGTTTAATTAGATCCCATTTGTTTATTTTTGCTTCTGTTTCCATTACTCTATGGGAGAGATCCAAAAAAATATTTATGTGAATTATGTCAAAGAGTGTTCTGCCTATGTTTTCCTCTAGGAGTTTTACATTTAGGTATCTGGTTTTACATTTAGGTCTTTAATCCATTTTGAGTTTATTTTTGCATATCGTGTTAGAGAATGTTCTAATTTTATTCTTTTACATGTAGCTGTACAGTTTTCTTAGCACCACTTATTGAAGAGACTTTTCTCCACTGTGTATTCTTGCCTCCTTCATCGTAGATTGATTGACTGTAAGTGTATGGGTTTATTTCTGGGCTTTCTAACCTGTCTCATTTATCTATGTGTCTGTTGTTGTGCCAGTACAATACTGTTTTGATTACTGTAGCTTTGTAATAGAGTCTGAAGTCAGGGAGCGTGATTCCTCCAGCCCTGTTCTTCTTTCTCAAGATTGTTTTGGCTATTTGGGGTCTTTTGTATTCCATGCAAATTTAAAAAAATTTTGTTCCAGTGATATGAGCAACTTGAATAGAGTGAAAAAGAGGAACTTGATTGTAGTGGGTTGCGATGATAACTGGTGGCAAAGTTACTGCAGACTGTTCTTTAAAGAAGTTTTTCTGGGAGTAAAGAAATAGGATGGTAGCTAGAGGAAAGTAAAAGATCAAAGGATAGATTTTTGTTTGATATTTGTTTAAAGATGGGAGATACTAAAATTTGTACATTGATCGAAAATGTTCAATAGAGTGGGAGAAATTGTGGATATAGGAGTTTGTAGGTGTGTTCACCACTCTAAAGTGTACTCCAGAGTGGAGGACCTTGTCTCTATTGTTTTTGACTGTATGCCCAATATCTGGAATAGTGCTTACTACAATAATAGTTACTTCATAAATTTTCTATTATTTGTTGAATAAATGAATGACTTGGACTCTATTTATCTTACCTTCTCTCAATTCATCATTCACACATCAGCCAGAAAAAAATAAATCAAATCATGTCGCTGTCTAGTTCAGTCTTCCATAATTCCAGTTGCACTTAGAACAAAATTCCAGTTCCTTGTGGCCTATAGGATCCTGCATGAGGTAGCACCAGCCTTCTGTAACCCTATCTCCCCAACATTCTTGCTCTCATTAACTATACTCCAGCAATGCTGGCCTTCGTTCATATCCTAAAACTGAAGGACCCTTTCCCATTCTAGGGCTTTATACATGATTTCTCTCACCAACGCTTTACCTTGTCATTATTCGGGTGTCAGCTTAAATGACACCTTCTCAGAAAGGCTCTTCCTAATATTGTAGTGGATGAGAGCATGGGCTCTGGAGCCAGAGTGTCTGGGTTTACATCCCATCTCCTTGCTTACTTGCTATCTATTATTATCTTTAGGGTTTTGTTCCAACATACTGAAAACCCATTCTTCACATTTTAATTCACATACACATATAATGACAAATATGTCATGATTGCTGCCTGTCAAAAGTGATTGTAAGGTATCTATTTATCAATTTCAGATATCTTAAGCCTCATTTTCCCTGTATATAAAATAGGGACAATAGTATTATCTATTTTATAGTAGTTGTTTTGAAAATTAAAGAGTGTGGAAAGCATGTGGTACAGAGCCTGGCACAGAGTAAGCACTACATAAGTGTTCACTGTTAACATTGTCATTATCTGAAGTTGAATACCACCTGCTGTTCATTTTTATATCTATTTCCCAGTTGTTTCTTCACAGTATTTATTGCAGTTTATAATTTGACAGTCTTCTTTTCTAGATACTAAACATCAGGAAAGGAGGGATCATGTCTGCCTTTATTCTCCATGCTCTCTCTAGTGCCTAATACAGTACCTGGCATATAGTTAGCACTCTGTAATAAGTATTGAATAGGATAGGCCAGCAAACATGCTCTATATTGAAACATCAGTGACCAAACTAATATCAGTGGAAGACCCAATGAAATCAAAGCCCACATCAGTCACAGCACAACTTTAGTTTAATATTCCACTTCTATCAAGTTGCATATGCTCTTTTCTTTCTTTCTTTTTTTTTTTTTTGCGGTACGCGGGCCTCTCACTGTTGTGGCCTCTCCCGTTGCGGAGCACAGGCTCTGGACGCGCAGGCTCAGTGGCCATGGCTCACGGGCCCAGCCGCTCTGCGGCATGTGGGATCTTCCCGGACCGGGGCACAAACCCGTGTCCCCTGCATCGGCAGGCAGACTCTCAACCACTGCGCCACTAGGGAAGCCCTGCATATGCTCTTCTGTCGTTACTTAATATCAAAGGCTTGGTTCTTAGACTTGATTCTTGTACTTTTATTAAATAATTTTTTAAATCAAATTTTAATGGAACACATTAAAAGAAAAAACAAGAGAATAGTTTTGAAAATTGATTCAATGTTTTCGGCAGGAAGGTATTTCGTTGAAGCTGAGATGCATTCTTATAAAATACAAGACTGTTTTTTGTGCTACTAAGAGAGAAGAAAAGTGCCATTTAAACTATGACACAGCTTTCCATGACTTGGAATTTTTTGTACTTATGGAAAGCCCTTTAAAAAAAAAATCATATCAACCTTGTACACACATTAAAAAAAAGTAAGCAAAATCAATTAGCTGAGATGCTCACATTCAGAATCTAACTCTTCTAATTCACCTTCGCCTCAGCATCTCAGTTTCCATGTTTTTCTACATAATGTTGTTCTCTGTTATCAGGAGCATTAATGATGTATCATTTCTTAAATGAGTGTCCATTTTTATCTTTAGGGTTTTCTTCAAAGACACTGATACACATCCTTCATATTTTGATGCACATACATATGTAATGACAAATATGTTATGAGTGTTATTTAACTAAAGTGATTATAAGATACCTATCTGTCAATTTCAGATATGTTAAGTGTGAAAGAATGTCTTAAAATTAGTGAAATATAATGTTGAATTTACAGAATATTTTGGAGGAAAAAAATTGCCTTACAGATATTTTACCAAGATTTAAGAATTGTTTAACAATTAATAATGTTATTGGCAAAGTATATGTTATTACTGATTTTAAACATTAATATTTTATATACCATTTGACAGTGTTAGTTTAACATCAATATCATTTAAGCATCACAACAGTACGATGTAATTGGCGTGTCCACTTTGCAGATGAGGAAGCCAAAGCCTTAAAGAGCCTCAATAGGGGTCACTACTAAGTGATGGATCATCTAAGACCCTGTTCCTTCAGCTCTCAATCCCAGGTTCTTTGCCATTTGCAAAATATATAAGTACAGACTTACTCAAACCTAATTTAAGAAATGAAAGCTTCAGCTTCTTGGATTTGTCATTCTGTGTAGAGTATACATGGAAGGCTTTATCTTTTAACAACATTTATAAAAGTGAATAGCTGTGTATGATCCTAATATATTTGAGAATACTTGAAAATTTCTAGTAAAGTTTGCTTTTTGTGACTATCTTTGTAGAAGTAAGAATTTCTTTATACTTATATCATTTATAAGTGTTTATTTCTTATTCATGAACAGTGAGACTGAATAATTGACTTAATCCAACACAGATCCAAATTACGTTCATATTTTTAATGACAACTTAATATAAAAAATTTGTGGTTGAGTTTTTTAAGTTGATGTTCTCAAGACCTATGCCACTATGAAGAAATATAGTTTTTATCCTTTTGAAAGTCTCAGGTTTGGATACCTTTTAGCTGTTTTGTTTTACATTCAACTTATTTTTAAAAACTGAGGAACCACCAAAAATAAAAGGAAATTTTCTTTGAATGTTCTAAGTGTTTTGAACAAGAACAAAACTGTAATGTCAAAGTAGTTTCTGATTTGAATTTATATATCATTGTCTTTTTCTTTTAATTTTTATTTTGAAATAATTACAGATATACAGGAAGTTACAAAAATAGTACAGGGAGATCACATGTATCCTTCACCCAATGTCCCCAGTGGTTATATCTTACATAATTATTGTCCAAATTCAAAACCAGGAATTTAACATTGATACAGTGTGTGTATAGTTCCATGTCATTTTATCACCTGTGTAGAGTACTGTAACTGTTGCCATAGTCAAGTCTCCTTTGTGCATATCCACCTCCCCCAACCCCCCACAACAAAGTCCTCAATCCCTGGAAACCACTACTTGCTTTTTCATGCCTATAATTTTGTCATTTCAAGAATATTATAGAAATGGAATCAAACAATATGTGACCTTTTGAGTTGAGTTTTTTCACTCATGATAATGTCCTTGTAATCCATCCAAGCTGTTGTGTATATAGTAGTTTGTTCCTTTTTAATGGTGAGTTATACTTCATGGTAAGAATGTACCACAGTCTGTATACTCATTCATTTATTGAGCAACATTTTGGTTGTTTCCAGTTTTTGACTATATAAATAAAGCTGCTATGAAAAGTTATGTACAGGTTTTTAAGCCCACATAAGTTTTTGTTTCTCTAGGATAAATGCCCAGGTCTATGATTATTGGGTAGTATGCTATATGTTTAGCTCCCCACCCTCCAGTTTTTTTGAGATATAATTGATATATAACATTGTATTTTTGGTGTACATGACTTGATATATGTATGTATTGCTAAATGATTACCACAATAAGTTTAGTTAACATCCATCACCTACAGTTACAGTTTTTTCTGATTTGAACTTGTAAGGTCTACTCTCTTAGCAACTTTCAAACATTCAATACAATATTGTTAACTATAGTCATCATGCTGAATGTTACATTTACAGAGCTTATTTATCTTATAACTGGAAATTTGTACATTTTGACCCCATTTACCCAGTTCTCCCTCCACACACACACCCCCACCTCTGGCTAACACCAATTTGTTCTATGTTTCTATGACTTTGGGTTTTTAGATCCCACATATAAGTTAACATCTTACAGTATTTGTCTTTCTGTCTGACTTAACATAATGCCCTCAAGGTCAATACATGTTTTCACAACTGGCAAGATTCCTTATTTTTTATGACTAAATAATTTTCCTCTGTGTGTGTGTGTTGTGTGTATCATATTTTCTTTATCCATTCATTTACCCACGGATGTTTAAGTTGTTTCCATGTCTTGGTTATTGTAAGTAATGCTGCAGTGAAATGGGGGTACAGATATCTGTTCAGGACAGTGATTTGATTTCTGTTGGATGTATACCCAGAAGTTGAATTGCTGGATCATATGGTACTTCTACCTTTAAGCTTTTGAGGAACCTGCGTACTATTTTCTATATTGTCTATACCAATTTACATTCACAACAAATGTATAAAAAGGTTTCTTTTCTCCACATCCCCAACAGCACTTGTTATTGCTTGTCTTTTTGATAGTAGCCATGCTGACAATTGTGAAGTGATATATTGGGGTTTTGATTAGCATTTCCCTGTTGATTAGTGGTGTTGAGTACTTTTTCATGTACCTGTTGGCCATTTGAATATTTCTTTTGAAAATATGTCTGTTTGAGTCCTTTGCCCACTTTTAATTGTATTATTTGGAGTTTTTTTGCTATTGAGTTGTATGAGTTTATTATACATTTTGGAAATTGGCACTTTATCAGATGTGTGGTTTCAGAGTATTTTCTCCCATTCTATAGGTTGCCTTTTCATTTTGTTGATTGTTTCATTTACTGTACAGAAGCTTATTAGTTTGCTGTAATCCCACTTATTTTTCTTTTTGTTGCTTATGTTTTAGGTGTCATATCCAAAACAATCATTGCTATTACCAATGTCAAGGAGCTTATTCTCTATATTTCTTTTGGGAGTTTTATGGTATCAGGTTTTACATTTAAGTCTTTAATCAATTTTGAGTTAATTTTTGTGGATATTGTGAAATAGGGATCTAGTTTCATTCTTTTGCACGTGAATATACATTTTTCCCAACACCATTTATTGAAGAAACTGTCGTTTTACCATTGAGTTTGTGGCTTCCTTGTCAAACATTAGTTGAACGTATATGTGTGTGAGTCTACTTTTGGGCTCTTGTTTCTTTCCCACTAGTCTATGTGTCTGTTTTTGTACCAGTACAAAACTGTTTTGATTACTGTAGCTTTGTAATAGAGTTTAAAATCAGGAAGCTTTGCTCTTTCACAGGATTGTTTTGGCTATTTGGCATTTATGGTAGTTCCATATGAATTGTAGGATTTTTTTTTTCTATTTTTGTGAGAAATGCCTTGGGAATCTTGATAGGGATTGTATTGAATCTATAGATGGCTTTGTGTAGAACAGACATTTTAATAATATTAATTCTTCCAATCCACAAACGTGGGATGTCTTTCCATTTATTTGTGTCTTCAATTTCTTTCATTAGTGTCTCGTAGTTTTTAGTGTGTTAGTTTTTCACCTACGTGGTTAAATTGACTCCAAAGTATTTTATTGTTATTGATGCTATTGTAAATGGGTTGTTTTCTTTATTTACTTCTTAGTTAATTTGTTGTTAGCATGTAGAAATCTGATTTTTGTATGTCGATGTTGTGTCCTGTAACTTTACTGAATTGATTAGTGCTAACATTTCTTGGTGGAGTCTTTAGAATTTTCTATATATAAAATCGTGTCATCTGCAAACAAAGACAATTTTACTTCTTCCTTTCTGAATCTGATGCCTTTTATTTGTTTTTCTTGCCTGATTACTCTGGCTAGAACTTCCAGTACTATGTGAGAGTGGGTATCCTTATCCTGGTAGTGACATTAGAGGAAAAGCTTTTCAGCCTTTCACCACTGAGTATACTGTTAGCTGTGGGCTTGTCATATATGGCCTTTATTATGTTGAGGTACTTTTCTTCTATGCCCAGTTCATTGAGAATATTTATCGTGAATGGGTGTTAATTTTTCAAATGCGTTTTCTGTATCTGCTGAGATGATCATATGATTTTTATCTGACTGTTAATGTGATGAATCACATTTATAGATTTGCATATGTTGAACCATTCTTGCATCCCAGGGATGAATCATGGGATATGATCTTTTTATTGTGCTGTTGAATTTGGTTTACTAGTATTTTGTTGAGAATTTTTGCATCTGTATTCATCAGGGATTTTGGTCTATAGTTTTTTTGGGTTTTTTGTAGTGGCCTTATTTGGCTTTGTTACCACAGTCATCTTGGTCTCGTAAAATGTGTTCAGGAGTATTCCCTCCTGTTCACTTTTTTTGGAAGAGTTTGAGAAGAATTGGCTTTAATTCTTCTTCAAGTGTTTGGTAACTTTCACCAGTGAATCCATCTGGTTCTGGACTTTTCTTCATTGGGGATTTTCTTTTGATTACTGATTTATTCTTAGAGAAATTGGACTATTCAGATTTTCTGTTTTTTCATGATTCAGACTTGGTAGGTGAATGTTTCCAGGAATTTATCCATTTCTTCTGGGTTGTCCAGTTAGTTGGCATATAATTATTAATGGTAATTTCTTATGATCCTTTGTATTTCTGTGGTATCAGTTGTAATGTCTCCTCTTTTACTTATACTTTTATTTATTTAGGTTCTCAATCTCTTTGTCTCTTTCTGTCTCTGTCTCTCCCTCTGTCTCTCTCCCCTCCCCCTGGATTAGTCAAGGTAAAGTCTTGTCAATTTTGTATTTTTTTTTCAAAGAACCAACTCTTAGTTTTGTCATCCTGTTTTCTATTTATTCATTTCTGTTATCTTTATTATTTCCTTACTTCTGCTAACTTTGGGCTTATTTTATTTTTCTAGTTCCTTGAAATATAAAATTAGGTTGTTTATTTGAAGTCTTTCTTTTTTCTTGATATATGTATATATTGCTGTAAACTTCCCTCTTAAAACTGTTTTTGCTCCACCCCATAAGGTTTGGTATGTTGTATTTCCATTTTCACTTGTCTCAAGATACTTTTTAAATTTTCTTTTTAATTTTTTCTCTGATACATTGGTTGTTCAGGAGTGTGTTTTTTAATTTCCATATATTTTTCCATATATATTATATATATATAATATATCCATATATATAAATTCCATATATATTTCCATATATTGGTGTTGTTTAATATTCCATATATTATCAAGGTTTTCTCCTGATACTGATTTATAGTTTCATATGATTGTAGCCAGGAAACATAGTTGGTGTGATTTCAGTCTTCTTAAATTTGCTGAGACTTATTTTGTGGTCTAACATATATTCTAGCCTAGAAGATGTTCTGTGTGAACTTGGTAAGAATGGTATTCTGCTGTTGCTGGATGGAGTGTTTGTATATGTCTGTTAGGTTCATTTGGTCTATAATGTTGTTCAAATAAGCTGTTTCCTTATTGATTTTCTGGGTGATGTGTCCATTGTTGAGAGTGGGTGTTAAAGTCCCCAACTATTACTGTATTCCTATTTATTTCTCCTGTTAGTTCTGTTAGTATTTTTTAAAATATATATTTAGATACTCTGATGTTGGTTGCATAAATATTTACAACTGTTATATCTTCTTGATGGATTGACCCCAATTTCATTATATAATGCCCTTTGTCTCTTTTGACCATTTTTAGCTGAACATCTCTTGTCTGATACAAATATAACTACCCCTGCTTTCTTTTGATTACCACTTGCTTAAAATAGCTTTACCCGTTCCTTCACTCTCAGTCTATGTGTGTCTTTAAAACTAAAGTGAATCTTTTGTAGTCAGCTTATGGTTGGATTTTTGTTTTTTAAATCCATTCATTCATTCTGTGTCTTTTGATTGATGAATTTAATCCATTCACATTTAAAGTAATTACTAATAGTAAAGACTTTTATTGGCATTTTGATTAACAAAATGTGTTCTGACTTCGTTTTTTACCTTTCTGTTAATAC
>NW_021703784.1:25912382-25982666 GCF_005190385.1 Monodon monoceros
AACAGTATTAACAAAATGTGTTCTGACTTCGTTTTTTACCTTTCTGTCTTCTTTGTGACTTGATGACTTTTTGTAGTGGTATTCTTTGACTCCTTTATCATAATTGTTTGTATAACTGCTATAGTTTTTTTTCTTTCTGGTTACCATGAGGCTTACATAAAATTTCTCATGTTTTTAACATCCTATTTTAATCTGATAACATCATTTTGATAGCATACATAAACTTTACATTTTTACTTCTCCCCCTTTTCCATTTTAAGTTATTGATGTTTTAGTTAATATATTTTATATTGTGCATCAAATACATTATTGTAGTTATTACTTCTTTATGTTTTAACTTTTTTTTTTTTTTTTTGCGGTACGCAGGCCTCTCACTGTTGTGGTCTCTCCCATTGCGGAGCATAGGCTCCAGACGCGCAGGCTCAGTGTCCATGGCTCACGGGCCTAGCCGATCCGCGGCATATGGGATCTTCCTGGACCGGGGCACAAACCCGTGTCCCCTGCATTGGCAGGTGGACTCTCAACCACTGCGACACCAGGGAAGCCCTATTTTTTAACTTTTAGAGTTATAAGTGAATTATGTACCACCATTACAATATTAGAGAATGTCACTGTATATTTACCATTGCTAGTTAGCTTTACACTTACATTCGTGTTTTTTTATGAAGTGAATTAGCATCCTTTCATTTATGCTTGAAGAACTCCGTTTAGTATTTCTTTTAAGGCAGATCTAGTGGTGATGAACACCCTCAGTTTTTGTTGGGGAAAGTCTTTATCTCATTCATTTCTGAAAGACTGCTTTGCCAGTTACAGTATTCTTAATTGACAGGCTTTTTTTCTTTCAATATTTTGAATACATCACCCCATTCTCTCCAGGGCTACAAAGTTTCTGTTGAGAAATCTGCCTGTAGTCTATGGGGGTGGTCCTTTGTATATGATGTGTTGCTCTTCTGCTCCTGTTAAAATTCGTTCTTGTCTGACTTTTGACAATGTAGTTACAATGTGTCTCTGTAGCTCTTTTGGGGTACAATCTGTTTGGTCTCCTTTCGGTCTCGTAACTGTGGATGTCCATTTCCCCAGGTTTGTACAGTTTTCAGCCATTCTTGCTTTAAAAATATTTTCTGTCCTTTTCTCTTTTCTTCTAGGATTCTCATAATGCAAATATTATTCTTTTGATGGTGTCCTGTGGCTCTCATAAGCTTTTTTCACTCTTTTGCATTTTTTTCTCCTCCAACTAGATAATTTTAAATGCCTTATTTTCTAGTTCATTGATTCCTTCTTCTTCTTGACCAAGTCTGATGTTAAGGCTCTCCATTGAATTCTTCAGATCAGTCATTGTGTTCTTCAACTCTAGGATTTCTGGGTTTTCTTTAATAGCATTTATGTTTTGGTTGAACTTCTTATTTTGCTCATGCACTATTTTTCTCATTTTGTTTAATTGTCTGTAAAGCTCACTAAACTTCTTTGAAGGGATTATTCTTAAATCTTTGCACACAATTCGGAGATCTCCATTTCTTTAGGGTCAGTTATTGGAGCTTTATTACTTTCCTTTGATGGTGCCATGTTGGCTCAGCTCTCTGCTCCATTGCTGTTGTAAGCAAGGCAGTAGGTTGGGCTGCGCAGCGTCCTGAGAGTTCTGATTAGTTTTTCTGGTTGGGCAGGCATGGAAGCTGTATTCAGCCCTAGGCCAGGCTTTCAGTTTGCTTCCCAACTTGGGGGCTGTGTAACAGCATTCACAGCTGGTATGGCTTGCTGGCCAAGGACCTGAATCAGGCAAAACTGTGCACAAAGTTCCTTGGTCAGACAGGTTCACTAGCTGGGCTCTGCAGATGAACAGAGTCACTGGCTTGGTGCTCTGCAAGTGCTGCTGAACTGCTCTGTTTCCTGGATGCTCTGGCCAGGTTTCCAAGTAAGTGGGGCTGGGATTGTGCTCAGTAATAGGTAGAGCTAGGAATTAGCTTCCCTGCTTGGGCCAGCAGCAGCAGCAGCAAAGCAGGCATCAAAGCCAGCAAGGTGGAGATTTAAGGTGGCAGAGGAGTAGGTGGACCTGGAGTTCATCTCTCTCCACAGAGTGCATCAGGAATACATCTATAGGTGCAACCATTCTCAGAACACTGGCTGAAAACTAGCAGAAGACCTTGGACACCAGAAATGACTATAAAGATTCCTGCATAACTGGGTAGGATGGAAAAAAAGTAGAGAGAAGGAGGAGGAGAGGAAGCGGACGGGACCTGAACCCTGGGGTGGGGGAGCTGAAGCAGAGGAGAGAGTCCTGAATTTGGGGAAACCCTCTCTCCAACGGAGAAGTTGATTGGGATGGAAGGGAAGCATTTGAGGCTGTTGGAAGAGGGTGAAGCAGCCAGTCTGCGGCAGACGGGACAGAGTGAGAAATACACAGGCGGTCCGAACCTCAGCCCTACATGCCCCAGACTGGAACATGTGTTCACAGGTGTGCAAGGGGGCTGGGAGCTGGTGCGTGGGGATTGGATAACAGGCCCAGAGCGAGAACTGCTGTTGTCTGTGGGGAGATGGACTGAGGGAATGAGAGAGGGGAAATCTGCAGCAGGGAATGCCTGTGGAAGAAGACTGGACTGCCATGGAAGCAGGGCACTATTGCTGAGTCATACGCAGGGGAAGGAGCCACTATTGTAACCTCTCTCTCCCCACACGCTGATGCCTGCCAACGGACAATAAAAGAAGTGTGTTTAAGGCTGCCTCTTGTTTGCTGGCTGCCAAGCAATAAAAAAAGCCCCCTTAGAGTTGGCCCTCAGGTG
Organism: Monodon monoceros; assembly: GCF_005190385.1. Taxonomy (NCBI): domain Eukaryota; kingdom Metazoa; phylum Chordata; class Mammalia; order Artiodactyla; family Monodontidae; genus Monodon; species Monodon monoceros. Next base: position 25,915,157 of record NW_021703784.1, read on the forward strand.
CCGGCTGCAGGACAATAATAAAAAGCCCTCTCAGGGCTGGCCATTGCATGCCTGCTGCCAGGTGCCAGAAAAACCCTGGCCAGGGCTGGCCCCCATGTGCCTTACGCCAGGTGCCAGAAAAGACCCTCAGTAGGGCCATATCTCTTGCACCCTTGGCCACCAGCTTCCCTGTGCATTTGGTCCCGCTGGGGCTCCTGCAATCCAAGCAGTCATACCACCTCTGCACCTGGTCCTCACAGGGGCAGACCCAAGAGTTCCAAGGCAGCCTCAGGACCAGACTCCTGTGGGTGGACCACATGCTGAGGTGGGGTTAAAACCAAAGCTGAACCCCAGGGACGGGGTGACTAAGGAAGAATATCAAAAATCTTTCTATTGGCTGTATAAGCTACAGATTAAATCCCTAGGATCAACTATGTAGACCTTGCATCTATGGAATATCAGAGTAGACAATGAGTGTTCCCACAAATGAAAACGGTCTAGCTCTGGCAGCTGTGGATTCTGGGGGCAAGCACACGCAGGAATTGGGCCAGATCAGAGTCTGAGTGGTCCCCACAGGGCCTACAGCAGGTCCAGAGACCAGCCCAGAAGCAGAGGGAGCCTCTTGGGGAGGCAGAGGTTGGGCTGTGGCTCACGGTGTGTGCAAGGACACTTACACTGGAGACCCCAGGGAAACATAATTATTACTATTAACTTTATTATGTCTTGATTCATTCTGTTGTTGGTTTTAGCTTTTTTTTTTTGGTTTCTTTTTTTTTTTATTTTTTATTTTTTTTAGTCTTTTGGGATCTCTGTGTTCTATAACATATCTTTATATATATTTTTATACATTTTTGTTTTTACTTTTCTGTTCTGTGTTCTTTTCCCTTATTTTTTCTTTCTCTTTTTCTTTAATATATATTTTTAACATTTCCATTTATACTTTGTCTTTCTGTTGTCCTGGGTTGTTTCCCTTTTTTTAAATTTTATTTTATTATTATTATTTTAAATCATATTTATCAGTTTGTTCTGTTTCCTTGCTTTATTCTTCCCTTGGCACACTGCTTTGGTTTTGTTTTTCGGTTATGTGTTTTTGTTAGTTTCAGTCCTAATTGTTTGATTCCATTTTTGATTTCTTCTATTTGTTTCATTGTTCTCTTGCTTTTTGTTTGATTTGGCTCTGTTTTTGTTTCTTTTACATGTTTTTTTCCTTGTTTCTGTTTTTACCATTTCTTCGGGGTTTTCTGTGTCTTTTTTTTTTCTTTAATATATTTTCTATTTTTTAAATATATTTCTGTTTCTACATTGCTTTTTTGTTGTTCTGTCGTCTTTCTCTTTTTTTTAAATACTGTTTTGGTCAGTTTGTGTTGTTTTTCTGCTTCATTCTTCAGTTGGCACTCTGTTTTGGTTTTGATTTTTGGATTTGGGTTTTTGTCAGCTTTCTTCTTAATTGTTTGATTTCGTTCTTGGGTTCTTTTGTTTGTCTGGTTGTTCTCTTGCTATTTGATTCATTTGGTTCTGTTTTTGTTTCTTTTCTGTGGGTGTGTGTTTCCTTATTTCTGTTTCTGCTTCTTTACTTTTATTTTCTACCATTTGTCTGGGGTTTTGTTCGTTTTTTTTTTTTAATCCAGTTTATTGCTGGGATGAGCCACTTGCGGGGTCTTGATCCCTTGACCAGAAGTTGGACCTGAGGCTCTGGAGTGGGAGCACCAACTCCAGGATGCTGGACCACTAGAGAATTCCCAGCCCCAGGGAAGATTCAACACCAAGAGCTCTCACAAAGGCCTCTATCTGAATCCAAGACCCAGCTTCACCCAACTGCCAGCAGCTCCCAGTCCTGGATGCCTCATACCAAACAACAAACAAGACAGGAACACAAACCCACCCATCAGCACACAGATGACCCAAAGTCATACTAAGTTCACAGACACCCCAAAACACACCAACATGGCCCTACTCATCAGAGGGAAAAGACTCAGCTCCACCCACCAGAATGCAGGCACCAGTCCCTCCCATCAGAAACCCTACACAAGAAAATGGACCAACCCTACCATGGGTGCAGAGAACAGAAGCAAGAGGAATTATGACCCTGCAGCCTAGGGAAAGGAGACTTCAAATACTGTAAATTAAACAAAATGAGAAGACAGAAATATCTTATAGGCAAAAGAGCAAGGTAAAAACCCACAAGACGAAATAAATGAAGAGGAAATAGGCAGATTACCTGAAAAAGAAATCAGAGTAATGATAGTGAAGATATCTGAAAACTTGGAAATAGAATAGAGAAAATACAAGAAATGTTCAACAAGGACCTAGAAGAACTAAAGAGCAAACAAACAGTAACAAAGAACACAATAACTGAAATGAAAAATACTCTAGAAGGAATCAATAGCAGAATGAGGCAGAAGAGTGGATAAGACAGCTGGAAGATAGAATGGTGGAAATAACTGCCACAGAGCAGAATAAAGAAAAAAGAATGAAGAGGATGGAGGACAGTCTCAGAGACATCTGGGACAACATTAGGTGCACCAGCATTCGAATTATAGGCGTCCCAGAAGAAAATGAAAAAACGAAAGGGTCCGAGAAAATATTTGAAGAGATTATAGTTGAAAACTTCCCCAACATGAGAAAGGAAATAGTAAAGTCCAGGAAGTGCAGAGAGTCCCATACAAGATAAACCCGAGGAGGAACATGCCAAGACACATATTAATCAAACTAACAAAAACACAAAGAAAAAATATTAAAAGCAGCAAGGGAAAACCATCAAATAACATACAATGGAATCCCCATAAGGTTAACAGCTGATCTTTCAGCAGAAACTCTGCAGGTCAGAAGGGAGTGGCAAGATATAAAGTGATGAAAGGGAAAAACCTACAACCAAGATTACTCTACCCATCAAGGATCTCATTCAGATTCGATGGAGAAATCAAAAGCTTTACAGACAAGCAAAACTTAAGAGAATTCAGCACCATCAAACCAGCTTTACAACAATTGATAAAGGAACTTCTCTAGGCAGGAAACAAAGAGAAGGAAAGGACTTACAAAAACAAACCCAAAAGAATTAAAATGTTAATAGGAACATACATATTTATAATTACCCTGAATGTAAATGGATTAAATGCTGCAACCAAAAGACACAGACTGGCTGAATCGATACAAAAACAAGACCTGTATATATGCTTTCTACAAGAGACCCACTTCAGACCTAGGGACACATACAGACTGAAAGTAAGGGGATGGAAAAAGATATTCCATGCAAATGGAAATCAACAGAAAGCTGAAGTAAAAACACCCATGTCAGACAAACAGACTTTAAAATACTGTTACAAGAGACAGGGAAGGACATTATGTAATGATCAAGGGATCAATCCAAGAAGAAGATGTAACAATTATAAACATTTATGTACCTAACATAGGTGCACCTCAATACATAAGACAAATGCTAACGGCCATAAAAGGGGAAATTGACAGTAACACAATAATAGTAGGGGACTTTAACCACCCCACTTACACCAATGGACAGATCATCCAAACAGAAAATAAATAAGGAAACACAAGCTTTAAAAGACACATTAGACCAGATGGACTTAAATGATATTTATAAGACATTCCATCCAAAAACAACAGAATACACTTTCTTCTCAAGTGCACACAGAACATTCTCCAGGATAGATCACATCGTGGGTCACAAATCAAACCTTGGTAAATTTGAGAAAATTGAAATCAATTGAATCAGTTGAATCAATTGAAATCAATCAAGCATTGAGAAAACTGAAATTGTATCAAGCATCGTTTCCGACCACATTGCTATGAGACTAGATATCGATTAAAGGAAAATAATGTAAAAAGTACAGACACATGGAGGCTAAACAATATGCTACTAAACAACCAAGAGATCACTGAAGAAAAAGAGGAAATCAAAAAATACCTAGGAACAAATGACAATGAAAACACAACCCAAAACCTATATGGTGCAGCAAAAGTAGTTCTAAGGGGGAAGTTTATAGCAATACAATCCTACCTCAAGAAACCAGAAAAATCTCAAATAACCTAACCTTAAACCTAAAGCAATTAGAGAAAGAAGAATAAGAAAAACCCAAAGTTAGCAGAGGAAAGGAATCGTAAAGATCAGGTAAGAAATAAATGAAAAAGGAAGGAAACAATAGCAAGGATCCATAAAACTAAAAGCTGGTTCTTTGAGAAGATAAACAAAATTGATAAACCTTTAGCCAGACTCATCAGGAAAAAAGGGAGAAGACATATCAACAGAATTAGAAATGAAAAAGGAGAAGTAACAACTGACACCAGAGAAATACAGAGGATCATGAGAGACTACTACAAGCAACTATATGCCAATAAAGTGGACAACCTGGAAGAAATGGACAAATTCTTTGACAGGTACAACCTTCCAAGACTGAACAAGGAAGAAATAGAAAACATGAACAGACCAATCACAAGCACTGAAATTGAAACTGTGATTAAAAATCTACCAACAAGAAAAACGCCCAGGGGCAGAGGCTTCACAGGTGAATTCTATCAGACATTTAGAGAAGAGCTAACACCCATCCTTCTCAAACTCTTCCAGAATAAAACAGAGGGAGGAACACTCCCAAACTCATTCTATGAGGCCACCCTCACCCTGATACCAAAACCAGACAAAGATGTTCAGAAAAAAAGAAAATTACAGACCAATATCACTAATGAACACAGATACAAAAATTCTCATCAAAGTACAAGCAAAAAGAATCCAACAGCACATTAAAAGGATCATACACCATGATCAAGTGAGGTTTATCCCAGGAATGGAAGGATTCTTCAGTATATGCAAATCAATCAATGTGATACACCATATTAACAAACTAAAGGATAAAAACCATATGATACTCTCAATAGATGCAGAAAAAGCTTTTGACAAAATTCAACACCCATTTATGATTAAAACTCTCCAGAAAGTGGGCATAGAGGGAACATTCCTCAACATAATAAAAGCCATATATGACAAAACTCACAACCAAGATCATTCTCAATGGTGAAAAACTGAAAGCATTTCCACTAAGATCAGGAACAAGACAAGGTTGCCCACTCTCACCACTATTATTCAACATAGTTTTGGAAGTTTTAGCCATGGCAATCAGAGAAGAAAAAGAAATAAAAGGAATCCAAGTTGGAAAAGAAGAAGTAAAACTGTCACTGTTTGCAGATGACATGATATTATACATAGTAAATCGTAAAGATGCTACCAGAAAACTACTAGAGCTAATCAATGAATTTGGTAAAGTAGCAGGATACAAAATTCACGCACAGAAATTTCTTGTATTCCTATACACTAACAACAAAAAATCAGAAAGAGAAGTCAAGGAAACACTCCCATTTACCACTGCAACAAAAAGAATAGTATACCTAGGAATAAACCTACCTAAGGAGGCAAAAGACCTATATGCAGAAAACTATAAAACACTGATGAAAGAAATCAAAAATGATACAAACAGATGGAAAGATATACCATGTTCCTAGACTGGCAGAATCAACATTGTGAAAATGACTGTACTACCCAAAGCAATCTACAGATTCAAAGCAATCCCAATCAAAATACCAATGGCATTTTTCACAAAACCAGAACAAAAAATTGTACAATTTGTATGGAAACACAAAAAACCCTGAATAGCCAAAACAATCTTGAGAAAGAAAAACGGAGCTGGAGGACTCAGGCGTCCTGACTTCAGACTATACTAGAAAGCTACCGTAATCAAGACAGTATGGTACTGGCACAAAAACAGAAAGAGATCAATGGAACAGGATAGAAAGCCCAGCAATAAACTCACACACATATGGTCACCTTATCTTTGACAAAGGAGGCAAGAACAGACAATGGAGAAAAGACAGTCTCTTCAGTAAGTGGAGCTGGAAAACTGGAAAGCTACGTGTAAAAGAATGAAATTAGAACACTTCTTATTACTATACACAAAAATAAACTCAAAATGGGTTGAAGATCTAAATGTAAGGCCAGACACTATAAAACTCATAGAGGAAAGCATAGGCAGAACACTCTTTGACATAAATCACAGCAAGATCTATTTTGACCCACTTCCTACAGTATTGAAAATAAAAAATAAAAAAAACAAATGGGACTTAATGAAACTTAAAAGCTTTTTCACAGCAAAGGAAGCCATAAACAAAATGAAAAGACAACCCTCAGAATGGGAGAAAATATTTGCAAACACAGCAACTGACAAAGGATTAATGTCCAAAATATACAAGCAGCTCATGCAGCTCAATATCAAGAAAACAAACAACCCAATCCAAAAATGGGCAGAAGACCTAAATAGCCATTTCTCCAAAGAAGACATACAGATGGCCAACAAACTCATGAAAAGCTGCTCAACATCACTAATTATTAGAAATGCAAATCAAAATTACAATAGAGGTATCACCTCACACCTGTTAGAATGGGCATCATCAGAAAATCTACAAACAATAAATGCTGGACAGGGTGTGGAGAAAAGGGAACCATCTTGCACTGTTGGTGGGAATGTAAATTGATAAAGCCACTGTGGAGAAGAGTGTGAGGCTTCCTTAGAAAGCTAAAAAATAGAACTACCACATGACCCAGCAATCCCACTACTGGGCATATACCCTGAGAAAACCTTAATTCGGAAAGATACATGTACCAGAATGTTCATTGTAGCACTATTTACAGTAGCCAGGACATGGAAGCAGCCTAAATGTCCATCAACAGATGAATGGATAAAGAAGATGTGGCACATGTATACAATGGAATATTACTCAGCCATAAAAAAGAACGATATTGAGTTATTTGTAATGAGGTGGATGGACCTAGAGACTGTCATACAGAGTGAAGTAAGTCGTAAAGAGAGAAGCAAATACCATATGCTAACGCACATATGTGGAACCTAAAAATACGGTACTGATGAACCTAGTGACATGGCAGGAATAAAGACACAGACGTAGAGAACGGACTTGAGGACACAGAGGGGTGAAGGGGAAGCTGGGACAAAGTGAGATAGTAGCTTTGACATATATACACTACCAAATGTAAAATGGAAGGCTAGTGGGAAGCTGCTTTATAGCACAGGGAGGTCAGCTTGATGCTTTGTGATGACCTAGAGAGGTAGGACGGGGAGGATGGGAGGGAGCCCCAGAGGGAGGGGTTATGGGAATATATGTATACTTATAGCTGATTCACTTTGTTGTACAACAGAAACTAGCACAACCTTGTAAAACAATTATACTCCAATAAAGATATTAAAAAATAAAAGCCAGCAAGGCTCATGGTTTGGGTCTCACATCAGGCAGAATTGCACACTGAGTTCCCTGGCCAAATGAGATCACTGTCTTGAAAACACAAACTAAACAGCTTTTTAAGAAACTGCCAAATAATTTCCACTAGCAATGTATGAATGGTCCAGTGTATTTGAATCCTTTCAAGCTTTTGGTGTGATTATTTTTAATATTATATTAGCAATTCTAATAGTAATAGTTCCCTGTGGACTTAATTTTACATGTTCATAGTAGAATCCTCGGAGATATAGGGGGTTTGGTCCAGACCTCTGCAATAAAGCAAATATTGCAGTACAGCAAGTTATATGGAGTTTTTGTTTTTCCAGTGCATATAAAAGTTATGTTTATACTGTATTATTGTCTATTAAATATGCAATAGCACTATGTCTAAAAAAACAATGTACATACCTTAATTTTAAAATACTTTATTTCTAAAAAATACTAACAGCCATCTGACATCACAGGGTTGCCACAAATCATCAAAACTACAATATCTGTGAGGTGCAATAAAATGAAGTATGCCTTTAATGACTAATGATATTGAACATCTCTTAATGTGCTTATTTGCCATCTGTATGTTCTCATTGGTGAAATATTTCTTCATGCCCTTTTCCTATTTCTTAATTGATTGTTTGGGTTTTTGTACTGTTGAGTTTTGAGAGTTCTTTATATATTCTAGATATGAATCTTTTATCAGATTTCATTTACAGATATTTTCTCCCAGCCCATATCTTGTCTTTTCATTATCTTAACATGGTCTTTCACAAAGGAAAAGTTTTTAGTTTTGGTAAAATTCAACCTACCAATTTTTTTCTCTATTTCATGGATTATACTTTTCCTGTCATATCTATGAACTCATTGACTGACTCTTAGTCACAAAGATTTTCTCCTATAATTTCTTCCTTCTAAAAGTTTTATAGTTTTACATTTTATATTTAAATTTATGATGTATTTTGAGTTAATTTTTTAATGAAGTGTGATCATTAGATCAAGGTTCTTTTGTCATTTTTTTTGCCTGTGGATGTCCATTTGCTTCAATATCATTTGCTTCAGTACTATTCATTGAATTGCTTTGAACTTTGGTCAAAAATCAGTTGACTTTACTTGAGTGGGGCTACTTCTTAGTTATATTCTCTGTTCCACAGATCTATGTATTAGTCTTTTCACCAGTATCCGGCAGTCTTGATTACTGTAGCTATGTAAACCTTTAAGTCAGGTAGACTGATTCTTCTCACATTATTATTATTTTTCAAAATTGCGTCAGCTATTCTGTTTTCCTTGTCATCCTATATATGTTTTAGAGTAAACATCTCTATCTCAAAACAATTTTTATGGGATTTTCATAGGAATTGTATTAAACTACTATAATCAATATGGGGAGAATTGACATACTTACTATGTTGATTTTTCTAATTCGTGAATGTAGCATATCTCTCCATGTATTTAGGTTTCTTTGATTTCTTATATCAGCATTTTGTAGTTTGCAGTGTATGAGTCCTGTACATTTTTGTCAGATTTATACCTGTGAATTTTTTTCTCTCTCTTTCTCTCTCCCTCCCTTGCTATTGTAAGTGGTATTATTGTTTAAATTGTGGTTTCCATGTGTTCAAGGCTATTTTATAGAAAAACAATTGATTTTTGTATGTTAATATTATATCCTGTGGCATTGTTGAACTTACTGTATATATATATATTTATGGATTATCTGGGATTTTTCATAGACAATTTTATAGCCTATAAATAGAGACAGTTTATTTCTTTCTTTCCAATATGTATGCTTTGTACAGGATTTTCTTGCCTTGGTGTGCTGGCTAGAGCTTTCAGTACTGTGATGAAAAGCAGTGGTAAGAGTGGATATCCTTGTCATTTTTCTCATCTTAGAGTGAAGGTATTCAGTCTCTTACCATTTAGTGTAGTGTTAGCAATAGGTTTTATTGTAGATGTTCCTTATCAAGTTGAGGAAGCTCTTCTCTATTCATTGTTGGCTGAGAGTTTTTCTTGTTAATACGTGTTAGATTTTTAAATGCTTTTTCTGTGTTTATGTGATCATATGATTTTTTCTTTCATAGCATCCTTCATGGTGGTTTATATTGATATTTGAATATTGAACTACTCTTACATCCCTGGATATGGTTGTAGTATATAATTTCTTTTATTTATTGCTGAACTATTTTTGATAATTTTTAAAATAATTTTTACATCATATTTGTCTTTTTTATTTTTGTAGTAGTGTCTTTGGGATGCTACAGTAAAACTCACTTAATAAAATTAGTTGGGAAGTATTCCCTCCTGTTTTATATTGTGGATGAAATTGTATAGATTGGTATTCATACTTTAAACATTTGGTAAATTTAATTTATTTAATAGTAACGTGACTATTCAAATTTTATCTTGAGTGAGTTGTGGTAATGTGTTTTTTGTGGAATTAGTCTATTTCATCTGACCTATCAAATTGTTATGTATAGAGTTGTTTATAGTATTCCTTTATCCTTTTGATGTTTTCAAGGTCTGTAGTAATTCTCTTGTTTCACTCCTGATATTAATAATTTGTGTTTTCTCTCTTTTATTCTTTCTTTGTCAGTCTTGCTAGAGGTTCGTCTACTTTATTGAACTTTTCAAAGAATAAGCTCTTTGTTTCATTGATTTTCTCTGCATTTTAAAAATTTTAATTTCATAGATAATTTGCTATGTATCATTTTCTCTCTCTTGCCTACATTGAGTTTATTTTGCTCTTCTTTTTCTAGTTTTCTTGAGGCAGGAGCTTAGGTGATTGATTCGAGACCTTTATACTTGCATAATGTAATCATTTCCTGAGATAAAGTTTTCTCTCAGCATTGTTTTAGCTACATCCTACACATTTAAGTATGTTGTGTTTTCGTTTTCATTCAATTCAATGTATTTTTTAAAAATTTCCCTTGAGACTTTCTCTTTGCCTCATGAATTGTTAACAAATGTGTTACTTCATTTCCAGGTGCGTGGAGATTTTAATTTTTATTTATTTAAATTTTTTTTGGTTGGAGTATAATTGCTTTACAATGTTGTGTTAATTTCTGCTGTACAATAAAGTGAATCAGCTGTGTGTATAAATATATCCCCTTCCTCTTGGACCCCCTTCCCATTCCCCAGTCCCACCTGTCTAGGTCATCACAGAGCACTAGGCTGAGCTCCCTGTGCTATGTAGCAGGTTCCCACCAGCTATCTATTTTTCACATTGTAATGTTTTTATGTCACACCTAATCTGCCAGTTCATCCCACCCTCCCCTTCTCCCCCGTCCACATTTCCATTCTCTACGTCTGCATCTCTATTCCTGCCTTACAAATAGGTGCGTGTGTACCATTTTTCTAGATTCCATATATATGCGTTAATATACGATATTTGTTTTACTCTGACTTACTTCACTCTGTATGACAGACTCTGGGTCCATCCACGTCTCTACAAATGGCCCAATTTCGTTCCTTTTTATGGCTGAGTAATATTCCATTATATATATATGTACCACATCTTCTTTATCCATTCATCTGTCGATTAACATTTAGGTTGTTTCCACGTACTGGCTATTGTAAATACAGCTGCAGTGACCATTGGGGTACCTGTATCTTTTTGAATTATGGTTTTCTCAGGTTATATGCCCAGTAGTGGGATTGCTGGGTCATATGGTAGTTCTAGTTTTAGTTTTCTGAGGAACCTCCATACTGTTCTCCACAGTGACTGTATCAATTTTCATTCCCACCAGCAGTGCAAAAGGGTTCCCTTTTCTCCATATCCTCTCCAGCATTTATTGTTTGTAGATTTTTTGATGATGGCCATTCTGACTGGTCTGAGGTGATACTTCACTGTAGTTTTGTTCTGCATTTCTCTAATAATTAGTGATGTGGAGCAGCTTTTCAGGTGTTTGTTGGCCATCTGTATGTCTTCTTTGGAAAAATGTCTATTTAGGTCTTCCTCTCATTTATTGATTGGGTTGTTTGTTATTCTGTTATTGAGCTGTTTGTATATTTTGGAGATTGATCCTTTGTCCGTTGCTTCCTTTGCAAATATTTTCTGACATTCTGAGGGTTGTCTTTTCATTTTGTTGATGGTTTCCTTTACTGTGCGAAAGCTTTTAAGTTCCATTAGGTCCCATTTGTTTTTTTTGTTATTATTTTCATTACGCCAGGAGGTGGGTCAGAAAAGATCTTGCTGTGATTTATGTCAAAGAGTGTTTTTCCTATGTTTTCCTCTAAGAGTTTTATAGTGTCTGGTCTTACCTTTAAGTCTTTAATACATTTTGAGTTTATTTTTGTGTATGGTGTTAGGGAGTGTTCTAATTTCATTCTTTTACATGTAGCTGTACAGTTTCCCCAGCACCACTTATTGAACAGATTGTCTTTCTCCATTGTATATTCTTGCCTCCTTTGTCATAGATTAGGTGACCATAGGTGCGTGGGTTCATCTCTGGGATTTCTATCCTGTACCTTTGATGTATATTTCTGTTTTTGTGCCAGTGCCATACTGTCTTGATTACTGTAGCTTTTAATATAGTCTGAAGTCCTCCAGCTCCACTTTTCTTTCTCGAGATTGCTTTGGCTGTTCGGAGTCATTTGTGTTTCCATACAAATTGTAAAATTTTTTGCTCTAATTCTGTGAAAAATACCATTGGTAATTGATAGGGATTGCATTGAATCTGTAGATTGCTTTGGGTAGTATAGTCATTTTCACAATATTGATTCTTCCAATCCAAGAACATGGTATATCTCTCCATCTGTTTTTGTCATCTTTGATTGCTTTCATCAGTGTTTTATAGTTTTTTGAGTGCAGGTCTTTTGTCTCTTTAGGTAGGTTTATTCCTAGGTATTTTATTATTTTTGTTGCAGTGGTAAATGGGATTGTTTCTTTAATTTCTCTTTCTGATCTTTTGTTGTTAGTATATAGGAATGCAAGAGATTTCTGTACATTAATTTTGTATCCTGCAACTTTACCAAATTCATTGATGAGTTCTAGTAGTTTTCTGGTGGCATCTTTAGGATTTCCTATGTATAGTATCATGTCATCTGCAAACAGTGATAGTTTTACTTCTTTCCCAATTTTGATTTCTTTTATTTCTTTTTTTTCTCCAATTGCCATGGCTAGGACTTCCAAAACTATGTTGAATAAGTGTGGCAAAAGTGGGCAACCTTGTCTTGTTCCTGATCTTAGAAGAAATGCTTTCAGTTTTTCACCATTGAGAATGATGTTGACTGTGGGTTTGTCATATTTGGCTTTTATTATGTTGAGGTAGGTTCCCTCTATGCCCACTTTCTGGAAATTTTTTTTATCATAAATGGGTGTAGAATTTTGTCAAAAGCTTTTTCTGCATCTATCGAAATGATCATATGGTTTTTATTCTTCAGTTTGTTAATATGGTGTATCACATTGATTGATATGTGTATATTGAAGAATCCTTGCATCCCTGGGATAAATCCCACTTGATCCTGGTGTATGATCCTTTTAATGTGCTGTTGAATTCTGTTTGCTAGTATTTATTTGTTCAGGATTTTTGCATCTATGTTTATCAGTGATATTGGCCTGTAATTTTTCTGTGTGTGTGATATCTTTGGTTTTGGTATTAGGGTGATGATGGCCTTGTAGAACGAGTTTGAGAGTGTTCCTCACTCTGCAGTCTTTTGGAAGAGTTTGAGAAGGATTGGTGTTAGCTGTTCTCTAAATATTTGGTAGAATTTGCCTGTGAAGCCATCTGGTCCTGGACTTTTGTTTGTTAGAAGACTTTTAATCACAGTTTCAGTTTCATTACTTGTGATTGGTCCGGTCATATTTTCTATTTCTTCCTGGTTCAGTCTTGGAAAGTTGTACTTTTCCAAGAATTTGTCCATTTCTTCCAGGTTGTCCATTTTATTGGCATACAGTTGCTTATAGTAGTCTCATATCATCCTTTGTATTTCTGTGGTGTCAGTTGTAACTTCTCCTTTTGCAATTTTATTGATTTGAGTCCTCTCTCTTTTTTTCTTGATGAGTCTGGTTAATGGTTTATCAATTTTGTTTACCTTCTCAATGCACCAACTTTTAGTTTTATTGATCTTTGCTGTTATTTTTTTCATTTCTATTTCTTTTATTTCTGCTCTCATCTTTATGATTTCTTTCCTTCTGCTAACTTTGGGTTTTCTTTCTTCTTCTTTCTCTAGTTGCTTTACGTGTAAGGTTAGATTGTTTATTTGAGATTTTTCTTGTTTCTTGAGGTGAGATTGAATTGCTATAAACTTCCCTCTTAGAACTGCTTTTGCTGCATCGCATAGGTTTTGGGTCATCGTGCTTTCATTATCATTTGTTTCTAGGTATTCTTTTATTTCTTCTTTGATTTCTTCAGTGATCTCTTGGTTATTTATCAGTGCAGTGTTTAGCCTCCATGAGTTTGTGTTTTTTACAGTTGTTTTCCTATAATTGATTTCTAATCTCATAGTATTGTTGTCAGAAAAGATGCTTGATACGATTTCAATTTTCTTAAATTTTCCAAAGCTTGATTTGTGACCCAGGATGTGATCTATCCTGGAAAATGTTCTGTGTGCACTTCAGAAGAAAGTGTATTCTGTTGCTTTCACCTGGAATGTCCTATAAGTATCAATTAAATCTATCTGGTCTATTGTGTCATTTAAAGCTTGTGTTTCCTTATTTTCTGTCTGGATGATCTGTCCATTGGTGTAAGTGGAGTGTTGAGGTCTCCCACTGTTATTGCGTTACTGTCATTTTCCCCTTTTTTGGCTGTTAGTATTTGCCTTAGGTATTGAGGTGCTCCTATGTTGGGTGCATAAACATTTATAATTATTCCGTCTTCTTCTTGGATTGATCCCTTGATCATTACATAGTGTCCTTTCTTTTCTCTTGGAACATTCTTTACTTTTAAGCCTATTTTGTCTATATGAGTATTGCTCCTTTAGCTTTCTTTTGATTTCCATTTGCTTGGAATACCTTTTTTCCACCCCCTCACTTTCCATCTGTACGTGTCCCTAGGTCTGAAGTGGGTCTCTTATAGACAGCATATATACAGGTCTTATTTTTGTATCCATTCAGCCAGTCTGTGTCTTTTGGTTGGAGCATTTAATCCATTTTCATTCAAGGTAATTATAGATATATATGTTCCTATTACCTTTCTCTTTATTGTTTTGGGTTTGTTTTTGTAGGTCCTTTTCTTCTTCTTCTCTTGTGTTTCCTGCCTAGAGAAGTTCTTTCAGCATTTGTTGTAAAGCTGATTTGGTGGTGCTCAATTCTCTTAGCTTTTGCTCATCCCTAAAGCTTTCGATTTCTCCATCAAATCCGAATGAGATCCTTGATGGTTAGAGTAATCTTTGTTGTAGGTTTTTCTCTTTTATTACTTTAAATATATCCTGACCCTCCCTTCTGGCCTGCAGAGTTTCTGCTGAAAAAACAGCTGATAACTTTATGGGGATTCCCTTTTACATTATTTGTTGCTTTTCCCTTGCTGCTTTTAATATTTTTTCTTTGTGTTTAATTTTTGTTAGTTTGATTAATATGTGTCTTGGTGGTTTCTCTTAGGGTTTATCTTGTATGGGACTCTCTGCAGTTTCTGCACTTTGGTGGCTATTTCCTTTCCCATGTTAGGGAAGTTTTCAACTATAATCTCTTCACATATTTTCTCAGATTCTTTCTCTTTCTCTTTTTCTTCTGGAACCCCTATAATTCGAATGTTGTGTGTTTCATGTTGTCCCAGAGGTCTCTGACACTGTCCTCAATTCTTTTCATTCTTTTTTCTTTATTCTGCTCCTCAGCAGTTATTTCCACCATTCTATCTTCCAGCTCATTATTTGTTCTTCTTTTTCATTCTGCTGTTGATTCCTTCTAGTGTATTTTTTTGCTTCAGTTATTGTGTTGTTCATCACAGTTTTATGTTCTTTAGTTCTTCTAGGTCTTTTTTAAACATTTCTTGTATTTTCTCAATCCATGCCTTCATTCTATTTCTGAGATTTTGTATCATCTTTATTAGTATCATTACTCTGAATTTCTTTTCAGGTAGGTTGCCTATTTTCTCTTCATTTATTTGGTGTTGTAGGTTTTTACTTTGGTCCTTCATCTGTAACACATTTTTTTGTCAACTCATTTTTTTTTAATGTGTAGGGCTTTGTTCCTGTCTTACTGGTTGTTTGGCCTGAGGTGTCCAGCACTGGAGTTTGCAGGCAGTTGGGTAGAGTGAGGTCTTGGTGCCGAAGTGAGGATCTCCGGGAGACCTCACTCTGATTAATATTTCCTGGTGTCCGAGGTTCTCTGTTAGTCCAGCGGTTTGGACTTGTTATCCCCACCTCAGCAGCTCAGGCCCGACCCTCAGCCTGGGAAACAAGATTCTGCAAGCCGTGTGGCATGGCAAAAAAAAGAAGAAAAGAAAAAGTATGATATCGAGGAATAAAAAATAAAGTGAAAGTAGAAAAATAAAAAATATATTGGAAAAACTAGAAATATAAGTGAAACAACAACAACAAGGTAAAACAGAACCAAAACAGGAAAAAAAAAAAAAAGAGGCAGGGAAGAAACCAAAAGGAGCAGAACAATCACAAAGAGTAAAAGATAAAATAAAATTAGAAAAATGAAAGACTTAATAGAAAAAATAAAAATATAAATGATACCACCACAATGTAAACAGAACCACAACGTTTAAAAAAAAAAAAGAAAGAAAAAAATGAAGAAAAGAAAAAGGGGCTGGAAAAAGCCTTGGCTTGGGCCGAGGACCTTAGGTGGTGGGGGGGGGTTTAAGGTGGGGGCGGGCCCCTAGGCTCAGGACCTGCACAGCCGGAAAGGACAACATGGCTGGAGGGGGCCTCAGAGCATGGATTAGAGTGCAGGGGCAGGGTTTGGGCTCTGCACAGCCAGTGGTGGCCTTGGAGTGCAGAGGATCAGGCCCAAGACCTCAGCAGGCTCCGTATGGCCCAGGTGGGCGGGGGAAACACTGGCTTTGTTCCTTTCTGATCCTCCAATCTCCCGAGGGTCTCTCTGCATCCCCGTTGCTCCCCTCACTGTGGGTGGGCCACTCTAGGTGTGGGAACCCCTCCCCCAGCCGCCCCACAGGGGCATCCATCCCATCCTGCCTCCATTTCTTCTCCCCCACGCCACGTCCTACCTGGTTACTTGAGGGTTCTTCCCATCCCCTTCGGTGTCCGTGGCCCCTCACAAGTGCCTGGTAGGTGCCCTAGTTGTAAGGAGATGTGAACTCTGTGTCCTCCTATTTTGCTATCTTGACTCTGCCCCCTCAGATTTTAGTGTTAACCTTTCTCTTAATTGATTTCTAGTCTCATTTCATTGTGGCCACATAACATAATCTGTGTGCCTTCAATTCTTTTAAATCATTTAAGGGTAGGTCAGGATATGGTCACTTTTGCTATATGTTTCATAGGCACTTGAAAATCATGTGTATTCTGTTGATTAGATTCTGTTGGTTGCTGGTGTTATTGAGTTCTTGTGTATCATTGCTGATTTATTTTAGAGAGAAGGACATTCAGGTCTCTAGCATTATAGCTATAATAAATGCATTTGTCTGTTTTTCTTTTCAGGTCTATCAGTTTTTGCTTCCCATTACTGCACCTCTTTTGTTTGATATGTACACATTTAGGTTTGCTATGTCTTCTTGCTGGATTGACATTATGTGATATATCTCTTTGTCCCTGATACTTTTCTTTGTTGATGTCTACTTTACCTGATATTAATATAGCCACACCTGTTTTCTTTTAATTCATGCTTATATAGTATATCTTTCTCTATCTTTTGACTTCCAACCTACTTATATCATTCTGTTTGAAGTGAGTTACTTTTAAGAAGTATAAAGTTGGGGTTATTTTTTTTTTAAATCTATTCTGATCTCTGTCTTTTAATTGGTACGTGTGTATGTATGTGTGTGTGTGTGTGTGTGTGTGTGTGTACCATTTACATTTAGTACAATTATTGAATATGTTAGTACTTAAGTTTGCTTTTTGGTTGTTTGTTTTCTGTTTATTCTGGTTTTTTGTTTTTTGGGGTTTTTTTTGCGGTATGCGGGCCTCTCACTGCTGTGGCCTCTCCTGTTGCGGAGCACAGGCTCCAGACACACAGGCTCAGCGGCCATGGCTCACGGGCCCAGCCGCTCTGTGGCATGTGGGATCTTCCCAGACCGGGGCACGAACCCGTGTCCCCTGCATTGGCAGGTGGACTCTCAACCACTGCGACACCAGGGAAGCCCTGTTTATTCTGTTTTTAATTTCTCTTTTTTCTTTTTTCTGCCTCCTTTGGGTTACTTGAACCTTTTTTAGGATTCCATTTTCCGTTTTCATTCTGCTATAATGATTCTGGGTGTATATCTTTGTATAGATGCTTTAGAGGTTGTTCTAGGATTACATCACTTACATATGTACATGTATACATTCAGCCCTCCATATCTGTAGGTTCCACATCTGCACATTCAGAGGACTGAGCGTACTATGCCAGCCATTTAATATAAGGGAGTTAAGCATCTGAGGAGCTTGGTATTGGATGGGGAGGAGTGTCCTGGAACCGATCCCCTGTGGTTACCAAGGGACAACTGTATGTAATATATATATGTGCATGTATATAATATATACTTTGTAATTGCTCACTGAGGTTTTTCTCTGATGGCTGCTTAAAATTCTTGGCACATAATTCAGACATCAGTGTCATCTCACTGTTGATGTCTGTTGATTGTTTTTTCTTGTTTAATTTGATATATTCCTGGTTCTTAGCTCTATTGAGTATTATATAAGACTCTAGATCTTATTTAAATCTTGTATTTTAGTGGGGGGGTTTTTTTAAACACTGCTCTTTTCGGTTTAGGTTACCACCTCATTGCTGCCAGGTTGAGAAGGAAGTCCAGACTTTCCACTATACCTCTGTTGATACCAAGGAGAGGAAGGGCTCCTTTCTACTGCTGGACAGAATTAGAAGTTTAGGCTCCCCTCTCTGCATCCTCTGATACCAATCTCAGCCTCAGATTATCCGCTGATAACAAGAGGCACCTTGTTATTGCTCCTCACGTGGTCTCCAGTGACATCATTGGGGATGGCCTTGTTGCTGCTAATCAGTAGTGGAAGTCCTGATTCTTTACTCGGCCTCTGACTGTACTCCAGCCAGGAGGGGGTGGAATGCCATGTTACTGCCAGGTGGGGGTAGAAGTTCAGGCTCCCCACATGCCACATGATTGCCACTGATTGGGGGGGGTTGTTGGTGGCCACTTGTTACCACCCAGAAATGATTAATGTCCTGACTCCCCACTCAGCCTTCACCAACAGCATTCCTTTGGGGGAATGGGAGGAGGAGAGCTGAGGCACCTCATTACAGTCTGGCAAGGGTGGAATTCTTGGCTCTCCATTCCACTTTCGCTGACATTGGTGGGATAGAGCCCCAGTTTTTTTGTGCTGTTTGTCAAAACTTTTGTCTTGCTAGGTTGCTCTTTTTCCTGGTCCTTTGCCTAAAGAGATCATGTTTTTCTTGGATCTCTTTATGTGTGTGCCCATTGGTGTTCAGTGTTGTCAGCTTCTTCACTACCTATGATATATTAGGCAAAAATAAAACCCAAGGAACTCATCACTGTCTTGTTCCTTGGGTCTGAAGTTCACTAGCCAGCCTGCCTGTTTCTCTCCACTTCTCACAGGCTCTGTATGTTTGTGATATATATTTTTATATATGTCCAGGGTTTTTAGTTGTGCTTAGCAGGAGATACAGGGAAAAGTATGTCTACTCTACTTTACTAAAGCAGAGGTCTCATTTTTTATAGGAGTAATATTTATAAGAATTAAATTAAATGCTGTGTGAGACCCATGGCCCAGTACCTAACACATGGTACTGGCTCTATAAATGTTAGCTCTTATTTTTGTCATGTATGTCTTTCTTATTCAGAATGATCTTAAATTGTCATGGTAAGTTTTGACCAGTACATTTATGGTTGGATCTTTTGAGCACTAAAATTACTTTCTGAGCTTTCATTTGATATTAAAATCCAGGGTCAGAATAGTATTGAAAAGAGCATGGACTTTGAGTGAAACAAGCATGTTTCTGTTAGTTTTGTGTCTTACACCTTATTGTTTAATCTCAGCCTCAATTTCCCATTTTGAAAAAGTCATTATTAATACTAATCTTAAAGGATTATGAGCATTGAATGAAATAGCTGTATAAATTACTTATAACTTCTAATATTTTCAGGTTTGTTATATCACAGATAAACTATGAAAATTGAGTCTCTACCATTCATTTGCTTATCAGTGTTTACCTGTTAACAGAAATGAAAGTTTTGCCATATAGTATTGTTCTCTGATTTGTTGCTTTAAAGGTCCAAAATGATTCGCTTTGATAGGGATGTAAGTGCTTAATTTAGATTATTGTAATCATTATCAAAAATTTCCCTCCATATCTCCCCTTTTTTGTCAGTGTATTAACATGCTCAAATTTCTCCCATCTAAAGCAAAACAATATTTCTTAGAATTGCACCTCTAGTCCCAACCTCACTGAACTTAAAAGAAAAATTTATACAAATTTGTTCATTATTCCCTCTTAAAACCACTGTAATCTGGCCTCTCCCCACCCCACCCTCAAATCATCGGTGACTTCAGTCCTTACCTTACCTAATCTCTCTCAGCTTTTGATAATATGGGAACTGCTTCATTCTTGAAATTCTCTTCCTTTGGCTTCCACCATCTTTCCTAATTTTCTTGCATTTCTCTTCTTGTTCTTTGTGAGTTTTTTCTCAGCTGTAGAACTTTTTCACCTGTATCTACTACAGATTGTATTTTCCATTATATTTTCAGTTTGTGTAGACCATCACCTGGTATGTAGCAGATGCTGCATAAATAATTCTTCAACTTAAATTGTCTATCCCTTAAGATTAGTTATCCTTGGTGTTCCATCCTTGGCCCTCTTCTCTGCTAATTCTACTTATTTTCCTTGATTGATTTTTATTAATTTCAATGGCTTTAGTTATCTTGTGGATCAGATCCCTCTTCCCCTTTCATATATTTTCCAGTGCCCTTTCTCTTTGATTGTGCTTATAATCGTTGATTAAGTAGAGCCTCCATGTAGAAATTCACTCAAGCCAAATTGACAAAATAGGACATTTCAGCTTCTCTGCTTGACCATTCTACATAGAGTAAACATGGAGGGCTTTAACTTTTAACCACTTTACAAAAGTGAATACCTGTGTGTAATGCTGATGTATTAGTTGATACTTGAAAATTTCAAATAAAGCCATTTTACTTACATTACTAGTTATAGAAATAAAAATTACAATATACATTTATCGTTGGTTTCACTTCTTATCTATGAGCCTCAGTAACTGACTTAATCCAAGGTCCAAATTATTTATGTATGTATTATAACTTGGTATAAATAATTAGGTATAAATTATATATACACATACAGTGATATTTAAACGTACTGCAAACCATGTTGCTTTTATTCAACGTTGTACAGGAGGTCTTAGCTACTACTGTAGTACAAAAAAAGAAATAAAATTGGTAAAAAATAGGAAAGAAAAGCAACCTTAGTATTTACAAATGATGTAATTTTTATGCAGAAAACACTAGACAATCAACAGATAAATATTTAGATTAATAAATATGCTTATTGAGTTGCTGGGATTAAAATTAATATTCATCAATCAAGATAATCCTATTTGTTGTAATAGCTGCATCTCAGTGGCTTAACAAAATTAAATTTGTTTTTCATTAAGAAAAAGTGTTTGGATTTTTTAAAATTGATATTCTCATTACCAATGCCAGTGAACATGCGTATCTGTCCCATTAGATAGTAAGCTCCATGAGAATAGGAGCCACACCTTTGTTACTCACTGCTATATTCTTAGCAGAATGATATTTCTAAAATGTAAATCCAGTGGTATAATGCCACTCCTTAAAAGTTTTCTAAATATTCCTCATTACCTATAGAATGAAACCCAAGCCCCCTTGCATGGTATGTAAGACTTTGCATGAGCCATTCCCTATTTACTACTTAAGCTTTTTTTACCCTATCCCCTGTCCTCAACTTTGTATTTCTCCAAAGGGGCCATAATAACTCTTATCCATGCCTTTGCATTTATAACTTAATTTTTTCTCTTGGAGATGTCTTTCTCACCTTTGGTAACCATTTTCCTTTTTTTTCTTTTTTTTTTTTTAACAGCTCAAGTACTGTACTCATCAGGATGGCTTCCTCAATCCTCCTCCTCCCCTCTCTATTTTGTCCTTTCCACCCCTGAAAGCAAATCTGAATGTTGTCCTTCCTCTATGCTTCCATAACACTGCTCATATCTCTATTATGACCCTTATACAGTTTACTTATTTCTTTCCCCACTAGCCTATAAACCTGTAAGAGCAGGGATTCTGTGCCTCATTTATCTTTATATTCCCAAATGTATGCACAGGTTTGAAACCCAGAAGATTTTAAATAAAAGTTTATAGAATAAGAAAGATCAGTGTTAAGGCTGTTGGGGCAATTCAAGTGAGAATGATGAGAGCTTAAACTAAAAGAATGGCAGTAGGGATGGAGAGAAGTGGTTTTAAAATGGATGTATATGGTTGGTGAAAGACGGCTTCCAAGTGTCTAGCTTGGGAAGTGTAGTGGCCGTTCATCCAGATGAGAAATAGAAAAATAATAGAGTTATGGCGGGGGAAAACCAACATGATACTACTTAAATTTTGGTAGTTTCCAGTGGTAATTATGACCACATTAAAGAATTGGAAAGTAGAGATACCCTTAAATGTCCAATAAGAATGTATTTTAAAATTAAGTTGTAGAAAAAAATTTTATGTATACACACACATACGTAATCAATCACATACAGAATGAAAGTATTATGAAACAAGTATTCAGTATCTACC
This sequence comes from Monodon monoceros, assembly GCF_005190385.1. NCBI lineage: Eukaryota > Metazoa > Chordata > Mammalia > Artiodactyla > Monodontidae > Monodon > Monodon monoceros. Next base: position 25,937,258 of record NW_021703784.1, read on the forward strand.
CAAATCGTTTCCTTCATCTCTCCCTGATTAGATGGCTTGGAAGTCAGGGTAGTAATTTCTGCTGTAGATTGTCCCATGTGGATCAAAAATCCTTGTCAACACCTATAATCCTAAACTTTGAGGGAACTTTTAAAAACCCAGACGAATCTAAGCTTATAGGAGATAAATTTATTTTTCCATCTTCAGTATCTAACTTCCTCTAATAAAGAAGGATTTAAATACATATCTTTAAATGAATGAGAATTCGGAGCAGTTCCAATGGGTGTGTAGGTGATAAGGACTGAGTCTTTCAACCAATTCTGTGATTCTTTGAGGCAGGCCATGGAGAGACCCTATATTGCTGTTACAGATTATTGATGCTGTAGCCCATTGCTAGACTTGAGAAATAGACCAGGAGTAACACCCTGGCCTCATTGTGTTGTTGAGAAGATGCTTTGATCCTTTTCACAGCACTAACTCATGTCTATCTAGTGTATATCACGCTGGTTACCTGCTCTGTTATACTACCCCTTGTGTAGTATAAATACTCCCTGGCTAGTCCCTTTAAGTATTCCTTTCTATCATTATGGAGTCAGAAAGAGGAGGCTGGCTCAAGTCTCCACCAGTTGTCTCTCTTCTTTTCATTGATCCTGATACTCCATATAAAACTACTTTGCAGTGATAGCTCTTATGTTCAGCTTTCCTCTTAAGCCCCAGGAATTATTAGAGAACTGCTTCTGCTGTCCCTCCCCCTACCACCTTTTAAATGTAAACATTTTGATTAATGTCATTTAAATGATTTCTTTGGCTTTTATGTTAACTTTCTAATAGAAAATAAGTACTAACTTCCATTTATTTAGCACATAGTAAATGCTAAACTATTTATTATTTTTAATCTTCTCAATAACACAACTATATAGGTAAAGTTTATCCTTATTTTACAAATGAAGAAAATGAGAATCAAAGATCAGAAGTTACTTGCCTCAAATGTATCACAAGTATATTGCTGAGCCAGCATTGGAACTCAAGTCTTATCCTCTTCTAAAGCCCTACTCCTTCTTCTGTTTCATATTACATCCTACCCCTGGGAAGATATATGATTTTATAGTTATTAGAAAAGGAGGAAAAACATGTAATTTTATAAACAGTTTTACAGGTGACTTAAGAAGTATGCCTTGTGAGGTGAGGAATTACTGGGATATTCCTTTTCATCCTAGGTCAGATGTTATCAACATTCTTTTGTTGTTGTTGTTTTGTTTGGCCGTGCCACACATCTTGCAGGATCTTAGTTCCCCTACCAGGAATCAAACCCAGGCCCCAGCAGTGAAAGTACAGAGTCCTAACCGCTGGAGCACCAGGGAATTCCCTCAACATTCTTAAGTAAAGATTTGCACTGTTGTGATGATTATCTTTGTACCCCACTCTAACTTGGAATATTCTTTTCATCCTAGATCAGATGTTATTAACATTCGTACATAAGATTTGCACTGTTGTGATGACTAGGCCACAGGGTGCCCAGACATTTGGTCAAACATTTTTCTGGGTGTGTCTGTGAGGCTGTTTCTGGATGAGATTAACATTTGAGTAGATAGACTGAGTAAATTATTGCCCACTCTAATGTGGGTGGGTCTTATCCAATCAATTGAAGACCTGAAGAGAACAAAAAGGCTGAGTAAGAAGAAACTTCACCTACCTGACTGCTGGAGCTGGAACATTATCATTTCCTGCCTTTGGACTTGAACTGAAAAATCATCTCTTCCTAGGTCTCCAGCCTGCCAGCTTTCAGACTAGAACTTATACCATCAGCTGTCCTGGTTCTCAGGCCTTTGGATTCAGACTGAAACTACATCGTTGGTTGTTCTGAGTCTCCGACTTGCCAGCCACATATCTTGGGACCTCCATAATTTTGTGAGCCAATTATTTATATGTATATACATATATAATATATTTATATATGCACACATATACATACATACACACACACCACACACACATCACACATCACACATATACCAGTAGTTATATATATAACAAATAGGCTTATAGCCAAATATATAGCCTACTGGTTCATTGGTTCTGTTTCTCTAAAGAACTCTAATACAACTGTTTTCTGCCTTACTTTTCTTCACAACTGCTCCCAAGCCTCTCATTACCTTTTTTCCTTCCACGACACCCACTCTCATTCTTAATATGTCTATTTACTTACAGTTACTCAGAACACTGCTCACAAAATTACTACAGGTAACTTATTTTTCCAGTACTACTGTGAATTACATCCTATTAATGGCCCCTGCGTGTGCATGCACACACACTCTTATACAGGCACATTATTCTTCATATAGTACATCAGCTAGTCAGTAACTTTCTGTGATAATGAAAATATTCTATGTGGTGTACAGTATAATAGCCATTAGCCACATGTATTAGGGTTCTCCAGAGAAAAGAGCCAATTGGAAGGAGAGATAGATAGATAGATAGATAGAAAGATAGATAGATAGATAGGTAGATAGATAGATAGATAGGGAGATTGATTTACTGTGTGGAGTTGGCTTATGTTATTATGGAAGCTAAGCAGTCCTAAGATCCACAGTCGGAAAACTGGTCCAGGAAAGCCAATAATAAAGTTGCAATCCAAATTTTAGTCCAAAGGCAGGAGAAGTCTGATATTCCATCTCAAAGACAGTGGCAGAGAGAAAGAATTCTATCTTACTGGGCCTTTTGTTCTATTCAGGCCTTCAGTGGATTCAATGAGTCCCACTCACATTAAGGAAAACAATCTGCTTTCCTCAGTCTACTGATTCAAATTGTTAAGCTCATCCAAAAACACCATCACAGACACACCCAGAAATAGTGTTTAGCCAAGTGTTACCCTGTGGCCCAGCAAGTTGACACATAAAAGTAACCATCATATTACATATGGCTACTGACTGCTTAAAATATGACTAGACCAACCAAGGAACTAAATTTTTAATTTTTATTTAATTTTAAGTAATTTAAATGTAAATAGGTATACATGGCTCACAGTTACTATTTTGGACAACACAGTGGTAGATTGTCTCAGTCCTAGAATGAAGCTTTGACTGATGCTGTAGGACCATTCAGACTACTTCTCCAGTATCTGGCTTCCACCTGGGCTTGAAACACCTCCTCTGGGAGAACACAGCCACCATGTAAGAAGTCCAACTACCCTGAGACTGCCATGCTATGAGGAAGTATTAAGATAGTCACATGGAGAGAGTATATCAAGAGAGGGAGAGAAAGCCCTATCTATTCTAGCCATCCATCCCATTTGAAGGAAATGTGAATGAAGAAACTGTATTGGACCTCTAACCCAATCAGGCCTTCAGGTGACTTCAGCCAGAGCTGCCACCTGACTCTAACCATATGAAAACTCACAAGCAAGAAGTTCCATCTAAACCTGCAGAACCATGAGAGATAATAAATTGTTGTCTTAAGCCACTCAGTTTTGGGGTGATTTGCAAGGCAATAAATAACCAGAACAGAAGTATGCTAAGGAATCAAGGCTTCCTATTTTTCTGGCTCCCCTAGATCCCAATCTTCTTTTCTTTCTGTTTTCTACTTTCTTGCTTTTTGTGGTATAAACTTTTATGCTTAGAACTAAATTAGCAGTTTGGGAAAGTCACAGTTATCTGGCCTTCAAGTATCTTGGCTTTTTGACCTCATATTTAAAAGGCTTTCCTGCTTTCAGATAGGCCAAGTTGGACCAATGTTTGCCTTTTACTTCCTTACTAAAGGCCATAACCAGTTAATACAATCTAATACCCTGATCTTTTTCAATCAATTGTCATTTTTTTTTTTTTTTTTTTGCGGTACGCGGGCCTCTCACTGTTGTGGCCTCTCCCGTTGCGGAGCACAGGCTCCGGACGCGCAGGCTCAGCGGCCATGGCTCACGGGCTTAGCCGCTCCGCGGCATGTGGGATCTTCCGAGACCGGGACACGAGCCCGCGTCCCCTGCATCAGCAGGCGGACTGTCAACCACTGCGCCACCAGGGAAGCCCCGATCAATTGTTTTTTAAAAGTCTAATCCCAGAAGACATATACCTATGCTTCAATATCAACATTTTAACCTCTGCTTCGCTGCCAGAAGAAAATGGATGGGAGGGAGAAGGATGTGTTGGGTAAATATTCAAATGATACCTGCTATATAAGCAATACCTCTTACATATAACAGACTAGTCATGTACTCAGATACTATATAAGTTATTTATACAACTTATAAATTGTGCTATTTAACACAGTTATATAGCCTTGAACTTTATCCCTTAATAATGTACTTTTTATTCCAGTGAGCTCAATATTTATAAAAATTTAAAAGGAATTTATTGCTAAATGTCAGGAAAACAAGTGTTTAGGACACGATTTACTATTATGATTGTTCTTAGTGAGCATTTTTTTGTGATTGACACTAAGAGGGCAAATTTTGGATCTGAAAATTTCATTAGGACTCTGTTACATCAGTGATTTGTTTTTTTCATTCCAGTTCTAAGAACAGACGGAAGTGGCTATGGATAATTCATATGATTTCAATCAACAAGGCTCATGTAATGGAATTCCATCTGAGAAGAAAAACAACTTCCTCGTGTCAGAAGATCATGGACAGAAAATCTTAAGTATACTACAGAATTTTCGAGAACAAAATGTCTTTTATGATTTCAAAATAATCGTGAAAGATGAAATAATCCCATGTCATCGTTGTGTGTTAGCAGCATGCAGTGACTTTTTCAGGTACTTTACCTTGTCTGTTTATCCCTCAGATTTTATGATACCACTAATTAAGTTATTTTTTACGGCTGTACTCAATTTTCCCCCCACAGAACATGAAACAGTAATCTTTAATACTTAAAAAAAAATAATTAGAACCTAGATTAACTAATGATTTTTGAAAATGAAAATATAAGAGTACCTTTTTTAAAGTTCAAGTCTTCCCAGGCTAAGATTGGGAAGTTCTATGGAACATTAGTCCCTTGAATTTTTCTGGAAAAATATTGTTTTGATCTGGGGTCAGTTTTGTTTGGGGGATCCCTGCACTGTATAATTTGGGAAAAGAGGAAAGGACAGATTGAGCAAAAATGGAAGCCAAGTTCAAAGAAAATGAGGAGTCTGAGAAGAAAATACATTTCAGTCATGTATTATATCCTATGGATTGTCCAGGAGAGAGGGACTCTAATGCAGAGAATTTCTCTTCACTTTAGCCAAGATAGTCCTACAGTAGGGAAAAGTACTCCCAGAACCATTTCTGGAGAGCACCCAACCTTTTCTGATTCTAATTCTGAATATAATTTGGTTCCCCATGTAGATCGTCCTACAAGGAATATCCTAGTCATGACACTGTAAGAATCCACTGTGATGACAGTGGGTTTCTGATTCTTAACAGTGATTAAGGGTCATGACCTTAGTACTGTGGTAACTGTATCAAGGTAATACCTATGAGGCCTATTCATCAGACAGACAAACCTCTCTTGCTGACATCTTGACCTTCAGCCCTCCTAGTCATACTGCAATAAACTCAAATCCTAATTGCAGTATTTTGCATTATGTTCAGTTTTAGAAACAATTTTTATTCTAAGTAAGCAGGGGTTAAATCTCTAACAAAACACCTGTTTCTGTAGGGTTTCCTGCTTTGAATTTGGGAGCAGTGGCTCAGTGCTGCATCACAGTTTACTGGGGACAAGGGGAGCTACAACTTTTACTAGCCTGTTGCCTAACTAGACTATATGTCTTCATGTATTCTTTTCATTTCTTCTCTCATGTATCCTAAGTTATTCTTCTTCAGACTCTACTGGGGCCCTAACTGTTCTCATGTTCTCCCACTCTCAGGTTCTGCTAGTTTCTTCCCACCTCTCTTCTAATCCACTTTTTCTTCCAAGTAACTTTCTTGCTCCCTTATCTTTCATATCACCTCTTCATCAGAGGAAGCTGTACAGTATAATGGTTAAGTACTTGGCCTCTTAATGCACATGCCCTAAATCTAAATCCCAGCTCCACCACTTACTAGGCTTGTGACCTTAGGTAAGTTACACAACCTCTTCAGGCTTCAGTTTCCTTATTTGTAAAAATTTAAGATAATAAAAATAGGACCTAACTCATAATGAGTGTTGAACGAAATATTGTATATATATATATTTTTTTTGCGGTATGCGGGCTTCTCATTGTTGTGGCCTCTCCCGCTGCGGAGCACAGGCTCCGGATGCGCAGGCCCAGTGGCCACGGCCCGCGGGCCCAACCGTTCCGCGGCATGTGGGATCCTCCCGGAGCGGGGCACGAACCTGTGTCCCTTGCATCGGCAGGCAGACTCTCAACCACTGCGCCACCAGGGAAGCCCGAAATAATGTATATTAATGATTATGTCAACACCCACTACATTCAATTAATGTTAGCTGCAATTATTATTATTTCCAAACCTAGCCAAAATATGGAAATAATTTGGTATGAACACACAGTCTTATTTCTCCATAATGTTTTCATGTTAACAAAGTAAGAAATTCGTATAAGCATTTGAACTGGCAGTCCTCTACTCTTTATGTTGAAGTTATTTATTAATTAAATGTATTTGCACATAATATTTGTCCATAGTACTTTGTTCAGCCTACTCCTAGCTTTTTAGGGATCTACTTTCAATTTTTAAAAATTATTGTTAAAACAACATGTTTTTCAAAATTCGCATCTGTTTTGAAGTAAAACAAATGACAGTTTTATAATGACCTAGATCCTTTATTATATATAGTATTTTACTAAATGAGTATATAGTTCACATAAAAATATGTACAAATGTAGATAGAAAGTCTACATTATTTACACTCTTGTATGATAAGGCCACTAATTCATAATTTTGTGTTATGATCAAACTCACTGGAGTATTGGGATATAAACTCACAGAAATATTGGGGTATATAAAATTAAAATAGAAAATTACATAGTGCATGGTAAATGCACTTTATAATATTTTTGGAAAATTAAAATTATGATTGAGTGTAAAGTCACTGGAGACAAGATTCAAAAGGAATCACACGTATTGTGTAAACACTTTATGATAACATGGTAAATTTGAGATAGAAGTTAACTGGATACTTTAAAGATGAGTAGGATGAAACATAGAAATATATCATTTGTGTCTTCTCAAAGAAAATGTGGAAGTTGGTGGTAAATTAGAAATACATACAATTTTAGAAAACTTTTTTTCTTAAAATGATATTAATAATAGTTTGCATCAATTAACTTAGTTATTTCTCTCACAGCTCAGTGAAATAGGTACTACTAGTATCCCCATTTTCAGATGAAGAATTTGAAGCACAATCAAGTTGTTAACCTCTCCAAGGTCACACAGTTAATAAGTGGTATAGGCTAGATACCCACCCAGGCAGTCCTGTTCTAGAGGCCATGCTCTTATTATTACCCTAAACTGACTATAGATATCTTAATAATCTAATTATAACCACAGGTTAATGTTTCTAAGTTGATATACATTATTGAAATATCCTGCATAATGTGTAACATGTATAAATTTTTGTAACTCTATTTATTCGTTATTGTGTTAAAAAGTATTGAATACTCCTAGTAGAAAGGGGCGTTAGCATCCTTTTCCTAAGGAGTATTCTGTATTTGGAAGGCTCCTCATACTTTTCAGTTGGACACTTGTGCTGTAGTAACTTTAGTTACTCTCTATAATAGACTTTAATAATGAAGTTTGGTTTTCCCCCAGAGTGCTTGGGCGCCTGGGCACTACTCACAAAGGTGTCCTGGACAGTACTGGAACAAATACAAACCAGTATTAAACCAGGACCAAAATCAGATAATCTTTAGTCTTAATGAATGTTCAACTGGCAGTCTTTAGTTCTTTGTTGTAGCTCTTTCCTCTTTATCTTTATTTGCAATTCTACTGAAAACCATCGTAATGGGTTTGTTTAAAGTGTAAAAATGAATAACTCTGGATATGAAATTAATATAAGGATGGACAGCAATATTGATCTTACCAAAGCCAAATGTAAAATATATCTTAGTCTCCTGCCTAAATATTTCCAAATAATTTATATTTTTGCTTAAACTGAGCCAAAAAATTTCCTATTTCCTTAGAGTCTATCAGCTTTACCAGATGGGGATAAATTAGAACTTATTATGAAGAACTTTCAAGCTGGTCTAATTATTCAAATCTGGAGACCCGTCTCCATCTCTCAGTGGCTATTTCTACAAAAAACTTATTTTTAGCCTTTTTAGTTTGGTGTGGTACACTGTTGTTTAGTTTTATAAAATCATATTCCCTTTTTCCTAAAGTGCTGTATGAAATGTGTTTTTAGACATGTATTCAAGTTTATCTTATTTGGTGGATTTCCCCACGCAGACAGAGTCATTGGAAACATCTGATATCTCACTGTATTCCATCTTTTACATATTTCACTGCTGCCAAATTGAAAATTATTTTGAAAAAGACTTTTAAATCCTAAACCCAGAAGCTTTTATATATTTTAAGTAATTTTAGTTATCACCTGCAGAGTTGATACTAAATTAACCCATAAGTAAATAAATTCAGCCATTAGAGAGATTTTACCCCAATTTTATGAATAATATATAAGAACATCAAATCAGATGCAAAATTTGAATCTTTTTGTAGCCTTTGGATCCATTGCTGTGGGTCAGCTATAATGTGTATATTTTGCAATATGGGAGTTATGTAATACGTATATTTTACAGGTAAATAATATGGTCTCTAACTATTATAGATATTAAATTAATTTATTAGGATGCTTTAAAAATATATTTTGTAAATGTATTTTACACCAACCTAAGAGTAAAGGAAACCTCTTTAAGGTAATATTGAAAATTATCTTGGAATAAAATATTCCTGTTTATTTGTTCTCCTGTGTTCTTCATTTTTGCAGGGCTATGTTTGAAGTAAACATGAAAGAAAGAGATGGTGGAAGTGTTACCATTACTAATTTGTCCTCCAAAGCAGTAAAAGCATTTCTTGATTATGCCTATACTGGAAAAACAAAGATAACAGATGATAATGTGGAAATGTTCTTCCAGTTGTCATCATTTCTTCAAGTTTCCTTCTTGTCCAAAGCTTGCAGTGACTTTTTAATAAAAAGTATTAATCTTGTGAATTGTTTACAGTTATTATCTATATCAGATAGCTATGGCTCTGCCCGTTTGTTTGATCATGCTTTATACTTTGTACAACATCACTTTTCTTTATTATTTAAATCCAGTGATTTCTTAGAGATGAATTTTGGAGTACTGCAAAAATGTCTGGAATCAGATGAATTAAATGTTCCTGAAGAAGAAACTGTATTGAAAGTTGTCCTTAGTTGGACTAAACATAACTTAGAATCAAGGCAAAAGCATCTGCCTTATTTGATTAAAAAAGTAAGATTATATCAGTTATCTGAGGAGACACTTCAAGATTGTTTACTCAATGAAGAGTGTTTACTCAAAAGCACAAACTGTTTTGACATAATCATAGATGCAATTAAGTGTGTGCAAGGTTCTGGGGGACTTTTCCCTGATGCTCGACCATCCACAACTGAAAAATACATATTTGTTCACAAAACTGAGGAAAATGGAGAAGATCAATATACATTTTGCTATAATATTAAAAGTGATTCATGGAAGATACTGCCACAATCACACCTGATTGATTTGCCAGGATCTAGTCTGTCTAGTTATGGGGAGAAAATATTCTTGACAGGCGGTTGCAAAGGGCCGTGTTGTAGAACAGTTCGGCTTCATATTGCAGAGTCATATCATGATGCCACTGATCAAACCTGGTGCTACTGTCCGGTCAAAAATGATTTTTTCCTGGTATCAACTATGAAAACACCAAGAACCATGCATACATCAGTTATGGCTCTCAACAGATTATTTGTCATAGGTGGAAAGACTAGAGGATCCCAGGACATTAGAAGTCTCTTAGATGTTGAATCTTACAACCCTCTTTCCAAAGAATGGATATCTGTTAGCCCATTACCCAGGGGCATATACTATCCTGAAGCAAGTGCATGCCAAAATGTAATTTATGTTCTTGGATCAGAGGTAGAGATTACAGATGCTTTTAACCCATCACTTGATTGCTTTTTTAAATACAATGCTACAACTGATCAGTGGTCTGAACTAGTAGCAGAGTTTGGGCAGTTTTTTCATGCAACACTAATTAAAGCTGTCCCAGTAAACTGCACACTGTATATATGTGACCTTTCCACTTATAAGGTTTATAGTTTTTGTCCAGATACTTGTGTTTGGAAGGGTGAAGGGTCTTTTGAGTGTGCAGGCTTCAACGCAGGTGCAGTTGGAATTGAAGATAAAATTTATATATTAGGTGGTGATTATGCACCAGATGAAATCACAGATGAAGTGCAGGTCTACCACAGCAGCAGGTCTGAGTGGGAAGAAGTTTCACCAATGCCAAGAGCCTTAACTGAATTTTACTGCCAGGTGATTCAGTTTAATAAATACAGGGACCCATGGTTTTCTAATCATTTCTAAAAGTATTGTGTGATTAGACATTCTAAAACTATTGCAGTTTTAGAAACCTGCAGTAAATTTATTAACCTTAATTATTGGTAAAATGGTCTTTACAGCTTAATAACATAAAATGCACCTTCTATGAGATAATTACTATGAATGTATACCATATATGAATTAGCAGTTCCCAGAAACTTAAAATACAAAATAAATTTTACCAAAAATTATATTATATTTAATTTAATCTTGGAGAGTCTAGAATATTACTATTTTCATATGTAAATAAAACTCAGGCTTTGATGTTTTGATTTTTAAAGTACTTTATCCATGAAACACTAGTTAAAAACAAATCAAACTTCACAGAATTGTACAGTTAAGATGGGAGAAATCTCTCTAGGTAAAAATTATTTATTTACACTGTATTATATGAAGTGAAAAATAAATTAGAGTCGAGAATCCTATCTTGTTACTACAGGTATAAGAGTTGTCGAATTCCTATTTTTTCTGATCACTGGTTAGCTGCTTTTAAGCCCTTTCTTTTCTTTCACCATTTTTTAGTCAGAACATTTTCTGAAATGCAGTGTATTTCCCCAGCCTTCTAAACTGTACACTAAACATGGTTTAACTCTTTTCATGATTCGACTCTTCGTTAAGAGCATAATGTACTGTGCTGTAATGCCCTAATGCCATTGGCAGTTACTGAAATGTCTTAAAATTTGCTGATTCTATTAGTTTTCAGTGTTAGTTGGTTTCAGTTTTTAGCAGTATTATACCTTATTTTCTGGCTCAAGCTCAGTAAATTAACATTTTGGATTTAAATAATCAGTTCTAAGTTATACCTGACCTGAGTTTATCTTGACATGTAACCCATTTAGTGAAGTTCTTGGTTTCTGGGATCGTAGTCCTAAAATACTTTTTCTGTATCATTGCCAGTTTCCAATGTAAGTGAGGATGTAGAAAGTCTGACCTCTAGATAAGTGGACCACTATTGTTGGCATTTCTTAAACTTTTACATGTCCAAATTTGAGTTACAATAAGAAATTTCAGCGTTTAAATTAGTACCATATCAGTTTTCTGTGATGATATATACCAACTGTAAAGTGCTGTGTATGTTTACTACTTCAGTAAATTATTCACAGTGAATTGTTTTCTAAATTTAAAAATATGACTAGGCTTTTGGTATTGATAGTAGTATTTGAAACTTGCGTCTTGTTAGATGTTTAATCATCTTTAACCCAAACAATGAAAGAGTGTTACTCATCCTTGTTTTCAGCTAAGATGATTCTGCCTTGTAAGAGGATATGTTTCTTTATCAGTTTTACAGATATAGGTATTTTAGGTTTTAAGATACCTGACTTATATCTCAGGTAATGTGCAGGTTGTATTTCTGTGGAATCAAATGTAGTTTCTCACACACTGTAGTAAATGTTAATCTGTTGTAAATGTACATATTCTTTAGAAGTGGAAATATACTTAAATGAAGGTCCTTTTATTTTACTATATAAATTTTTGCAATCATAAGTTTCAAATATATTTTTTAAAATAGAACAGAATATTAGACTGAATTATCATGCAATTCCAAAATCAGGGATTGTCTGTAATCAGATGACAGTTGCATAAAAAGTATTCTGTAGAATTGGTGGCTTCCTACCTTAGTTGGCTCTGCCCTTTCCTCTGTGTGTGTATTGTGTGTGTAAGAAAAAAAGAAAATTCAATGGAGGCTTTCTTTTACGTGTTACCTGGCATTCTGGAAACAAGTTATTTGAGAAAGGCCATAACACAGTGGGGACTAAATTGTTAACTTAAGCATATATAAACAAATATTTCCAGAAAGGGAGAACTAAAGCAATATAGAATCCATTCCTGATCTTGTTTCATTAATTTTATCTTGATTTCTACCATTCTTCTCATTGGCCATTGATTTCTGATGTTACTAGAAATATCCTTGTTATCAAGGCCTAGGTGGCTCCCTCTGCATTTGATTTAATACACTTTCTAACGCACAAGGCTTTCTGCTTTAGTTTCTACAATTGCTGCAGGTTACTTGTTAATCACTTTCACTTATTGCCATCCCTTTACATCTGTACCTGAGTGCTCTTCATCAGTTATAACTGCAAGAAAAGTAGTCTGTCTAGTCATAAAACCCCAAACTCTTCCTTTACTTACTGTTCTTTTTCCTTGGCACCATAGCAATCTGTGCTGGGCTTGGTTCTGTTAATAATTGATCTTGTTCTCTCTAATTTTGCATCATCTGGTAAAGGTAACAGTTTCATTTGATCTATCAAATGGTTGTTGAAAATGGTTCTGGGTGTTCAAAATCCTCAAGGAACCGAATCACATACACACATGGTCAGTGACTGAACTGGTATTATTGATATCTTTCCAATCTTGCCAATCACTGCAGCTTCACTAAGAGCCATATATATTATTCTGGCCTTACCCTCCATTCTGGATTTCTGACATGGAAATCTCAGTGATCTCTCAAGTCTATTCTCAGTACCCAGAAGGAGCCGTCTTTCCTGTCTGTAAGGTTAGGAAATAATATCCCTTTATTACTTCTTCCCTTAGTCTTTTTTTTTTTTCTTTAAAGTCTGCTTCCCTTTCATTATCATCCTTCAGCCAGTGCTGCAGTGTAAGATACAAAATAATTATGCTCATTATCCAGATTGCTTTCATTCTTGTGGAAAAATTCTAATTAACATTTCTAAATCCTTTATCATTTGTCCGGGTCCACTACATTTGGCTTATGCATGCAAAAAATTTCCAATATTGTAATGTCTTCTAAAATTGAAAGTAGGTATGTGTCACTATTAAATATAAAAAAGATTAAATTCAAATTTATACGAGATCAAAGTTAATGAACATTTTTAGAGCAATCTTCAAACTTGACTTACAATGTGGAGCACCTTTTGTTCATCTATTGCCTGTGAGACTAAGCAGTATGAAGAATATTTGCCTAATCAAAATTTACTGCATTCCCATAACACTCAACTCTGGTTTGGGGAGGGAAAGAGGTCTTTATCACAGCAGTATTCATTATATGTTACCCTTGAAAGCTAGAATATTATTTGAGAGCAACCACATCCTGCAACATGATTCAATTTTTCCCAGATACCAAGAAGAGCAATTGAATACATGTACAGGGTACCTAGCTCAAGGCATATGATTTGAAAATCAGAGTCAAGTATAGAGGGAGACATCTGTTTACCTTTTGAGATTTGGAAGCAATAAATGTAATGATTAAACATATTGTTGAATACATGATATTACTTTTAGATCATCATTCTCAGTTTAATTGGATCCAATGTTTGGAAACTCGTATGTCTAGAATTAAATGTGTTAAGACTCAAAAATGTCTTCCAATGGGCAGCTCTTGAGAGCAACCTAAAAACAAAAGCTGAAATTTATAAGGAAGGAGATTTCTGTTCAACATAAGAAACAATTTTACTCCACTTTATAAAGCCATATTTAGAATAAGACTAGTTATCAAAGACTGTGGCATATGGCAGATAGATGATTAGCCCAAATAAATTCCTACACAGGAGTACACAACCAAAGATTTCTACATTCTATTTACACATTTTGATCTTAATAGTTTTCTGACTCTTGACTAATTTCTTCCTCCTTCAGTTTATTTAGCGTTTAGGCATTCTGAGTAACTTGATTTCAATGATTCTGCATACTCAAGATTTCAATAAGACATGAATCTTAAAATTACATCATTTTAGGAGCATTCTTGTTGAAGGAAACTTGTTCTTTTTTCTTTTTTTTTAATCACTCAGGAAGAAGTCTGTAAAGGGTGCTGACATTTATAGTGAGCTGCTAATAGGGATTTTTCCTTCTGTCTACTGTAAGTGCACATTTGTTTTATAGTGAATAGAAGCTGAAAGACCAGTACCTAAATTTCTCCTGAATTGTTCTTATTTCACTGCAAATGTAGCTATATAGCTAAATGTAATGATTCTAATTAAAGATTATGCGATTTGAAAGAATATCTTTACATTTTAAAAATCTATATATGTTTATAAATTATATTTGATGGCACTATGATGCTTAATCAAATTTAATCTATAAATAGGGAATTTAATCACAGTATGATATTACACACTAATCAAAAGATAACTTTTCTAAATCATAGATTCATATTCAAACTTGAAAATAACCTTAGAATCTAATACAGTTTCCAACCTTGTATAGAAAGCCCCTGTAAATTCTAAAATACCCTTGACAGATGATTTTTTTTTCAAAATCTAATTCAGTTCTTTCAGGGTAAAGAGCTCACTACCTCCATTTTTGAACAGTTCTGTTAGAAAGTTCTTCCTACCATTGAAAGCAACTCTGCCTCCCTGTAATAACTTTCAATCCCTGGTCCTAGGTTGCTGTCTCCAAGTATTGGAAACAGCATGTCTTCCATTCCTCTAAAATCAAGTCCTCACTTTCCTTCTTGTTCAAATGCTTAACACTTTAAAACTTGCCACAATGGCCAGGATTACATGCCTTCACCTTGTACAGTTGCCTCAGAGAGTCTATCCTAGCTCTATTGCTTTTTTGGTGTGTTGAGCATAACCAGCATTGCAGAATCTCTTGATAATGCAATCATCTCATTCCCTTAACCAGTTCTCTAGCTCTTATAAATCCAATTTCGGCTAGAGCCTTGCTGTATCTCTCTCCTTCTACCCCCTGTCAACATAATCACAAACATATACTTTCTGAGAGAGGAATTCTAAAGCCAAATTTTAGTGTCTTTTGATCATTTGTCATTGGATATGGTTTTCAGAATTTTAAAAGCATTTCTAAAAGAGACCCTAAAAAGTATACAAAAAATAGAAACCAAAGCAGTCACATCCTTGGTAGTTAATGAAGGGACAGTTTGCTCACAAATGAATAAAAACAATTTGCTCACAAATGAAAAAAACATTATGGTAACAATCTAAGTTTGGAGATTCATCTGTGCGGATTGTTCAGTTGGATAGAGCATGATAATTCCATAAAACAATGCCATTATTAAATAACTCTATAGGTCAGTTAGCTTTATTCGTCTCACTAACTTTGACAACACTCTTAGTCATATCTAACTAGCTCAACAAATTATGCTATTGGTTCCAAGGGTAACAAGGTTGCTGGAATAACTCCGAGTACATTCTCTGAGTATCACATTGTGGTGTAAATATTTCTTTACATGTCTGACTTCCTTATTTAATTGGAAACTCTTAGGAATAGGGACATATATTTATCACTTCTGGACCTAGCAATTAGCACAGTGCTTGCATATAATAAGGCATTTAATAAACTAACATTCTGTTAAGCCAATATATGAAGCAAAATTTATTATAGTTATATTGTTATTGAATGGGTTCAATATAAATGTACATTTTGCAATTTATTTTCATGTACAAAAGAAATTAATTTACATTAGGATTTTACATTTAAGAATTCTTCACATTGTACTTTAGTTATCTACTAATGTATGTGTTAATTCTTTTGTAGTATTTGATATCTTGCTCATGTTCAAAGTCTGGGCTAGGTAATTTATACAACTTTTTGTTAGTATATGTTGTATATTAATTTTTTTTAGTATATGGAAAAGTTAATAATGAAGTATTTTTTATTTGAGAATGAAATTGCATTACACAGCACATTGCCCTCATTTGGAGAACATGTATAGTTGGTTGTATAGTTGTATAGTATATGTATATTTGGTTCTTGAAAGTGAAATTATACTTTAAAATAATTTATTTCCTTAATTTTTTAGTGCTTGAGATTATTCTCTGAATTTTAATTATAATATTTAATTCTGTGTTTCCTTTCAAATGCAATAATAGATAAGACAATGACTGAAAGTTTCATTAGTAAACATGCAACACCCATTTCTCCTACAAGAGCATAATAGCTCTAGTGACTTTTTTCCCACTTGGGGAGACTGTTCAAAGCTACTTACATTGCATACTTAGGTGATTTACTTCATTTCCTCTTAGTAGAATATGGGCTTTTGCCATATGCTATGAGACATAAAATCAGCATTTTTGCAGGTCCATGTTAACCATATTAACATGTAGTAAAACATTTCAATTATATAAAATAATTATTAATGTATTAAAGTGTATCTCAGAAAAGAATATATATATTCTGTTTGTATTTATTGTTATTAGAAATAAAAAAGGTGGATGCTAAAGCTTTCATTTTCTTGCCACCCGCTTCCCCAGATGCTCTGAGTAGCTCTAATGAGTCTCAGAATTCCTGAGAGAGTAGTGGTGGTGGGGGGTTACTGTCAGAAGGGGCTCTGTAGCTATGATCACATATCCAGCAACATAGACTTCAAGGTGGACATCCTGGTCTGAACAAATAGAATACAGCTAGATCTCAAATGAGTCATAGGTGGGGAGAGACCTCGAGGTTCTGACTGAACTAACAAAGAACAGACTAAATGTCCATGAGCCACAAATGAAAGCAGTAGAAGCTAGCTGAAGGTACAGGGTCAGGCACTGTCCAACCCTGCTTCACTGGACATCAGCCTCACAAGAATCAGCCAGCTGCCAGGGTATAAGCCTTGTTCCTACCTCATGTGTCCAAATGCTCGGGGGAAGCTAGTGAAGGGGTCCAGATCCTGAGAGACTAAGCCGTACCATAAAAAGACTTTTAAAATGTTTACGTTGGACATTTGCTCTCAATTCCAGTTCGTATAATTTTTCCTCTTTCTGGACAGGCCCACTTGCTATCATGTTTCTGGTTTTCCCATGCAATGAGTTGTGATTTACTAAACAACCTTGGAGCCCAAGCCCTCTTCTGGACTACTGCTCAGGCTGAAACAGAGTTCATCTTTGAAAACCCAACCCTTAAAAAATCAACTGTCCCTATCCCACATGCTTGCATAAGCCTAGTTACTTTCTCTGAATTTCTTAGGCTTTCTTAGCAAATCCTTGGTCCCACCTTATTGCTCCAGACTTAACCTTTATTACCTCCAATTCTCCATGTGCTTCAGATTTCTGTAGTTTACTTTGCCATCAAATATTGACTCATCACCTTCTCTTTAATCCCCCTAGACAGAAGCCTTTAACAAAGTTAATTTAAAATGTAAGGATATTGTAGGGAATTTACCTGTTACCAGGTTGTTGGGGATGCTCCCCTCAAAGGAGAAGTCTCCTCTCTTGGTGAACATTTTAACACTTGCTAGCTTTCCTCTCAAGTCATTAAAAAGAAATGTTAATAATCTCGGTCTGATGCATTGGCATTTGAAGTTCTTTCCCTAAATTCTGAACTGCCTGAATTTGTCCCTTTCTCCCCACTACAGGAGAAAAGCCCCTTAATGACAAAATTTAATCTCCATATTCACAGAAAATAAGTTGCAAAACCCATTTAAACTAGCAGTTTGTCCCCTTTCCAACCACTAAGTAACTAAGAGTTAATATTGTGCTACAGGCTCTTATGCAGTTACGGTATGTTACAAATATGTTTTGTCAAAAACTATTTGTAGGGCTTCCCTGGTGGCGCAGTGGTTGAGAGTCTGCCTACCGATGCAGGGGACATAGGTTCGTGCCCCGGTCCGGGAAGATCCCACATGCCACGGAACGGCTAGGCCCGTGAGCCATGGCCGCTGAGCCTGCGCGTCCGGAGGCTGTGCTCCACAACAGAAGAGGCCACAAACTATTTGTAGCAATTTAGCCAATATACAGATTTTAATAGATTTATATGTGTATTTTTCAAAGAAAATAATAATCCTAAAAAGTAATTATTCTTTTCACTATGAATATGGAGTTTCAAAATAATGTTTATAAAGTGTTTTGAGGTTTTTGAAACTACAAAATATCGAATTTTTAGGCAATGTGGCACTAAACCAATCTACCTAATGAACATTAATTAATCAAAACTTCAGGTTATTTTAATTATTTTTATTTATGTTTATAAAACCCATGTTTCCAGGATAAAGTTTTTTTGCACTTATTAAATTTTGCAATTCTAAAGACTTCTATAAAGCTTAATGAAACTAATCCCAAGATAGCAAACTTAAAATTCATGAAAAACTTAAGAAATTTGTGGGACCTATCTTAAAATAGAATTTAAGCATAAATATTGAACAGATCATCCTAGTATTTACAGTGTTAGATATCACTGGACCTGATAAATATTTTTGCATTTCTTCCAAGTTCAGGGCTTGTTTAAACTGATTTTGCTCTAGTAGTCATTAGTGAATCTTCCATGGGAAGTTATTTACCCTTACCTAACCTTGACCAAAACATATGGTGCAAAATTAGTTTAAAATTTTCAATCAAGAAAAGCCTTTCTCTGGGGCCTTTTCAGATTTAAAAATCCAATTAGCTTAATTTTTTCCTTTTAGAGATTAACCACACTTTTATGCTATGAAACATTAATTGGAATTCAAGCTATAGCTCTTTTTTAAACAAACTTTCAACAAATCAGTAAATTTTTTCTTTTACAAATAGTATTCACCTTGTATCTATTCCTGAAGGAGTAAAATATACCACAATATTCTTCCATTTAAATACAATTCACACTTCTCTTACAAGCACAAATTAATGAGCACTCTTGTTTCTAGGAATTTTCACAAAGAGAATTATTCAGTAGTTCAAAGCATCTAAATTTCTTCCCTTGATAAATGAAGTATTGAAGCTCTAACCAATAATTATTTTTATGGGATGTCTACCCAGGAATATATGTGTCAGGCAGTATTGCTTAAACTTGCTTCGAAAAACATATCTGGGAGTCTGTTAAAAATACTGAATCCAGGACCTTACTCGTAGGGATTTTCAGTTAGTAAGTCTAATAGATTCGGGTCCTAGGAACTAATATTTTTAACAAGCGCTGCAAAATATTCTTATCAGTAAGCAGGCCTGGAAACATACTGGGGTAGAGATTGAGAGCCCAGCTCTCAAGGCAGGCAGGTCTGGGTTTATATCTCAGATCCACCACAGAGTGGTTTAAGCTGTATAAGCTTGAGCAAGTTACTTAAACATTCTGTGCCCCCAGGTTTTTTACTGGCAAAATTTAGATAATAGTTGTACCTCCCACAAAATGTTGTTGTGAGAATTAGATCAAATAATGCAGGTGACATGCTTGGCAATAGGAGATGTTCGATAAATGTCTTTTGTCTCCTCTTTTTTCATGTTTGATTTCAGCAGAAGCCATCTTCCCCTAACTCTCCAACATGCTACCACAGCCTTACATTCTACAATTAGAGATAAAATTTTAAATCTGAAAAGTACCCAAATCTACCTTGGCAGAGGGAATTGATGGGACAAAGTAAAACTTTGCCTAATACACAGTTTAGCTTTGACTTGGCCCTAACCATTCCCTCTTAGGCTCAACCGTGAGTATCTCATTTATTAATTTATTCATTTAACGACCATTTCTTGAGTTCCTAATGTGTGTCAGTATACTAGGCTTGAGGGTACAATAGCAAGAAAATCAGATGTGTTCCCTATTCTCCTTGGACTCACTAAGTATTCTGCTGCTTCTGCAAGTCCCTCCAGATTTGTTTTGCCTGATCTCTATTGATAACAAACACTTTCAGTTTGGCCCCATTTTTGTTTTCCACTCTCTCTTTCAGGGCCTTGTGCCTTAGTAAGTTCTTTGGCTTCCATATCTGCTCTGCCCAGATGAGAATTCCCTTTTTCTCCTTGGCCCACATCTCTCAAGTTCAGCAGTGGCTCCTGTGGCTGATGCCAGATGGAGAATGAAGCCCAGATCTCCTGTATACACATGAGCAGAGGGTCAGACAACCAGATTACAGAATCTAAAGCAGTCATAAAATGGGTGAGAGCTCTTAGAAGTCTACAAGGAATTTCCAATCTATTGAATGTTTTATTTTCACAAACTGAAATGTAGAAGAATGTATAAATCTTTGAACACAATTCAAAAAGTTTTTTCTCATTCGTTTCCCACCCTGGTATATGTATTCAGCCCTATGTAACATGTCATGTTGACAAACTCTCATATATCATGCAGAGTACTATTTTAATATTTTTTCACCTGGTAAATTAAGATTACCATTTCTCACCAGTTCCCCAAGCATTCAGTTTCCTCCTCACCGAAATAACACAGACTTAAGAAAATGTGCAGAGGTCAGCTTATTGATATTTAGAAATACAAAATGAGGATGGTCAGTCATGAAAAATTGCACTTATGTATAATGATCCCTCTCATTAATAATTTGAGTCCACCTCGATCTTGCAAATGTAATTAATGCAGCATCAGGGGAGTAAACGAAAGCAGAGGCAAGTAGTATAAATTCCATGTGACCAGGAATACTGATGATAAAATGCAGTCAGGACCTCAGTAGTAAGCAGAGGGCTAAAGGATAGAAACTAGTGATTGTATAAGAAGAGTTAGATCAGCAGCTGCTGTAAGTTGTCATTCCTCAACCCTGTTCTGCTCAGCCAACATCCCTAGCCTTAAGTGGGCTACACTTACATATGGCCAGGAGTTATGACAATCTATGTCTTTGAGTGGGGGAAAAAAGGCAGAAGGATATCTTATGGGAAGTAGGAGGGGTCTGGACTTACAAGTTTTGTTGAGTCCAAAGAATAGACACTCAAATCCAGTGGCTGGGGCCCAGATTTCCTTGTTATAAACTTCCATTGTATCATAGAGATCTCTCTGAACAGGGGTGAGAAGCTTGCACATGAAGACCCTAATGCTTAATAAATGAAAATTGTTCTTTCTACTTTGAGTGCCTCAATTTATTTAGCTGGGCCTAGGTGCAGTCCACACTTCTGCAGAATAACAGTGTCATAGTTTGAATGGAAAAGCACATGGCATTAAGGTGTCACATAAAAAAGGCCAGCTGGGACTTCCCTGGTGGCGCAGTGGTTGAGAGTCTGCCCGCCGATGCAGGGGACACGGGTTTGTGCCCCGGTCCGGGAAGATCCCACATGCCGCAGAGTGGCTGGGCCTGTGAGCCGTGGCCGCTGAGCCTGCGCATCCGGATCTTGTGCTCTGCAATGGGAGAGGCCACAGCAGTGAGAGGCCCGTGTACCGCAAAAAAAAAAAAGGCCAGCTGGCTACCCCAGACAGGTCCTCATAGGATGGCAGGACTTTTCTGCCACCATGTCTATATCAGTTACCTATTGCTACATAAAAAACTACCTCAAATCTAATGGCTTAAACAATCCTATTGCTCATGATTCTATAGGTCAGGAATTTGGGCAGGGCTCAGAAGGGGCATCTTATCTTTGTTCTACATGGGCTGGATAAATTCACATAGGGATGGAGGCCTCACACATCTGGTACCTTTGTGCTAGCAGTCAATGGGACAGCTCAGTTCTCTTCCCTGGGGCTTCTCTGTGTAGTCTCTTTCCTCTAGGGCTGCACTAATATGGTAAGCACTATCCACATGTGGCTGTTTACATCAAAAATTATATTAATCAAAATGTTTTAAAATTAAAAATGTAGTTTAAAATTACAAGTCACACTTCAAGTACTCAGTAGTTATGTGTGGCTAGTGGATGCCACATTGGACAATATAGAGTATTTTTTCCATCATAGCAGAAATTTCTGTTAGAAAGCACTGCTCTAGGGCCTTTCTCTCCATGTGGCTCCAGCAGGATAGCCTGAACTTCTTTCTATGGTACCTGGCTTCTCTCTAACCTAGCTATGACAGCATAGCTACGGAGCCTCAAGACATGGGCTCAGACGTCCCAGACACCACTTCTATATTCTATTGGTCAGGGCAATTCACAAAACAACACAGATTTAAGAGGTGGGAAATAGACACCATAGCACATAGCAAAGACATATTGTAAAGGGTACAGAGACAAAGAGGTATGATTTATTGCGTGTCATTTCTAACAATCTACCAACATATCAAATCCAATTCTGAGTTCTCTCTAGAAAGTACTCACAGGTCAGAATCTGGACTCTTTTGAGCCTCTTCTCTCTTTACTCACATTCTCTGCACTATTTTTGGCAGCTGTATTCCCTCAGACCTCTGCTTCTATATCCTCTCTTTCTCCCTTACCATTGCAAGATAAAATTACATCATATGGTAAAAATTGCTTAAATTCCATTGTCAAAGTTTATGATCACTGCCATGCTTACATGGCATGCTCAAATCCTTTGCCCCTCTCTTGCTTTGTCATACTTACTTCACAAAATCAAAACTGAAGTGATCTGATGAGAACTTCTATAAATTCCCACCACCAACCACATCTACCCACCTCCTGGCATCTTTGTTCATATACTCAGCATTCCCCCTCTTTACAATAGATGAACTGTTCTTGTGGACACTCCCTGCTTGTGAGTAGATCAAATCCCCTCTCACTTCAACAATTCTTCCCCCTTTCTCCTTCAGCATCCCCATTTTCATGCATCATTTCCACCAGCATACAAACATGTTGATTCCATATACCTTCCAGCAACTGCCCCATTTCAACTGCATCCATTTTTTCATCTTTCTTCTCTGAGGTTTTTGCCAATCATTTCACCAAAGCTGCTTTTGTTAAGGCCATCAGTGGCTGCATGATACTTCTTGATACCTGAATTATCAGCAGCTTTTTATCCAGTTCATCACTCCCTCCTCCTCGATATACTTTGCTCATGGGGCTTCCAGAATTCCACCCTGTTCTGGCTTTCTTTTTGCCTAACTCCACCTCAGTCTCCTATGCTTCTTCCTTCTCTTCTCCCACATCTCCTAATGTTAGAGTGCCCCAGAGATCAGCTCTTAAGACTTCTTTTCTTTTCCATCTACACTAACTCCCTGGGCAATCCTATCCAACAGCAAGGACTTAAATTCTATCCATTTTGTTGTCAAATCCAAGTTCCTATGCACAACACACAGTGATGCCAAACAAACTGAAATGTTTGGAGCAGAAAGGTATATTGCAAGGACCAAGCAAGGAGTATAGGATGCTCATACTCAAAAGATCTGAACACCCCAATGGATTTCAGGGAAGCGTTTTTTTTTGTTTTTTGTGGTACGCGGGCCTCTCACTGTCGTGGCCTCTCCCGTTGTGGAGCAACAGGCTCCGGACGCGCAGGCTCAGTGTCCATGGCTCACGGGCCTAGCCGCTCCGTGGCATGTGGGAGCTTTCTGGACCGGGGCACGAACCGATAACCCCTGCATTGGCAGGCAGACTCTCAACCACTGCGCCACCAGGGAAGCCCCAGGGAAGCGTTTTTAAAGACAAGGTGAGGGAGAGAGTCGCAGGGTACATGATCATCTCATGCACAGTTCTTTAACTGGTTGATGGTGAAGTCACAGTGTTCTGTCATAAGGGTTAACATCATTAATCCTCAGGTTCAGCTGGTCTGGAGGCTATATGCTGGTGGAGATCATGCAGTTAGCTTTTATTCATCTGGTAGGGGGTTCATTATCTGGAAAACAACTTGGGAATGTGCATCAGACTCTGTTATCTATGTCCTTCAGGGAGAAAATAAAGATTCTGTGACTCAGTTATATGGCTGATCTATTGTTTAAGTTGTTACCAGTTCTCCTGGCCCAACTGCCATTTTTTGTTATTACATATTCACAATCTTTCAATCAGAAATTCTTGAACCAGCCTTTTGTGATTCAGGGGAGGCCTGGGAGACTAAAGGTTTTCTACAAATGAGAGGCAGGAAGAGGACATGGGGGCAGGGGAGGTCTGTACCAGAAAGGGCCCAAAGATTCCTGCTTGGTTACACATTTGTTGATGACTTCCAAATGTATAGTTCTAATCGACATGTATCTCAAAATTCCTACAAACTATCTCTTTTTTAAAAAATTTTTAAATTTTATTTTATTAATTTTTTAATACAGCAGGTTCTTATTAGTCATCAATTTTATACACATCAGTGTATACATGTCAATCCCACTTGCCCAATTCAGCACACCACCATCCCCACCGCCCCGCAGCTTTCCCCCCTTGTTGCCCATACGTTTGTTCTCTACATCTGTGTCTCAACTTCTGCCCTGCAAACCGGTTCATCTGTACCATTTTTCTAGGTTCCACATACATGTGTTAATATACGATATTTGTTTTTTCTCTTTCTGACTTACTTCACTCTGTATGACAGTCTCTAGATCCATCCACATCTCAACAAATGACCCAATTTCGTTCCTTTTTATGGCTGAGCAAACTATCAGCAAAATATACAATATTCACCAAAAACTTAAGGTTTCCAAAACTAAACTACTATACTCTCTTACAGCTCTGTAATGGCATCTCTACCCTATTTCCTCAGGACAAAGTTTTTTGTTGTTTTTTTCTTTTTTCCTTTTATACTTCAAGTATACTTGATTGTGTTAGTTTCAGGTGTACAAAAAAGTGATTCAGTTACAAATATTTTTTGCTTGTTTGTTGTTTTTGTTTGTTTGTTGTGTTTAGGTAAGAATTGGATTTATTTAGAGAGAAACACACTCCACAGACAGTGTGAACCATCTCAGAAGGTGAGAGGCATAGTTAGTTTTTATGAGTTGGGTAATTTCATAGGCTAATGAGTAGGAGGGCTATTCCAATAATTTGGGGGAAGGGCATGGATTTCCAGGAATTGGGCCACCGCCCACTTTTTGGCCTTTTATGGTTAGCCTCTGAACTGTCATGGCACCTGTGGGTGTGTCATTTAGCATGTTAATGTATTACAATGAATGTATAATGAGGCTCAAGGTCTACTGGAAGTCAAATCTTCCACCATCTTGGACCTAGTTGGTTCTAACCAGTTTCTGTAATGTCCTATGGCTATGTCATTCTTTTAAAGGTTGTGCCCTGCCTCCTCTCCTCCTGTTTCATCCTCCCCTCAGAGATTTTACTCCCATAATCTTATGGGAAGCAGAGGGGCAAAGGTCCATCTTCTGTAACAGCTGAGTAGGGGTGTTGACCCTGCCTGTCAGGGAGTAAAAATCTCTGGATGCCTGACCTAGGTGTCCCAGGGGCAGGAGAGCTATTTGTTTTAAGTTGGTATGGGCTGGAGCCCTCTCATAGCCATCATCTTGATGTGGAACTGTTGTAACTGTTTCCTTGGCCTTCCTATGAATCTTCTTGATGATGAAACACTTTTTGTAACAGCATCAGAGTAAAAGATAACTATCTATAAATGACAAAAGACTTAAAAGGCACTGTTAAACATCTGATTACAGTGTAATTGATGAACTTGGTTACAATAACCAAAATTACAAATGACTACATTAACATACCAAATAATCCTAGTTAATTTAGTATTTTTCTTCCTGCTGATAAACTCTGTAACAGGAATAACATAAACTTGAACTTCAGTAAACCTAGGTACTACAGAAGTATTATATTTAACACTGAAAACTCTAAAGATATGTCTGTATTAATCAAACCAACAAGCTTAAGGCAGCTTTAATAGCAGATATTAATTTAATGTTGAATATTTCCTAGATCACTTGAACCCAAAATTCATTTTGGCTGGTTATCTTCATATTTATGGTATTTGTATGAGCACTTAAGTTCCTTTAAGCCAATTAAATAGAGCTCTTTTTTTTTTTATTTTTATTTTTTTTGCGGTACGCGGGCCTCTCACTGTTGTGGCCTCTCCCATTGCGGAGCACAGGCTCCGGACGCGCAGGCTCAGCGGCCATGGCTCACGGGCCCAGCCGCTCCGCGGCCTGTGGGATCTTCCCGGACCGGGGCATGAACCCGTGTCCCCTGCATTGGCAGACGGACTCTCAACCACTGCGCCACCAGGGAAGCCCAAATAGAGCTCTTTTATGAATTAATTTTGGCAATATCATACATCTGCAACACACATACAGATACATAAAAGCACACAAGCAAACAGAGACCTCATAGTTCGCATTTCAGAATTTCAGCCATGAATCAGGCACAACAACATAAAATCCATCAGTTACAAGGGGTTGGATTCAAATTGGTCTTCTGGCAAATGGAGCAAATCAAGGTTACATGTCTAGATGGCTAAACACTTTTTACTAATGTTTATAAAAAGACACTTAGGATTTCTATTTATCCAAATACTAAATTACTTTACCCATTTTTTCAAATTTTGCATTTTAAAAAGATGGTGGACGTAAGGGTTACTAGAGATGACCAGGTAGAACATTTGCATCTCAAAGGCACAGGCAAATTCCTCCTAGGATGACTTTGTTCCCTTGAGGCCAGAAAAATATTTTTTCTTCTTTTTCTTCTTTCTCAAAGAATTGGGTAGCCACCTCAATGATATCAAAAGACTGACACACCCATTTCACCGGTGTTGTGAGGTTTTACTTTCCCTCAAAATTCCTATCAGGCTCTGAATATCATCTATGGTTAGTTTAGTTAGACCAGTGGCCTCCCATTTTAGTAATCTATTTACAAACCCTTTCAAGGATCTTCCTGGTTAAAGAAATTTGTGCCTTATATGTAGACAGTCTATAACCCTTTTTAACTTAATAACCACCAACTGGATATCTTTGGCCAAGCCCAGAACCTCGATATTCCACACTCCAGGGTCTACTAAGGCTTCTATTTCAGCTCCAGATTCAATCTGTTCCTTTCCACTTTCTGTTAGAATCATTTGGTGATGAAGGTGGTTACCTTGCCCCTAGAGAAACAGAATGGCCCCTAGCTTAGGTAATAAATCTCTTCCCATTAAAGGGATGGGACAATCAGGCACAAACAGAAAGGAATGTAAAAACAACTGGCCATTGATGTTGCACAAAAGGGGTTCCAGGAAAGTGTGCCCCTGCCTCTTCCCTGACACCCCCATTATATACTCCTTATGATTGCTAAGTTTTCCAGTCTTTTTGATTAAGACTGGAAAGGTTGCAATGGCATATATAAAAAATTTTATCAAGTGGACCACCACATCAATGACCACCCAAAGCTCGACATTAGTTATGTAGATGGTATTTCTAGACAGAGTCATTTTTGGGCTCTGGCCACTTCAGTCTTCTGATTGTAAAACCATCAATGGCCAAGGGACCCCCATTGCTCTCTGGCATCTGGGGCATTCCCTCTTTCAATGCCCTAGCTGTTTGCAAAGGGTGCATTGATCACAATCCTTCCTCCATTGTCCCTTTTGTCCACACAGGGTACACTGGTCCTGTCTGGGTACCCATGGGTCTAGTGGTCCACCAGGGCCAGATTGGCCCAGAAAAGCTGACCCCCACCCCCACCACTGGTGGTCTCTGAGAGGACAAAGCCACTGCAATCATTTGGGCCTTTTGCATATTTCTCTGGGTGCGTTCAGTCTTTTTGGTCATATCCCTATTATTGAAAACCAAATAAGCCAATTGGAGCAAATCATTCATCAGAGTCTGAGGAGCAGCAGTTGCTTTCTGAATTTTGTGCCTGATGCCTGGGGTACACTGGGCTATGAAATGCATAGCCAAAAGGGCCTGTCCCTCTGGGGAGGAGGGATCTACATTTGTATACTTCCTAAAGACCTCCACTAGTCTCCCTTGGAAGACTGCAGGATTTTCATCCTGTCCCTGTTGGACCTCTTTCGCTTTTTCATAATTAACATGTTTTACTGTAAGTTTCTTCATAAGCTCTATTAAACAGGTGATCATATGGTCCTGTCTATACCTATCAATAGAATTCACCTGGTAATTCCGTTGTGAGTTCACCTTGGGACAGTGTTGTTCCCCACCTGGTGTACTGCATGGCCCCATAGGGTGGGTCTGTTAAAATGTCCTCTGTGTCTTTCCTAGAGTTATCCCTCTGAACTACACATGACTTAGTTTTTAGGGGGGTCCATTGCCTAAATACAAGGCCATGAAAATTTGAACATATGGTACCTCACTCCATTTAAATTTCCTAACTCAGATTGTGGCCAAACCTGATTACATAACCTAATAAGTTTTTTCCTTTTTAATTCCTGTTGTCACAATTTTTCTCAGTCTTGGAATGTGTGGCCCAGGGGGGTATTGGTTGGGAATGATGCAACATGATCCATTTCAGACCCAAGCCTGAGGTGATGTCTCTAAATCCCATGCTATCCAAAATTCCA
This sequence comes from Monodon monoceros, assembly GCF_005190385.1. Classification (NCBI taxonomy): domain Eukaryota; kingdom Metazoa; phylum Chordata; class Mammalia; order Artiodactyla; family Monodontidae; genus Monodon; species Monodon monoceros. Next base: position 25,965,614 of record NW_021703784.1, read on the forward strand.
CTTTCATGACAAAACCCACCAGGAAATTTGGTCAAGATTGGCACTTAGTATTTTAGATGCTACCCCTTCCAAAGTAGTCTCCCAACCAGGTGATAGTGCCCCAAAAGTTGATGCAAACAAATGTATAGAAGGTGGCCCCAAAAGGATTGACAATGAGTGGGAGTTGGTCTAGCTATAAGTGGGAAATAAAGGGTCAGCACTTATCAATAAAAAGTACTCTTGGCAGCCACACAGGGCTTCTGGGGTTTAGAAAAGAAAGAAAGAAAGAAAGAAAGAAGGAAATGGTACAGACATGAATATAGAATGTAGGAGAAAAACCTCAGAGTCAAGACGAGTATAGATTATCAAATCCTGCAACAACAATTCTGTCCTGGACCTGCTGTTGTATGTGCATAAGCATAGCCATTCCACACCATCTTTCTATAGCAAACCATGCCAGTTGCCATCATTCCCCTGGTCTGGACCTAGGTTCCCGATAAGAGTCCCAAAACATTTGGGGTTGACCAGCCTGACAAACATAGGCAAACATTGGCAGAGCAGCCTCCCTGGTACAGCTGGCTCAGTGTCCCTTCTAACATGTCAGCTGAAACCGTGCACCTCAGATTGGGCTTTAACCCACGTGCAGGGACTAGAACCCAGCCAGAACCCACTCTCTTTTAATTGAGATCACACACTGTCTCAGGACTTAATGAAGCTCAGGTTATTTATGTCTAATCACAGAAAGAATTAAGTGAGAGATAAAGTGTAGGTAAAAAGTGGATTTATTTAGAGAGAAACACACTCCACAGAGTGTAGGCCATCCCAGAAGGTGAGAGGAGATAAATATATATATATATATATGAAAGAATATATATATTCTTTTTCATATTCTTTTCAATTATAGCTTATTATATGATATTGAACATAGTTCCCTGAGTAGGTCCTTGATGTTTATGTATTTTATATATAGTAGTGTGTATCTGTTCATCCTAACTACCTAATATATCCCTCACCCGCTTTCCCCTTTGGTAACCATCATTGTTTTCTGTGTTTGTGAGTCTATTTCTGTTTTGTAAAAACGTTCATTTGTATCAATTTTTTGGATTCCTCATATAAGTGATATCATATGATATTTGTCTCTCTGTGTTTGACTTACTTCACTTAGTATGATAATCTCTAGGTCGATCCATGTTGCTGCAAATGGCATTGTTTCATTCCTTTTTATGGCTGAGTAATATTCCATTATATATATATATACATATATATATATATATATAAACATATGTGTGTGTGTGTGTATATATATATATATATATATATATATATATATATATATGTATATATACCACATCTTCTTTATCCATTCCTTTGTTGAAGGACATTTAGGTTGCTTCCATGTCTTGGCTATTGTAAATAGTGCTAAAATGAACACTGGGGTGCATGTATCCAATTTTTTTAAAAAAATCTTTATTGGAATGTAATTGCTTCACAATGCTGTGTTAGTTTCTGTTGTACAACAAAGTGAATCAGCCATATGCATAAATATATCCCCATATTCCCTCTCTCTTAAGCCTCCTGCTCACCCTCCCTATCCCACCCCTCTAGGTAGTCGCAAAGCACCACTGATTGCCCTGTGCTATGCTGCTGCTTCTCACCAGCTATCTCTTTTACATTTGGTAAGGTATATATGTCGATGCTATTCTCACATCATCCCAGCTTCCCACCCACCACCCATGTCCTCAAGTCCATTCTCTATGTCTGCATCCTTATTCCTGCCCTGCAAATAGGTTCATCTGTACCATTTTTCTAGATTCCACATATATGTGTTAATATAGGATATTTGTTTTTCTCTTCCTGACTTAATTCACTCTGTATGACAGTCTCTAAGTCCATCCACATCTCTACAAATGACTCAGTTTCATTCTTTTTTATGGCTGAGTAATATTCCATTGTATATACATGCCACATCTTCTTTATCCATTCACCTGTCATTGTAAATAGTGCAGCAGTGAACATTGTGGTACATGTCTCTTTTTGAATTATGGTCTTCTCAGGGTATATGCCCAGTAGTGGGATTGCTGGTTCATATGGTAGTTCAATTTTTATTTTTTAAGGAACCTCCATACTGTTCTTCATAGTTGTTGTATCAATTTACATTGCCACCAAGAGTACAGGAAGTTTCCCTTTTCACCACACCCTCTCCAACATTTACTGTTTCTAGATTTTTTGATAATGGCCATTCTGACCAGTGTGAGGTGGTACCTCACTGTAGTTTTGATTTGCATTTCTCTACTAATTAGTGATGTTGAGCATCTTTTCATGTGCCCCTTGGCCATCTCTATGTCTTCTTTGGTGAAATGTCTATTTAGGTCTTCTGCCCATATTTTAATGGGGTTGTTTGCTTTTTTGATATTAAGCTCCATGAGCTGTTTGTATATTTTGGAGATTAATCCTTTGTTGTTTCATTTGCAAATATTTTCTCCCATTCTGAGGGCTGTCTTTTGGTCTTGTTTATGGTTTCTTTTGCTGTGCAAAAGCTTTTAAGTTTAATTAGGTCTCATTTGTTTATTTTCATTACTCTGAGAAGTGGGTCAGAAAAGATCTTGCTGTGGTTTATGTCAAAGAGCGGTTTTCCTATGTTTTCCTCTGTAGTGTCCAGTGTTACATTTAGGTCTTTAATCCATTTGGTGTTTATTTTTGTATATGGTGTTAGGTGGTGTTCTAATTTCATTCTTTTACATGTAGCTGTTCAGTTTTCCTAGCACCACTTATTGAAGAGGCTGTCTTTTCTCCATTGTATGTTCTTGTCACCTTTGTGGTAAATTAGGTGACCATATGTGTGAGGGTTTATCTCTGGGCTTTCTATCCTGTACCATTGATCTATATTTCTTTTTTTGTGTCAGTACCATTCTGTCTTGATTACTGTAGCTTTGTAGTGTAGTTTGAAGTCAGGGAGCCTGATTCCTCCAGCTCCATTTTTCTTTCTCAAGATTGCTTTGGCTATTCGGGGTCTTTTGTGTTTCCATACAAATTGTAAAATTTTTCTTCTAATTCTGTGAGGAATAACATTGGTAGTTTGATAGGGATTGCATTGAATCTGTAGATTGCTTTGGGTAGTATCATCATTTTCACAATATTGATTCTTCCAATCCAAGAACATGGTATATTTCTCCATCTGTTTATGTCATCTTTGATTTCTTTCTTCAGTGTTTTATAGTTTTCTGAGTGCAAGTTTTCATTTCCTTAGGTAGGTTTATTCCTAGGTATTTTATTATTTTTGTTGCAATGGTAAGTGGGATTGTTTCCCTAATTTCTCTTTCTGATTTTTTTTGTTAGTGTATAGGAATGCCAGAGATTTATGTGCATTAATTTTGTATCCTGCTACTTTACCAAATTCATTGATTAGTTCTAGTAGTTTTCTGGTGGCATCTTTAGGATATTCTATGTATAGTATCATTCATGTTATCTGCAAACAGTGACAGTTTTACTTCGTTTCCAATTTGTATTCCTTTTATTTCTTTATCTTCTCTGATTGCCATGGCTAGGATTTCCAAAACTATGTTGAGTAAGTGTGGTGACAGTAGGCATCCTTGTCTTGCTCTTGATCTTAGTGGAAGTGCTTTCAGTTTTTCACCATTGAGTATGATGTTTGCTATGGGTTTGTCATATATGGCCTTTATTATGTTGAGGTAGGTTCCCTCTATGTCCACTTTCTGGAGAGTTTTTATCATAAATGGGAGTTGAATTTTGTCAAAATCTTTTTCTGCATCTATTGAGATGATCATATGGTTTTTATTCCTTAATTTGTTAATATGGTGTATCACATTAATTGATTTGCATATATTGAAGAATCCTTGCATTCCTGGGATAAATCTCACTTGATCATGGTCAATGATCCTTTTAATACATTGTTGGATTCTGTTTGCTAGTATTTTGTTCAGGATTTTTGCATCTATGCTCATCAGTGATATTGGTCTGTAATTTTCATTTTTGTGTTATATCTTTGTCTGGTTTTGGTATCAGGTGATGGTGGCTTCATCGAATGAATTTGGGAGTGTTCCTCCCTCTGCAATTTTTTGGAAAAGTTTGAGAAGGATCAGTGTTAGCTCTTCTCTAAATGTTTGTTAGAATTTGCCTGTGAAGCCATCTGGTCCTGGACTTTTGTTTGTTGGAAAAATTTTAATTACAGTTTCAATTTCATTGCTTGTGATATCTCTTTATATTTTCTAATTCTTCCTGGTTCAGTCTGGGAAAATTGTACTTTTCCAAGAATTTGGCCATTTCTTTGTGGTTGTCCATTTTATTGGCATATAGTTGTTTGTAGTAGTCTCTTATAATCCTTTGTATTTCTGAGGTGTCAGTTGTGATTTCTCCTTTTTCATTTCTAATTTTATTAATTTGCGTCCTCTCCCTTTTTTTCTTGATGGGTCTAGCTAAGGGTTTATCAATTTGTTTATCTTCTCAAAGAACCAACTTTTAATTTTATTGACCTTTGCTATTGTTTCCTTCATTTCTATTTCATTTATTTCTGCTCTGATCTTTATGATTTCTTTCCTTCTACTGACTTTGAGTTTTTTGTTCTTTTTCTCTCATTGCTTTAGGTATAGGGTTAGACTGTTTATTTGAGATTTTTCTTGTTTCTTGAGGTGAGATTGAATTGCTATAAACTTCCCTCGTAGAACTGCTTTTGCTGTAACCCATAGGTTTTGAGTCATTGTGTTGTCATTGCCATTTGTTTCTATGTAGTTTTTGATTTCTTCTTTGATTTCTTCACTGATCTCCTGGTTATTTAGCAGTGCAGTGTTTAGCCTCCATGTATTTGTGTTTTTTTTACAGTTGTTTTTCCTGTAATTGATTTCCAATCTCATAGCATTGTGGTCGGAAAAGATGCTTGATACAATTTAAATTTTCTGAGCGTTGATTTGTGACCCAAGATGTGATCTATCCTGGAGAATGTTCTGCATGCACTTGAGAAGGAAACGTATTCTGACACTTTCACATGGAATGTTCCATAAATATCACTTAAATCCACCTGTTCTATTGTGTCATTTAAAGCTTGTGTTTCCCTATTTATTTTCTGTTTGGATGATCTGTCCATTGGTGTAAATGGGGTGTTAAAATCCCCTACTGTGATTGTGTTACTGTCGGTTTTCCCTTTTTTGGTTGTTAGCATTTGCCTTTTGTATTGAGGTACTCCTATGCTGGGTACATAAACATTTATAATTGTTATATCTTCTTCTTGGATTGCTCCCTTGATCATTGTGTAGTGTCCGTCTTTGTCTCTTATAACATTCTTTATTTTAAAGTCTATTTTGTCTTATATGAGAATTGCTACTCCAGCTTTCTTTAGATTCCCATTTGCATGGAAAATCTTTTTCCGTCCCCTCACTTTCAGTCTTTATGTGTCCCTAGGTCTGAAGTGGGTCTCTTGTAGACAGCATGTATATGGGTCTTGTTTTTGTATCCATTCAGTCAGTCTGTGTCTTTGATTGGGGCATTTAATCCACTTACATTCAAGGTTATTATCAATATGTGTGTTCCTATTACCATTCTCTTAATTGTTCTTGGCTTGTTTTGGGGGGTCTTTTTCTTCTCTTGTGTTTCCCACCTACAGAAATTTCTTTAGCATTTGTTTTAAAGCTGGTTTGGTGGTGCTGAATTCTCTTAGCTTTTGCTTCTCTTAAAAGCCTTTGATGTCTCCATCGAATCTAAATGAGATCTTTGCTGGGTAGAGTAATCTTGGATGTAGCTTTTTCTCTTTCTTCACTTAAATATATCCTGCTACTCTCTTATGTCCTGCAGAGTTTCTGCTGAAAAATCAGCTGATAACCTTATGAGGATTCCTTTGTATGTTATTTTTTGGTTTTCCCTTGCTGCTTTTAATATATTTCCTTTGTGTTTAATTTTTGTTAGTTTGATTAATATGCCTTGGTGTGTTTCTCCTAGGGTTTATCCTGTATGGGACTCTCTGCACTTCCTGGACTTGGGTGACTATTTCTTTTCCCATGTTAGGGCAGTTTTCCACTATAATCTCTTCAAATATTGTTGCAGTTTCTTATGTCAGGGCTGAAAGTAAGCTCATCACACGAGACGAATTGTGCAGAAACACGACAGTAGAGGGCTGCTGCTCTCTCAGGCAATAACAGCGCTGTCTCATCCTGCTGTGGTGACTTTTATTTAAGCATTTTCTAAGTTTACATCTTAAGACTTGTTTACTTAACATTCCAGAAATACCAAAGCAGCCAGATATGCTTTTACTGATTATACAATACAGTGGGCTTTCTTAAGAACATGCCGTGTTTCATCCTTGAATGCAAAAGCAGCACAAGGACATTTCCTTGTGTTCCCATTATTCTGATTATACTGAGGACATTTCATGGATCAGTGCCCAAAGTGGCCAGGACTGTTTGCAGTTCTGGCTTTTTCTCACACACCCAGCTTGCTGGGGGGAGAGCTCATGGGTCACGTCTCCTTCCATGTCCTCAGTTATTTCTCTACAAATATTTTCTCAGACCCTTTCTTTTTCTCTTCTGCTTCTGGGACCCTTACAATTCAAATATTGGTGTGTTTACTGTTGTCCCAGAAGTCTCTGAGATTGTCTTCAATTCTTTTCATTCTTTTTTCTTTATTCTGCTCCTTGGCAATTATATCTATCATTCTGTCTTCCAGCTCACTTATTCGTTCTTCTGCCTCAGTTATTCTGTTATCTATTCCTTCTAGTGTATTTTTCATTTCAGCTATTGTATTGTTCATCTCTGTTTTTTTGTTCTTTAGTTCTTCTAGATCTTTGTACAACATTTCTTGTATTTTCTCAATCTGTGCCTGCATTCTATTTCCCAGATTCTGGATCATCTTTACTATCACTACTCTGAATTCTTTTACAGGTACATTGCTATATCCTCTTCATTTATTTGGTCTTCTGAGTTTTTACCTTCCTACTTCATCTGTGACTTATTTTTTTGCCATCTCTCTTTTTTTTTTTTATGGCTGGGATTTTTTTCCTGTCTTACTGGTTGTTTGGAGTGAGGCTTCCAACACTGGAGTTTGTAGGCTGTTGGGTAGAGTGGGTCTTGGTGCCAAGATAAGGACGTTTGGGAGATCTCCCTTTGATGAATATTCCATGAGGTCTGAAGTTCTCTGTTAGTCCAATGGTTCAGACTTGGAGCTCTCATGACAGGAGCTTTGGCCCAACACCTGGCTCATGAACCAAGATCCTGCAAGCCAGATGGGGTGCAAAAAAAAAAAAAAAGGAGAACAATAACAAAGTGTAAAAAACAAAATTAGACTAGGAAACTAACAGATATGTTAGAAAGAATATAAAAATAAAAATATAGATGAAACAACAACTGGAAGTTAAAACAGAACCACAAGAGTAAAAAAGAGGAGAAGAAAAAAAAGTGTGGAAAAGGCCTTGGCTGTGGGGGGCGGGGCTTAGGCAGGGGTGGGTTTATGCCATGGGCGGGGCCTATGCTTAGGACCCACAGGGCTGTAAAAGGCCCTGGGTGGGGGAGTGTGTGTGTGGGGCGTAGGCTCAACAGAACACAAGGGACCCAGTTGTGCCTCTGGTCTCAGAGGGCTGGGGACATGGCCTGGGGTCCCAGCTGGCTTCCTAGGCCCGAGTGGGCAGGGCAAATGTGCTCCACTCCTCTCCCACTCCTCTGGTCCTGGGGAACCCCTCCCACCTGCCTCTCTTGTTCTCCCCCAACCTCCCTTTTACACCCCCAAGACCATGTGTCCTGCAGGAGGCTTTGGAGGGAGGCTCCAACCTGGGAGCCCAGCAGGTTTCCCTGCTGAGTGGGTGGGGCAAATGTCCTCCACTCTTCTCCTGCTCTTATGGTCCTGCAAGGCCCCTCCCACCTGCCTCTTCTGTTCTTCCCCAGCCTCCCTCCTATGCCCCCAGGACCAACATAGTCTGGAGGGGGCCTCTGAGGTTGTACCACCTGGCCCAAAAGCCAGGCAGGCTTCCCGAGCCAGTTGGGCAGGGGAAACTCTCAGTGCACTCCCCCATGATCCAAGCTCCCAAGGGTCCCGCCAGGCATGGGCACCACTTACCCCTGCCAGAGAGCCCTCAGGGACGCTGGCCCTGTCTGGCTTCTACTTCTCATCACTCCTGAATCCCCTCACGTCCTACCAGTTCACTTGGAGGTTCGTCCCATGTCCTTGGGCATCAAGGTCACCCACCAACATCTGGCAGGCACATTAGTTGTGGGGAGAAGCGAACTCCACATCTTCCCACACCTCCATATTCTGATTCCAAATCTTTATGTTCTTTCTGTATGTATCCTTTTTTTTTTAACATCTTGATTGGAGTATAAGTGCTTTACAGTGTTGTGTTATTTTCTGCTATATAACAAAGTGAATCAGCTATATGTGTACATATATCAGCATATCACTCCCCCTTTCATCTCCCTCCCAAACACCCTACCCCACCTCTCTAGGTGGTCACAAAGCACAAAGCTGATCTCCCTGTGCTATGCAGCTGCTTCCCACTAGCTATCTATTTTACATTTCGTAGTGTATATATGTCCATGCCACTCTCTCACTTCGTCCCAGCTTACCCTTCCCCATCCCCATGTCCTCAAGTCCATTCTCTATATCTCCGTCTTTATTCCTGTCCTGCCCCTAGGTTCGTCAGAACCATTTTTTTTTCTTTTTTTAGATTCCATATATATGTGTTAGCAGATGGTATTGGTTTTTCTCTTTCTGACTTACTTCACTCTGTATGACAGACTCTTGGTCCATCCACCTCACTACAAATAACTCAATTTCATTTCTTTTTATGGCTGAGTAATATTCCATTGTATATATGTGCCACATCTTCTTTATCCATTCATCCTGTGATGGACACTTAGGTTGCGTCCATGTCTGGGCTATTGTAAATAGTGTTGCAATGAATATTGTGGTACATGGCTCTTTTTGATTTATGGTTTTCATAGGGTTTATGGCCAGTAGTGGCATTGCTGGGTCATATGGTAGTTATATTTTTAGTTTTTTGAGGAACCGCCATACTGTTCTCCATAGTGGCCGTATCAATTTACATGCCCACCAACACTGCAAGAGGGTTCCCTTTTCTCCACACCATCTCCTGCATTTATTGTTTGTAGATTTTTTGATGATGGGCACTCTAACTGGTGTGAGGTGATACCATATTGTAGTTTTGATTTGCATTTCTCTAATAATTAGTGATGTTGAGCATCATTTCATGTGTTTGTTGGCAATCTCTATATCTTCTTTTGGAGAAATGTCTATTTAGGTCTTCTTCCCATTTTTGGATTGGATTGTTTGTTTTTTGATATTGAGCTGCATGAGCTGCTTGTATATTTTGGAGATTAATCCTTTGTCAGTTGCTTCATTTGCAAATATTTTCCCCCATTCTGAGGGTTGTCTTTTCATCTTTATTATGGTTTCCTTTGTTGTGAAAAAAACCTTTAAGTTTCATTAGGACCCATTTGTTTATTTTTATTTCCATTTCTCTAGGAGGTGAGTCAAAAAGGATCTTGCTGTGATGTATGTCATAGAGTGTTCTGCCTATCTTTTCCTCTAAGAGTTTTACAGTGTCTGGCCTTACATTTAGGTCTTTAATCCATTTTGAGTTTATTTTTGTACACAGTGTTATGGAGTGTTCTAATTTCATTGTGTTACATGTAGCTGTCCAGTTTTCCCAGAACCACTTATTGAAGAGGCTATCTTTTCTCCATTGTATATTCTTGCCTCCGTTATCAAAAATAAGGTGACCATATGTGCGTGGGTTGATCTCTGGACTTTCTATCCTGTTCCAATTATCTATATTTCTTTTTTTGTGCTTATACCATACTGCCTTGATTACTGTAGCTTTGTAGTATAGTCCAAAGTCAGGGAGCCTGATTTCTCCAGCTCCATTTTTCTTTCTTGAAATTGCTTTGGCTATTCGGGGTCTTTTGTGTTTCCATAAAAATTGTGAAAGTTTTTGCTCTACTTCTCTGAAAAGTGTCATTGGTAGTTTGATAGGGATTGCACTGAATCTGTAGATTGCTTTGGGTAGTATAGTAATTTTAACAATGTTGATTCTTCCATTCCAAGAACATGGTATATCCCTCCAACTGTTTGTATAGTCTTTAATTTCTTTCATCAGTGTCTTATAGTTTTCTGCATACAGGTCTTTTGTCTCCTTAGGTAGGTTTATTCCTAGGTATCTTATTCTTTTTGTTGCAGTGGTAAGTGGGAGTTATTCTTTAATTTCCCTTTCAGATTTTTAATCATTAGTGTATAAGAATGCAAGAGATTTCTGTGCATTAATTTTGTATCCTGCCAAATTCATTGATTAGTTCTAGTAGTTTTCTGGTAGCATCTTTAGGGACCTCTATGTATAGTATCATGTCATCTGCAAACAGTAACAATTTTATTCTTTTCTGATTTGGATACCTTTTATTTCTTTTTCTTCTCTGATTGCTGTGGCTAAAACTTCCAAAACTATGTTGAATAATTGTGGTGAGAGTGGACAACCTTGTCTTGTTCCTGATCTTAGAGGAAATGGTTTCCGCTTTTCACCATTGAGAACAATGTTGGCTGTGGGTGTGTCATTTATAATGTTGAGGTAGTTTCCCTCTGCCTACTTTCTGCAGAGTTTTTATCATAAATGGGTGTTGAATATTGTCAAAAGCTTTTTCTGCATTTATTGAGAATATCATATGATTTTTATCCTTCAATTTGTCAACCTGATGTATCACATTGATTGATTTGTGTATATTGAAGAATCCTTGCATTCCTGTGATACACCCCACTTGATCATGGTGTATGATCCTTTTAATGTGCCGTTGGATTTTGTTTGTTAGTATTTTATTGAGGATTTTTGTATCTATATTAGTCAGTGATATTGGCCTGTAGTTTTCCTTTTTTGTAACACCTTTGTCTGGTTTTGGTATCAGGGTGATAGTGGCCTCGTGGAATGAGTTTGGGGGAGTTCCTTCCTCTGCTATATTTTGGAAGAGCTTGAGAAGGATGGGTGTTAGCTCTTCTCTAAATGTTTGATAGAATTCGCTGTGAAGCCATCTGGTCCTGGGCTTTTGTTTGTTGGAAGCTTTTTAATAACAGTTTCAATTTCAGTGTCTGTGATTCATCTGTTTATATTTTCTATTTTTTTCTGGTTTAGTCTCAGAAGGTTGTGCATTTTTAAGAATTTGTCCATTTCTTCCAGATTGTCCATTTTATTGGCATATAGTTTCTTGTCATAATCTCTCATGATCCTTTGTATTTGTGCCGTGTCAGGTGTTACTTCTTTATCATTTCTAATTCTGTTAATTTGAGTCTTCTCCCTTTTTTTCTTGATGAATCTGGCTAATGGTTTTATCAATTTTATCTTCTCAAAGAAAAATCTTTTAGTTTTATTGATCTTTGTTACTGTTTTCTTCATGTGTTTTTCATTTTTTTCTGATTTGATCTTTATGATTTCCATCCTTCTGCTAACTTTGGGGGCTTTTTGTTGTTCTTCTTTTCTCTAATTGCTTTAGGTGTAAGTTTAGGTTGTGTTTTTTAAGATTATTCTTGTTTCCTGAGGTTGGATTGTATTGCTATAAACTTCCCACTTGGAACTGTTTTTGCTGTATCCCATAGATTTTAGGTCATCGTGTTTTCATTGTCATTTGTATCTAGGTATTTTTTTATTTCCTCTTTGATTTCTTCAGTGATCTCTTGGTTATTTAGTAGTGTATTGTACAGCCTCCATGTGTTTGCATTTCTTGAGTTTTTTTCCTGTAATTGATATCTAGTCTCATAGCTTTGTGGTCAGAAAAGATACTTGATATGATTTCAATTTTCTTAAATTTACCAAGGTTTGATTTGTGAACCAAGATATGATCTATCCTGGAGAATGTTCCGTGAGCACTTGAGTAGAAAGTGTATTCTGTTGTTTTTGGATGGAATGTCCTATAAATATCAATTAAGTCCATCTTGTTTAATGTATCATTTAAAGCTTCTATGTTCTTATTTATTTTCATTTTGGATGATCTTTCCATTGGTGAAAGTGAGGGGTTAAAGTCCCCTACTATTATTGTGTTCCTGTCGATTTGACCTGTTATGGCAGTTAGCATTTGCCTTATGTATTGAAGTACTTCTACGTTACTGCATAGATATTTACTATTTTTATATCTCCTTCTTGGATTGATCCCTTGATCATTATGTAGTGTCCTTCTTTCTGTCTTGTAATAGTCTTTATTTTAAAGTCTATTTTGTCTGATATGGGAATTGCTACTCCAGCTTTCTTTTGATTTCCATTTGCATGGAATAACTTTTCCCATCCCTTCACTTTCAGTCTGTATGCATCCCTAAGTCTGAAGTGGGACTCTTGTAGATAGCATATATACAGGTGTTGTTTTGTATCCATTCAGCTAGTCTATATCTTTTGGTTGGAGCATTTAATCCATTTACATTTAAGGTAATTATCGATATGTATGTTCCTATTACCATTTTCTTAATTGTTTTGGGTTTGTTTTTTTAGGTCTTTTCATTCTCTTGTGTTTCCTGCCTAGAGAAGTTCCTTTAGCATTTGTTGTATAGCTCGTTTGGTGGTGCTGAATTCTCTTAGCTTGTGCTTGTCTGTAAAGGTTTTAATTTTTCTGTTGAATCTGAATGAGATCCTGCGGGTAGAGTAATCTTTGTTGTAGGTTTTTCCATTTCATCACTTTAAATATGTCCTGCCACCCCCTTCTGGCTTGTAGTGTTTCTGCTGAAAGATCAGCTGTAAACCTTTTGGGGATTCCCTTGTATGTTATGTGTTGCTTTTCCCTTGCTACTTTTAATATTTTTTATTTGTATTTATTTTTTGATAGTTTGATTAATATGTGTCTTGGCATGTTTCTCCTTGGATTTATCATGTATGGGACTCTCTGTGTTTGCTGGACTTGACTGACTATTTCCTTTCCCATATTAGGGCAGTTTTCAATCCTAATCTCTTCAAATATTTTCTCAGTCCCTTTGTTTTTCTCTTCTTCTCTGGGACCACTATAATTCTAATGTTCGTGCATTTAATGTTGTCCCAGATGTCTCTGAGGCTGCCCTCAATTCTTTTCATTCTTTTTTCTTTATTCTGATCTGGAGTGGTTATTTACACTATTTTATCTTCCAGGTCACTTATCCTTTTCTCTGTCTCAGTTATTCTGCTGTTGATTTCTTCTAGAAAATTTTTAATTTCATTTATTGTGTTGTTCATCATTGTGTGTTTGCTCTTTAGTTCTTCTAGGTCCTTGTTAAATGTTTCTTGTATTTTCTCCATTCTATTTCCAAGATTTTGGATCATCTTTACTATATTACTCTGAATTCTTTTTCTGGTAGACTGCATATTTCCTCTTCATTTGTTTGGTCTGGTGGGTTTTTACTTTGCTCCTTCATCTGCTGCGTATTTCTCTGTCTTCTCATTTTGCTTAACTTACTGTGTTTGGGGTCTCTTTTTGCAGGATGCAGGTTCGTACTTCACGTTGTGTTTGGTGTCTGCCCCCAGTGGGTAGGGATGATTCAGTGGGTTGTGTAGACTTCCTGGTGGAGGGAACTGGTGCCTGTGTTCTGGTGGATGAGGCTGCATCTTGTCTTTCTGGTGGGCAGAACCATGTCTGGTGGTGTGTTTTGGGGTGTCTGTGAACTTATTATGATTTTAGGCAGCCTCTCTGCTAATGGGTTGTGTTGTGTTCCTGTCTTGCTAGTTGTTTGGCATGGGACGTTCAGCACTGGAGCTTCTGGCCGTTGCGTGGACCTGGGTCTTAGTGTTGCAATGGAGAGCTCTGGGAGAGCTCTCCCTGATTCAGATGCCTTAGGGCTGGGAGGTCTCTGGTGGTCCAATGTCCTGAACTTGGCTCTCCCACGTCAGAAACTCAGACCTGACACCAGGCAGGAGCATCAAGACCCTGTCAGCCACAAGGCTCAGAATAAAAGGGAGTAAAAAGAAAATAATAATAAATTAAAAATTTATTAAAATAAGAAAACAATAATAATAATAAAAAAGAAGAGAGCAACCAAACAATACACAAATCCACCAATTATTACAAGTGCTAAAAACTAATCTAAGATAAACATAAAATCAGAAACAAATCAGTCACAGACAGCAAACCCCAAGTCTACAGTTGCTCCCACGGTCCACTGCCTCAATTTTGTGATGATTCATTGTCTGTTCATGTATTCCCTAGATGCAGGGTACATCAAGTTGACTGTGGAGTTGTAATCCAATTCTCCTGAGGCTGCATGTAGAAATTTCCCTTTCTGTTCTTTGTTCGCACAGCTCCTTGGGTTCACATTTGGTTTTGGACCCATCTCTGCCTATAGGTTGCCCTCAAGAATCTGTTCTTCCCAGAGAGGATGGGGTTAAAGCAGTGGCTGATTAGGGGCTCTTGCTCATTCAGGCTGGGGGAGGGAGGGTATGGTAGTTATATTTGTAATGCAGGGTGAATCTGCAGCAGCAGAGGCTGCCTGACATTGCAAATGCCTGAGGTGCACCATTTGTTCTCCTGGGGTACTTGTCTCTGGATCATGGGACTCTTGCTGTGGCGTGCTGCATAGGCTGCTCCCACGGGGGGTGTGGATAGTGACTTGTGCTTGCACACAGGACTCTTGGTGGCAGCAGAAGCAACGTTAGCATTTCACATCATCTCTGGGGTCCAAGCTGATAGCCCTGGCTTGTGCCCATCTCTGGAGCTCGTTTAGGCGTTTGCTCTGCCTTCCATGCACAGGCAGGGAAGGAATCCCCTCTCCTCATGCACCCCAAAACAATGGCCTCTTGCCTCTTAGGCAGGTCCAGACTTTCTTCCGGACTCCCTCCCATCTAGCTGTGGCACACTAGCCCCCTTCAGGCTGTGTTCACGCAGCTAACCCCAGTCCTCTCCCTGGGATCTGACCTCCAAAGCCTGAACCTCAGCTCCCAGCCCCAACGCACACCAGCAGGTGAGCAGACAAGTCTCTGAGACTGGTGAGTTCTGGTCAGCACCAATCCTCTATGCGTGAATCTCTCTGTTTTGCCCTCTGCAATTCTGTTGCTGCACTCTCCTCCATGGCTCCGAAGCTTCCCCCCGCCCATCCCCCCATCTGCGCCAGTGAAGGGTCTTCCTAGTGTGCAGAAACTTTTCCTCCTTCACAGCTCCCTCCCAGAGGTGCAGGTCCCATCCCTATTCTTTTGTCTCTGTTTTTTCTTTTTTCTTTTGCCTTACCTGGGTATGTGGGGATTTTCTTGCCAATTGGGAAGTCTGAGGTATTCTGCCAGCATTCAGTAGGTGTTCTGTAGGAGTTGTTCCACATATAGATGTATTTTTGACGTATTAGTGCGGAGGAAGGTGATCTCCACGTCTTACTCCTCCACCATCTTGAAGGTTCCCTAAGCTGCATGTATTTTTTGAATTAGGGTTTTCTCCAGATATGCCAGGAGCAGGATTTCTGGATCATGTGGTAACTCTATTTTTAGTTTTTTAAGGACCCTCTGTACTGTTCTCCTTAGAGGCTACACCATACTGTTCTCCTTAGTGGTTTACATTCCCACCAACAGTGTATGGTGGCTCCCTTTCCTTCACACGCTCTCAACTTTTATTATTTGTAGACTTTTTGATGATGGCCATTCTGACTGGTGTGAGGTGAAAACTGATTGTAGTTTTGATTTGCATTTCTCTAATAATTAGTGATATTTAGCAGCTTTTCATGTGCTTTTAGCTATTTGTATGTCTTCTTTGGAAAAATGTCTATTAGATCCTCCACCCATTTTTGGATTGGGTTGTTTGTTTTCTTGATATTGAGCCACATAAGCTGTTTGTATATTTTGGAGATTAATCCCTTGTCAGTTGCTTCATTTGCAAATATTTTCTCCCATTGTACAGGTTGTCTTTTTATTTCATTTATGCTTTTCTTTGCTGTGCAAAAGCTTTTAAGTATAATAGATCCTATTTGTTTATTTTTGTTTTTATTTTCATTTCCCCAGGAGGTGGATCATGAATGATCTTGCTGCAATTTATGTCAAAGAGTGTTCTGCCTATGTTTTCCTCTAAGAGTTTTATAGCACCCAGCCTTACATTCATATTTTTAATCCACTTTGAGTTTGTTTTTGTATATGGTATTAGAGAGTGTTCTAATTTCATTCTTTTACATGTAGCTCTTTTCACCATTGTAATTCCCTGCCTCCTTTTTCATAGATTAGGTGACCAACAGTGCGTGCGTTTATCTCTGGGCTTTCTATCCAGTTCCATTGATCCATATTTCTGTTTTTGTGCCAGTACTATACCGTTTTGATTGCTGTAGGTTTGTACTACAGTCAGAGAGCCTGACTCCTCCAGGTCTGTTTTCATTTCTCAGGATTTCTCTGGCTATGTGTGGTCTTCTGTGTTTCCATGCAAATTGTAAAATTTTTTGTTCTAACAGTGATAGTTTTACTTGTTCCTTTCCAATATGGATTCCTTTTATTTGTTCTTCTTCTCTGATCGCTGTGGCTAGGACTTCTGAATCTATGTTGAATAAAAGTGGCGAGGGTGGACATCTTTGTCTTGTTCCTGATCTTAGAGGGAATGCTTTCAGATTTTCATCCCTGAGTATGATGTTAGCTGTGGGTTTGTCATAGATGACCTTTATTACGTTGAGGTATGTTCCCTCTATGCCCATTTTCTGGAGTTCTTATCACAAGTGGATGTTGAATTTTATCAAAACCTTTTTCTGCATCTATCTAGATGATCAAATTGTTTTTATCCTTCAATTTGTTAATGTGGTGTATTAATTTTCAGATATTGAAAAATCTTTGCATCCCTGGGATAAATCCCACTGGATCATGGTGTATGATTCTTTTAATGTATTGTTGGATTTGATTTGCTAGTAATTTGTTGAGGATTTTTGTATCAATTGGCCTGGAATTTTCTATTTTGTGTTTTATCTTTGTCTACTTCTGGTATTGAGGTGATGGGGGCCTCATGGAATGAGTTCAGATGTGTTTCTTCATGTGTACTTTTTTTTGGAATATTTTCAGAAGGATAGGTTTTAACTCTTCTCTAAATGTTTGGTAGAATTCACCTGTGAAGCCATCTGGTCCTGGACTTTTTTTTGTTGGGAGTTTCTAAATTACTGATTCAAGTTCAGTACTGGCAAT
>NW_021703784.1:25983066-26092479 GCF_005190385.1 Monodon monoceros
GGTTCATCAATTTTGTTTATCTTTTCAAAGAGCCAGGTTTTAGTTTCGTTGATCTTTTCTATTGTTGTCTTAGTCTCTATTTCATTTATTATATCTCTGATCTTTATGATTTCTTTCCTTCTACTAACTTTGGGTTTTGTTTGTTCTTTCTCTAGTTGCTTTAGGTGTAAGTTTAGGTTGTTTATTTGAGATTTTTCTAGTTTCCTTAGGTAAACTTGTATCTCTATAAACTTCCCTCTCAGAACTACTTTTTCTGCATCCCATAGGTTTTGGATTGTCTTATTTTTGTTTTCATTTGTCTTTAGGCATGTTTTGAGTTCTTCTTTGATTTCTACAGTGATCCGTTGGTTGTTTAGTAGCGTATTGTTTAGCCTCCACGTGTTTGTGTTTTTTGCAGTTTTTTTTTCTTGTAGTTGGTTTCTAGCCTCATAGCATTGTTGTTGGAAAGGATGCTTGATATGACTTCAGTTTTCTTAAATTTACCAAGGCTTGCTCTGTGGCCCCACACATGATGTATCCAGGAGAATGTTCTATGTGCACTTGAAAAGGATGTGTGTTCTGCTGCTTTGAGATGGAATGTTCTATAAATATCAATTAAGTCCATCTAGTCTAAAGTGTCATTTAATGCCTGTGTTTCCTTGTTGATTTTCTGTGTGGATGACCTGTCCATTGATGTAAGTGGAGTGTTAAAATACCCCACTATTATTGTGCTACAGTCAATTTCTCCTTTTATGTCTGTTAACATTTGCCTTATATATGAGGGTGCTCCTATGTTGCACACATGTATATTTACAACTGTTATATCTTCTTCTTGGATTGATCCTTTGCTCATTATGTAGTGTTCTTCTTTGTGTCTTGTAACAGTCTGTATTTTAAAGTCTATTTTGTTTCATATAATTATTGCTAATCTGGCCTTCTTTTGATGTCCATTTGCATGGAATAACTTTTTCTAACCCCTCACTTTCATTCTGTATGTATCTCTAGATCTGAAGCTAGTCTCTTGTAGGCAACATATATACAGGTCTTGTTTTTGTATCCAGTCAACCTGTCTATGTCTTTTGGTTGAAGCATTTTGTCCATTTACGTTTAATTATTGATATGTGTGTTTTTATTGCCATTTTGTTAATTATTTTGGATTTGTTTTTGTAGGTCTTTTGTTCCCCTTTCTACTTTTGTTCTCTTTTCTTGTGATTTGGTGACTATCTTTAGTGTTATATCTGGATTCCTTTTCCATTTTTCTGTGTATATCTACCATAGTTATTTGGCTTGCAATTGCCATGGGCTTTCAGTATGAGTCTCTCTCTCTATATATATATGTACACATATATGCACACACATACATGATTGTGTTAAGTTGCTGATCTCCTAATTTCAAATGCATTTTAAATATACACCCTTTGTACTCTCTTCCACTCACAAATACTGTTTTTGATATCATATTTACATCTAATTATTTTGTGTATCCCTTAACTACTTATTGTGGATACAGATGAGTTTGCTACTTTTTTCTTTTAAGCTCCCTACTAGTTTCTGTGTGGATGATTCCCTACTTTTACTCTATGTTTGCCTTTACTGGTGAGCTTTTTCATTTCACAATTTTCTTCTTTCTAGTTGTGTCCTTTTCTTTTTCACCTTGAAAATTTCCTTTAATATTTTTTGTAAAGGTGGTTTAGTGGTGCTGAAATCGTTCAGCTTTTGCTTGTCTGTAAAGCTTTTGATTTCTCCATCAAATCTGGAGGAGAGCCTTGCTGGGTAGAGTATTCTTGGTTGTAGGTCTTCCCTTTCATCTCTTTAAATATACTATGCCATTCTCTTCTGGCCTGCAGAGTTTCTGCTGAAAAATCAGCTGATAGCCTTATGGAGTTCCCTTGTATGTTATTTGTTGCTTTTCCCTTGTTGCGTTTAATAGTCTCTCTTTATCTTTAATTTTCATCAGTTTGGTTATAAGGTGCCTTGGGATGTCCCTCTTTGAATTAACCTTGTATGGGATTCTCTGCACTTCCTGACTTGGGTGACTATTTCATTTCCCATATTAGGGAGGTTTTCAACTATTATCTCTTTAAATATTTTCCCAGGCCCTTTCTCTCTCTCTTCTCTTTCTGGGACCCCTATAATGCAAATATTAGTGTGCTTGATGTTGTCCCAGAGGTCTCTTAAACTGTCCTCATTTCTTTCATTTGTTTTTCTTTTTTCTGCTCTGCAGTAGTGATTTCCACTACTCTGTCTTCCAGTTCCATGATCTGTTCTTCTGCATCTTTTAGTCTATTACTGATTCCTTCTAGTGTATTTTTCATTCCAGTTATTGTATTCTTCAACTCTCTTTGGTTGCTCCTTATATTTTCTAGCTCATTGTTAAAAACCTCTAACTTCTCGCTCTGTGCATCCTTCCTCCCGATTTCTTTGATTATGTTTGTGATCATTATGCTTTCTTGGGTAGACACTTCACTTAGTTATTCTTCTGGGGTTTTATCATGCTCTTTCATCTGGAACATAGTCCTTGCCACCTCATATTGTCTAAGTTGCTGCTTGTATTTTTATGTATGTGGTAGTTTAGTTACATTTCTCAACCTTGGAGCAGTGGTCCTCTGTTGGAGTCATCCTATATGTCACAACAGTGCACTCCCTTCTCATCATCCAAGCTATATGCTCTAGAGGTTCCCTCTAAGAGGGCTTCATGGGTCCTTCTATTGTTGCAGGCTGACATTGTGGGTGGTCTAGTAGGCTTTGTTGAGCCCCTGACTTTTGCCTATGCTTTGGGCTGCCTGGTCACACGTTGGCTGGTTGCATAATCCATGGTGTACTCAGGGATAGTGTTGGATCACTGCTGGGTGGAGTCAGGGTCTCAAAGGCTCTGGAGCTGTTGCCGACCCACTGCCAGGTAAAGCCAGATTTGGGGGTTATTGTAAGACCACTGGCTGACAGAACTAGTTCCTGGAATTTGGATGCAGAGTCCTGGGATCGCAGACCTTGTTTCAGATCATTGTTGGAGGGGGTGCCAATTCCTGACACAGTTGAGTATGGGGTGCAGGGTGTCCTGGAGGTGGCATTGGTCTGTTTGTGGGCAGGACCAGGGTCCAGCTGGTCCCAGGGTAGAGACTGCCCTGTGTTGTGGAATTATGATTTTCTTGCTTCTGGTTGCCTCCTGGTAGGTGAGGCTGGTCTAGAGGCTTGTTCAGGCTTCCTGGTGGGAAGGGCCAGTGCCTGTCCAGTGGTGGGTGGTGCTGGGTCTTATACCTCTGGTGGGCTGGCTGGACCTTGTCTAGTGGTGTGTCCAGAGGCAGTTGTGGGCTCTTTAGTTGTTAATCAACCAGTCTACTTATGGGTGGGGCTGTGTCCCCACCCAGTTAGTTGTTTGGCCTGAGGGTTCCCAGCACTGGCATCTCCAAGCTGTTGGGTGGTGCTAGGTTTTGGCAAATATGAATGAAAATGGCAGCTGCTTACAGCAGCAGTGTTCATGGCACTGAATGTTCTGCAATATGTCTGACACCAGTGTCTGTGTCCCCAGGATAAGCCACACTCCCCCCTCCCTGCCTCTGCAGGAAACTCTTCAAGACCAGCTGGTACGTCTGGCCTAGGCTCCTATCAAATTATGTATTTTGCCCTGGGTTCCAGTGTGTGTGAGATTTTGTTTGCATCCTTCAAGAGTGAAGTCTCTATTTCCCCCAGTCCTGTGGGGCTCCTGCAATTATTCGCCACTTGCCTTCACATCCAAATGCTCTGGGGGCCTGTCTTCCCAGTTCCAGCTGCCCAAGCTGCAGAGTCTGATGTGGGGCTCAGAATTCTCACTCCTGTGGGAGAACCACAGCAATATAATTATTCTCCACTTGTTGGTTACCCTACTGCAGGGTATGGGTTTTGATTATATTCTGAATCTGCCCTTCTTCCCCATCTCACTGAGGTTTCTTTTTATGTCTTTTGCTGTAGAAGATCTTTTCTGGTAGGTAACAGTTTTTTCCATCAATGGTTGTTATGTGGTTAGTTGTGATTTTGGTGTGCTTGTGAGAGGCTGTGAGCTCAGGGTCTTTCTACTCTGCCATCTTGGCCACTCTCCATATAATTTTATATATATATATATATATATATATATATATTTATTTATATTATTATTTTTTTAACACAAAAAGCCCCTCAAAACCACAGGGAATTTCCTTACTAACTTTTGTGGCCCTTAATTGCCATTAATATCCTACTTATTTCACTGAAAAACAGGCAAAAATATTCTCCTTTACCTATTAATATTTGATTTAAATGTAACATTTCATAAATTAAAGCTGTTTTTGTACAGGTTTAATGTAAAAGGCTTATTCTTAATAACAAAAAGATTGCTTTACTATTGTTCTACTCTCGTAGTTTCCTGCTAGATATCTTTCTATTTTTAAGCATGTTTTTAAGTTTGATTAACATGTAGCAGGAGATTGGTTCAAGATGGCAGAGTAGAAGGACGTGCTCTCACTTCCTCTTGTGAGAGCACTGGAATCACAACTAACTGCTGAACAGTCATCGACAGGAAGACACTGGAACTCACCAAAAAACATATCCCACAGCCAAAGACAAAGGAGAAGCCGCAATGAGATGGTAGGAGGGGTTCAATCACAATAAAATCAAATCCCATAACAGCTAGGTGGATGATTCACAAACTGGAGAACAATCACATGACATAAGTCCACCCACTGGAGTGAAGGTTCTGAGCCCAATGTCAGGCTTCCCAACCTCGGAGTCTGGCAACAAGAGGAGGAATTCCCAGAGAATCAGACTTTGAAGGCTAGCGAGATTTGATTGCAGGAGTTTGACAGGACTGGGGGAAACAGAGACTCCACTCTTGGAGGGAATACACAAAGTAGTGTGCATATCAGGACCCAGGTGGAAGGAGCAGTAACCCCATAGGAGACTGAATCAGACCTACTTGCTTGAGTGGGAGGGTTTCCTGCAGAGGCAGGGGTGGCTGTGGCTCACTGTGGGGACAAGGACACTGGCAGCAGAAGTTCTGGGAAGTACTCCTTGGCATAAGCCATTCCAGAGTCCACCATTAGCCCCACCAGAGAGCCTGTAGCCTCCAGTGCTGGGTTGCCTCAGGCCAAACAACCAACAGGGAGGGAACTCAGCCCCACCCATTAGCAGACAAAGGGATTAAAGTTTTACTGAGTTCTGCCCACCAGAGCAACACCCAGCTCTACCCACCACCAGTCTCCCCCATCAGGAAGCTTGCACAAGAACTTAGATAGCCTCAGCCACCAGAGGACAGACAGCAGAAGCAAGAAGTACTACAATCCTGCAGCCTGTGGAATGAAAACCACATTCACAGAAAGATAGACAAAATGAAAAGGCAGAGGACTATGTACCAGATGAAGGAACAAGATAAAACCTCAGAGAAACAACTAAATGAAGTGGAGATAGGTAACCTTCCAGAAAAAGAATACAGAATAATGATAATGAAGATGATCCAGGACCTCAGAAAAAGAATGGAGGCAAAGATTGAGAAGATGCAAGAAATGTTTAACAAAAGACCTAGAGGAATTAAAGAACAAACCCCCAGAAGAATTAATTAAAGAACAAAAAAACAGAGATGAACAATACAATAACTGAAATAAAACGTACACTAGAAGGAATCAATAGCAGAATAACTGAGGCAGAAGAATCGATAAGTGACCTGGAAGAAAGAATGGTGGAATTCACTGCTGCAGAACAGAATAATGACAAAAGAATGAAAAGAAATGGAGACAGCCTAAGAAACCTCTGGGACAACATTAAAAGCACCAAAATCACATCATAGGGGTTCCAGAAGGAGAAGAGAGAGAGAAAGGACCTGAGAAAATATTTGAAGAGATTATAGTTGAAAACTTCCTTAACATGGGAAAGGAAATAGACACCCAATTCCAGGAAGTGCAGAGAGCACTAGGGCACAGTAAACCCATGGAGAAACATGCCAAGACATGCAATCAAATAGTAATCAAGTTGACAAGAATTAGAGACAAAGAAAAATTATTAAAAGCAACAAAGGATAAATGACAAATACATACAAGTGAATCCCCATAAAGTTAACAGCTGATCTTTCAGCAGAAATTCTACAAGCCAGAGGGAGTGGCAGGATATATTTAAAGTGATGAAAAGGAAGAACCCACAACCAAGATTACTCTACTCGGCAAGGATCGCATTCCGGTTTGATGGAGAAATCAAAAGATTTACAGGCAAGCACAAGCCAAGAGAATTCAGCACCACCAAACCAGCTCTACAACAAATTCTAAAGGAATGTCTCTAAGTGGGAAACACAAGAGAAGAAAAGGACCTACAAACACAAACCCAAAACAATTAAGAAAATGGTAATCGGAACAAACATATCAATAATTACCTTAAATGTGAATGTAGTAAATGCTCCAACCAAAAGACACAGGCTTGTTGAATGGATACAAAAACAAGACCCATATATATGCTGTCTACAAGAGACCCATTTCAGACCTAGGGACATATACAGACTGAAAGTCAGGGGATGGAAAAAGATATTCCATGCAAATGGAAATCACAGGACAGCAGGAGCAGCAAACTCATATCAGATAAAATAGATTTTAAAATAAAGAATGTTGCAAGAGACAAGGAAAGACACTACATAGTGATCAAGGGATCAATCCAAGAAGAAGATGTAACAATTATAAATATATATGTACCCAACATAGGAGCACAGCAATACATAAGGCAAAGGCTAACAGCTATAAAAGAGGAAATAATAGTGGGGGATTTTAACACCTCACTTACACATCCAGACAGAAAATTAAAAAGGAAACACAAGCATTAAATGACACAATAGACCAGATAGATTTAATTGATATTCATAGGACATTCCACCCGAAAACAGCAGATTACACTTTCTTCTCAAGTGCACACAGAACATTCTGCAGGATAGATAACATCTTTGGTCACCAAACTAAGCCTTGAGAAATTTAAGAAAATTGAAATAATATCAAGCATCTTTTCAGAACACAATGCTATGAGATTAGAAATAAATTACAGGGGAAAAACCCTAAAAATAAAACACATGGAGGCTAAACAATACATTATTAAATAACCGAGAGATCAACGAAGAACTCAAAGAGGAAATCAAAAAATACCTAGAGACAAATGAGAACAGAAATGCGACAATCCAAAACCTATGGGATGCAGCAAAAGCAGTTCTAAGAGGGATGTTTATAGCAATACCTCAAGAAACATGAAAAATCTCAAGTAAACAGTCTAACTTTACACCTAAAGAAACTAGAGAAAGAAGAACAAACAAAACCGAAAGTTAGTAGAGGGAAAGAAATCATAAAGATCAGAGCAGAAATAAATGAAATAGAAACAAAGAAAATAATAGCAAAAATCAATAAAACTAAAAACTGGTTCTTTGAGAAGATAAAAAGATTGATAAATATTTAGCTAGACTCATCAAGAAAAAGAGGAAGAGAACTCAAATTAATAAAATTAGAAATGAAAAATGAGACGTTACAACAGACACTGAAGAAATACAAAGCATCATAAGAAACTATTACAAGCAACTCTATGCCAATAAAATGGATAACCTGGAAGAAATGAACAAATTCTTAGAAAAGTATAACCTTTCAAGACTGAACCAGGAAAAAATAGAAAATATGGACAGACAAATCACAAGTAATGAAATGAAACTGATTAAAACTCTTCCAACAAAAAAATCTCCAGGACCAAATGGCTTCACAGGTGAATTCTATTAAACATTTAGAGAAAAGCTAACAGCCATTCTTCTCAAACTCTTCCAGAAAATTTCAAAGGAAGGAACACTCCCAAACTCATTCTATGAAGCCCCCGTCACTCTGACACCAAAACCAGACAACGGTACTACAAAAAAAGAAAATTACAGACCAATATCACTGATGAATATACACGCAAAAATCCTCAACAACATACTAGCAAACAGAATCCAACAACACATTAAAAAGATCATATACCATGATCGAGTGAGATTAATCCCAAAGATGCAAGCATTCTTCAATATATGTAAATCAATCAATATGATACACCATATTAACAAATTGGAGAATAAAAAACCATATGATAATCTCAAATGATGCAGAAAAAGCTTTTGACAAAATTCAACACCCATTTATGATAAAAACTCTCTAGAAAGTGGGCAGAGAGGGAAACTACCTCAACATAATAAAGGCCATATACGACAAACCCATAGCAAACATCATTCTCAATGGTGAAAAACTGAAAGCATTTCCTCTATGATCAGGACCAAGACAAGGATGTCCACTCTCACCACTATTATTCAACATAGTATGGAGGCTCTAGCCATGGCAATCAGAGAAGTAAAAGAAATAAAAGTAATCCAGAGTGGAAAAGAAGAATTAAAACTGTCACTGTTTGCAGATGACACGATACTATACATAGATAATCCTAAAGATGCCATCAGAAAACTACTAGAGCTAATCAATGAATTTGGTAAAGTAGCAGGATACAAAATTAATGCACAGAAACCTCTTGCATTCCTATACACTTACAACAAAAGATCAGAAAGAGAAATTAAAGGAACAG
This sequence comes from Monodon monoceros, assembly GCF_005190385.1. Taxonomy (NCBI): domain Eukaryota; kingdom Metazoa; phylum Chordata; class Mammalia; order Artiodactyla; family Monodontidae; genus Monodon; species Monodon monoceros. The sequence continues at coordinate 25,991,605 of NW_021703784.1, forward strand.
TCCCATTCACCACTGAAACAAAAGAAAAAACATGCCTAGGAATAAACCTACCTAAGGAGGTAAAAGACCTGTACTCAGAAAACTATAAGACACTGATGAAAGAAATCAAAGATTACACAAACAGATGGAGAGATATACCATGTTCTTGGTTTGGAAGAATCAATATTATGAAAATGACTGTATTACCCAAAGCAATCTACAGATTCAGTGCAATCCCTATCATATTACCATTGGCATGTTTTACAGAACTAGAACAAAAAATCTTAAAATTTGTATGGAGACTCAAAAGACCCTGAGTATCCAAAACAATCTTGAGGGAAAGGAATGGAGCTGGAGGGATCAGATTCCCTGACTTTAAACTATACTACGAAGTTACTTAATCAAGAGAATATGGTACTGGTGCAAAAAACAGAAATATAAATCAATGGAACAGGATAGAAAGCCCAGAGATAAACCTACGCACCTATGGTCAACTAATCTATGACAAAGGAGGCAAGGGTATACAGTGGAGAAAAGACAGTCTTTCAACAAGTGGTGCTGGGAAAACTGGACAGCTACGTGTAAAATAATGAAATTAGAACACTCCCTAACACCATGCACAAAAAATAAACTCCAAATGGATTAGAGACCTAAATGTAAGACCAGACACTATAAAACTTTTAGAGGAAAACATAGGAAGAACACTTGACATAAATCACAGCAAGATCTTTTTTGACCCACTTTCCAGAGTAATGGAAATAAAAGCAAAAATAAACAAATGGGACATAATGAAACTTAAAAGCTTTTGCACGGCAAAGGAAACTATAAACAAGACTAAAAGACAACCCTCAGAATGGGAGAAAATATTTGCAAACCAGTCAATGGACAAAGGATTAATCTCCAAAATATATAAACAGCTCATGCAGCTCAATATTTAAAAAAACAAACAACCCAATCAAAAAATGGGTGGAAGACCTAAACAGACATTTCTCCAAAGAAGACATACAGATGGCCAAGAAGCACATGAAAAGCTGTTCAACATCACTAATTATTAGAGAAATGCAAATCAAAACTACAATTAGGTATCACCTCACACCAGTTAGAATGGGCATCATCAGAAAATCTTCAAAAAACAAATGATGGAGAGGGTGTGGTGAAAAAAGGAACCCTCTTGCACTGTTGGTGGGAATGTAAATTGATACAGCCACTATGGAGAACAGTATGGAGGTTCCTTAAAAGAACTAAAAGTAGAGTTACCATACAACCCAGCAGTCCCACTACTGGGCATATACCCAGAGCAAACCATAATTCAAAAAAAACATGCACCCCAATATTCATTGCAGCACTATTTTACAATAGCCAGGTCATAGAAACAACCTAAATGCCCATCGACAGACGAATAGATAAAGAAGATGTGGTACATATATACAATGGAATATTACTCAGCCATAAAAAGGAATGAAATTGGGTTATTTGTAGAGATGTGGATGGACCTAGAGATTGTCATACAGAGTGAAGTAAGTCAGAAAGAAAAACAAATACCGTATATTAATGCATATATGTGGAATCTAGAAAAATGGCAGAGGTAAACCAGTTTGCAAGGTAGAAATAGAGACACAGATGTAGAGAACAAACATATGGACACCAAGCGGGGAAGGTGGGGTGGGTGGGGAGGTCGTGGGATGAATTGGGAGACTGGAATTGACATATATACACTAATATGTATAAAATAGACAACTAATAAGAACCTGCTGTGTAAAAAATAAAATAAAATTCAAAAATAAGAAATAAAATCTCTATGTTAAAGAAATATTTATTTGAATTTCAACAACAACCAAAAAAAAAATGTAGCAAAGTGTGTCTCATGTTGTCCATGTCCTAGTGCTAGAAAACATCCTCATACGTCTTGTGCATTAATAGTACTGGCCTTTCCTTCTTCTTGAGGGGTGAAAGGGGCTTTATTTTAATAGAATTTGGAAATGGTGTCAGAATCCAAGATTACATTACTATAGCAACAGAGAGTAACGGAAAGACTAAATGTCAAACAGATTCACTGTTGCCATAGTGACAATCAGTTGCCTTACCAAGTATGTTTACTGCTATGTTCTGGTTCGATTTTTAAAATATGCTTATCTATATGAATGCTCCAAAAGGGGAGAAAAAGTCAAAATGATGAAAGACAGAGAGAAGCTCTTCAAGAGATGAAAGCAATTTGTTTCACTATGCATTATTTAATAAGAAGCCAGAGTCCACAAAAAGCCTACAGGGGAAATAGAAATAACCATTTCTGTTCAAATAAGTATCTTTTCTATTTGCAGTCAGAGAAATTGAAGCATGGAGTCTAAGGCATGCCTGTATTGTCATTTCATGCTATTTCAAATGATTTTTTTCTGAGCTCATGAAAATAGGGAATTCTGCCACCTTGAAATGGAGGAGTTTTTAAGCAGTAGCACCTGAGGACAGCACATGCATGCCAGACAGCTGAACCTGAGGCAAAATCATTAAAGCAAGCAACAATTTATTTTAGCCCCTTTGACTATCTTTTCCTTTTCCTTTCAGCAGCCTCCTCCCCTTGCTGACAAAACATTCTTATTATAGGAACTCATCAAGGCCCTCCCCATCCCACAGCTTCCTAGTGACCCCAATTTGTACCTTTCTCTACCTCTTCCCATAATTATTTCCACTAGACTAAAGCTAGGGAGGGCAGTGCTCACGCTTACCATTGAAAATGCAGTTCCCTTTTTAAAATCAGGTTGTTTTTTGTTTGTTTGTTTTTGCAGTACGCGGGCCTCTCACTGCTGTGGCCTCTCCTGTTGCGGAGCACAGGCTCTAGACGCGCAGGCTTAGTGGCGATGGCTTACGGGCCCAGCCGCTCCGCAGAATGTGGGATCCTCCCGGACTGGGGCATGAACCCACGTCCCCTGCATCGGCAGGCGGACTCTCAACCACTGCGCCACCAGGGAAGCCTGGGTTGTTTGTATTTTTGATGTTGAGTTGTATGAGCTGTTTATACATGCTGGATTTTAACCCCAAATTGGTCATATAATTTGCAAATATTTTCTCTCATTCAGTAGGTTGTCTTTTCATTTTGTCAATGATTTCCTTTGCTGTGCAAATGCTTTTAAGTTTAATTAGGTCCCATTTGTTTATTTTTGCTTTTATTTCCTTTGTTTTAGGAAACAGATCTGAATAGACATTTTTCCAAAGAGGAAATGCAGATGGCCAGAGACATATGAAAAGATGCTCAACATCACTAATTATTAGAGAAATGCAAATCAAAACTACTTTGAGATATCACTCCACACATGTCAGAATGGCTATCATCATAAAGAACACAAATAACAAATACTGGCAAGGATGTAGAGAAAAGGGAACCCTTGTACACTGTTGGTAGGAATGTAAATTGGTACAGACACTGTGGGAAACACTATGCAGGTTTCTCCAAAAGCTAAAAATAGAACTCCCATATGACCCAGCAATTCCACTCCTGTGTATATACCCCCTCAAAAAAGCTAAAAACACTAATTCAAAAAGATACATGTACCCCAATATTCATAGCATCTTTATTTACAATTACCAAGATATGGAAGCAACCTAAGTGTCCATCAACAGTTAAATGTATATATATACAATATTCAGCCATAAAAAAAAGAATGAAATTTTGCCATTTGCAGCAACATGGATGGACTTGGAGGGCATTATGCTAAGTGAAGTAAGTCAGACAGAGAAAGACAAATACTCTATGTTAGCACTTATATGTGGAATCTGAAAAAATAACAAACTACTGAATATAACAACAAAAAAGAAGAAGACTCACAGATATAGAGAACAAACTAGTGGTTACTAGTGGAGAGAAGGAAGAGGGAAGTGACAAGATAGGGGTAAGGGAATAAGAGGTACAAACTATTAGGTATAAAATAAGCTACAAGGGTATATTGTACAACACAGGGAATATAGCCAATATTTTATAAAACTGTAAATGGAGTATAACCTTTAAAAATGGTTAAAAACAAACAAACAAACAAAAAGTAACCAGTAAAATAAATAAATAGATATTTGTTTTAAAAAATGCAATTCCTAGTATAATGCCTGGCTCATAGTAGGGCACAATAAATATGAATTGAATGAATGAGCTTCCATCAAATGATATCCTTTTTTTAGTTTTCTAAGATCTACTAGGTGACTGAAACACCAAATCCAAAGTTACATGTAAATAGACAGTAATGGCCCAATAGGTCACTTTCTCAAAGTCTACTTTAGAAATGACTGGTATTTAAAGGTTAATTTTGGAGGTGGTTGTTGGGAAATCAAGATGCATTTATTCTACAGAAGCAGTGTGTGAAATGGTAGTTAAGTTTCTTCATTGACCAGCAAAAATACATGTAATGCCAAATGTGCCTGAGCTATAAAAATAATAGTCCCACTTCCATAATTTCTAACCCATTTGTAAAATTGTTTCAATTGTTCAAAATTAACTTTCATTGTCATTTCAGAATTTCAGGAGCTTGTCTCCACCAGCAAATAATGGTAGTTCTGGCAACAGAAAACATTCTTAGGTATCAGTAACGTGCTGACTAACTATACTTCTGTAGTAGGCAGGGTAATTTCCCATGAAAGATGTCCACATCCTAACTCCCAGAACATATAAATATGTCACATGGCAGAATGGATTTTCCACATGTGATTAAGGATCTTGAGATGGGGAAATTATTCTATATTATCTTGGTGGGCCCAATTTAATCACAAAGTGTACTGATAAGTAAAAGGGAGGATGAGAGTATCATAGTGATACAGTGTGAGAAGACAACAAGACATTGCTGGCTTTGAAGAGGGAGTAAGGAATCATGAACCAAGGAATGTGGGCAGCCTCTAGAAGATGGAAAAGGCAAGGAAATGAATTTAACCCAGTGACTCCAATTTGGAATTCTGACATCCAGAACTATAAGAGAATAAATTTATGTTGTTTTAAGCCACCAAGTTTGTGTTCTTATTAAAGCAGCAATAGGAAATTAGTGCAACTTCCACATCTACATAAAGGAAATGAGCTCTCAGAGAGCAGTGGTTTTGAAATGCTTTTGATTTGGCCCACTTAAATTCCATTTAAAAACTTTTCCTTCACCCACTACAGCTATCCTTACTTTCCAGTGAGCAAAAGAACTCTAATCATACTGAAAATGTACAAAGTAACAATAAAAATGAGAAATAGCAATCATTAAAAGACAAAAAATCAGCAAAAGTAAAAATTTTGTGAATATATTAACAGCAGTCAAAATCCACAACCAGATTAAACCAACACAGATAATTCAATAACAATTTTCCCTCCAGAAAACTTTGGGGATTCCAATGATCTGCATGTGCCCATACCCAAAGAGGAAGTTTGCAATGTTGTCAAGAACTATGTGAAGTCAGACTCTCACTGAACTCATTATGTGGTAGTTTTAGTTTATGAGCATCAAATTTTATTAACCCTTAATAACATACTAGGTAGCCTACTTGGAATTAGCCCTTATCCATATGAAAATTAGTCCTTATCCATATGAGTAGGGCTTTTGAAATGGACCCTTAAGAACAAAAAATCAGCCCTTGATTTGGAACATCTCTAAGACAAACAGTAGGAGATCAAACTTTGACAATTCTTCCTGCAACTTTTGTATAATGTATTAGAGAGGAAATACTTATTGTGTGCATAAGATAAGGAACTGTGAAGAGGGGTTGAAAGAAGGTGAAAGAAAATAATTTCAAATTTTGAGAGATGATCCCATTCATTATGTAAGTCATTATAAATTGATTCTTTTTCTTGGAAAACTTTGGTTTAAACTTTTATTTTTCATTCATCTATTCATGTTTCATAATGTATATCTAGAATATAAGGGATATGATGTTATCACAACTTAATCTAGGTTTAACAATTAACAATTGTTACAGTTTAATCCAGGTATTAGAGTTACCCTACCAGACAAAAATAATTTGGTTGCTATATTTTCAAAAATCTCCGTAGAAAACTGATAGCAGATGTTCCAGATATTAAGATGGGAGCCACTGAATCACAAGAGTGAAAGGGTCTCTACAGGTGACCAGCTTCAAATAATTTAATAAATGTTTGAATCTCATCTACCCAGCACCACTAAGAACTTTCTACCAAAACAATCCCAATTCCTTTAAGTAATTTTCAAAACAGGATTTCAAGCCTCGTCACACCTTGGTCCTTTAGAATACTTCTAGTATTCTTTTTTTAAATGTGATATGCAATATTCTAGATATAAAATGGGATCTCCCCATAGCAGATCAAACCATAATTTTCCTTATTAATGAAGACTAATATTACATTGACCTGCTGTTTATTTTGATTGCCATATTTATTCATTCAACAAAAATGTATTTAGAATCTACTATGTGAACAAAACAATAAAAAAATCCCTGCTCTCTTTGAGTTTACACTATAAGACGTTGTAAATGTATAAGTCCTAAATTCATTTTGAATTTATTTTAAATCTATCCATCCAGGTTCCTGCCAGCTTCACACCACTTTTAAGCCACTGCTTGTCCATGAGATGTTTGCTTCTGCTCTGTTCAGAAAATTTTCTTCAAGTTTTCATAGCTTACCATGTGTAAGAGTTGCCATTCTTTCACAATAAACAGATCTTTAAATGAAAATATTTTTATTCACTTTTTACACTTATCATTTAACTCAAAATTATTTACTATTTCCTTTCCTTCTTGAAAATTATAATCTCAAGTGAGAAAAAGCAGAATAGTGAAGTATCTTAGAAAACTAAGCAACAACAAAAAAACGAAAGATACAACCTCAGCACTTTGAGAATGATGAAAAGAAAAAGAAATTATGCATAAATACAGGAAGCTAAGCATTACTTTGTAGTTAATTGCCAAAATGAACAGCAGCACACTACTGAGGGCAATTATTAAGAAGCACATCACCCAGTATTCTCTATGTTGGCTATTGGATTACACTTGTTTTCATTCATGCATGTGGACTTTAAACATTATTTTTAATTATGCCATAAAGAAAGCTGAACATGCTTTTTGTTTCATGCAGAAAACAAAATGATTTTGAAGCATCACTGACTAAAGTAATAACTTATTTCAAGGCACTTTTCGAAAACATGAGTCACTACTTTTGCTGGAAAGCAAGACTCCCTAAGGTCATTTGATTCAACATACACTAATCCACCAGGAGTTTCTCACAGCTAACAAAGGAAGGGAACATTCTAACATGACTGGCTGTATTTCTCCTTCACCAGCAAAACTAATAAGTCTTTTTGATTTTCTTTCTTCAGTGTTTTTTTCAAAACTGTTTCATTCTATCTCCTCTGTGTTGTGGTTCTCAACATCTTTTGCCTATAGAAAATATGGTCTCCTTAATAATCCCCCTGCACCAATCCATCTTGTTCACTGCTATCAAGATTCTTATCTTGAAGCATAGATCCCATCTTGCTACTCTCTTCCTCAAAAAATCTCTACCCTCCTGGGCTTCCGTGGTGGCGCAGTGGTTGGAAGTCAGCCTGCCGATGCAGGCGACGTGGGTTTGTGCCCTGGTCCGGGAAGATCCCGTGTGCCGCGGAGCTGCTAGGCCCGTGAGCCATGGCCGCTGAGTCTGCGCGTCCGGAGCCTGTGCTCCGCAACGGGAGAGGCCACAGCAGTGAGAGGCCCGCGTACCGCAAAAAAATCTCTACCCCTCATCCTGCTCCCTATTGCTCTTTTTTATACCAACATCTCATTTATAACTTCTGAGTTTTTACAAGGTAATTTTTATTTTGTTTTCTTATCACTAACAAGCTCTTTACCCTGCCTCTATCTCTTATCTGGGATTTTATACATGTGGGGATTTTTGTCTCTTTGTATTGTTTGCCTAGGGGAGAAAAAGGGGGTGAGGGAAGGTGAGGAGTCTATGTGTTTTTAGGATGTGCTACATTCTAATGAATATGTGGATTCCTGTCTTTTTAGTAGGAAGGTAGGTAATAGTATTAATAAAACAAAATTCATTTTATGGCAAGACAAGAAAAATTTAAACATAAAATTTTCTCTCAGCCCATTTGGGCCTCGTCCCTCCTCTTTAGTGAGCACTGTACATGCTCATTATTCGTTAACCAGACCTTAGAAGACACAGGAATGCCTACTCTACTGAAAAGAGCAATTTTTCTCCTGGTACCAGCAAGGTAGCTCCTTAGGAGATAACATTCCTTTCTCAATCGTGTAAAGGGTCACAATGACCCCACTACTCGCCTTGTATGTGTAGATTTGGACTATGTAAACTGTCAGTATGTTACTTTGATGTATAATCCTTTTCTCAAAATATATGTAACTGTTGCTTTGAACTCTAGTGGGTAGAACAGTCCTAAGAGCTTTCTGAAAGACTGTCTGCTGAATTATAATCCTCAGGTTGACTACAATAAAATTCTTTATTTCTTTTTTAGGTTGACTATTATTTAAGTTTTCATCGACAGTATCTTGGACAAGCATTGAAAGTTGGTGAGAAGATTAGACAGGACAGTAAAGTATGCCTGACAAGAAAAAAGTCTTCAGTGACAATACAGAGGAGGGGTTTAAGTGAGAAATGGGGAAAGAACAGCAGGCAGAGTTGGAGCTCTGGTGGCTGGTAGGTGTCAGTATCACATCAACACAAGGATTTACAGTAGAGGCTGTAAGAGGTTAAAAGTAGTCTTGAGCCATTTCTCTAAGAATAATTAAATCACTTGGTGCAAAATACTGTACAATCCATGGTGGTATTAGAAATTTACTAGATGGATATATTTAAAAGTCATTATAATGCAAGTTTAAAACCATATACATTTATTGAATCTGTTTTGTTGTTTTCCTATGGAGCAGTTTGATGTGGTGGAGACATCACTGGATAGAGATTAAGAGAATCTGAGTTTATGGAAGATTATATGTTCCAGAGATGACCACAACAATATCTCCCACCCTCCACATTCTTCTACAATGTGACTTTACCACTCCCCCATTAAGAGAGGGAGTCTATTTGTCCTCCTCCTTGAATCTGGGCAGGTCCTGTGACTACCTTGACCAAAACCAAAACAAACAAAAATCTCCAACCACAGCAATAAGAAAACCAGCAGAAGCAGTGTTATCATGCCAGTTCTAGCCATAACCCTTAACTGGCATGGCAGCTTCCACTTCTGCCTCTTGCAAGGCAGCCACTATATAAGAAGTGTGACCACCCTGATACTACTAAGTGTGTAAGAAGTCCATACATAGAGAGGTCCTGGAGGATAAAATGTGATGTGGAGATGGAAAGACACCATGAAGCACTGAGGTGGCAGACATGTATATGAAGAAACCATTTTGGAAGTTGAACCCTCACCTGCTGGCCCAGCTGATGCTTCACAGATCAGAAACAAACCACAAGCCAAACACTTCTGAAATTCCTCATCCACAAAATGGGAGGGGAGTGGCAGATGCAATGGTGGTTCTAAACAGGTAAATTTGGGGATGTTTTGTTACATAGCAATAGATAAACAAAATAGGGTCTTATTCCATTTGTCTTTTAGTAATCCAGTGAATGAAGAGGTCCACCTCTAGAAGATGGGAATACCAATCCTTGTCTATCTACCTCATATACTTGCCTTGATGTTCAAAGAAGATAAATAGGTGAAAGTGTTGAGGAGGCAAGATATTATTATTGTTCCATGAACAATGTCTATGTGTCTATATTACTAATTTGTGTTTGCCCATGTATATATGTTTTCATTACCTCATGATTGTTCTTTCCAATTATAAGCTGAGATATTTGAGATCTGGTCACTGTATTCCCTTTGTGGTAGCTTTCAATTTAGGTGGAATATCTTTTATTAAACATAGAAATTACCCTATTTTATTTTAATAACAATCTTTTAAGCAATATTAGCATTTTTCATTCCAAATATACATTTTTGTTCTATATGATTAGAAAGCATACTACATTTTTAAGTTATCAAAATAATTTTCTAATTGTTTGACCGAGTCACAGAGCCTTAAAGGAATTCTATGGTTCATTGTTTCTTGACTAAGGTAATTTGAAAGAGGAAATAAAAATCAATTGTGCTTCTCTGAATAATAGAAAAGCAAATGAGAAATCAAAGTAGCAATAAAATTGTATTGGCTGTTTTTCTTTCTATAGAGCAAGCATATTTCTAATTTATAGTCAGCTGAGTGACTCATTCTGTAGAGTTGGTCAATAGTGTATTTCAATCATTCTCAAACTTTGAGACACTTTAGTTAATGACAGAAGGGCTCACTTTTCAATAATTCAGATGGATAATAACCTTATAATGTTGAACAAAGATTAAATTTTTTCTAGTAATAAAGTAGAAACATTGATCAAATAAAGTTTCACAACTATGCTACTTCCAACTATGGTGTCTTGGAATTAAGTGTTCTAGTCAATTTAATAATCTGATTAATAAAAACTTTTATAGAGAGGCAGTGTGTTTTCAAAAAAATAGTTCTAGGTCCTATCCTGAGCTGCTCATCTTACTAGTTGTGTGTCTTCAGACAAGGTATACAACTGTCTACACCTCAGTTTACTCACCTTTTAACTCATAAAATGAAGATTATGATATCTATATGATTAGAGTGTGATGAATAAGAAATGTATATAGAGTACCTATTATTATTCTTTATGTCTAGAAGTTTTCATTGGAATCTGCTGTTTGATATCTATCTTGGAGGCAGGACTGGGCATTTTGCTGCCTATATCACTAATATCAGCCTTGTCACTTCTATAACTACTGCTATCACCCTTTACTCCCACTACTTGTTATTGCTCATGATGGGTCAGAGGCAGACCCTCTCTTTACCAGAGGGTCCTGAAAAGGATAACCTCATATTTTAACTTTTCTTATAGTCCTTTTTTTCTATATAAGTTTCCCTTGAGCTTGGTTAGTGGAAACTTGAATCCTGCCCACAGTCAGTCACAGTGCCAGAAGAGCTCCCAGAGGTTAGGGCAGCCATTGTTGTTTCCCTCTACTCCACCCCACAAACACACAACATATTTCTTTGAGACTCTTAATTTTAGTGTCTATTTGACAGTCCCACAGTCTATAGGTGCAGGGAAAAGGACTCCCCATGACTTACCCCTCTTCATTCTGAAATTTCCAGTAGATACAATCTTTCTCCTAAAGCCTTAGGGACATCACATTTAAAGGTTTCTGATTGCCTGTAGATGGTTTTCTGTATGGCAATTCCTCTTTTCGCACTTGCTACTCCAACTGGAGAATCATCTACTATATCAAGTTATAGAACTGGGCTTGCCAGTATTATACGGCTGTGCTTAAGGTCTTATACAGCCTAAGGGACTGAATAAGAAGTTTCTTCTTTGATTTGCCTTTCTAACATGGTTTAAAAGGAATGAGAATAAAAAGGGAAAGAAAGAAAACAGTGCACTGAGTTTATTCCATTTATGAAAAATATTTCAGCAAGCAGGCCACACAAATTTTCATTAAAAAATTAGATCAATACAGTAATCAAACAAAAATCCACTAAGCTTTGAAACAGCAGAGCTACACATCTATGTTGTCTTTGCATTTAGTTGTTAAGGGATAAAATATTCAGAGGAAAGATGAAGTGAGTCCTTGGTTTTAAATAGATTTAACCTTGCAAATACCATTTGTACATGCAGCCTCTACTACTAGAAAGACATGATGGTCAAAAGTGCAAGTTACTTTACCAAAATATCAGAACAAAACATTAAATAATGTTTTTGAGAATCCTGAAATATTATCATTAAATGTTTAATAAGCACCCACAGGATGGACTGTATTCTGTTAGGTACTTTGGGACCCCTGTAATTTTAATTAGAGCAGTTCTTGTCCTCAGAAACTTTATTTTTTAATTAATTTTTATTGGAGTATAGTTGCTTTACAATGTTGTGTTAGTTTCTGCTGTACAGCAAAGTGAATTAGCTATATATATATATATATATATATATATATATATATATATCCCCTATATTTTTTTGGATTTCCTTCCCATTTAGGTCACCACAGAGTACTGAGTAGAGTTCTCTGTGCCATACAGCAGGTTCTCATTAATTATCTATTTTATACATAATAGTGTATATATGTCAATCCCAATCTCCCAATTCATCCCCCTTCTTCCCCGCCCTTGGAATCCATGTTTGTTCTCTACGTCTGTGTCTCTATTTCTGCCTTGCAAATAAGTTCATCTGTATCATTTTTCTAGATTCTACATATAAACAATATTATACATATATATTATAAGCAATATATATTATAAGCAATATTATAAACATATATAAACATATATATTATAAGCAATATTATACATATATATATATATATATGTTTTTCTCTTTCTGACTTACTTCACTCTTTATGACAGTCTCTAGGTCCATCCGTGTCTCTGCAAATGGCACAATTTCATTCCTTTTAATGGCTGAGTAATATTCCATTGTATATATGTACCACATCTTCTTTATCCATTCCTTTGTCAATGGACATTTATGTTGCTTCCATGTCCTGGTGATTGTAAATAGTGTTGCAATGCACATTAGGGTGCATGCATCTTTCTGAATTATGATTTTCTCTGGGTATATGTCCAGGAGTGGGATTGCTGGGTCATATGGTAGTTCTATTTTTAGGTTTTTTAAGGAATGTCCATACTGTTCTCCATAGTGGCTATATCAATTTACATTCCCACCAACAGTGTAAGAGGGTTCCCTTTTCTCCACACCCTCTCCAGAATTTATTGTTTGTAGATTTTTTGATGATGGCCATTCTGAACAGTGTGAGGTGATACCTTATTGTAGTTTTGATTTTCATTTCTCTAATAATTAATGATGTTGAGCATCTTTTCATGTGTTTGCTGGCCATCTGTATGTCTTCTTTGGAGAAATGTCTATTTAGGTCTTCCACCCATTTTTTGACTGGGCTGTTTGTTTTTTTGATATTGACCTGCATGAGCTGCTTGTATATTTTGGAGATTAATCTTTTGTCAGTTACTTCATTTGCAAATATTTTCTCCCATTCTAGCCCTCAGAAACTTCAGGATGAAATAAGGAAAGAAGCAGGTACGCATTAAGTATAGTATATATTGATTTATGTAATATTAAGTAATTTACTTGTTAGATCACTGAGCAAAGCTACCATTTTAAAATTGTGTTATGTCATCCTGTTCTCTTTAACTTTAAATCCATACCCTAAGCTAAAAATCCACAGAATTATATTTGTAAATAAATGTACAACTTAAATTTCAAAATTGGGGTATCAATAATAAAAACTAACCCCCATATGGTGCTATTATAGGCCTAGCACTATTCAATGGGTTCTATATATGTTAACACACTGAATTCTCACAATGATCCTGTGATGATGACACTACTAATATTTGTATCTTTCAGAGGAAGAAACTGAGCCGCTAAGATGCTAAATAGCTTAGTGATTGAGCCCTCTGGCTCCCTAAACCAAATTCCTAGTGAAGGGAATTAAGAGTGAAAGAGGAATGACTTGTTCAAATAAAAATAATTCCACATTGCAAAATTGATGTTTAAATCTCTCAAATATTCACAAACACAAGACAACTAAATGTATAAGACAAAAAACATTCGTTTAAGAAAACTATGAATTTTGAAAATAAAGAAATTATAGGCATTTTTCTGATGAAGTACCTACTTCAAGCCATTATGGACTAATGTGCTAGAAGGAGTTAGTTTATGTAGCAGATTTCTTTCAAAATGGGATATAGGTAAGAAAAATAAGATAAGGAGGGAAGACTAGTAGAGGGAGAAAGGGTAATTAATCTTTCTTGACAATTTGACCTGGAACTGGTGTTAAGATATGATTTACCTTCAGAAAATTAATTTGTCACCTGGAACAGTTAATGTTGATTATCAAACTGTTCTATAATGTATTTAAATTTATTTTGGCATTGGTTCTGACACCGATACAGGTAAAATATGCAGTTTCTAAAACTTCATTTAGTTATTCAAAAAATATCTATTAGGCACCCATGATGTACCAGGTATTAGGTACTTGAGATATATCAGTGAAACAATAGACAAAGAACCCTGGCCTTAACAGAAATTAAAGCCTATTAGAGGGAGATATAAAATATAACTATATAGTATGTTAGAAGTTGAGCAGTGCCATGGGTAAAGGAAGAGCAGAGTGTGAGGGGTTGGAGGCTTTAGGGGAAGTGGGATGATTGTAGGTTTAAACAGAGTATTAGAATAAGTGTTATTGAGAAGGTGATATTTGAACTTAGCTTTGAAGGTGGAGAGGGATATAGCCATACAGAAATCTTGGGGAAGAATATTCCAACCCAAGGAAACAGCCAGTGTAAAAGCCCTCAGGAGGAACTACCTGTGGTGAGTGAGTGAAGGGGAGAATAGTAAGAGAGGAGGTCAGAAAGATAAGAGGGAACAGGTCCACTGTATGGGCTTTGGTTTTCTTAGAGAAATTTGGAGCCATTGGAAGGTTTTGAGCAGGAAAATGAGATGATCTGATCTATATTTATCTTAATGATGTCACTCTGGATGTTGTATTGGGAACAGATTGCAGGGGTGGAAGAGTAGAAGCAGAGAGAATAATCAAGAGGCTATTACAATAATCCATATTGGATATGATTGTGGCTGAGGTAGAAGCAGAAGAAGTGGTAATTCTGGTTATTTTCTGAAGGGAGAGCCTACAAGAATTCTTGATGGATGGGACATAGGGTGTGAACAAGAAAAGTTGAAGATGTCAACAAAACATTTGGTCTGAGGAGTGAGCAGCAAAGAAGGTGGAGTAGAAAGACCCTGAGCTCACCTCCTCCCATGAGTATACCAAGATCACAAAAAGGTGCAGAACAACCATCAATGAAAGAGACTGAAACTTACCAGTAAAGATCTACAACTAAAGACATAAAGAAAGAACAATGAAACAGGTAGGAGGTGTGGACTTTTGATATGATCAAATCCCATAAACCCCAGGTGGGCAACCCACAAATTGGAGAACAGTTATATTGCAGATGTTCTCCCATAGGAATAAGAGTTCTTAGGCCCATATCAGGCTCCCCATCTTGAGAGTCCAGCACCAGGAAGAGGAGACCCCATATGGCTTTGAAGGCCAGTGGGGCTTAATTGGAGGCACTCCAAGGGACTGAGGGAAATAGAGACTTCATTCTTAAAGAATGCCCACGAAATCTCACCTACACAGGAACCAAGAGCAAAAGCAGTAATTTGGTGGGAGCCTGGATCAGAGCTACCTGCTACCATTGGAGGGTCTCCTGGGGAGTCTGTGGCTCACCCTGGGGACATAGACACTGGTGAGGGACATATTAGGGAGTATTTATCTGTGTGAAACCTCCTAGTGGCTGACATACTGGGTCATTAGTACCAAAACCTGGCCACATCCAACAGCCTGTAGTCTCCAGTGCTGGGATGCCTCAGGCAAAACAACTATCTGGGTGGGGACACAACTACACCCATCAGCAGACAGGCTGCCTAAAGACATTCTGAGCCAACAGCCACCTCAGGACATGACCTTAGACACAGCCCTGCCCACCAGAGGGCCAAGGCCAAACTCCACCCACCAGTGGGCAGGCACTGACCCCCTCTAACCAGGAAGCATTCACAAGCATCTAGAACAGCCCTGCCCACCAGGGGGCAGACACCAGAAGTAATAAAAGTACAATCCCACAGCCTGCAGAACACAAAGCAGGCCAGAACCTACCCTGGAAAGAGCTCGTCCCTGGCCCATGTGTGAAAACAAGGGAGTGTACTGCTGGGACACATAGGATCTCCAACAAAGAACAACTTCTCCAAGGTTGAGAAATGTAACTAACCTACCACATACATAAAAATACAAACAGCAACTTGGATAACATGAGGTGGCAGAGGACTATGTTCCAGATGAAAGAGCAAGATAAAACCCCAGAAGAAGAACTAAGTGTCTACCCAAGAAAGCATAATGATCACAAAGATGATCAAAGAACTCAGGAGAAGAATGGATGGACAGAGTGGGAAGTTAGAAGTTTTTAACAATGAGATAGAAATATAAGGAGCAACCAAACAGAGTTGAAGAATACAATAACTGGAATGAAAAATACACTAGAAGGAATCAGTAATAGACTAAATGATGCAGAAGAACGGATCATTGAGCTGGAAGACAGAGTAGTGGAAATCACTACTGCAGAACAGAGAAAAGAAAAATGAATGAAAGAAATGAGGACAGTTTAAGAGACCTCTGGGACAACATCAAGCACACTAATATTTGCATTATAGGGGTCCCAGAAAGAGAAGAGAGAGAGAAAGGGCCTGGGGAAATATTTGAATAGATAATAGCTAAAAATGTCCCTAACATGGGAAAGGAAACAGTCACCCAAGTCTGGGAAGTGCAGAGAACCCCATACAGGATTAATTCAAAGAGAGACATCCCAAGGCACCTTATAATCAAAATGATGAAAATTAAAGATAAAGAGAGACTATTAAACACAACAAGGGAAAAGCAACAAATAACATACAAGGGAACTCCATAAGGCTATCAGCTGATTTTTCAGCAGAAACTCTGCAGGCCAGAAGAGAATGGCATAGTATATTTAAAGAGATGAAAGGGAAGACCTACAACCAAGAATACTCTATCCAGCAAGGCTCTCCTTCAAATTTGATGGAGAAATCAAAAGTTTTACAGACAAGCAAAAGCTGAACGATTTCAGCACCACTAAACCACCTTTACAAAAAATATTAAAGGAAATTTTCAAGGTGAAAAAGAAAAGGTCACAACTAGAAACAAGAAAATTATGGAATGAAAAAGCTCACCAGTAAAGGCAAACATACAGTAAAGGTAGAGAATCATCCACACACAAATTAGCAGGGAGCTTAAAAGACAAAAGTAGTAAACTCATCTGTATACACAATAGGTAGCTAAGGGATATAATTAGATATAGTATACAAAATAATTAGATGTAAATATGATATCAAAAACAGTAATCATGAGTGGAGGAGAGTACAAACGGAGTATATTTTAAATGCATTTGAAATTAAGAGATCAGCAACTTAACACAATCACGTATGTGTGTATACATATATGTGTGCATATATATAATATGTGTGTGTATATATATATATATATATATATATATAGACTCTTATACTGAAACCTCGTGGTAACCACAAGACAAATATCTATGGTAGATATACACACAAAAAAGAAAAAGGAATCCAGATATAACACTAAAGATAGTCATCAAATCAGAAGAAAAGAGAACAAAAGTAGAAAGACGAACAAAAGACCTACAAAAACAAATCCAAAACAATTAACAAAATGGTGATAAGAACACACATATCAATAGTTAAATGTAAATGGACTAAATGCTTCAACCAAAAGACATAGACAGGTTGACTGGATACAAAAACAAGACCTGTATATATGTTGCCTACAAGAGAATGACTTCAGATCTAGAGACACACACAGAATGAAAGTGAGGGGTTGGAAAAAGTTATTCGTGCAAATGGAAATCAAAAGAAGGCCAGAGTAACAATATTTATATCAAACAAAATAGACTTTAAAATACAGACTGTTACAAGACACAAAGAAGGACACTACATAATGAGCAAAGGATCAACCCAAGAAAAAAATATAACAATTGTAAATATGCATGCAACATAGGAGCACCCCCATATATAAGGCAAATGTTAACACACATAAAGGAGAGATCAACAGTAACACAATAATAGTTGGGTATTTCATCACTCCACTTACATCAATGGACAGGTCATCCAGAAAATCAATAAGGAAACACAGGCCTTAATTCAAACTTTAGACCAGATGGACGTAATTGATATTTATAGAGCATTCCATCTGGAAGCAGCAGAATACACATCCTTTTCAAGTGCACATGGAACATTCTCACAGATAGACCACATGCTGGACCACTAAGCAAGCCTCAGGAAATTTAAGAAAATTGAAGTCATATCAAACATCTTTTCCGACCTTAACACTATGAGGCTAGAAACCAACTACAAGAAAAAAAAACTGCAAAAAACACAAACACGTGGAGGCTAAACAGTATGCTACTAAACAACTAATGGATCACTGAAGAAATCAAAGAAGAACTCAAAAAATACCTAGAGACAAATGAAAACAAAAACAAGACAATCCAAAACCTATGGGATGCAGCAAAAGCAATTCTGAGACGGAAGTTTATAAAGATACAAGCTTACCTCAGGAAACTAGAAAAATCTCAAATAAACAACCTAAACTTACACCTAAAGCAACTAGAGAAAGAAGAACAGACAAAACCCAAAGTTCATAAAGATCAGAGACATAATAAATGAAATAGAGACTAAGACAACAATAGAAAAGATCAATGAAACTAAAACCTGGCTCTTTGAAAAGATAAACAAAATTGATGAACCATAGGGCAGACACATCAAGAAAAAAAGAGAGAGGGCCCAGATGAATAAAATCAGAAATGAAAAAGGAGAAGGGACAACCGACACCATGGAAATACAAGGGATCATAAGACTACTATGAGCAACTATACACCAGTAAAAAGGACAACCTAGAAGAAATGGACAAATTCTTAGAAAGGTACAATCTCTTAAGGCTGAAACAGGAAGAAATAGAAAATATGAACAGACCAATTGCCAGTACTGAACTTGAATCAGTAATTTAGAAACTCCCAACAAACAAAAGTCCAGGACCAGATGGCTTCACAGGTGAATTCTACCAAACATTTAGAGAAGAGTTAAAACCTGTCCTTCTGAAAATATTCCAAAAAAAAAATACACATGAAGGAACACATCTGAACTCATTCCATGAGGCCCCCATCACCTCGATACCAAAACTAGATAAAGATAAAACACAACATAGAAAATACCAGGCCAATTGATACAAAAATCCTAACAAATTACTAGCAAATCAAATCCAACAATACATTAAAAGGATCACACACCATGATCCAGTGGGATTTATCCCAGGGATGCAAGGATTTTTCAATATCTGAAAATTAATACACCACATTAACAAATTGAAGGATAAAAACAATTTGATCATCTAGATAGATGCAGAAAAAGGTTTTGATAAAATTCAACATCCATTTATGATAAGAACTCCAGAAAATGGGCATAGAGGGAACATACCTCAACATAATAAAGGTCATATATGACAAACCCACAGCTAACATCATACTCAGGGATGAAAAGCTGAAAGCATTCCCTCTAAGATAAGGAACAAGACAAAGATGTCCACCCTCGCCACTTTTATTCAACATAGATCTGGAAGTCCTAGCTACAGTAATTGGAGAGGAAGAACAAATAAAAGGAACTCATATTGGAAAGGAACAAGTAAAACTATCACGGTTAGAGCAAAAAACTTTACAGTTTGCATGGAAACACAGAAGACCACAAATAGCCAAAGCAATCTTGAGAAAGGAAAACAGACATGGAGGAATCAGGCTCCCTGACTTCAGACTATAGTACAAAGGTACAGTAATCAAAACGGTATGGTACTGGCACAAAACCAGGAATATAGATCAGTGGAACAGGATAGAAATCCTAGAGATAAATCCATGCACCGATGGACAACTAATCAATGACGAAGGAGGCAAGAATATACAATGGAGAAAAGACAGTCTCTTCAATAAGCAGCACTGGGAAAACTGGACAGCTAAATGTAAAAGAATGAAATTAGAACATTCTCTAATACCATATACAAAAACAAACTCAAAATGGATTAAAAACCTAACTGTAAGCCTGGGTACTATAAAACTCTTAAAGGAAAACATAGGAAGAACACTCTTTGACATAAATTGCAGCAAGATCTTTCATGATCCGCCTCCTGGGGAAATAAAAATCAAAACATAAATAAACAAAGGAGACCTAATTAAACTTAAAAGCCTTTATACAGCAAAGGAAACCACAAACAAAAGAAAACCACAGCCCACAGAATGGGAGAAAATATTTGCAAATGAAGCAACTGACAATGGATTAATTTTCAAAATATGCAAACAGCTCATGCAGCTCAATATCAAAAAAAACAACAACCCAATCAAAAAATGGGTGGAAGATCTAAACAGACATTTTTCCAAAGAAGACAAACAGATGGCTTAAAAAGTACATGATAAGTTGCTCAATATCACTAATTACTAGAGAAATGCAAATAAAAACTACAATGCGGTATCACCTCACACTGTTTAAAACAGCTATCATCAAAATGTCTACAAATGGGGCTTCCCTGGTGGCGCAGTGGTTGAGAGTCCGCCTGCCGATGCAGGGGACACGGGTTCATGCCCTGGTCTGGTAAGATCCCACATGCCATGGAGCGGCTGGGCCTGTGAGCCATGGCTGCTGAGCCTGCACGTCCGGAGCCTGTGCTCCGCAACGGGAGAGGCCACAACAGTGAGGCTCGCATACCCCCCCCCAAAAAAAAATGTCTACAAATGATAAATGCTGACGAGGGTGTGGAGAAAAGGGAACCCTCCTAAACTGTTGTTTGGAATGTAAACTGGTACAGCCACTATGGAGGACAGTATGGAGGTTCCTTTAAAAACTGAAAACAGGGGTACCATATCATCCAGCAATCCCACTCCTGGGCATATATCTGGAGAAAACCATAATTCGAAAACGTACATGCACCCCAGTTTCATTGCAGCACTATTTACAATAGCCACGATGTGGAAGCAACCTAAATGTCCATCGACAGAGGAATGGATAAAGAAGATGTGGTATATATATACAATGGACTATTACTCAGCCATGAAAAAGAACGAAATAATGCCATTTGCAGCAACATGGGTGGACCTAGAGATTGTCATACTGAGTGAAGTAATTCAGACAGTGAAGGGCAAATATCATATGATATCACAATGGTACAAATGAACTATTTACAAATCAGAAACAGAGTCACAGATGTAGAGAACAAACTTATGGTTACCAGTGGGGGAAAGAAGGGGAGGGATAAATTGGGAGATTGGGATTGATATATACACACTACTATATATGAAATATTGAATAGATAACTAATAAGGACCTACTGTATAGCATAAGGAACTCTACTTAATACTCTATAATGGCCTATATGTGAAAAGAACCTAAAATTGAGTGGATATATGTATATGTATAACAGATTTACTTTGCTGTACACCTGAAACTAACACAACATTGTAAATAAACTATACTCCAATAAAAATTCAAAAAAACAAAGGAGGGTGGGGAGACAGGCAAATTAGTAGGTAGGTGTGTAGATAATCCTTACTTCCCCGTTCCCCCAGCCTTCATTGTTCATTCCATTTCATGTCTCCTCCAAGATTTATGCTAAATGTTTAGTATTTTCGGAAGGCATTGTGAATGTGAGCAAATTGAGGATTCAGGGAGGGGAAGGGGAATAATTGGTTGTGAAGTGATACTGTAAGCAGAACTGTGAAGAAAATTTAAATGTATTTATTTCTTTAAAAAAAAAACCTTTAAAGATATGAAGAAAAAAAGTGTCACTGTTTGCAGATGACATGATACTATGCATAGAAAATTCTAAAGATGCCACCAGAAAACTATTGCTATTAGAGCTCATCAATGAATTTGGTAAAGTTGCAGGATACAAAATTAATATACAGAAATCTGTGCATTTCTATATGCTAACAACAAACTATCAGAAAGAGAAATTAAGGAAAGAATTCCATTTACCATTGCATCAAAAATATAAAATACCTAGGAATAAACCTACCTAATGAGGCAGAAGGTTCTGTATTCTGAAAACTATAAGATGCTGATGAACGAAATTGAGGATGACACAAACAAATGGAAAGATATACCATGTTCTTGGATTGAAAGAATCAATATTGTTAAATATACTACCCAAAGGCAATGTACAGATTCAATGCAATCCCTATCAAATTACCAATGGCGTTTTTCACAGAACTAGAACAAAAAAATTTTTAATCTGTATGGAGACACAAAAGACCCTGAATAGCCAAAACAATTTTGAGAAAGAAGAATGGAGCTGGAGGAATCACGTTTCCTGACTTCAGACTATACAACAAAGCTACAGTAATCAAGGCATTATGTTACTGGCAGAAAAACAGGCACATAGATCAATGGAACAGGATAGAAATCCCAGAAATAAACCCACACACCTATGTTCTATTAATCTATGACAAAGGAGGCAAGTATATACAATGGAGAAAAGACAGTGTCTTCAATAAATGAGCTGGGAAAACTGGACAGCTATGAGTAAAAGAATGAAATTGAAATATTCTCTAATACCATATAAAAAAATAAACTCAAAATGGATTCAAAAGCTAAGAAAGACCGGATACTATAAAACTTCTATAGGAAAACATAGGCAGAACAGTGTTTGATACAAATTGCAGCAATACCTTTTTGTATCTGTCTCCTAGAGTAATGGAAATAAAAACAAATATAAACAAATGGGACCTAATTAAATGTAAAATCTTTTGCCCAGCAAAGGAAACCATAAACAAAATGAAAAGACAACCTACAGAATGGGAGAAACTATTTGCAAATGATGTGACCAACAAGGCATTAATTTCCAAAATATACAAAGAGCTACACAGCTCAGTATAAACTAAACTAGACTCTATGACTCATTTTCCCTAACTATAAACCCCTTTAAAGAGATAATACATGTGAAGTACTTAATAGTGTCTAGTATTTAGTTAGTGTCCAGCAGTTGTAGTAGTTGTTACATTTTGTAGCTGGGAATTATGGAAATGGAAGGAATTCAGAAAGGACATAACATGGGTCTATTTTGTTTTATGTTTTTTGTCTTTGTTTCTCAAATCATGAAGTTTTCGAACTTCGAATATCAAATAATTTGATATAGAAGAACATGCTATTTGAACAGGCAGAACATGACTCTGAAGTAGAACACCATATAGTGGAAAGAACCTAGAGCAGGAGCTGGCAGACTTCTGATGTGGTCTCAGATTAGCTACTAATTAGTTATTAGATAAGCCACAAATAACTCTGGACATGCTTTCTCTTTTGGAAAATGGAGATTAAAAGATAACATCTTGAGAACAGAAATAAAAGGATACACACTATAAATAAAAACATGATAATAAAATAGTCTTTTAATTGATCTTTTCATGAAGTTAAAAGTTATTTTGAAAAATGATTTATCACTAGGATCCCCCTATCTACCTTATTAACTATGGTTTAAATATGTATTTTCATATCTTGTACTTGCATATATATGAATGGTGTAATGTGTTAAATAGTATAAAGACAGTGTTGTATGCTTGTGAATGCGGGATAAGTTAAAATTTGAGGCACTGCTTATTTCTGGATCTTGTGAAATGCATTTTCCCCAAAAAGTCTTGTCAGGAACCAATACTCTTGTCTTTAAAAATTTAAATAAGTTGAGTAACCAAAGGCAAGTTCCAACTTAGTTTCCTATTTACATTTGTATTATTGTTACTGCATACTGATCACAGCCACTATTACTCCCAATAAACAAATAATGTGAATAGGAAAAAGAACCGAGAACAAACTTTTCTCACAGACAATACAGGCTGTGGTGTTTAGCAGAAGGCATTCCATGGAAACTGGTGAATAAGTGAAGTAAAAGCAATGGGAAATGTAGTATAGAAAAGCTTATATAAAATAGATAACTAATAAGGACCCACTGTGTAGCACAGCGAACTCTACCTAGTACTCTGTAATGGCCTATATGGGAAAAGAATCTAGAAAAGAGTGGATGTATGTATATGTATAACTGACTCACTTTGCTGTACACCTGAAACTAATACAACATTGTATATCAACTATGCGCCAATAAAAAGTTTTAAAAAACCTTTCAGTCAGCTGCTAACCAATGATAGATTCATTGACTAAGGCTACTGTTCAGAGGAATTATATGACCATTGTCCATCCCACAACCTGAAATCTAAATTTGTTTGGGAATAAACTGTGAATTCAAGGTCTTTGCTAGGTGCTGGGGGCAAAAGAAAGACATGATCCCTGCCGTTGAGGAGCTTACAACAGAGCCCAACAAATGTTAGAAGAAAGACAGTGTTTTGTGGGGACACTTTTGTTATCCGTCTACTTCACTAAAATCTTTTCAAACATTTTGGCATCTTTAAAACAATCTCCTTGCAAGTAGTGCAAGGAGACATTTTTTAAATGAGTTGAGGAAAGAGAACTGGCCAGTGATTTTTGGAGTTTGGAGCTCCCAACTCCAAAAATCTGTGAGATTCTTATAAAAGGAACTCAAGAATACACATCCATTTTGAGTGATGTTATAGCATGGGGTTTAAATGTAGGCTAACTGGGTTTAAATTCCAGCTCTGCCACTTACTAATTCTGCAAACTTGGAAAGATATTTAACATCATTTTGCCTCAGTTTCCTCATCTAAAATAATGTGAGGAATACCAGTAGACTTCCTACTTAGGGTTATCATAATAGTCCAATAGATTAATGTAAATGAAGCCCTTAGATCAGTGCTTAGCACAGAACAGTCTTCAAAACTTATTTTTTAAATGAGTTGAGGAAAGAGAACTGGCCAGTGATTCTTGGAGTTTGGAGCTCCCAACTACAAAAATCTCTGAAATTCTTATAAAAGGAAATAAAGAATGCACATACATAAGCACAACCAAGAGGTTATAAAAAGTCACAGTAATTTCTCAAACTGAGAAAACAGTATGATCAATCTTTACTATTAAAATGAAATTTATGCATATGTTTTTCTGTTGATACATGATGTAAAAAAGGCTAGATCAATTTTCACTAAATATTAAGGGTGTATTTGGGATGGGTAGTTAAAATATAGGCTATTTGGCATAAATAAAACTCATTCTGCAGGGGACTCAAAGAAACAGGTGGTCATCCTACAAAAGTGCTAAAATTGTTATTCAACAAGAAGCCTCTGTTAAACAGGAGAGATAAACCAAAAGTGATTTTTAAAAATGAGCTCCAAATAGATAGTCACCAGGGCACATATTCCAAATTACAAGAATAGATTTGCAACTGATCTGATTCTTTCATGGGCAACTCCATGTATAGGTGTACTGGAATGAAGAACAGAATGAGATATATACATATATGTGTGTGTGTGTGTGTTTTAAATTCTACACTTTCTTCCTTTTCTTTTTTTAAAATTTATTTATTTTATTATTTATTTTATTTTTGGCTTTGTTGGGTCTTCGTTGCTGCATGCGGGCTTTTCTCTAGTTGCAGAGGGCAGGGGCTACTCTTCACTGCAGTGCGTAGGCTTCTCATTGCAGTGGCTTCTCTTGTTGTGCAGCATGGGCTCTAGGCACACGGGCTTCAGTAGTTGTGGCTCGCGGGCTCTAGAGTGCAGGCTCAGTAGTTGTGGTGCACGGGCTTAGTTGCTCCGCGGCATGTGGGACCTTCCCGGACCAGGGCTCGAACCTGTGTCCCCTGCATTGGCAGGTGGATTCTTAACCACTGAGCCACCAGGGAAGCTCCAGAATATTTTTAAAAATATATTTTTTAATGATTCTTCTAATAACCATTGACCTATAGTATTTCATAGGCTATTCTAGTAGAAACCAAACCTCCCACCATAAATAAAAATGGCAACCTAACCACAGCTGATGCTGGTTGGAATGCCAGAAACCATTTGACTTCTCAAGATTTGACCAAACTGATCTTTGAAACTAAAATTTTCCATCCCTACCTCTTGCTATAATGATTACCATTTAAAAATAGCTTGTGTTCTAACACTTCCTATTTTTCCCAGTTATAACAAAATCAAAATCTAAAGGAAATTAATTGAAACAATTCTACAGGAAACATATGGGCTTTCCATTCAATGTAAATTTTTTAGAAACATGAAATTTGCTGGTGAAAAGTTTTCAGTGTTATTTTACAAACCATTATAACTTACCTGATGGATGATGAAAATTGCAAGCAATATTATCACAGAGGAAAAAACAGAGTGAGTTTTCTTTTGTCAGTTTTCAGGTCAATTCATCAAATATAATTTTGTCAGACTAAGTGCCAGGTAATGTGCTACGTGCTGAAGATAAAAAGGTAAAAGGTAATAGCAATACTGAATGATATCTAAATAGAACATGTATAGGTGTAAAACTCATACGAAAAAGGAAAAGATCTGTTCTAACATTGTCAAGGAAGAGTTGGTTTTAAAGGGGAATAAGAGTGTGTCGTAAGGACAAGGAGGAAGCAGTACCTGTGCAAAGGAAGAAGAAACAGCATGTGCAAAGGCAAAAATGGAGACTGAAAACAGCATTGATACAGTTAAGTGCAACTGTTGGTATATAATAAAGGTTATAACGTGTTCACTGGGTTATTTTTTTCTTAACTAAACTGTGTTTGGAAGAAAGAAAAAGTGATTTTTTTCTTTCCCTTTGGTTAAATAATAAGCAATGAAATAGAAAGATTTTTGTTAACAATTATATTCTTATTGTGGCCAGGCACAGTCTAGAACAGCATTGTCTAATAGAAATATAATGCCAACCACATATATAAGTTTAAATTTCCTATTAGTCTCATTTTAAAAAGTAAAAAATTCACAGGTAAAATTAAGTTTAATAATATTTTTTCCTTGATCCAATTATGCAAAATATTATAATTTCAACTTATCAATATAATCAATATGAAAATGATCAATGAGGCATTTTACATTTTTATATTAAATCTTTGAAATCCTGTATATACTTTACACTTACAGCACATCTCAATTCACATGTTAATTTTATCAGAAATATTCAATCTGTACTTAGATTTCAAAAAATTTATAGTTGAAAAAGTAGATTCACAAAGCTCAAGTTTCCCAAACATATATAGACATTATGTAGTAACTGAATTGGGTATCAGTTTTTAAATTTAAAATTAAACACAACTAAAATTCAGTTATTCAGTTGTCATAGCCACATTTCAAGGGCTCATCAGGCTTGTTCAAGTGGCTACTGCAGTTGAACAACCCAGTTCTAGAATAAATGTTAGGTCAAATCTCTAGCCTGAAATTACTATTACAAAAATCAAATCAGTAAGCAGACTATCAGATTGGTAATGAGGTACTAATATTAGGCATTTTGGATTACCTTTCATCTCTCCCTTGTTGGTCCATGTCTACCCAGACAAAATACAGATGAGAAAAAATAGTGAGGGTATCTGGAAAAGATCTTGCAATCAACAAGGAGACTGAGGTTAATTGGAGGAAGCTTAAGAGTTCATGATATAAAAGCAGAACGTTCCTAATACTTACTGACTTACTAGGCCTTAACCCTGTTACTGAAGTAAATAAATAGATTCAAGTAGTAGACAGACTCTGAAAGGGTCAGAGAGAAAGAGTCTGGTCATAATAAGGATGGATAGTTCTCTTGCCTTTTCACTACACTCACCCAAAAAACATCCACTATAAACGAAACCCCAAAACATAAAATACAAGTTCTTATATTTTTCCAAAAGCAAAAAAAATTTTTTGTTCTACTTAGGCAAAGTTATAGACATGCTTCTTTCACAAAGTCATAGGTAAAAATATGAAACACTAATTGTTACATTTCAAAGAGCATTATTTCCTAAGTACTTCTATTTTATGGAAGAGAGTTCCTCCAGGAATATTGAGCAAGTATTCACGATTCACCCAGAATATTCCATTATTTATTTACCAAATATTTTTTGAGCGACTATTATATTTTAGGCACTGCGCTAGGCAAAGAAATTTCAGCAGTGAACAAGAAACACCTGCCCGCACAGAATGTGTGATAAGAGCTGTCAGAGGAAAGGTACTATGATGGGAGCATGCTGGAGTAGGTTGCCAGATTTAGCAAATGAAAATACAGGATGTCAGATATTAAATGCGACATAGTTATACCAAAAATTATCTGTTATTTATCTGAACTTCAAACTTAGTTGAGTATCCTGTCTTTTATCTGGCAAACCTACATTAGAGGGACAACTTGGAAGTGGAGGTAGTGTGAATGGAGAGAAAGGAAGGCTTCCTTCAGAAAGCAACTTTAAAAACAAATTCTGGGCATAGCAGGGAATAGGCAGGGAGAAATCATTCCAGGTGGAAACAATGCAATGCGAACTAAGTCCCAAGGCCACTGTCAAATCTAGGAACCGACAGAAGGGAAGTAATTGGAGTAAGGAAGAAGGAAAACGAAAGAGGAGGAATGTTGATGAAAGATATGCCTGAGAGAAAAACAGAAGAAACTCTTGTAAAGAGTTTATACTTTATCATAAGATGAGTGCGGTTCCACTAAAGAACTTTAAGCAGCCTGTCTTGGCTACAGTGTGAACAATGGACTACAGTCGTACTGGCAGGATAACTGACAGACCAGTAAGAATGCTACTGATGTAATTCAGGATTTCAATAGAGGCCTGAACAAAGGCAATGGAAAGACAGACCCATTAGTAACACCGTAACCTGAGATGGCAGCGAAAGAGGCAACTGCAAAGGGGATAGAGAAGAGGACTGAGAGGAAAACCAGGAGAAGCATTATGTAAATCAAATGAAGAAAGGTCAACAAGTCAAATATTTTTTGAGGAGGTAAGATAAGGACAGAGATGTGATGCCTAGATTTAGCCGTAAGGAAATCACCAGTGAGCTTTGGCAAGGGCAGTCTCAGAGGAATGATTTTGAGGCCAAACTAGGTCACATTTGTCTGAGCAGAAGGTGATGCTGGACTAGGAACCAGCTAGGGCAACGCAAGGATCCCACTTCCTCTTTGCTCTTTTAACAGGTAAGGGTCAGGATAGGAGTAGAGTTCGGGGACGGAGCAACCTGTGCCCCAATCTTGCTGAACAGGCTGCGGGCTGATTGCTAGGGGCCAATCCTTTCCTAGAGCTCTTGATTGACAGAGCCGTGCGCCAAAGACTGAGCTTGAACGGGAGGCCAGGACTCACAAGGGGGCGGAATTCCAGGGCACTAACCCGGAACGGTTTGGGACTCGATTTCCTTTGTGAGGAAGACCTAGGGCGGGCCCTCTGCCAGAATGGCAGTATCCTCCGGGCCAATGGACGAACCTCATTAAACGAGCGGCAGCCGCGCCAGCCAATGGTTTAGCGGCAGGAGGGGGGCGAAGTCAGTGGGCGGGGAATTAATGAAGCGTCTTTTTGACACCCCACCCCCACACACCCCAGAGGCGAGCGTGGGGAGCTTCCGCCAGCGTCGTAGGTGAGCTGTTGCGTCGTGGAGGAGGTTGCTAGGGAAGTGGAGGCTCCGCGGCCGGTGGGTGCTAGCGTGGCAGCGTCAGGTAGCTGCCCCCCCCGCTGCCGGCTCTGGACCTGGCCCTGCGGCGTAGCAGACTACGACGTTCAGGAGAAATACCAGTCGCAGCTGCCG
The DNA here is from genome assembly GCF_005190385.1 of Monodon monoceros. Lineage (NCBI taxonomy): Eukaryota > Metazoa > Chordata > Mammalia > Artiodactyla > Monodontidae > Monodon > Monodon monoceros. Next base: position 26,020,828 of record NW_021703784.1, read on the forward strand.
CCTGACCTGGGAGGGTAGGGAGGGCCCAAGCCGCTGAAACAAGGCTGCGAAGGTTTTTCGGCCGCCCAGTCGCGACTCTAATTTAATATGCGGAGCGGGGACTCTTCCAGTTTGCCCCACATTCTACCAGGTGCAGCCATTGCTCTGTGGCAGAGTCATGGGCGCGCCCCCTACTCCTGACTGACCTCCCAGGAATTCAGCCTTCCTGGATTCTCCCAAGGGGGGCTGCTCCAAAGGAAGAGGTGGGGAGTGAGAGGTATTTTATTAATATGATAACCGGCGATACTTAAGTAAACTTTAATCATTTACCTATCACAGCTTATAGAGAAGAGCATCCTATTCGGCAGGAAGGTTAATTTCCTCTAAGTATATGGTGGCGACAGTAGGGTGCGGGGTTGGTGGGAGGTGGGGAGCATACTTCCAAGATGATTGGGGTGGGGGTTGGGGGAAGTTTGTAGATTTTGTGACGTTTTTCTTCTTGAACAGCCTAATGAGTTTACCAAAAAAAAATTTTGGACCCAGAATTTACTGCCTGATTTAACTCAGACTTCTTACTTCTGTCTTATCATGCAATATTTAGGAACTTCATTCTTAAGTATTAGTCCTTGAAAAAAATTGCCCAGGTATAATATGCCATTGGTGGTACACCATCTTCACAAGGATTACCTAAGTGAACTACTTATACCTATTTCCAACCAGGAAAGAATTATTGTGAAATGGGATTTCAGGAAAATGGCTGTTCTCTGTGATTGGGCATGGAAGAACTAAGAATTTTTAGAGGTTGCAACTACTAAATTCTCTTTTGTAAAGATAGGGAAGAAAACCAATATGAAAGGGATAGTGTTTGACATCTAAAATGGCATCTTTTCATATTTTGTGATGTGTTTACCCCCAGCACCAAGAATATGTGCCTGGCACATAGTAGGAGTTTGATAAATATTTGAGTAAATTATTGGGTAATGGATGATGAAAATCTAAGCTGTTACATGAGTACCAAAATGTAAAGGAGAAGAGAGAAAAAAGAAATTCCTGGAAACATAGCTTAGTTTCTTTTCATGCAAGCATAGCTACCAAATTTCAACTTGTTTGCTTTGATTTGGGTACTGTCTTAACACTAATCAGATGTCAAAGATTTTCACACACTTAAGCCATGACTGACTGGAAATTTAAGATACATATTGATGTCAGTTTCAGTGAGGTAAAAAATGTGTGTTAAAGTGCATTTTGTTGAGTTCCCTGGTAGTCTAGTGGTTAGGGTTCCGTGCTTTTCCTGCTGTGACCCAAGATTCCCTGGTCAGGGGACTCCGCAAGCCGTGCCTCCCGGCCAAACATTTAAAAAAATTAAAAAATAAATAAAGTGCATTTTGTCAATGAAATAGTTCATCAGTTTAGCATAGAACAGTCAGGGACAAAGGGATACCGCTTTTGTAGGATAGAGATATGGAGTTACAAATTGTTGGGGGGTGGAAACAGGATATGCACATAAAAGCAACTGCTGCCAAAATTTTAAGAGTGTATTGACTCAAGCATAGTTTTAAAAGGATTGTTATTTTTATCATTACAAAATTGATCTCAGACTCTAAGAGCAGCAAAATCTGATTATGGATTTCTGCCTAAATTAGGATTCTCTTGACAACTGCAATCATTGTTTATTATTATGCACTTGTATTTTGCATGTTATAGTTTGTATATTATTACAGTAACATTGCCTCCATATAAAAGGTATATTGCTTGAATTTCAAAAATATATGAATTTTCACAGATATATTTGCCTCTTATAGTAAGTTTTTTAGCAAAGAATAAGTTCTTACAAGTCAACATTAAAGATTTGCTGACATTTGGCCCCAGCCTAGCTATCCAACTTTGATTCCTGATACTTCTGCCATTTATTACTGCCCCTCATTATTATATTTGTTTTTTAAGACCCAAATCAAGCGCTAATTCCTTTTCACAACCTCCCTTGATCCCACCAAAGATTTCTCCTTCTGAACACCCAGGGTATTTTGTTAATAACTTCTCTTGTTGCACTTTTCTTACATTCACATTATTCATCAAGTAAAGAAATATTCACTTACTATGTCTAGACTATACTAGGAAATGGATAATAGCTGGTATTTGTTAAGGGCTTATTATATCCTACATATTATAAGCTTCTTGACTGGATTATCTCATTTAATCCTCAAAACATCGTGAGTATTATTCCATTATTTTTCCCATTTATAAATTAGGAAATAAGTTTAAAAGGTTAAGTAATTTGCTTAAGATCACAGAGCTTCTAAGTGGTGGAATTAATATATAAGCCTAGGTAGTCCGTATTCAAACTTGACATTTACAGTCTCCATTAAAATTTTTTCATGTAAATTTTATGCGTATATGTTTTACTAAATTATAAATTATTTGATAGAAATAATATATTCATCTTTGATCCCTTATTGCGCCTAATGTAAAGTAAGTGATTATAATATAGCCTGATAGTGGAAGCATGTAGCAGGGATATTAGATTTAGATTAATGGAACAATGAAGGTGCTGAGGATGAATAGTCACTGGCCAGATAAAAGAGCAAAGACCATGGGAATTGGGAGCATGTACCAAAGGAATACATGTATGATAGTCCTAAGGTAGGGGTCATGAAAGCTAGAACTGGGCTGTCCAATACAGTAGCCAATAGGCATATATTGCTATTGAGCACTTGAAGTATGGCTAGTCCAAAATACTCACTGGATTTTGAAGACTTAGTAGAAAAAAAGAATGTAAAATGTCTCGATTGTTTTTATATTGTTTAAATATTGAAGTAATAATATTTTGGTATATTTAAATAAAATATATCGTAATTAATTTTTACCTGTTTCTCTTTACTTTTTTTAATGTGGCTACTAGAAGATTTAAAATTATATATGTGACTCTCATTATATTTGTATGGGACAGCACTGGTCTAGAATTTAGAGGAATTTCAGAATGACATACTGTGTGTGCCCATACTGACGTGTATTGGAGAGGGTGGGTTGGGAAAGTATGTCTGGGGTTAGTATTGGAGATGATAAAATTGGCAAAGGTAGATACGAAGATATATAGGTAGGACTCAGGGTTTGTAATAGGGAGAGAGAGAGTAAGACTAGGGAGAGTAAATTTACCTCCGAAATGTGTACAAATCCTTTGAAAGGTTTTAAGCACTCAATACATATTTGTTGAATGAATCATTGTGTCTTAATCACTCAATCTTAATGGATGTTTCCAGTGTATACTCCTAGTTCAGTCCTAATTCTAATAAAGATATGGGTAGCTGTCTAAAGACTTAAAAGAAAGTTTGGTTATCTAAAGAGAGCAGTCCATTTCTCCTTAAGTCTAAATTGACTTAGCTTGTATTCCTTTGATGTATTCCCAGCACATAGGAGTGTGAATCGGTTCTTACAATTAGACATATTCCTCTTCCACCTAACATGACTTTCTCCTGGGCATATTTTTCCGAAAAGAGTCCAGCTTTGTCTGTTGTTGTAAGTCTTGTGGCAGATGAAGCCTTAATGATCTCTGAAGGGAAATTTCTTAGCAGCTACAACATTTGCACTCCATCTTGCCTCTCAGTACACATTTGAGCAAGTAGACTTTTAACACTGATTCTCTAGCGGGGTGCTTCTCAATCCTGGCTGCAAATGAGAATCACCTGGAGAAGATTTTTTTTAACTTTATTGAAGAATCATTGGTAAATATAATTGTATATGTTTAAAATATACAGCATGATGATCGATATACATAATACATTATGGAATGATTACCAAGATAGAGATAATTAACACATCCATCATCTCACATAGTTAACTCTTGTGTGTGTGTATGTGTTGAGAATGCTTAATATCTGCTAGAGCACTTTTTAAACTCCCAATGCCTAGCAGTATTTTAAGATTGTTTTAATTGCTCAGAGATAGGGACTGGTTATAAGTATTTTTTAAAAGCTCCCTAGGTGATTTTGATGTGCTGTAGATCTGTACTAATATATGCTATTGAGTTCTTAGAATGTGTTTAGTACAAAATGAGATGTGCTCTAACTGTAAAATATACACTAGATTCAAAGACTTAGTAGCAAAACAAGAATGGAAACTCCCTCATTAATCATTTTTACATCGACCATATATTGGAAAGATAATATATTGAACTTATGGGGTTAAATATGTTAAAATTAATTCTACACTTTCTTTGGTTTTGTTTCATTTTTGCTTTTCTGAGGCTACTAGAAGATTTTAAATTACATGTGTGGATCCCTATTTCTATTGGTGTAGTCCAAGGACCAGCAACATTGGCATCATTTGGGAATCTGTCAGAAATGTAGAATCACTGGTCCCACTCCAGACCTACTGAATCAGAATCTCATTTTAATAAGCGCTCCAGATGATTCAAATACATAAGGTTTGAGAGACAACATCTTTAGAATTTTTTCAATTTCATAATTTTTCTTCATTTTTTGTTGATTATTTTTCATTGTAGAGGGTGGTAAGTTTTTACATTCATGATTTCCTCTTTGTCTCTTCATTTGTCCTTTAGAATCATTCATATACACCTCATTTTTCTGTTTTCAATTTTCCTTTCATTTTCTTATAATTTTACATCTCAACATCTTCAACAGTCACTGCTTTTTTTTTTTTTTTTGTGGTACGCAGGCCTCTCGCTGTTGTGGCCTCTCCCGTTGCGGAGCACAGGCTCCGGATGCGCAGGCTCAAGTGGCCATGGCTCACGGGCCCAGCCGCTCCGCGGCATGTGGGACCTTCCCGGACCGGGGCATGAACCCGTGTCCCCTGCATCGGCAGGCGGACTCTCAACCACTGCGCCACCAGGGAAGCCCAGTCACTGCTTTTTAAATTAATGAATGGAATTAATATGCATTCATGTAATATGTGTAATATATAATGTTTCATAAATACATATGTACTTTTATATTCATATGATTTTCTGGAAAACATCTCAAGAAATTATTAATATCAATTACACTGGTGATAGAGAGAGATTTTCACTTAATTTTGTTGCTTTATTTAGGTTCTCTAACCATATCTATGTATTTTACTGTTTTTTTTTTTAAGTCAACAGAGATTTGTGGGTATTGGGTTTATGGAACTTTAAAAAGTGTATTTTTCTGTAATAAAAATCCCTCATAAATATATTTTTAATATAATGTTAATCACCTCAAAGTAAAATGAAACAGATGTGCTCTAGGCAAACAAACAGCTCTATGATTGAGACAAATGACTGTATACATGATCCCTAGAACTGGTGGTTGGTGGTGGACAGAGTGAGTGAACCTGTTGTAGAGCATAGCATGTTCTGTCTATAAATGTTCCTAAGTTGAAAACTGAGCTTCTGTGAGTATGTACACACACATAGACATATGTACACATTCCTTTTCTGGTTTTGTTGGCTTGCATTAACATAGTAAAATGTTGTGCTAAGCCATATTCATACTCTGATTGGGCATCATATTCCATTATGTAGCTGTAGTATAGCTTATTCATCTAATCCCTTATTGATGAATATTTGTATTTTTACCATGCTTCTACCTCTTAAATATGACAGTGCTTTTTAAATGGTTCAAGAAGCTATTTAAATGGTCTGAAACATTCTGTATCTTTTGGAAACAAAAAGTCTTCCTTAATGCATTGTAAGTAATTTGATATGGAATTTGATGTAACTTTAGCAATCTGTTCTATTTTTAAGGACATCTGACCTGCTGATTTCATTTTTTAAATATGTCTTTGATAACCTGCTCATCATTGGTTCATACTGCCTAAGTAGTAACATAGCCTATTTATTTAAAATTTCCTTTCAGAATTTTGTATAACTTGTTAACTGTTATATTCTTTGGCATAGTTATAGGGTAGGTAGTTTATCTAAAGTCTTCACTTAATCTCATAAACTGCTTCTTGCCTATGTTGACTTGAGCTGCCTTTTCCTTTTAAACATACGCTTTGCCCATAGCAGTTTCAGTTTTGCTAGCTGACCTTACTTGAGTTATTTTCCATTTCTTTTTCTGCTCTTTTTCCCATCCCTCAATCACTGCCTTATTTTAAGTTGTATTTTTACCTCCTTCTGTTTGTTAGGCACAGTGTTACGTGTTCAGGATACTGCCTTTGGAGCAGGTGGGCTACCATCTTCCAGCTCCTCATAGGGGTGGAGCAAATGGTAGAGGAAGGAGAAAGTCAAGTTTGACTGCAGTAATTCCTTGAAATATGCCACAACCGCAACATAGGTACTAAAGAGAAGTATATTTGGGCTGGTTTAATAATGTGTAAATCAGTTAGGTTCAGTTCCTTTTTTGTGTTGCTTATAAATATAGTATTTCATGAGTATTCTTCAGTTGCCTCTAGAGAAAAGCAGAATACTTGCCCAGCCCAATTGATAACTTGAATTACATAAGGAATGTTAGGTCAGTGCTAATTAAATGTGATCCTCTGAAATTGCAAGTCTTCTAGAATGTTCACTAAACTGTTGTGGGATCAGATGTTAAAACATTGCATTTTCTTAATTTTTATTAGGTAGTATTTGAAATATGCAAAAATCATGTAGCTTTAAGTGTGCTAGTAAACTAACTCCCTGACCACTCAAAAGAAAAATGTTCTAGTTTGTAACATTTATCCAGTTCTATGTTGTAAATACTGCCATCTTGGCCAGTTTCTATTTCCAAATATGACATTACTGAATGTGGAGTTGGGAAGAGATGTGCACAATGACCTTTGCCAGCTCACATCAACAGGCTCCAATATACCACTAATGTTATAAAGCTTAATGATAAAGACCCACAGACCTACCACTTGACCTACGAACTAGAACAATACCAATATTATTGTGCCCTTTCTGTTTCCTATGTCAAAATTATTTAAAGATTTGCCTTTCGTGCAATAATAGTGAACCTAATTTGCTAACTGTGTTCCAGGAACTATTCCATATTTTACTAAAACCTTTAATCCTTACAGTATCTCTATGAAGTAATAATATTATTTTACAAGTGGAATTGCACATAGGGAATTTAAATTAGGCCACACAGCTAGGAAGTGGCAGAGTCAGGATTCTAACCCAGGCAGTCTGACTGCAGAACGTGTGCTCATAACCATTACACTACACTACCTCTTTTGATGATATATTTTTTTTAATAGATCTTTTGTGGAGTATAATTGCTTCACAATACTGTGTTAGTTTCTGTTGTACAACAAAGTGAATCAGCCATATGCATACATATGTCCCCATATCCCCTCCCTCTTGAGCCTCCGTCCCATCCTCCCTATCCCACCCACCCCTCTAGGTCATTGCAAAGCACTGAGCTGATCTCCCTTTGCTATGCTGCTGCTTCCCACTAGCTAACTATTTTACATTCGGTAGTGTATATATGTCGATGCTACTCTCACTTCATCCCAGCTTCCCCCTCCTGCCCCATGTCCTCAAGTCCATTCTCTATGTCTGTATCTTTATTCCTGCCCTGCCACTAGGTTCATCAGTACTATTTTTTTTTTTTTTTTAGATTCCACAGATACGTGTTAGCATACGGTATTTGTTTTTCTCTTTCTGACTTACTTCACTCTGTATGACGGACTCTGGGTCCATCCACCTCACTACAAATAACTCAATTTCGTTTCTTTTTATGGCTGAGTAATATTCTATTGTATATATGTGCCACATCTTCTTTATCCATTTATCTGTTGATGGACACTTACGTTGCTTCCATGTCCTGGTTATTGTAAATAGTGCTGCAGTGAACATTGTGGTACACGTCTCTTTTTGAATTATGGTTTTTGTATGAATATGTTTGCTTATATTCTAGTGACAAGAGGCTTATATTTGACTATAAAGGCAGGATTTGCCTAGGGCAAGATCAAAAATGCTGCCACTGATTATACATTCTTATTTAGTGGATTTCAATTTTATTATTAAATGTCTCAAGAAATTTTGGAAGTCTGCTTTAGGCATAGTTTGCTGCAATCTTTTTTTGTTTTTGCATGCTTTGCCCTTTTTGTGGAGGTATGAAATTGACAATGATTTCTTGAGAGTTTATTTTCTACTCTTTTGAACTTTTAGTTCTCTCTAGTGTCCATTTCAGCAGCAAGTGGCAGTTCAGAAGATGGCTATTCTACATCAGAGGTTAGAAACAAAACGACGTAGTGGTGGGTATGTTTTTGATGATGTTATTAGATACACAGTTGAAAAAGATTACTGGAAACTTGAAAAGGAAAAAATGCATAGAAGTTTAGTGAAATCTTAATAAAAATTACCTTTTTATTAGAGTTTAGAAATAAGGGATTTGCATCCACTTTTAAGTCCTAGAGAGAAGAGGCTCAAACAGTGATAGAAAAGATTAGTCCATTTTCTGATTAAATTTAGTTAGCCTTACTCAGTTGCTGTATTTTTGCTTCAGTAGAAAATACTATTTATATTTTTAATTACAAGGGAAAAATTTTTCACTCTAATAAAAATTTTAAACTGGCAGATATTAAAGTTTTTAAGAGAAGAAACCATGGTAGAGTGAAACATAACTGGTTGAAACTTTGGAGAGTTTTTCTGCCTATATACAGAACTTTATCCAAACCTTCCACATAGATAAGGATCTGTTCTTTCTGAAAATTTTCTACTAAAAGGCATCTCAAAACTTAGCAACACATTTCTAAGATTTAGCTATCACAAGCTGCTAATAAAGTGGAAGGAGATGTGGCCTAAGGGAGCCTGAATTTATATCCAAGTTCGGTCATTTAACTAGCCATGTAATGTGCAAATTATTCAATTTGCCTGAATCTTGTGTAAATACAAATGCAAATGATGGTATCTCGCATTCAGTGCTGTGGTGGGGATTAAATGACAGGACATGGAACTTAATGGATATTTGGTATTTTTTTCTTTGTATTGGCAGGAAATGTGGACCTTAACAGCCTCATCCCAACCCTCTCATTTTGTAAGCAAGGGAAAAAAATCGGCTCTGTAGCAGTGATCAGTATGTGAATTAGAAGTCATAAACCATGGTTTGTTTATATATCCCTTACTCTTTCTGAGCCCTTGTCCCCATTACATACTTTTAAAAATCTCTTTTCCAAGAAAAAGACCCATTCAACATCTTTTCCAGTTTGCTAGTGTGCCTTCCCATAATGCAAAGGCTAGATAGCAGAAAAACTACATTTCCCAGCTATTGTATTGAGGATTTGGATGTGCTTTAGATTCCACCAAACAGATGCACTATTTATAAGACTCGAAATCAGAGTCTGTAAGAGAATCAGGTGTGTAAAGCATTTGTTTCACTGGTGTGAGTCAGCCCCATGGTTTTCAAACTTTAGCATGTATTAGAGTCATCTGGAAGGCTTATTGAAACACACATTGCTGGATTTTGCCCCCAGAGTTCCCTATTCAAATGGTCTGGGGTGGGGCCTGAAAAGTTTACCTTTCTAACAAGTTTCAGGTACACCCTCTTTCAGAGTCTAAATTTTTTTGCTTTTTGACATCCCAAACTAATGGTCATTTTGGCAGGTTGACTCATTTATTCATTCAAAAAGTTTATGGTATGCCTGCCATATGCCAGGATCTCTGCTAGACTCTGGGGACATCATGGTGAGTAGAAATGTTGCTGTCCTCATGAAACTTCTGTTGAAATGGGAGAGACATTCTTAGTTGTATGTTAGCACAAGTGTAACATTTAGATGAAGACAAGGAGTAATTTGACTTGTCAGCAAAGGCATCACTGAGGAGCAGATGTCTAATCTGCAAGTTGAAGGATGAGGAGGAATTAAGTAGGCTAGGCAGGGAACAATCCATTTCCTAGGCAGAGGGAACAGCATGTGCAGAAGCCCTAAACTGGGAAAGGGACTGACAAGAATGGGTGACTGAAAGAAGGCCTTTGTAGTTAGAGTAGAAAGGATGAATTTGGGAGAGTAGAGTAGAAGTAGGGAGCAAGTCAAGAGTGAATACTGTCAATTAGTTCGGAACCATTACAGCAGCCTAGGTGAGAGAAAACGGTATCTTGGACTGTGGTAATGCTGGCAGAGAGACAAATATAGTCAGTTTTGAGCCATATTTAGAGGTCTTTTGTTTTTTTAATTATATAGCTTATTGGGTTGAAGTACATTGCAGAAGTTGCAGGTTGATTGATTTTTACTTTTTTCTCTTTAGGAATCATCCATCCTGCCTGTGCTATTGGATGAATGGAAAACTCTGATTTAAACAAAGTACTAACAAGGAATTGTCCTTGATTTGTGTACTTCGTAGCATTCCTCAGAATTCTTTTTACATCTTTTCTTACTGTAAAAACTGCATTTAAGTTAGAAAATGAAGCAACTGAAAAGGAAAAGGAAAAGCAATTTCAGTGTACAAGAAACTCAGACCCTTTTGAAAGAAATTACAAAAAGGAAAGAAGTCATTTTTTCCAAGCAGCTCAATACAACAATTAATGTGATGAAGCGAATGGCTTGGGAGGAGATTGCACAGTGTGTGAATGCTGTAGGAGAAGGAGAACAGAGAACAGGGACAGAAGTGAAAAGGAGGTACCTTGACTGGCGAGCACTTATGAAGAGAAAGAGGATGAAGGCGAACATTAAGCTAGTTGGTTCGGGGTTTCCCCTTCCCACATCCGATTTAGATGATTCTCTCACTGAAGAGATAGATGAAAAGATTGGATTCCGAAATGATACAAATTTTGATTGGCAAAATGTGGCAGATTTCAGGGATGCAGGTGGATCCTTAACTGAGGTCAAAGTGGAAGAGGAAGAAAGAGATCCACAGAGTCCTGAAGTAAGTATTAGCCTGTGTGAACCCTCTTTTTATTTCTCCATTTCTGATATGAAAGTTTATTATAGACCAGGAACAGTTAAATTCCCAGATTTTCAGGCTAACTTAAAAATAGTACATAACAAAGTCATTCCATTTTTTTCCATCTTAATATCAATCTCTTTCTTCTCACCTAAATATACTTCTCTTAATTATATATATTAATGATGTCAGGTAATAGTAAATATTTTTCAAAATTCAAAGTAAATGGGTTTGTGTGCTCAAACAATACAGAAAGCTTTTAAGAAATTCTTAGACAAATTAACAACCATGAAGTATAAATAAATACTGAGAACTACTTTTCTCTTTTAGTTTGAGATTGAAGAGGAAGAAGAAATGTTGTCATCAGTCATACCAGATTCCAGGAGGGAAAGTGAACTTCCTGATTTCCCCCACATTGATGAGTTTTTTACTCTGAATTCAACACCATCTAGGTCTGCATATGATGAGCCCCATTTGCTTGTAAACATAGAGAAACAGAAACTAGAATTGGAAAAACGACGGCTTGATATTGAGGCTGAAAGACTGCAGGTAGAGAAGGAACGCCTACAGATTGAGAAAGAGAGGCTGCGACAGTTAGACATGGAGCATGAGCGGCTTCAGCTGGAGAAGGAGCGGCTGCAGATTGAAAGAGAGAGGTTGAGGTTACAGATAGTCACCTCAGAGAAACCATCTTTGGAAAATGAACTTGGTCAAGGAGAAAAGTCCATATATCAACCACAGGATATAGAGACAGAGAAGTTAAAACTTGAGAGAGAACGCTTGCAACTGGAAAAAGATAGGCTGCAGTTTTTAAAATTTGAATCAGAGAAGCTGCAGATTGAAAAGGAGCGCTTACAAGTAGAGAAAGAGAGACTACGAATGCAGAAGGAAGGACACTTGCAGTGATCTATCTAGATCTCCATTTATCGATCGTTTGTAAACCACAGACTTAGATAATATAAAAACGGTAGCAGGATTAGCTGTATTTTTTTTTTTTTTCCTGTTTAGTATTAGTATTTTCAGGGCTTCCCTGGTGGCGCAGTGGTTGAGAGTCCACCTGCCGATGCAGGGGACACAGGTTTGTGCCCCGGTCCGGGAAGATCCCACATGCCGCGGAGCGGCTGGGCCCGTGAGCCATGGCCGCTGGTCCTGCGCGTCTGGAGCCTGTGCTCCACAACGGGAGAGGCCACAACAGTGAGAGGCCTGCGTACCGCAAAAAAAAAAAAAAATTAGTGTTTTCAATAGGAAAAAGTTATTTGTGGGTAATTATATGCTTAAGTAGTATATTGTATAGAAACTATGTGCCCTTGCATAAACAGTATAGCAAAAACTATTGTGCTATACTCTTTAAATTAGTAAAATTACATAGTCTTGTCTAATCTGTGCACTCAGAGTTTACAATTATGTCTGTAAAATTCTAGCTCAATAGTTCTCAACTGGGGGTAACTTTGGCTCCCAGAAGATATTTGGCAGTGTCTGGAGACATTTTTGGTTGTCAAAACTGGGCAGTGGGGCACGTTGCTACTGGCATGTAGTAAGGAGAGACCAGGGATGCCTATATCCTGCAATGCACAGGACAGTCCCCCACAAAAAAGAATGATCCAACCCAAAATGTCAACATTGCTGAGGTTGAGAAACCCTGTCCTAGCCTGACTGAGCACCTCTTCAGCTTTGTTTCAGTTTCAGAATATTAAAACCTCAGATATTTATGTGGGAGTTACTTAAATGGCCCAGAACTTTAACTATGAAACATTACTGTGTAGTATATTGAATATAGAAAGTAATGAAGATTATAGGTATTTTATTCTTATGTTTCCATCTGTAAATAACGTGAGTCAGAAAACTGTAGGGAACATCAGAGATTGTCTAAAGTGGGTCACTTTGAAAAGCAGTTCATTCGTCTAGCTATTGATGCTTTAGATACCACGCACACTTTTTAAGCTTTAGTTAGTTACCCTTCTTTGACTCCATTGTCTTAGTTTAGACAAAAATTTTCATTTCAGCCATGTACTGAAATCTTAATGTAAGTGGTTGAAGCTAGTAAAAATGTTACCAATTTAAAAATGGTACCCGTAGTCAATGAGCTTGAACTCGGTAAGTGGTAATTTGATTTTTAAAATAGATAATAGCTGTTTGGAACTGGGAGTGGGGGTGGGGGGAGAATGTCCTTGTATCCAATAGTAATGATGATGGTGATGAAATAATGATAGTAGCTGTGTGTTTTGAATTAGGGAATCACTGCACACTACCTGACCTAATCTGTAGAAAACTGAGAGTAGTATCTATTATTATTCCTGAATCTGAGGCTTAGAAGTCATACAGTGTGTAAATGGCTAATTTCATATATCATGATGTATTTTGTCTTTGCCCCTCCCTGTGCAACAAAGTATGTATCTTTAGTCCCTTTGGTATTTATTCTGAGACCAAGGGCTTGCTTAATTTGGTGATTTGCCTTCAGTCCCCTGAAGGTATTTATTCCACACTCCAGGTGATTCTAATGCACACTAAAGTTGAGAATCACTGCACGAGATCACTTTGTATTTTCCCATTTCCAGAGCTGATATGTAGCCTTAGTATATCTCTTCTATTGACAGGTACTACCTTGATTCTGCATTTGGTCCTTGTTAATTTAAGAATGTCTTGAAACCATATGTGACATTTGAGTATGGGTATATAAGGAAAAAATATACTTCTTCTTAGTTACCTTGACTTTGAAATAGTGTTATTTTTCTATAACTGAAATAAATGCTTCTGCCATAAAAATAAAATTTGCCTATACTAACTATGTGAACGTTTATCATTTCAAGTGATGCTCAGTGATGAGGGTTGAGGTTGTGAAGCCTGGAAAAGAGCTTTATCATGGTGAGTGGGGGAAAGGGGCCTAAACATTTGTGTTAGACATTGTGCTATGTGCTTTTTTATACATTATTTTATTTGTTTCTCAAAACAATCCTGAGCTAAGTCATGTTAGCCCTACTTTTATAAGAAAGGAAATAGTGCCTCAGAATACTTGAAAAATGATATGCCAATACTGACCCAAGATTTTAGCATAAGAGCTCTAAGAAGAAGAAGTATTGAAAGTTTGTAGGTGTAGTTATAAGTATTGTAGCTTGGTCACTTGCTACTTGTGAAAGTCATTTAATTTACTCTGTGATTTGATTTCCTCAAGTGTAAAATGAGCGTAATGATATCTGCTCTGCCTATGCTTCATAGTTCTTTTTTTGTTAATAAAATGGTATCGAGACTATAATAGGCTATTTTAAAGGCAAGTTGATATTAGTGTTACATTTAAGATCAATAGATGTTAATTTCCTAGAAGTAAGCATTGAAGATAGCCAATATTATTTATGGATGGAGCATTCTTGGTTACTATAAGTAAGAGACTTAAAAAAAAAAAGCATCAGCTTAATATCTTCCAGGGCTTTGGTTGAGGAGCCTTGGGTTTCTTAACCCTGCCCCAGGTATAGATGGATTGGGTTGGGTCACTATAGTAGGAAACTTCATTGCTGCATTTCTGAAGTGGTAGGCACACTGGGAGTGAGTCATTTTGGTTATTTCTGTGTAACAAACCACTCCAAAACAGTGGCTCATGTTGCTTATGATTTTAGAGGCAATTAGGCTGAGCTCAGTTGGGTGGTTCTGATCTTGGCTGGGTTCTCATGGTCAGCTGCAGGTTAGCTAGGCTCTTCAGCTTCTGGGGGTGTTAACTGGATATTGGTTTGGGGTGGAGGGTTGTCTTAGCTCTCCTGATGGTGTTTAATCCTTTAACAGGATTTGTTTTAATGGCGATGGCAGGAGTTCAAGAGCGAAAGAAGTGATTCTCAAAGTGTCTTGAGGTCAAGGCTCAGGACTGGCACTTCACTTCTGCTGCACGATACTGGCCAAAAACAAATCGTCGGGTCAGACCAGAGTTGACAGGTGGGGAATCGAGTCCACCTCTTGATATGAGGAGCTGTAAAGTCTTTGCAAAAAATGGGGATACAGAGAGGGGTGAGGAATTGTGTTCATTCTCATAATCTACTACACAGTCATTTTGGTTTGCCTGGGATACTCCTGATTATACCAGTGGTATTGGTAGCTTATCTGGTTTAGCATTTGTCCTAGGTAGAAATACCCCAATATGGGCATTAAATTATATTGTCATCCTGATCATGAGGAACACCTTCATCCCTTTTGTAAGGATGCTGATTTAGAAGAAGGAAGGAGCCATAAATTTGTTTATAAACACTATAGTCTTTGTGATTGAAGAGAATTTTTGCTTAACTTCTTTTTTCTACCTAATTTGTCCATTTTTTATTACTTTGCTTCCTCTTTTCATTTTTCTACCTCTTCATGCTTTGTCACTTCTATCCTGAAAATAAAAACAGATCATAGTGCTTCCAGAATATTTTGTTTTAAATTGGTAGCTACCTTTCCTACCTCTCCTTAACTTTTTTTTTGTTTTGAAATCAAAATTGTTTTCACTGGGTTGCTCTACATTTGTTTTAACATTATACTTCCCCCCAAATAAATTAATTTTTTAAATACAGGTGACCCACTGAACAATGTGGGGGTTAGGGGCACTGACCCCCCTATGCAGTTGAAAATCTGCATGTAACTTTTGACTCCCTGAAAACTTAACTACTAATAACCTATTCTTGACTGGAAGCCTTACTGATAACGTAAACAGTTAACACATATTTTGCATATGTATTACATTCTGTATTCTTAAAACGGAGTAAGCTACAGAAAAGAAAATGTTATTAAGAAAATCATGAGAAAGAGAAAACACATTTACAGTGCCATATTGTATTTATACCGTAAGTTTACATCGTCTATTTACAAGATGAATTGTCTGTCTTGGCAGTATCTACATCAATATTGTGTTATATGATACAAAACACAGTAGATGTTATATGTATTACACTAGACATCAAAAATGAATAAAATGTGAAAAATTCATTTATTTACAGGTATAATGCTTCATGCATTGATAATAAAGGAGCAGCAGTATGATTGCTTTATGGTAGCCTAGTGTAATCAATATAATTAATTTATGGTAGCCTAGCCTATACACTAATGAATGAATCGTTACAAAAATTTTTATGAAATATAGTATACAGTCATATTCATTATAGAGTATTGGAAACATTGTTACATTTAAAAAAATCATTGTGATGATAGGCTGATACTGTTTCTCCAATTATGAGACAGATGTACTGTACAGTAATGTAATACTTTGAAAACAAGTTATAAAATAGCAAGAAAACTAACACATTACTAATCTTATATTAAATATCACTCACCTTATTCCTATATAAGGATAGGCTTTCCACTTATATACAAGTCTTGCACATGATGTTCTACACAGTGAATACTTAGGTGATAATGACTGTGACACAAAAATGTCTCATACAGTTCTTGCTGTACAGTTATTATATTTTCACATGCAGACACACAAACACAACAGATAAGTTTATTAACAGTACAGCATAGTGATTATTTACTATTCATTAAGTGGAAGTGGATCATCATAAAGACCTTCATCCTCATAGTCTTCACCTCAAGTAGGCTGAGGAGGAGGAGGAAGAGAAGGAGTTGATCTTGCGGTGGCAGAGGCAGAAGAGGTGGAGGAGGTAGAAGGGGAGACAGGAGAGGCAGGCACACTCAGTGTAACTTTATGGAAATACATTGTAATTTCTGTCTTTTTTGCTTTTTCATTTCTCTAGAAATGTTTTAACATGGGACCAAACCTTCCACTATTTGCTTTAGTTTTGGTGCCCATATCAGAATGGTCCATGTTGTAAAAGAAGTCAAATGCAGTGTTGCATAATTGGAACCCTTCTACCAGATTATCTAATGTCAATTTGTTTTCTGGCACTGCTTCTGTTACATCTCTTCCTCATCATCTGGTTTGAAAGCACTCATCTTCATCAAGTGGTCTTCTGTTAATTCCTCTGGTTGTGGTGTCTATCAGCTCTTGAGTCTCTCCAAGATCCATATCTTGAAACCCTTCCCTCACCCCCCACCTTTTTTTGTCATGTCCACAGTCTCTTTTATGATTTCCTTGATTGGCTCTATCATAAGTCCTGTGATGTCATGTAACACAACTGGACACAGTTTTCTCCAACAGGAATTTACAGTTCCAGGCTTAATGGCTTTCACGGCTTTTTCTAAAATAACCATGACATCTTCAATGGTGTAATCCTTCCAGACTTTCATGATGTTCTGTCAGGGTTCTCTTCCATTGTGTTGATAGTCCTTTCCATAGAGTACCATATGTAATGAGCCTTAAAGGTCCTTATGACCCCCTGATCTAGAGGCTGAATTAGAGATGTTGTGTTTTGGGGGAAGTAGATCACTTTGATGCCTTTGATGTTGAACTTATGGGGCTCTGGGTGGCCAGGGGCATTGTCCAATAGCAAAATAACTTTAAAAAACAGTCCCTTCCTGACAAGATACTTTCTAACTTCAGGGACAAAGCATCTATGGAACCAGTCCAGAAAAAGGGTTCTCATCGTTCAGACCTTCTTGTACAACTAAAGGCCTGGCAGCTGGTGTTCATCTTTCCTTTTCAAGGCTCGGGTGTTAGCAGCTTTATAGATAAGAGCAGTCCTGATTATAAACCCAATTGTATTTGCATAAAAAGTAGAGTTAGCCTGTCCCTCCCTGCCTTAAATCCTGGTGCTCACTTCTCTTCCTTACTAATAAATGTCCTGCATGGAATTTTTTTCCAGAATAGGGCACTTTTGTCTTCATAAAAAACCTGTTCAGGCAGATATCCATTCTCCTCAATGATTTTCTTAATGGTGTCTGGGAACTTGTCTGCTGCCTCTTGGTCAGCAGAAGCTGCTTCTCCTATTATATTGGCATTTTTAAAAAGCCAAACCTCTTTCTAAAATTACCAAACTGTGCTGGCATTAAATTCTCCAGCTTTAGATCTTTCACCTTCCTTTTGTTTTAAATTATCATATAATGACTTTGCTTTTTCTTGAATCAAATTAGAGCCTATAGGTATGCCTTTCTTATAGCCACCCTGAACCCATATAAAAGCTGCATTTTCAATATGAGATAAAAAGGTATTTTGCAAAAAGTGCAAGGTTTTCACACCTGCTGCTGGAGCTGCAGTGACAGCTTCATGAATTTCCTTTTCCTTTTTTACAGTGGTCCTTATGCTGAATTCATTTATCTTGAAATGGTGGGCAATCGCAGCTGCAGACCTTAATCTACTCTACACATCAAGCAATTCAACTTTTCCTTATAAAGTTATGACTTTTCTCTGCTTCTTGGGAGCACTTCCAGCATCACTAGTGGCATTTTGTATGGGTTCCATGGTGTTATTCAAAGTTGATGGTATTGCACTAAACACGATAAAAAATACACAGGAACTGTGAGAGATCACTTTTAACTGTGGTATGCAATTTACTGGAGAGGTAAACTGCTCATACAGAGATGATTAGCATCACATGGCATTTTAAGCTGATACAACACGAGCTCACCACAATAGCAACAAGAGGTGGCTATGAAATTATTATAGTATTACAATAAACACTACAGTTAATTTATGCAGTTATTTAATACTGGATTTTTACATTTGTTTACATTTCTTTGGACTATGAATGGTGCCATATGTGGTCTGTGTGTGTGTAAGTTTTGATAAATTGTAATTTTTTATAATAGATTTTTGTATATTTTGATAGTAAATAATGAAATAGACTAGTACCTACGTATGTTTTATGCATTCATGACATATCTTTTTCTTATTTTTTTGATATTTCTAGGCTATGCAGTTCATCTGTGAGTTTTTTCAAATTGTCACAAATCTCCAAAAAGTTTTCCAGTATATTTATTGAAAAAATTTGCACATAAGTGGACAGCTCAAACCTATGCAGTTCGAAGGTTCAACTGTATATAACTTTTGTCAAGGCTTTCTAGTTGCTATCCTTAGACCTGAAGTTGTAACTTCTAAAGCTCCCAGAATATTAAATACCTGTTTCATTTTTTGACCTCTAACTTCTTTTTGACACATGCTGAGCCTTTAGAACATACATATCAGGTGGCATTTTGTGCAGTGCCTTAATTAAAACCCAGATGAGAATTGTCAAAGGTATCACTTTGAAATTTCTCCCCAATGCATATCAAAAAGGATTTAGCTTAAACATAGTGGGAAGAAAACCAAAGAACATATCTTCTTGGGGGAAAAAAAAGAGTTGTTGATTAAATCTCAGGAGATTAATTTACCACTGTAGATAGAAGCATTGAGACCATGCTGAATTGAACTGAGACCAGAAGAAATGAGAAATTGACAATGATTATAAAATTTGAATTTTGATAAATATATTCTGAGAAGAACTTTCTTGATATGAATTTTATCAGGGAAAACCCTTTATTATTTACCATTTATTTTCTGATGTGACCCATTCATCTTTAAAAAATTTTAATAAGTTGAAATATAAAATCCATCTACTCTGGTGTCAGTTCCTTTCAAATCTAAATTTCTAGTTCCAACATTTGAATTGAACTATAAACCTGTATTTTCAATTGTTATATGGCATTTCACCATGTATAGTTTGCTGTTTTCTGAAATACATGGTATATGCCAGAATCAAATTCATTAACTCCCTTCTCTCATATCTGTAAATTATCTTCCCTATGCAGTTGGTATTATTTGTACCAGATTGTTTGGTTGGAAATTTTAGTGGTGTCTTCTAATCCTTTGCCTTCTTCAATCTACTCATGTTGTTAAGTCCTGTATTTTCTTCTTTTAATGGCTCATTCCAACCTCCTTCAATCTCACATGTAGTCTTTGGCATCGTGGCATTTGCAGTCTGTATCTCAGGAGTCTCCTGATTCTCAGTTTGCTTCTGTTTAATCCTCCCTGTATGATACTTCCAGAATAGATTTCATAAAGTACTGTGTCCATTATGCCCTGAGAATTAACAGGACGTGAACTAGTGGAAGAAGAGCAGAGCTCTGGAAAGACCATAGGTCCAGTCTCTGCTCCACTTTATCAGCTGAGTGATGTGGGGCAGTTGGTGTTTCTTAGTCATGGTTCTTCATCTCTATTACATTGAATATCATGCCCTAACTCTCACTGTGTTTATATTAATAAAATTAATATATGAGAATGCATTTAGAATTTAGAAATCAGCTTGAAGACATTACACATTTTTTTCCCTGTAACAAGGATTCTTTCTGAATCAAGTGTAATATCCTCAGATGTTCTTTGCCTACCCTAAGATTGTCTCATACCAACATAAATAGGTTTGTCAATGTTCTTTCCAAATACTCCATGAAGTTTTCTTCCCTTTTCCTTTGATCATGTTGCTTTTACACTTGAACTTTTAAGTTTTTATCCTAGAGTGACAATCAGCAGAGAAAAGCTTTTTCCGATATGGGGACTTAGTCATTTCTACCATTCTCTACCATAATTAAAAATATAAAAATGAATTTCCCTGAATAAAATTGAAATATTTTATCATATAAATTTGGTATCATTTTAACAAGTTGATGTATAGTTGACTTACAGTATTATCTTAGTTTTGGGTATACAACATAGTAATTTGATGGCTTTATAGGCTATACTCCATACAGAGTTATTATAACATATTGACTATATTCCTTGCTCTGTATATTACATCCTTGTAACTTATTTATTTTATACCTAGTAGTTTGCACCTCTTAAAGCCCCTCACCTGTTTTGCCCCTCCACCCATCCCTCTCCCCTCTGGTAACCACTAGTTCGTTTTCTATATCTGTGAGTCTGTTTATTTGTTTTATTTTTTTCTCTTTTTAATTGGGATATAGTTGCTTTACAATGTTGTGTTAGTTTCTGTTGTACAACGAAGTGAAGCAGCTATATGTATACATATATCCCCACCCTCCTGGGACTCTCTCCCAACCCCACCCCATCCCATCCATCTAGGTCACCACAGAGCACCGAACTGAGCTCCCTGCGCTATACAGCAGGTCCCCACTAGCTATATGTTTTATACATGGCAGTGCACATACGTCAATCCCAATCTCCCAATTCATCCTCCCCTCCCCCCATGTCCACACATCCATTCCCTATATCTGCCCTGCAAATAGGTTCATCTGTACCATTTTTCTAGATTCCACATACATGCGTTAAAATACGACATTTGTTTTTCTCTTCCTGACTTACTTCATTCTGTATGACATACTCTGGGTCCATCCACCTCATTATAAATAACTCAATTTTGATCCTTTTTATGGCTAATATTCCATTGTATATATGGGCCACATCTTCTTTGTCCATACATCTGTCGATGGACATTTAAGTTGGTTCCATGTCCTGGCTATTGTAAACATTGCAGCAGTGAACGTTGTGGTACATGTCTCTTTTTGAATTATGGTTTTCTCAGGGTATATGCCCAGTAGTGGGATTGCTGGGTCATATGGAAGTTCTATTTTTAGTTTTTTAAGGAACCTCCATACTGTTCTCCATAATGACTGTATAAATTTGCATTCCCACCAACCGTGCAAGAGGGTTCCCTTTTCTCCACACCCTCTCCAGCGCTTATTGTTTGTAGATTTTTTGATGATGGCCATTCTGACTGGTGTGAAGTGATACCTCATTGTAGTTTTGATCTGCATTTCTCTAATAATTAGTGATGTTCATCGTCTTTTCATGTACCTTTGGCCATCTGTGTGTCTTCATTGGAGAAATGTCTGTTTAGGTCTTCCACCCACTTTTTTATTGTGTTGTTTGCTTTTTTGATTATTGAGCTGCATGAGCTGTTTGTATATTTTGGAGATTAATCCTTTGTCACTTGCTTCGTTTACAAATATTTTCTCCCATTCTGAGGGTTGTCTTTTTATCTCATTTATGCTTTTCTTTGCTGTGCAAAAGCTTTTAAGTTTAATAGATCCCATTTGTTTATTTTTGTTTTTATTTTCATTACTCTAGGTGGTGGGTCAAAAAAGAACTTGCTGTGATTTATGTCAAAGAGTGTTCTTCCTATATTTTCCTCTAAGAGTTTTATAGTGTCCAGTCTTACATTTAGGTCTTTAATGCATTTTGAGTTTATTTTTGTGTATGATGTTAGGGAATGTTCTAATTTCATTCTTTTACATGTAGCGTCCAGTCTTCCCAGCACCGCTTATTAAAGAGACTGACTTTTCTTCATTGTATATCCTTGCCTCCTTTGTCATAGATTAGGTGACCATCGGTGCATGGGTTTATCTCTGGGCTTTCTATCCTGTTCCATTGATTTATATTTCTGTTTTTGTGTCAGTACCATACTCTTGATTACTGTAGCTTTGTAGTATAGTCTGAAGTCAGGGAACCTGATTCCTCCAGCTCTGTTTTTCTTTCTCAAGATTGCTTTGGCTATTCAGGGTCTTTTGTGTTTCCATACATGTTGTAGAATTTTTTGTTCTACTTCTGTGAAAAATGTCCTTAGTAATTTGATAAGGATTGCATTGAATCTGCAGATTGCTTTTGGTAATATAGTCATTTTCACAATATTGATTCTTCCAGTCCAAGAACATGGTATATCTCTCCATTTGTTTCTGTCATCTTTGATTTCTTTCATCAGTGTCTTATAGTTTTCTGAGTACAGATCTTTTACTTCCTTAGGTGGGTTTATTCCTAGGTATTTTATTCTTTATGTTGCAATGGAAATGGAGTTGTTTCCTTAATTTCTCTTTCTGATATTTCACTGTAAGTGTATAGGAATGCAATCGACTTCTTTGCGTTAATTTTGTATCCTTCAGCTTTACCAAACTCATTGATTAGCTCTAGTAGTTTTCGATGGCATCTTTAGAATTTTCTGTGTATGTACCATGTCATCTGCAAAGAAAAGAAGTTCTACTTCTTTGGATCTTCTTTGGATTCCTTTTCTTTTTCTTCTCTGTTTGCCATAGCAGGACTTCCAAAATTATGTTGAATAATAGTTGCAAGAGTGGACATCCTTGCCTTCTTCCTGATTTTAGAGGAAATGCTTTCAGTTTTTCGAGGAAATGCTTTCAGTTTTTCAACACTGAGAATGATGTTTGCTGTGGGTTTGTCGTATATGGCCTTTATTATTGTTGAGGTAGGTTCCCTCTATGCCTATTTTCTGGAGAGTTCTTTTTATCATAAATGGGTGTTGACTTTTGTCAAAAGCTTTTTCTGCATCTATCGAAATGATCATACGGTTTTTATTCTTTAATTTGTTAATATAGTGTATCACATTGATTGATTTGCATATATTGAAGAATGCTTGCATTCCTGGGATAAATCCCACTTGATCATGGTGTATGATCCTTTTAATGTGTTATTGGATTCTGTTTCCTAGTATTTTGTTGAGGAATTTTTTGTTGAGGAATTGTAGAGGAAGGAACACTCCCAAGCTCATTTTCCTCAGCAGTGTTTTGGAAGGGTATGAGGAGGATAGGTGTTAGCTCTTCTCTAAATGTTTGATAGAATTCACCTGTGAAGCCATCTGGTCCAGGACTTTTGTTTGTTGGAAGATTTTTAATTGTAGTTTCAGTTTCATTACTTGTGATTGGTCTATTTATATTTTCTGTTTCTTCCTGGTTCAGTCTTGGAAGGTTGTACTTTTCTAAGAGTTTGTCCATTTCTTCCAGGTTGTCAATTTTATTGGCATATAGTTGTTTGTAGTAGTCTCTTTATCACCTTTTGTATTTCTGTAGTGTCAGTTGTAACTTCTTTTTCATTTCTAATTTTATTGATTTGAGTGCTCTCCCTTTTTTTCTTGATGAATCTGGCTAAAGGTTTGTCAATTATGTTTATTTTCCCAAAGAACCAGCTTTTAGTTTCATTGATGTTTGCTATTGTTTTCTTTGTCTCTATTTCATTTATTTCTGCTCTGATATTTATGATTTCTTTTCTTCTACTAACTTTGGGTTTTGTTTGTTCTTCTTTCTCTAGTTGCTTTAGGTGTAAGGTTAGTTTGTTTATTTGAGATTTTTCTTATTTCTTCAGGTAAGATTTAATTGCTATAAACTTCCCTCTTAGGACTGCTTTTGCTGCATCCCATAGATTTTGGGTTGTCGTGTTTTCATTGTCATTTGTTTCTATGAACTTTTTCATTTCCTATTTGATTTCTTCAGTGACCTCTTGTTTATTTAGTAGCGTATTGTTTAGCCTCCATGTGTTTGTGTTTTTCACAGTTTTTTTTTTTCTATAATTGATTTCTAATCTCATAGTGTTTTGGTTGGAAAAGATGCTTGATACGATTTCAATTTTCTTAAATTTACTGAGGCTTGAATTGTTACCCAAGATGTGATCTATCCTGGAGAATGATCTGTGTGTACTTAAGAAGAAAGTGTATTCTTCTGCTTTCTGATGGAATGTCCTATAAATATCTATTAAGTCTATCTGGTCTATTTCATTTAAAGCTTGTGTTTCCTTACTTATTTTCTGTCTAGATGATCTGTCCATTGGTGTAATTGGGGTGTTAAAGTCCCCCACTATTTTTGCATTACTGTCAATTTCCCCTTTTATGGCTGTTAACATTTGCCTTATGTATTGAAGTGCTTGTATGCTGGGTGCATAAATATTTATAATTATTATGTCTTCTTCTTGGATTGATGCCTTGATCATTATATAGTGTCCTTCCTTATCTCTTGTAATAGTCTTTATTTTAAAGTCTAGCTTATCTGATATGAATACTGCTACTCCAGCTTTCTTTTGATTGCCATTTGCATGGAATATCTTTTTCCATCTCCTCACTTTCAGTCTGTATGTTTCTCTGGGTCTGAAGGTGGGTCTCTTGCAGACAGCATATATACGGATCTTTTTTTTTTTTTTTTTTTTGCTGTACGTGGGCCTCTCACTGTTGTGGCCTCTCCCGTTGTGGAGCACAGGCTCCGGACGTGCAGGCTCAGCAGCCTTGGCTCACGGGCCCAGCCGCTTCGCGGCATGTGGCATCTTCCCGGCCCGGGGCACAAACCCGTGTCCTCTGCATTGGCAGGCGGACTCTCAACCACTGTGCCACCAGGGAAGCCCCGGGTCTTTTTTTGTATCCATTCAGCCAGTCTGTGTGTTTTGGTTGGAGCATTTAATCCATTTATATTTAAGATAATTATCAATATGTATGTTCCTATTGCCATTTTCTTTATTGTTTGGGGTCTGTTTTGTAGGTCCTTTTCTTCTTCTTCTCTTGTGTTTCCTGCCTAGAGAAGTTCTTTTAGCATTTGTTGTAAAGCTGATTTGGTGGTGCTGAATTCTCTTAGCTTTTGCTTGTCTGTAAAGCTTTTGATTTCTCCATCAAATCCAAATGAGATCCTTGATGGTAGAGTAATCTTTGTTGTAGGTTCTTCCCTTTTATTACTTTAAATATATCCTGCCCCTCCCTTCTGGCTTGAAGACTTTCTGCTGAAAAAACAGCTGGTAACTTATTGGGATTCCCTTGTATGTTATTTTTTGCTTTTCCCTTGCTGCTTTTAAGGTTTTTTCTTTGAATTTAATTTTTGTTAGTTTGATAAGTATGTGTCTTCGTGTTTTTCTCCTTGGGTTTATCCTGTATGGGACTCTCTGCACTTCCTGGACTTGGGTGACTATTTCCTTTCACATGTTAGGGAAGATTTCAGTTATAAACTCTTCAGATATTTTCTCAGACCCTTTCTCTTTCTCCTCTTCTTCTCGGACCCCTATAATTCAAATGTTGATGTATTTAATGTTTTCACAGAGGTCTCCAAGACTGTCCTCATATCTTTTCATTCTTTTTTCATTATTCTGCTTTTTACAGTTATTTCCATCATTCTGTCTGCTGGCTCATTATTTGTTTTTCTGTCTCAGTTATTCCTTTATTGATTTCTTCTAGTGTATTTTTCATTTCATTTATTGTGTTGTTCCTCACTGTTTGTTTGTTCTTTAGTTTTTCTACATCCTTGTTAAACATTTCTTGTATTTTCTCAATCTGTGCCTCCATTCTATTTCCCATATCCTGGATCATCTTTAGTATCATTACTCTGATTTCTTTTTCATGTATGTTGCCTATTTCCTCTTCATTTATTTGGTGTGTAGGTTTGTACTTTGCTGCTTTGTCTGTAACATGTTTTTCTGTGGTCTCATGTTTTTTTTTTTGATGAGTGGGGATGTGTTCCTGTCTTGTGGGATGTTTGGCCTGAGGCATCCAGCATTGGAGTTTGCAGGCAGTTGGGTGGAGCTGGGTCTTGGTATTGAGATGAGGACTTTTGGGAGTCTGCATACTGATTAATATTCCCTGGGACCTGAAGTTCTCTGTTAGTCCAGAGACTTGGACTTTTGATTGTGTTGTTTGCTTTTTAGATTATTGAGCTGCATGAGCTGCTTGTATATTTTGGAGATTAATCCTTTGTCAGTTGCTTCATTTGCAAATATTTTCTCCCATTCTAAGGGTTGTCTTTTCATCTTGTTTATGGTTTCCTTTGCTGTGCAAAAAGCTTTTAAATTTCATTAGGTCTCATTTGTTTATTCTTATCTTATTATTAATATTTCCTTTTTTCTGCTGACTTTGGGCTTTCTTTCTTCTTTTTCTAATTCCATTAGATGGAAAGGATTTGAGATATTTCTTGTTTGTTGAAGTGAGCCTGTATCTGTATAAACTTCCCTCTTAGAACTGCTTTTGCTGTATCCCATAGATTTTGTAAAGTTTTGTTTCTATTTTCATTTTTCTCAAGGTATTTTTTTTAAGTTTTATTTTGTTTTTTTTTGTTGCCCCATTGGTCTTTTAGTAGCATGTTGCTTAGTCTCCATGTGTTTGTGTCTTTTCCCCAGGTTTCTTCCTGTTATTGATTTTTAGTTTCTAATTATTGTAGTTGGAAAAAATGCTTGGTATAAATTTCAATCATCTTAAATTTATTGACAACTGCTTTGTAGCCTAGCATATTATCTATTCTGGAGAAAGTTCCATGTGCGTTTGAAAAGAATGTGTATCTGCTGTTTTCAGATGGAATGTTCAATGGATATATATTAAGTCCATCTAGTCTAAAATATCATTTAAAGCCACTCTTTCCATATTGATTTTGTCTGGATGATCTATCCATTGATGTAGGTGGATATTTGTATTACTGTCAGTTTCTCCATTTATGTCTGTTAATATTTTCTTTATATTTAGGTGCTCCTAAATTAGGTGCATATATGTTTATGAATGTTATATCCTCTTCTTGAATTGACCCCTTTATCATTATATAATGTCCTTCTTTGTCTTTTGTTTTAAGACTTTTAAAAAAGTCTGTTTTGTCCAATATGAGTATTACTACCCAGATTTCTTTTCATTTCCTTTTGCATGAAACATTTTTTTTCTCTCCTTTCGCTTTCAGTCTGTATGTGTCTTTAGTTTGAAGTGACTCTCTTGTAGCCAGCATATAGATGGGTCTTGTTTTTTTATCCATTCAGTCACCCTGTGTCTTTTGAATTGAGCATTTAGTCCATTGACATTTAAAGTGATTATTGATAGGTATGTACTTATTGCTATTTTGTTACTTGTGTTCTTGTTGTTTTTGTAGTTCTCTTTTCTTTGTTTAGTGTTTTCCCTGTGGTTTGATGATTTTTTTTGGTTGTATGTTTGGATTCCTTTCTCTTTGTTTTTGTGTATCTATTGTAGGTTTTTGATTTGTGGTTACCATGGGTTCATATATTTTGACCTATAAATATAACTACTTGTTTTAAATAGATAGTCATTTAAGTTCAAACCATTCTAAAAGCTCTATATTTTTTACTTTCCCCTCCATGTTTTAGGTTTTGGTGTAATATTTTACATTTTATGTGTATCCTTTAGCTGCTGATTGCAGTTATAGTTGATTTTACAATTTTTGTCTTTTAACCTGATACTAACTTAAGTGGTTTATCCATTGAATTTCGTATATATTGACATTTATCAGTGAGATTTTTCTTCATATATTTTCTTATATTTTTGTTTCATAGCCTTTTCTTTTTCACTTAAAGAAGACCCTTTAACATTCTTGTAGGGCTGACTTAGTAATAATAAACTCTTTTTTTTTTTGCTTTTCTGGGAACTCTATCTCTCCTTCAATTCTGAATGATAACCTTGCCTGGTAGAGTATCCTTGGTTGTAGGTTTTTTTCCTTTCAGCACTTTAAATATGTCATGCCTCTCCCTTCTGGCCTGCAAAGTTTCTGCTGAAAAATCAACTGATAACCTTATGGGGATTCCCTTGTATGTGACTCTTTGTTTTTCTCTTGCTGCCATTAAAATTCTGTCTTTATTTTTAACTTTTGCCTTTTTAATTATGATATGTCTTTTTGTGGATCTCTTTGAATTCATGTTGTTTGGGACTCTCTGTGCTTCGTGGCCTTGGATATCTGTTTTCTTCTTCAGGTTAGAAAAGTTTTTAGCCATAATGTCATCAAATACCTTTTCTGCCCCTTTCTCTCTCTCTTCTCCTTCTGCATACCCTATAATGCAAATATTTGTAACTTGATTCTGTCCTGGAGGTTCCTTAAACTATCCTAATTAATTTGTCTTCTCTATGCCATTCTGATTGGGTGATTTCCACTATTCTGTCTCCCAGGTTTCTTACATGTTCTTCTGTTTCACCTAATCTGCTGTTAATTCCTTCTAGTGTACTTTTACTTTCAGTTTTTGTATTTTTCAGTTATGATTGGTTCTTTTTTATATTTTCTAGTTCTTTGATGAAGTTCTCACTGTGTTCCTCTATTGTTTTCCCAAATTCAGTAAGCATTTTTGTTACTACTGCTATGAAGTCTTTATCAGGTAAATTACCTATCTCCATTTCATTATGTTCCCTCCCACCCCCAGGGTTTTATCTTGTTCTTTCCTTTGGAACATATTCCTCTGTCTCTCATTTTGTTTGACTTTCTCTATTTTTTTCTGTGAAATTAGGCAAAACAGTTACCTATCCTGGTCCAGAAGGTATGTCCTTGTGTGAGAGCATCCTCATGTGGTTTGTAGCTGCCCAGTGGTTTTGGTTAGAGACTTGGATCTGAAGCATGGATTGTCTTTCCCAGGGTGTACTGGCAACCAGTGGTTCGGTGGAGGGTAGGTCTGGAGTTTGAGGGGCTAGAGCTCAAGTCTGGTGCAAACAGGGGCTTCTCTCAGGGTCAGTGGTGGTCTCTGACTTGGCTGGGGGCAGGCCAGGGCCCAAGAGGCTGGAGCCATAGTTCTGAGCTAGTTCCACTTCTCCTCAGGGTGATGGTGGTCTACACCTTGGCAGGAAGCAGTGCCACAGCAGAACAGCCTGTAGTAGGAGGTTGGTGTGGGCTGGGGGCATGCTGGGGTGGTCCTGGCAGGCTGGCTAGAGCACCAATCTGCTGCCTTTGTGCTGGGACTCAGAGCAAGCAAGTCTGAATGCATGTTCTTCGAGAGCAGAGTCTTGGTTTCCTACAACCATCTGGTAAGCCCCACTGGTTTTCAAACCAGCCAAGGAGGTTCATCCTACCTAGGGAGGATCCCTGAGCCCATTATATCCCCCTCTTCTTCTGGGTCACCAAACATGAGTGTGGGTCCTGACTAGATTTCTTCTCCTCCCCTCCTTCCATACTCTGTGTGGTTCTTTCTTTATAACATTGGTTGTAGAAGAGCCATTCTGCTAGTCCTCTGGTCGTTCTCAAAGAGAATTACTCTATATGTAATTGTAGTTTAGATGAGTTTGTAGAGGAAGGTGAGCTCAGGGTCTTCCTACTCTGCCATCTTGATTGATATTGAAAATCAGTATCTTTATGTCTTCCAAAGTCTTCCTGGGTACCTTTTGAATAAAAATGTTAATATAAAATGAACATCAATCTGCCCAGCTTATAATTCATTCCCCGCTAATTTGAGCACTGTTCCCAAACCATAGGTGTGGGCCCTGGTAGCCAAGTGTGTGTTCTGTGATTCTTTTCCTTTGCCTGCACAATACACACTGCAGTAGGAGTGGACTTGGCTTGGCCTTGCATTCCCTGAGGTAACCATACCATTTGGATGATTCTCTTTCCCATTAAAGATGATTTGGTTTTCAAACCAGCCAAGGAGGTTCATCCTACCTAGGGAGGATCCCAGATCTAATGTTTCTTTTAATGATTCTGCAAATGACAGAATGACAAATGTTTCAATTCATACATATTTGCTATGTATTCTGGTGCCCTCCTATGGGATTTGGGATCAGTTGTTTCGTTTAGAGTCCTCTTTGCTCCCCATGCTTTTTCCAGATCATTGCTTCTTCATTCTTTTATTAAAAAAAAAAATGCATCTTTGAAACTAATCCACTGACCAAAACCCAGTGTCGTTCTCTTTTCATTACTCTTCTCTGTCACATTCACTGACTCATTTTCTCTCTACACTTGATTGTTCTAGGAACTTTCCAGGTAACTTTGGTGTCTAGGTGGAGAATCCCTGAAAGCTTTGACCACTGAGTTCTGTGTCCTCATAACCAGTTCCACCTCTTCCACTTCACCTCAAACACCCATTCTGTCCCACAATATTCTTCTGGGCTAAGCCACCCTGTTCCTCCATGATAATGAATTCAGACACCAGCTTAGTGACTACAATTCCAAAACCTCCCAGCTTGCTGCAAGTTCTTTTTCATTCTCAGGACTTGTAGTCCAGTGCCCTTTCCAATTTCTCCTCTCTCATCTGTTCTTTCCCAGCTCATATTCTATGACCACCATTTCACTCTTGTTCCCAGGCAGATTGGTGTTACTTTAAATTCACAGCCCCATCTTGGCTCTCAACAGCACTTGACAATATTGCTTTGGTTCTTTAGAATGCACACTCTTCCATTCTTCAAAACCATGTGCTGTGGGTTGAACTGTGTCTCTCAAAAAGATATGTTGAAGTCCTGACAGGTACTTGCTAATGTAACATTTTGGGGAAGTAGAGTGCTTGCAGATGTAATCAAGTTAAGATGAGGTTATATTGGATTAAGGTGGACCCTAAATCCAATGACTGGTGTCTTTATGAGAGTGCAAGATTTGGAGATGAGAATACACATAGGGAGAGACATGTGACGATGGAGGCAGAGAGTGGAGTGATGCAGCTATAAACCAAGGAACACCCTTGTTGGTAACTATCAGAAGCTAGGAGAAAGGCATGGAACAGATTCTCTTTCAACCTCCAGAAAGAAGTAGCCCTGTTGACACCCTGATGTCAGACTTCTGGATTCCTGAATTGTGAGAGAATAAATTTTTGTTGTATGAAGTCACCCAGCTTGTGATTACTTGTTAAAGCAGCCCTAGAAAACTAATACACATGATTTCAAGAGGTTTCCCACAGGAAAGCTCGGACCTTCCTTTGCCTCTCCCTTTATGTTCAGTGGATAACCTTAACTTTAAGGAATTAGAAGCCACCAGACAGTAACTTATTGAACTTCTGGACACCAGAGTTACATATCTACACTTATTCTTTTCCTAATTTTCTTCCTTTTAGAACAAGGACAGTATGATCATATACCAAGCAGTGATTAAGGGTCCAGGGTCTGTAATAAGAATATTTGATTTTAAATTTAGATTCTCCAATTGCCAACTCTATAATTTTGGATAAAATATCTAATTTCTCAGTGACTCATATTCTTTTTATGTAGAATGGTTAATACTTCACAGGGTTGTTGTAAAGATTAAATCCTAAATATCAGAATTAACTGTCATATAGTACTCAGTAAAGGCCAGTTATTATATTTAATTATTACTTGAACCTATGAAATTGTTACACTTATAAGTAAAAAGTGCTTAAATATTGGCAATTCTGTATAGTTCAGCATATCATTTCAATAAACAGTCCAAACTTTTATTAAAAGAGAATATTTTCTTGTATCCTCTTGGTGTTGATCTCATTCCTTCCGCTTTTTCAGACACACACAAGCTATCTCTTTTCCTGTATTTTCAACCTCAGTCTTTATATATGCTACTTTGCATCATTACATAAATGTGCTCTACTCTCTACCATTTAAAATTAATACATGGGCTTCCCTGGTGGCGCAGAGGTTGAGAGTCTGCCTGCTGATGCAGGGGACGTGGGTTCGTGCCCCAGTCCAGGAAGATCCCACATGCCGCGGAGCGGCTGGGCCCGTGAGCCATGGCCGCTGAGCCTGCGCGTCCGGAGCCTGTGCTCCGCAATGCGAGAGGCCACAACAGTGAGAGGCCACAACAGTGAGAGGCCCATGTACCACAATAAATAAATAAATAAAATTAATACATAAAAGTGACAATAAATGAATAATCTCTAGATGTCCATCTCCCCTCAATGCCTTTCACAGCCAAAGCTTTCTGACTTTTTCCTTTCTGACTCTGCCTGACTCAACTCCCCATTCTTTATCTCAGTTGAGCTTTCAATATTATCCAAACCAGGTGACCACTCCTTTCTTACATTCTTTTTTTTTAATATAAACTTATATATTTACTTATTTATTTTTGGCTGCACTTGGTCTTTGTTGCTGTGCGCAGGCTTTCTCTAGTTGCAGTGCATGGGCTTGTCATTGTGGTGGCTTCTCTTGTTGTGGAGCATGGCCTCTAAGCACGTGCACCTCAGTAGTTGTGGCTCGTGGGCTCTAGAGAACAGGCTCAGTAGTTGTGGAGCATGGGCTTAGTTGCTCTGTGGCATGTGGGATCTTCCCGGACCAGAGATAGAACCCATGTCCCCTGCATTGGCAGGCAGATCCTTAACCACTGTGCCACCAGGGAAGTCCCCTTTCTTCCATTCTTCATTTGGCTTCTCTGGTCACACTCTTGATTCACTGTTCTATATCTGACCATTGCTTTTCTCTGTCTTTTGCCAGTTCCTGGCATCTTTTCCCATCTTTTAAATGTCAAATTTTTTAAGACTCAGCACTATGATCTTTTTATTCTACATCAGTGGTTCTCAAAGTGTAGCCCCTGAGCCAGCAGCATCAATATTACTTGTGAAACTGTTAGAAGTATTTACAAATTCTGGGGCCCAGCACTCAGACCTACTATACTTATCAGGGTTCTCCAGAAAACCAAGACCAACAGGGTATGTATTTTTTTAAAGAATTCGCTCATGCAATTGTGGAGACTGGCAAGTCCAGAATTTCTAGTGCAGGGGCAGGTGAGAAACTCAGGCAGGAATTGATGCCTCAGTCTTGAGATAGAATTTCTTCTCTGGGGAATCTCAGTTTTTGCCCTTAAGGCCTTTCAACTGATTGGACAAGGCCCACTCATTTTATTGAGGGTTATTTCCCTTACTTAAAGTCAACTGATTATAGATGTTGACAGCATCCAGAAAATACCTTCACAGAAACCCCCACATTAGTGTTTGATTAAATAACAGGTACTAGAGCCTAGCCAAGTTGACATATAAAACTAATCATCACACCCACTGAATCAGGACCTCTGGGATGGGGTCCAGCAATCTGTGTTTTAAATAAGTTCTTCAGGTGATTCTCACGTGCAGTAAAGTTTGGAAGCTACAGGTCTATATTTTCTACCCAGATACTCAGACATTTCAATGTCTTCAATTACTATCTATTGAATATATACTGACTCTCAAAGTTCAATCTCTTGCCCAGATTTCTCCTCTGTTCTGTTCAAATGTTTCACAGACACCTCAAATTCAGTGCATCTAAAATTGAACTCTTGATCTACTGCAAACCTGGTCTTCCTCAACTGTTCAAGAGGTCAACAAATAATAACATCCTCCTCCTAGGAGTTCAGGCTAGAAACTTGGCATTTTTCTTTGAGTAAACCCTGTTTTTCACACAGAAGTCCAATCAATCACAGTTGTCTTATAGATTTTACCTCTAAATAATTTTTCATTCTGTTCCCTTCTTTCCATTTCTGCTGTCACCATACTATCCCAAACCCATCACCGTTTCACTTGGATTAATGCACTACCCCTTCCAATCATTCATTCTCCTTGTAGATGTTTTGATTTGTTTTGATGCAGATCTGGACATTACTTAATAATAGGTGATATACATCTGTTACACCTGTGCTTGTACTATTTAGGATACCTTTGGGTACAATTAAAGAAAAGACCAACTCTAAATGGCTCAAACTATAAGGGAATTTATGATTTCACAAAACAAAGTCCAAGGTTAGATGATTCCAGAGCTGTTTAGTTTGGCAGTTCATCAGCATTATGAAGGACCAACTTCTGTCTGTCTCTTGGGGGACTACTGTAGTCTCATTGTAGGATGTAGTGTTTATTGTAGCCTCACTAATGTGTATTTCACAGACTGCATGACTGTTAGTGGCTGCCTCATGTGTTGGAAACAGGACCATGGAGACAATGTGTGCAAGGACCAGTGAGGCCAAGGTTTAGATTAATTCTCTATGTGCATACTGAAATCACCAAAAATAGTGATACGAATGTAGGTAAAGAGATGGGCAGAAAGTCAGGGACTAAAATCTCTAATGAATGAGAAATGACCAGGAATATGGTAGATGACTGCAATAAATGGAAATAATAGATGTAAGGCAAGTCCTTCAACGGAGCTGGATTTTTAGAAAGAAGAAAGGAATAATGATCTGGCAGCAGCAATAAGGAGCAAGGATAGCATGTATCACCTTCAGATCCAACAGGAGAAAAGAAAGAGACTTCTTTTGAGAGGGCTTCAGAGGAAACTATGTCCTTAGGAGGCATCCAGCTTTTTAAGTGAAAGTTAAGGGACAAAATCATAGCCACAGAGGGAAGTTGGAAAATGAGTTTTGTGCCCAGATAAAAATCAACGATTCAGGTTCAGTTATTCTTAAAGGAGAAAATAGATGATGTGGAAGAATAGCAGCCTTTGCCATAAGTACCATCTCCCCCAGTGTTACTATTTTATTTGTTAGCAGGATTTAGGAAGATATAATGTAGGTTGTTCTTAGCATTTGGCATTGTAATTGTACTTTTAGGGCAAAGGTCCCTAATAGGTATTCATGGATGGATTCCAGGTGTACCTCAGCCCTGAGGATGGTGGTGAATGGCCTCAAACTAGGGGTTGTCTTGTCAGGGACACTTCTGAGAGCAAGTCCCATAGTTCCCTCTGATTTACTTGGTACCTGTTGCTCTGCCCCTAGTGCAAGGCCAAGGGGCCAAGGATTGTCCTCTGGATATCCATTTTAGTAGCCAACTAAAGAATGTGCCACTGCCCATTATGAACAAGGGACACCTAAATCTGCTGGAGGCATGCTTAAGGGTCCCTGTACCTCACCCAAGGTTTTGCCGTGATATCTATGGGTGGGAAGTGGAGAAGGGAGAGAGACTTTACAAAGCAGAGCTCTTGGCTGTAGCAGCAAAGAATCTCTGTCCTTATATATATTTGGCAGATTCTTCCATCCCTTTGTGTCACATATACTCTTTAATGGCATCCAAGTGAGCTTCAGGGTGACTGCTCCCATAAAGCATGTGCATTCACCAAAATTTCATCATTCTAAAATAATTCATACAAAAAGTTTTATTGGATTCAAATCTATTCATATTTATCAAGAACTTTCAACATTATATTTGTTGACAAAAGAAAGGGAAGATTTGTTGTATCCTTTAAATATAATTTTATTTGTTGTAAATTTTTGAATGGTTGTAAAAATGGTTTAAACTTTTTTAAAAAGTCACTAGTACAAATAGCGTTTCTGGTTGATGTCAACTATTAAGGATTTAAAGAGGTTGTCTCTCCTTTGTTGAGAATTGTGGGTAGGCATTTAAATATACAACCTGATTTAAAACAAAAGTTATGGCTACAGAACTAAGCTCATGTTTCACAGTAAATTTATTTGGAAAATATCTGATTTGAAAGCAAGGACAGATTTATTCACTAATGCTTTGTATTCTTATTTCTTATCAATTATGTAATATAGAAAAAAATAGAGTTAAGGTTTTTCACCAAGTCCCACATAAATGCCTCTAAATATCTTCCAGTTTACTCCAAGTGGGCTAAAATGTTACTGCTTAAAAAAATTTTTATTGAAATATTGTTGATTTACAATGTTGTGTTAGTTTCAGGTGTACAGCAAAGTGATTCAATTATATATATATATATATACATATATATATATATTCCCTTTTTATAGTCCCTTTCATTATAAGTTATTATAAGATACTAAGTATAGTTCCCTGTGTATACAGTTGGTCCTTGTTGGTTATCTATTTTATATATAGTAGTGTTTATATTTTAATCACAGACTCCTAATTTATCCTTCCCTCCCTTTCCCCTTTGGTAACTATCAGTTTGTTTTCTATATCTGTGAGTCTATTTCTGTTTTGTAAATAAGTTCATTTGTATCATATTTTTTAGATTCCACATATAAACAATATAATATGATATTTATCTTTGGCTTACTTAGTATGATAATTTCTTGGTCCATCCATGTCAATGCATATAGCATTATTTCACTTTTTTATGGCTGAGTAATATTCCATTGTATATATACAACATCTTCTTTATCCATTCATCCGTTGATAGACACTTATGTTGCTTCCATGTCTTGGCTATTGTAAATAGTGCTGCTATGAACATTGGGTGCACAAAAATGCAACAGGGTAGAAAGCCCAGAAATAAACCTACATACCTATGGTCAACTAATCTATGACAAAGGAGGCAAGAATATACAATGGAGAAAAGACAGTCTCTTCAATAAGTAGTGTTGGGAAAACTGGACAGCTACATGTAAAAGAATAAAATTAGAACATTCTCTAGCATCATGAACAAAACTTAACTCAAAATGGATTAACGACCTGAATGTAAAGCCAGATACTATAAAGCTCCTAGAGGAAAATGTAGGCAGAATACTCTTTGACATAAATCACAGCAATATTCTTTTGGATTTGTTTCCTAGAGTAATGGAAATAAAAACAAAAATAAACAAATGGGACCTAATTAAACTTAAAAGCTTTTGCACAGCAAAGGTAACCATAAACAAAATGAAAAAAGACAAGCTACAGAATCGGAGAAAATATTTAAAACAATGTGACCGACAAGGGATTAATCTCCAAAATATACAAACAGCTTATACAGCTCAATATTGAAAAAAAAACTCAATCAAAAAATGGGCAGAAGATCTAAATAGACATTTCTTCAGAGAAGACATACAGATGGCCAAAAAGCACATGAAAACATGCTCAGCATCACTAATTATTAGAGAAATACAAATCGAAACTACAGTGAAGTATCACCTCACACTGGTCAGAATGGCCATCATCAAAAAGTCTACAAATGCTGGAGAGGGTGTGGAGAAAAAGGAAACATTCCCATTGTTGGTACAGCTATTATGGAGAGCGGTATGGAGGTCCCTTAAAAAAAAAGGATAGAGCTACCATATGTTCCTGCAATCCCATTCCTGGGCATATGTCTGGAGAAAACCATAATTCGATAAAATTTTAGCACTTTTGATGTGGGCCAAGATGTGAAAGACTGCTTTAGTAAGAGTAACACTTCAGTTTAACCAAAATGGTATTGGTAATATCTGTCTTCTCTACTTGTTAAAATACACATTAATAAATTGTGTGTGTGTTTTCTAAACATTCCAAGATTGTTTGAGTTACTACCAGGTAAAGCCATGCTTTTCTGTCCTGAAAGAAAGGGGAATCTGGCATCTTTTGCTACTGTGGTATACGTACTGGTACCAGAAATATGAAAAATTCTGACTAGCAGGCATTTTCGTTTTGTATGTCAGAATTCATGTCCTCTTCCTGGGTTTATAGATCTTCTTCTAGAAATCACTACGTTTCCCATCTTCACAGTCCAAGGAAGGTTGACTTGACCACAAGCTCTAGGAGTGGGGTATGATGTGTGCAAGCCTATCCCTATGTTCCATTCTCTTGCTACAAGGTTGGTTCAGAGACAGGCAGATAACTCATTCAGAGCCAATGAAACAGAAGAAGGTATTTGTTGAAACTTCTAAAAGAAACGTTCACTCTTCCCCTTGACATCTTAGCTTCCCATGGAGATGAGATATCTGGAGATGTATAAAGCCATTTTGCTATATTGAGTGGCACAGTTGGCAAGTCTCTGTATAGAGCTTCTCAGGGAAGATATAAATGAGAGGGTAAGGTTGAGCCCTTGATGAGATCACTTGAACTGTTGAATCAAACCTCTCCTGATATTGAGGCTAATTCTGAATTTTCAATTTTATGAATCAGCAAATTTCTCCCTGTTCTGGGCTTTCCTAGATTCTGCATTTGTCATACATTCATCGCAGGGTCAATTTGTGGCCTCTCTGACTAGGTAGAGACTGCTCCTCTCAGGACTAGCCAATTCTTAGAGATAGCCTGCAGCATGCATTTCATATGCAAACCAACCAATCTTGAGTCTATATGCCCCAGCCACTCCCTTTATCAAACTATAACAAACCAATATTTCCTTAGCCTTAAATCAACCCAGGACCAGGTATGCAATATTTTTTTTCACATCTTTATTGGAGTATAAATGCTTTACAATGTTGTGTTAGTTTCTACTGTACAACAAAGTGAATCAGCTGTATGTATACATATATTCCCATATTTATTAGACAACTTTCTTCTCTTACACCCTTCTCTCCCTCATTTCCTCCCCCTTTTTCTTTCCCTCCCTTCATTCAATATTTATGAAGTGTTCCTGAGTACCTGTGCTGGCACAAATGTTACAAAATTGTATGAGACAGTTCTTACCCTTGAATGTGTAGCAATGAATACATTTGGAGTAGACAGATGATAAGTAATCTGATAGAAGCATGTACAAGATTTAGTGGGGCCCAAGGAAGGGAGTGATCAGTTTTTCTTAAGAGTGGTATTCAGGAGGTTTCCTAAAAGGAGTGGGTACTAGGTAGAATTTGTTACCAAAGGCAAAAACAGAGCAGAGTAGAGCTTTCAGTCAGAGGGTACTGCATGGACAAAGACTCAGAAGATTAACTCTTGTCATGCTTAGGTATGGACAAGTGATTTTCTATGGCTGGAGCACGGAATATGGCACTTGGTATGGTGCAAAATTTAATGGCACACCAAAAAACTAAGTAATAGATAAATTTATTTTAATGCAGTATTTTTTTAAAAAATTCATGCAGGGCTTCCCTGGTGGCACAGTGGTTAAGAATCCGCCTGCCAATGCAGGGGACACAGGTTTGAGCTCTGGTCCGGGAAGATCCCACATGCCGTGGAGCAACTAAGCCCATGTGCCCCAACTACTGAGCCTGAGAGCCACAACTACTGAGCCCGTGTGCTGCAACTACTGAAGCCCGTGTGCCTAGAACCTGTGCTCCACAACAAGAGAAGCTACCACAATGAGAAGCCCACGCACCACAACGAAGAGTAGCCCCCGCTCGCCACAACTAGAGAAAGCCTGCGCACAGCGATGAAGACCCAACACAGCCAAAAATAAAATAAATTAATTTTAAAAATAATTTTTAAAAATTCATGCAAAACTCTTGATAAACAAAATATGAAATTTTGAAAACTTAAAAATTGACATAGTAAAACAAATGGTACCTTGCTACCTTGCAAAAGAAGTTTCAGTAAGCTGAAGTTAATTAAAAATTATTGAAGATGTTTACTTATTTTAAAAAAGTGTCAATAATGTCAATTCTCTCAATTGAAAAGAAGATAAAGAAGTTAATTTTGAAAGTACTATGAGTTTGTTTGATTAAAGCCAGTGGTTGGGAGTCCGCCTGCTGATGCAGGGGACACAGGTTTGTGCCCCGGTCTGGGAAGATCCCACATGCCGCGGAGCGGCTGGGCCCGTGAGCCAAGGCTGCTGAGCCTGCGCGTCCGGAGCCTGTGCTTCACAACAGGAGAGGCCACAACAGTGAGAGGCCCACGTACAGCAAAAAAAAAAAAAAAAAGGTAATACATTTTGTTTTGATATAAATAAAATATTTAAACCTAAAATAATATTGTTGGTTTAATACATCTATTTTTAAAATTTTCAATATTTTTTCAACTACCTTAATATTCTATAATAAAAGCTAACCATTACAAACAAAAAACACGTATATAGGGACATTTTTTCTTTTACTTCACAGTCTCATATGGCTTGACATGGAGCTCTCTAGGTATATTATCTTTGTTTAAAATTTTGATGTTTTATCAAAATGTTTTATAGCAATTTTGATTTTTAAAAAATATTGCAATAAAATATTATTTAACTTGATTACTGAGTTATTTGATTTCCCCTTAATTTTTGCTCTTAAAGCAGTTGTCTCACTGGTCTCACTCTAATATTGGCCTTGGAAAAGGAGTTAGATTCATTTAAAGACATAACATATTCTTGCTGTTCATACCCACTACAAATTGCTTTCTGATGAGTGAACTTAAACTGGTAAGTAATACTTAACTGAAACTTACAACCATTGCATTAGAAAAAGTTAGCAGTCTTCCTTCTATGTGTCCCTCTTACTCCTCACACAGAACACTTCACTTCTGACACTTCTGGTCACCAACTATGTGGGGATTTTTTTCCCCAACACCAAGCAATCCTCCACAACACCAGCTGGTGTCCTATAATTTAATTCAAAATTGTAATTTAATGTCTCTGTCCCGTAAGACTGTTCCCACCCCACTTCAGATGCCAATGGCAAATAGTAGGTTCCCAAGTTATTCACAGCTTATTTTTTTTTTGGCTCCATTGGGCCTTCATTGCTGCACGTGGGCTTTCTCTAGTTGCAGTGAGTGGGGGCTACTCTTTGCTGCAGTGTGCAGGCTTCTCATTGGGGTGGATTCTCTTGTTGCAGAGCATGGGCTCTAGGTATGCAGGCTTCAGTAGTTGTGCCACATGGGCTCAGTAGTTGTGGCTCACAGGCTCTAGAGCGCAAGCTCAGTAGTTGTGGTGCATGGGCTTAGTTGCTCTGTGGCATGTGAGATCTTCCCAGACCAGGGCTCGAATCCATGTCCCCTGCATTGGCAGGTGGATTCTTAACTACTGTGTCACCAGGGAAGTCCCAAGTTACCCACAACTTCTGTCAGACTTGGCTACAAATGAGAGCTTCCCATTACCTGCTCCTCATTGGATTTCATAATTTGCTGAGCAGCTCACAGACCTCAGGGAGACACTTAACCAGCTTATTAAAGTATATGATAAAGAATACAGATGAACAACCAGATAAAGAGATACAAAGGACAAGGTCTGGGAGGGTCCTGAGTACAAAAGCTTCTGCCCTTGTGGAAGGTGCATCACCCTCTCAGTATATGGATGTTCACAGAACTGGAAGCTTTCCAAACACCATACTTTTGGGATTTTTATGGAGGAGTTATCACACAGGCATGATGGACTATTAACTCCATTTTCAGCTCTTCTCCCTTCTCAAGAGAATAAGGGGTGGGGCTGAAAATTCTAAGCTTCAAATAATAGTTTGGTCTTTCTGGTGAATGGCCATTCATCCAGTAGCTCTCCAGGAGCCCACACAGAGTCTCCTCATTAAAGTAAAAGCCACCCCTGTCACTCAGCAAATTACAAGGGTTTCAGGAGCCCCATGCCAGAAATGGGGATGATGACAAAATATATATTTATTATAAACCACAATATCATACCATTATGTAAAAATCAGGCTTATATAGCCCTGCCCTCCAGAGAGACTGCACTAGCTTTTAGACAAGCCTAACCTACCAGGGGGCAGACACCAGTTGTGAGAAAACAACAGCTCCACTGTCTCTGGACCTGTCCTCCCTTCAACCAGCAGGCCAGATCCTGTACTGAGATGGGTTGGGCCCTGGCCCTACACACTAGCAGGCCACCACAAGCTTCAGGACACCCCAGAACCCACACCCAACTGTGTCAGAAACATGCCCTACTCACCAGTGATCTAACATCAACTCAGGGATCCCTGGGTGCTGCAATCAGACTCCAGGACCCAGCTCTGCCTGCCACTAGGCCAGCACTAGCCCCAGGAAATGGCTTTCCCATTAGTGGGTGAGCAACAGCCCTAGAGTCTCTAGCTTCTAGACAAGCCTCAACTACCAGGGGGAAGATACCAGTCATAAGAAAACAACAGCTCCACAGTCTGTGGACCTGCTCCCCACCACAACCAGCAGAAGGACACATGCAGCTCTCATAGGAGGAATCCCTAGAGCATATAGCTCAAGTGATGAGAGTGGACGGATGCATAAGGATGCATAGGACGTCTCCTACAAAAAGTCACTTTTCCAAGGTTGGGAAATGTAAACAACCTACCAAATACATAAAAAGAAAAACAGCACCTTAGGCAAAATGAGGTGACAGAGGAACATGTTCCAAATAAAGGAAAAAGATAAAACCCCAGAAGAACTAAGTGAAATGGAGATAAGCAATCTACCAAAGAAAGAGTTCAGAGTAGTGATTATAAAAGATGATCAAATAACTTGGGAGGAGAATGGATGCACAGAGTGAGAAGTTGGAAGTTTTTAACAAAGAGAAAATAATAAAACAGAGATGAAGAATACAATAACTGAAATGAAAAATACACTAAAAGGAATTGACAGTAGACTAAATGATACAGAGGAGCAGATCAGCAAGACAGAAGACAGAGTAGTGGAAACCACTGATGCTAGACAGAAACAATAAAAAAGAATGAAAAGAAATGAGGACAGTTTAAGACACCTCTAGGACAACATCAAACACACTAATATGTGAATTATAGGGGTCCCAGTAGGAGAAGAGAAAGAGAAAGTGGCTGAGAACATATTTAATAGCTGAAAACTTCCCTAAACTGGGAAAGGAAACAGTCATACAAGTCCAGGAAGCACAGAGAGTTCCATATAGGATTAACCAAAAGAGAACTACACCAAGACACATTGTAATCAAAATGACAAAAATTAAAGATAAACAATATTAAAAGCAGCAAGGGAAAAGAAACAAATAGCATACAAGGGAACTCCCATAAGGCTATCAGCTGATTTTTCAGCAGAAACTGCAGGCCTGAAGAGAATGGCATGAAATATTTAAAGTGATGAAAGGGAAAAACCTATAATCAAGAATACTCTACCCAGCAAGGCTCTCCTTCAGATTTCATGGAGAAATCAAAAGCTTTACAGACAAGCAAAAGCTAAAAGAGTTCAGCACTACAACCACTTTACAAGAAAAGTTAAAGGAACTTGTCTAAGTGAAAAAGAAAAGACCACAACTAGAAACGTGAAAATTATGAAAGGAAAAATCACATCAGTAAAAGCAAATATACAGTAAAGGTAAGAAAACATCCATGCACAAATCTAGTGGGAAGGTTAAAAGTAGTAAAATCATCTGTATTCACAATAAGCAGTTAAGTGATATACAAAACAATTAGATGTAAATCACACTATCAAAAACAGTAAATGTTAGGGGAGAAGAGAACAAAGACAGGGTTGTTAAAAATGCTTTTGAAATTAAGAGATAAGCAACTTAATCATATATATATATATATATAGTTATATAGTTATATATATAGTTATATATAAACCTCATGGTAACCACAAACCAAAAATCTATAATAGATACTACACAGAAAAGAAAAAGGAATCCAGACGTAACACTAAAGATAGTCATGAAATCACAAGAGAAGAGAATACAAGAAGAAGAAACAAAAAGGACCTATAAAACCCCCAAAACAATTAAGAAAATGGCAATAAGAACATACATATCAATAATTACTTTAAATGTAAATGGACTTAATGCTACAATCAAAAGACAGAGTGATTGAATGGATATAAAAACAAGACTCATATATGTGTTGCCTACAAGAGACTCACTTCAGATCTAAAGACACACACAGACTGAAAGTAAGGAAGTGGAAAAAGATACTCCATGCAAATGGAAATCAAAAGAATGCTGGAGTAGCAATACTTGTCTCAGACAAAATAGATGTTAAAATAAGACTGTTATAAGAGACAAAGAAGAACATTACATAATGATCATGGGATCGATACAAGAAGAAGATATAACAATTGTAAATATATATGGACCCAACATATGAGCACTTCAATACATAAAGCAAATATTAATGGACATAAAGCGAGAAATTGACAGTAACACAATAATTATAGGGGACTTTAACACCCCACTTACATTAATGGACGAATCATTCAGAGAGGAAATCAATAAGGAAACACTGGCTTTAAATGACACATTAGACAAATGGACTTAGTAGATAAATATAGAACATTCCATCCAAAAGGAGCAGAATACAAGTTCTTCTCAAGTGCATATGGAACATTCTCCAGTATAGATCACATGCTAGATCACAAAACAAGCCTTGGTAAATTTAAGAAAATTGAAATCGTATCAAACTAGAAATCAACTACAAGAAAAAAACTGCAAAAAACCCCACAAAACTCTTGGAAGCTAAATAATATTCTACAAAACAACCAACAGATCACTGAAGACATCAAAGAGGAAATTTAAAAAAACTAGATATAAATGAAAACAAAAATATGATCCAAAATCCATGGAATGCAGCAAAAGCAGTTCTAAGAGGGAAGTTTATGGAGATACAAGCTTACCCCAGGAAACAAGAAAAACTCAAATAAACAACTTAACCTTACACCTAAAGGAACTAGAAAAAAATAAGGCCCAAAGTTGGTAAAAGGAAAGGAATCATAAAGATCAGAGGGCTTCCCTGGTGGCTCAGTGGTTGAGAGCCTGCCTGCCGATTCAGGGGACACGGGTTCCTGCCCCGGTTTGGGAGGATCCCACATGCCAGACCCGTGAGTCATGGCCGCTGAGCCTGCGCATCTGGAGCCTGTGCTCCGCAACGGGAGAGGCCACAACAGTGAGAGGCCCGCGCACCAAAAAAAACAAAACAAAAAGAAAACAGAGCAATAGTAAATGAAATAGAGACTAAAAAAAAAAGAAAAGATCAATGAAACTAAGAATTGGTTCTTTGAAAAGATAAACAAAATTGATAAACCTTAAGCCAGACTCATCAAGAAAAAAGAGAGAGGGCCCAAATCAATAAAATTAGACATGAGAAAGGTGTAGTTACAGCAGATACCAAAGAAATACAACAGATCATAAGAGATTACAATGAACAATTATATATCAATAAGATGAATAATGCTAGAAGAAATGGAAAAATTCCTAGAAATGTACAAACTCCAAAGACCAATTACTAGTAATGAAATTCAGTCAGCAATAAAAACAAACAAACAAAAAAACTCCTAATGAACAAAAGTCCAGGACCAGATAGCTTCAGAGGTGAATTCTACCAAACATTTAGAGAAGTGATAACACATATTCTTCTCAAACTGT
This sequence comes from Monodon monoceros, assembly GCF_005190385.1. Classification (NCBI taxonomy): domain Eukaryota; kingdom Metazoa; phylum Chordata; class Mammalia; order Artiodactyla; family Monodontidae; genus Monodon; species Monodon monoceros. Next base: position 26,065,576 of record NW_021703784.1, read on the forward strand.
TACCCCAAAATGCTTCCCAACTCATTCTATGAGGCCAGCATCACCTTGATACCAAAACCAAAGATATCACACACACAAAAAGAAAATTTCAGACTAATTCACTGATGAACATAGATGCAAAAATCCTCAACAAAATATAGCAAACAGAATCCAACAATACATTTAAGGGATCATACACCATGCTTAAGGGAGATTTAACCTAGAGATGCAAGAATGACTTAATATCTGCAAATCAATGTGACACACCACATTAAGAAATTGAAGAATAAAAACCATATGATCATATCAAGAGATTCAGAAAAAGCTTTTGACAAAATTCAACATCCATTTATAAAAACTCTCCAGAAAGTGGGCATAGAGGGAACATACCTCAACATAATAAAGGTCATATATGACAAGCTCACAACTAATATCATACTCAATGGGGAAAACCTGAAAGCATTTCCTCTAAGATCAGGAAGAAGACAAAGATGCTCACTCTTGACACTTTTACTGAATATAGATTTGGGAGTCTTAGCCATAGCAATCAGACAAGAAAAAGATATAAAAATATACAAATTAAAAAGAAAGATGTAAAACTGTCACTCTTTGCAGATGACATGATTCTATACATAGAAAATCCTGAAGACACCATCAGAAAACTATTAGAGCTCATCAATGAATTCAGTAAAGTTGCAGGACACAAAATTAATATACAGAAATCTGTTGCATTTCTATATGCTAATAACAAACTCTCAGAAAGAGAAATTAAGGAAACAATCCCATTTACAATCACATCAAACAGAAGAAAATTCCTAGAAATAAACTTGCCTCAGGAGGTAGAAGACCTGTATTCTGAAAACTATAAGACACTGATGGAAGAAATTGGAGATATGTTCATGGGTTGAAAGAATAAATATTGTTAAAATAGCCATACTACCCAAGGCAATTTACAGATTCAGTGCAATCCCAATCAAGTTACCAATGGCATTTTTCACAGAACTAGAACAAATAATTTTGAAATTTGTGTGGAAACACAAAAGACCCCGGATAGCCAAAACAATCTTGAGAAAGAACAACAGAGATGAAGGAATCATGCTCCCTAACTTCAGATTAAACTACAAAGCTACAGTAATCAAGATAGTATGGTACTGGCACAAAGAAAGACACAAAGATCAATGGAACAGGATAGAAAGCCCAGAAATAAACCCACACAGTTATGGTCAATTAATCTATGACAATGGAGGCAAGAATACACAATGGAGAGATAGTCTCTTCAATAAGTGGTGCTGGGAAAACTGGACAGCTACGTGTAACATAATGAAATTAGAACATTCTCTAGCACCATACACAAAAATAAACTGAAAATGGATTAATGACCTAAATGTAAGATCAGAAAACATAAAATTCCTAGAAGAAATCATAGGCAGAACTGTCTTTGACATAAATTGTAGCAATATTATTTTTGGATCTGTCCCCTAAAGCAATGAAATAAAAGCAAAAATAAACAAATGGGACCTAATGAAACTTAAAAGCTGTTGCACAGCAAAGGAAACCATTGAGAAAACAAAAAGACATACTGAATGGGAGAAAATATTTGCAAATGAAATGACCGATAAGAGGTTAATATCCAAAATATATAAAAGGTCTTAAACTCCACATCAAAAAACCCCAAACAACCTGATTACAAGATGGGTAGAAGACCTGAGTAGACATTTTTCCAAAGAAGACACACAGATGGCCAAAAGACACATGAAAAGATCCTCAACATCATCAATCATCAGAGAAATTCAAATAAAAGCCATGATAAGATATCACCTCATATCTGTTAGAATGGCTGGCATCAAAAAGAACAGAAGGATATATTGTATATCACAGGAATATAGCCAACAGTTTATATGAACTATGGAATACAATTTTTAAAAATTGTGAATCACTTTGTTGTACATTTGAAACTTATGCAATATTGTGCATTAACTATACCTCAATTTTTAAAAAAAGTTTAAAAATAAAAAATTAGGCTTAAATAATTTTTCTACTATTTATTGTATAACAGAGAATCACAGAATTTTAGAATTTTTGATCCATAGCACAAGTACAGAGAATAAACTATATGAATGAATTGAGAGCCTTTGTTCTTTATCTCATTTATTGTAACTAAGAAGTAGACTTTGAAATTACTGTTGAGCTTGTAAATCCATGGAGAGCTAGGGGCTTATGTAGATAGATTTCAAGGGGTGTTTGTGAACCACCTTAAATTTTAGGCAAACATTTTTTAGATATGTACATGTCCATGATATTGATCTGATTCTGTACTCACTCACCATTTTAATTTATTTTTCATACGCTATATTTTTCTGGCAATTATAAATTCCATTCATTCACTCAGTAATTTGAATCAGCATTTTTAATGTGTCAATTATTATATTTGTGGTTATGGTTATATTTTAAGTGGTTTTCTTGTATATAGCTGTGTATAGATAGTATAATGCTGAGTATTGCTTTTTCCTCTGATCCTCAATCTCTCTCTATCTTTAATGGATATATTTAGACCATTCACATTGGCTATAAATATTAGCATGGTCATATTTAAATTTATCATCTTGCTAGCTGTTTTCTATTTGTTGATTGGTTCTTTGTTCCTTTTTATTTTCCTTTCCTGCCTTCTGTTGTATTATATTTTATAATTCAATTTCAGCTCCAGTAATGGCTTATTAGTTACACATTTTTTTAAAAAGTAAATTTTTTTCATAGTGTTTCACCTAGGATTTACAATATATGCTTCAATTTATCAAATCTACATTCAAATACTATTATAGTATTTCATGTGCAGTGTAAGAAACTTCACATAGTGTACTTTCAATTTTGCCCTCCCTTCCTTTGTCATTATTGTTATTAATTTTACATTTTCATGTATTTTAAGCCCCTTCATTTCCTTGCCACATGGCTATTCACAAATGGCATTCTTTCAGGCCAGCAGCAGTGCATCTCTCTTCTTTTTTTTACCTCTAGGCCTCCTTTTAAGAACTCACTTTATTAGGTCAGGCCCACCCATAATAAACTCCCTTTTGATGAAATCAACTAGTTAGGGACCTTAATGACATCTGAAAAAAATCCATTTTCCCATATAATGTATCATATTCAAAGACCTGCACTTGAGATTATACAAGAGCTTGCCTCATTAGGGGCCATCTTAGAATTTTGCCTAACGCATTTATTTAAAGACCCTGTGTTATAGTTCCAGCAGCTGGGTATGTTCTGTTTATTAGTTTATTTCTTGATGATGGGCTTTATTTGTGTGTGTGCCTTGTAATTTTTGATTAAATACTGGAAGTTGTAGGCAGAAGAACAGGAGAGACTGAAGTAAGTAATATTTACATGTGTAAATGGGACTTCTTTTTTTTTGGTCAGGACTTTGTTTTGGGGGTGTTGAGTAAATCTAGTTAGGAGTTGTGCTGGATTTTGTTGTTGTTAGCATTACCTTCAGTATACCATAGGTTTCGAAGTCGTCTAGTTATGGGCTGCTGTTACCCTGTGCTTAATGTGGAGACTGAGGTGCAAGAGAGTTTTTCTCAGTGTTCCTGTTCCTCCCATAAGCTTTCAGCCATTCCTTCAGACTTTTACTACTGTAGAGACCTCTCTCCACACTCTTATCCCTCTGCTCAGTAGCAGACAGCTGTTGCTTGTTAATCAGTACTAGGCTTGTCATGGGAGCAAGCTAGGATTTTCTGTTATGCTTGTCTAGCATCAGTCATAGGCAGGCAGTTTTTACTTTGGCATTGAGAGTGAGACTTTCTCAGTATTCCTATCCTTCCATCTCTTAGAATCAAAGCTGTAGTCTATTTTGGGTGAGAAATTCCTGCCTCTTGCCAGTAGCAGTAGATGTCTGCAGAGTGTTGGTGTAGAATCTTGGGCCCATGACAGTTTCCTATGCCTCCTCAGGGGGGCTTCAGTTAGTTCAGTTATTCAATTATTTCTCCAAAAGCAATAATTCTTTGTTTGATGGAGAGAAAAGGATTTGCTAATCCTCCTCCAGTAGCTTGAGACTTTTGATTTGTAGAACAAAAGGGTCTGGGAAGTCATGCGGGACATGTTAAGTGTCCCGCAGTAGGTGCTATTCACCTCATGCATACCTGCTTCACCAAAGGAGTCTTCCACCCTGACCTCAATCTTTCTTCTGAGCACTCAGTGAAGGGTCATGAGAAAGAGATTGCAAGTAAGTTTGAATTCTCGTGGTTCAGGGTCCTCAGCTATTTCAAACTGACCTACTAGCCAATACTTGGCCTTTAAGAATGTCTTGACATTTAGGCTGAATTCTTCTTACCCACTTGTGTTGGTAAGAACAGTGTCACCTCCTCTCTGCTGTACTAAGTGTGTGAAACTGTTTCTGTATCCCATCACTCCCTGAAGGGATTTGTCCTTTTTCCAAATTCAGTTTACTTGGATGCCATGAGAAGTTCCCTGACTTGCACAAAAAAAGTTATGATTTTATTTTTTTGATTATTTGGCTTTTTCTTGTTAGGGTGAAAGTGACATTTTTGCAGCTTTCTATCCTAAGTAGAAGCAGAAGTCGAAGGATATAGAGATAAAATAAATATAGTTTTTTTTATTGAGCTCCTGTTACCAGATGCTGTGATAAGCAATTTATGAACATTCATTCTCCACAGCAACATCAAATGCTAGGTATTCTTGTTTCTATGTTACAGATGAAACAACCGGCTTTTTTCCAGAGGTTAGAGGGTAAATGCCCCAAAAAAGGATTTATACTTAGTTCTGTCTGACTCTAAAGCTAATTCTGGTACTCATTGTTGCCTCTGGAACCAAAGAGTCTAGAAAGATAAACTGAAGAAGTTTATAAAACTAACCATGTAACAGTGGTATAAATGCTGTTATAGAGGCACACACAGTACTTAGGGAAACAAAAAAGAGGGATCTCCAAACTGAGAGAATCAGGAATGTTTACCCAAAGATATGATTTCCAGAATGCTTCTTGTTGGATGAGTAGGAATTAGGCACAAAGGGACAGTTGAAATATGCCACACTTTGTGCCCACTCAGCTTCTTTTGAATATCTTCTTACATATATTTTCCACAGTATGCTTCCCTAAAGTGGAAGCCAGTATTTGGTTTCCCTGTCTCCCTTGTGCAAAAGGAAGGAGAGAACTGAGTTATCATCTAAAACCACCAGTTAGAATTCATGCCTGCAGTTTTGATTGGAAAGAGGCCATGCATGGAGCCTATTTCCTGAGAAGGTGACAGAGTATGCTGGGAGGCACCCCACCTTCAGAGGCAGTAGAAAACAGAAGTCCTAACAGCAGTGTCCCTTGTTCAGTGTCCTTGCTCTGATATATGTGTCCACTGATAGTTAGGGGCAGATCAGTGATATAACTTAGGCATTGTTCTTGGCTGCTTTGGCTTCATGTCTGACTCTCTGTGTTTTCCAGAGATTCTGTGAATTCTCTAGTATTCATTAATAAATTCACTTTTTGCTTAACTGGACGAAAGTAGTTCTGTTGGTTATAGTTAGGAATCATTTTTGAGACAGACACATTTCAGGTAGAGGTAATATTTGGCAAGACTTAGAAGGGAAAGAACATGAAGCATTCTGAAAACTAGAGCTGTGATAGTAATTTGGCATTAATGGAATGAAAAGTGGGTGAGGGAACATACTAGAGATGTTGATAGGCCTCATATAATGGATGTTGAATTATTTTAATCAGGAAGGTGACAGGATCATATTTGTGTTTTAGAAAAATCTCTCTGGCAGCCATGTAGAAATGGACTAGAGGGGGATATAAATGAGAAAAGAAGCAAGGAAAACTATTAGGATACAACTGTAGTACTTACAGTGAGAGATTGAGTCCTTGATTAAGTCAGTCATTGTATGGATGAAGAGCATGGGACAGAATAAGGAGATATTCAGGACATACAAGAAATTTAAGGGGCTTCCCTGGTGGCGCAGTGGTTGAGAGTCCGCCTGCCGATGCAGGGGACACGGGTTTGTGCCCCGGTCCGGGAAGATCCCACATGCCACGGAGCAGCTGGGCCCGTGAGCCATGGCCGCTGAGCCTGCGCGTATGGAGCCTGTGCTCTGCAACGGGAAATGCCACAACAGTGACAGGCCCGCGTACCACAAAAAAAAAAAAAAAAAAAAAAAAAGAAATTTAAGATGTTGATTAATTATATGTGAGAATGATGAAGAAAAGTGGTTCTGGAATGATTCTCATGTTTCTAATTTGGGAGATTAGATAAATGTTAGTGCCACTCACTGAGGGAATATAAAAGGAGGTAGGAATGTGTAGTGAACGTTTGACAAGTTGCAATTAAGTCAAAAAGAGATAACCACTAGAAAACTGGATATGTGAGACTAGAATGGAAGATAAAGGTTTCTGAGCTAATAATGTATAGATGATTGTAGACATCTTAATGATGGTGAGATCAACCAGGTGGTTTATGTCCTGAGAAGAGAAAGGGGAAGAGGATACAACCCTGGGTATATCAACATGGAAGGTTTGGTTGGAGGGAATAATGAACATAAAATAGACTGAGAAGGAATGAACAGGAGATTAGGGGGAAAACTGAAAAGTAAAGAGATCAATTTGTTTAGATCCACATTAAAAATTTTTAGTTAATACAGCTATAGGATGTTTACTTGTGACCTTGGGATGGACATTTTGGTAAAGTGATGGAGCCAAATAGAGGGGTTAAACAAGGGATAAAAGGCCACTCTTTTCAGTGACTAGGGTATGAAAGGAAGGTGAGAATTGAGTTATCATCTGGAGAAAGATAAGAAGGTAAATGATCATAAGGTCTGCTACATGTCTATTGGTATGGGTGACTTAAATAACATAGGGTAAAAGAACTGCAGGGCTAGGGCTTACATGAAGCACCTACATTGACCTTGAAGTTGTTCAATACGATAAGAGAACTTGGAAAGAATGAATAAGCCAAATGCCATAGTCCTTGATGAATGTGAAGCAATGACAGAGAAGTCAGCAGACAAAATGGACAAGTAGGCAGTCCATTTTGACAGTGTGCTTACATGACATACACTTCAAAGAGGAGAGGTTTTTTAATGCATGGAAGAAGATGTATAATTGTAAGGATTGCCATTCCTTTTCCTTCTAAATTCCACTACTGTATGTGGAGTGATATTGTTAGGAGATTGGACAGTGCTCTGGGGAGAGACTGAGGCTATCAGGAGTTTCCTAACTTTATAATGAAGACACTAGGAAGAATGGTGGCAAAGTCAGGGAGAGAGGGAAGCAGTGAGAAGATGAATGGGGAGAAAGATGAGAAGTGCAGAAGAATGTTGGGAGGAGAATGTGGGATGAGAGAGAGAGATTATTGGGATAATTTCGAAGTGTGGCTGTGACCAAAGATGACATGGAGGTAGGCCTAATGGGTTGAAAGTTTCAAGTGAAACTCAAGTCAAAGTATCAGAATTTCCTGTACAGGTCTGAGGCCCAAAGATCTGGAAGCTCTGACCTGCTCTGATGGTGGTCTTAGAAGATTCATGATGCTAATAGACTTTGATTGTGTTTAGAGTTATAAACAAAATATTGTTGTAAAGTATGGCTCTGAGAAAGTCTCAGGCAGGTAGAATTAATCAACCCCCACATTTTAGAAGTTTGGAACTGCACCAGTTTTCAGTGACTAAGGTCATTCTCTAGATGTATACAGATATGGCCTAAATTGTTTCAGATACCTTCTTTGTTAGAAAATGTTAAAAGCATTCACATTTATGCAGAAAATTAGCTCAGGGAGCTGACAGAAATTTCTATACAGGCAATGATCACGAACGTCTTTAGTTGGTTTTCACTCATTAGTTCCTTTATTCATTTAGTCAATCAGCTCATTCAATCATATATTGAAATACTGATTGCCAATGACACAGTTTTCAGCCATTACTAAATGTTTAGGAACTTTAGAAGTGTTGGCCAAGTGTATGAAATCTGAGGGGGAAGTTATAATAATCTTCTACTTAAGCAGATTCTCTTTGTGTTTGGGATTACAGGATTACAAATCTCATAAATAACTTCACTCAAGCCATGAATTAGACATTATAATTTAACAGATTATTTACTTAATGATCTTATTATATAATTAAATAATGATTTATGTTTTATGATTTATTTTGTTGTTCATGACACTTTGCAGTCAGCACAAGTGGCTAAAAAACAGTTTATGTATTCTGGAGGTCTTCCTAACCTGCCATCTTCTTCAAATCCAGAAAAAAGTAAAATGAACGTTCATTCTTTGCCATGTGGAAGGACAAGTCTCAATCTAGATTTCTGCACATTTTTGTGGGAAGCAGACATATTATTAGGGCTATTTCTGGCATCAACCCAAACATGGGATTTAGAATTTTCTCCTTGACTCCCTCCTTTAATCCAACCACAAATACCAGTCTGTGGCATGTAGGAAATTTTAATCTGCAGGTCATGGGAAAAGGAATACATCAAACATTGCATACCTACAATGGAAAAATCATATGCCAAACATTCCTGTTCCCGTAAGCTCTTTTGGCCACCCAATCCTATTGGCCTTTTACCCAATTTCTGCTCCCTTAATGTCTCTTTTTTCCCTAATCTTTTATTTTTCCTCATTCTTCAGTCCACTTTTTCGCCCAAAGAAAATAAAATTAAAGCAAGATAAATAAATGGGTTATTCTTATTTCATGGAAAGTAATTTATCTCTCTCTTGTTTTTTGAGATACAATTTCCAAATCTCATCTCTTGCTCTTCATAATTTATCAAAATCTTTTCTCAAAGAGCAGCTCTCTTTTGAAAATATTACTGGTACTAGCTGTTTAGAAAATATATAAACATACTACTGATTACATTTGCATTTGGTTTTACAAATGCTAAGTACTCTAGCCTGCTGGACTATGTGAAATTAAAAACTGTTTATGAATGTGCATGAAAAAGCACACTTTTCATGCAGCATCATATTGATAAATATAAGGTAAATGAATCTGTGCAATTTCAATTTGTCTTTTCAGAAACTCTCCTAGATGTTACTTTTCATTTAGTTCTTATTAACACTTTATTGATTTTGAAAATTGGGATAGTCTATTTTCTGGGAAAGCTATTAGACCATTTTTTTCACTGATACTGACTATATAAAGTTGTGTTTATGCACTGACAAATATATTGAACACCCACTATGTGCTATGCCTTAGGGAAATGGAATGAGTTGACAGTTGATAAGTGGGAGACCAGGGAGCAACCTGAAGCAAGCCTGAAACAAGTGTAGTAACAGTGTGGCATTTTCAATTAGTAGCTATTGAATTGAGTGTAGCAAAGTGGTTCTCCTGAGGGCTCTTTATATCTTTCATATGTGGTCATCATGTGCTAGCTGATGTAGTTTCAAAATTGGCTTTTCCTAAAATGTTCAGGAAATTCTGCCCTAGATGGTGATCATGCTTGCTTGATAATTGAGTTCTTTACTTTATGGAACTAAGGTTTTTAGCTTAAATGTTTTTAACTTAGACATACATGTTTAAAAATCACATTTCCTAGCTTTATAGCATTTCTTCAGATTAGAGTCTAAATAGATATCACTTTTTACTAAAGTCAAATTTAAAATTTTGTTTTTGGCAAAATTATTCTATAAGGAACACAGAAATTTAAACATATAATAGTATTACTAATATAGAAATAAAACTATAAGAAATATAACTTCTTAAATTTATATCACTAATCCACTCTGTGACTTAAATGAAAGCTACTTTTAGAAGCATGGCTAAAACCTTAATCACCTTATGATAGTTTCTCTAGCTAAACAAATTACTTCATAGCTAGATACAATTACATGGAATACCTTCTTATCTGATCAGAAAATTAATCGGATCATATATATTTTTTTAGTGCTGTAGACAATGAGGTAGACAATGCCATGAAATCAGCCAACCTTCACTCTTCACTTTGACTCACTATATACTTAACACACACTGTTAATGAGGAAAAGACTGTTAATGATGAAAGATATTGTCTTTTCTTGCTTCTATTAAAACAATTCAATTCATTCATTCATTCAACAAATGTTTATTAAGCACCTACAATATGCCAGGCACTGTGCTGGGTGCTGGGGATACAACTGTGAACAAGATAGACAGTCCCTGCCCTCAAAGAGCTTACAGTCTAGTAATTAAACAGACAAGTACACAGGCAATTACAATGCAGTATGGTAAGTGCTGTGATGGGGACAAAACATCAAAAGGACACCTAACTCAGTCTCATGGGCAGGGGCTGGTAGATAGTCATGGAAATCTTCCTGGGGCAGGTAAAATATGATTTGAGTACTGAAGAATGTGTACCAGTGAATCAGGTAAAGAGGAAATAGGGAAGTGTTATAGATTGAGGAAATAGAAAATGCAGTGTCCCTGCTTTTGAGGTTCATTTATGGGCAGCAGAAGTTGGGTAGAGGGGAGAGAATTCATGGAAGAAATAAGTAAGGGCCAGATTATAAAGCAATTCATTTGCTTTGCTCAAGAGCTTGCAATTTTTCCTGAGGGAACTCTATGTGTGTGTTTGTGTGTGTGTGTGTGTGTGTGTAAGCTATCAGATTTGCACTTTTTAAGATTGCTCTTACTGCAGCACAGAAATTGAATGGGGGATGAGAATCTTGAGAGTTGAAGCGAGGTGATCAGTCTTTCAACTTTTCCAATTTTATCTTCCATGATATCACACCCATTTCTCTTCAGCTCATCCAGTTGCATATACTCCTTAAACAATCCATTGACAAGCCAAACTTTGGGTCACTGCTCACCTATAAGGTTTTTAACACCTGTAAAAACTCCACCTATGAAAACTCAACTCATCCTTCAAGGCCAGACTTCCAAAATCATCCTATCTTGTGCTTTCTGCCAAGATCTCTAAGTATTGTGATGTTTATCTGTGTTATGGTACTTATTATTTCAAATGATCTAAACCTCCTTTTGAACCAAGTTAATTTAATCCCTACATAACTAAGGTGATTTTTGTAAATAAACATGTATAATTTTCAACAAAGACTAATTCTTCATACGTTGTCTACCACAAAATATTATCAGTGCCTTCAAATTATTTAAATGGAACAATGGGAATGGGGAGAGAAGCCCAAGAGACACATTATTTTATGCAGCAAAATACAGCCAAGTAAAATTTCAGTACATAATTACCGGGTATGTTGCTGTTATGACAATGATTCATTCCCCAATTTAAACACTCCATCTTTGACAATTTAACTGCTAATGAAGCAAAGATCTGTTAAAAAGAGTAGCTTACTATGCAAAAATAATAAGGGCTTGCTACATTTTTAAATATGGCCCACAATTTACTTCTACAATCCCACCTATAGTCTTACAATTTCTCAAATAACTTTTATAATGATAAGAAAAAACTTTAAGCTCTGTAAATATTTTAAGAATGTCTGTTGTTTATTCTTTTTGTGGGTACAAAAACCACAATTTTGTACACAGAACAAGATTATAAATAATATAGATAATATGAGTGACCCGTAGTCTCTTCTGAGTCTACATTGTGGACTGATGATTTTACGTTAATGTTGTCTTCATTTTGTTTTTGTTCCTGGTAGTGAGACAAATGTAATCTGTGGACACTGATTCATGTGACAGAGTGAAGGTTACAGCAAACAAGAAGATGACCAACAACTTTTATTTTAAAAAAGTCTCTAAAGTTTCTTACAGTGGTGGCATTTATTTCAATTATTGCAATGTATTGTTCCCTAAGATGGTTAGAAAAAAGAATTGTGTTGTCCTCTACCGAATTTACGTCAGTTAAAAAGCAAGCATGTTTCAGTATTTGTTTTCTCCAAAGTAAGTGTAAATACTTCCTTTAAATTTTTTCACAGGATTTACATGTTTGTTTATTATTTTCTTATCAGAGTTTAGTGATTTTGTTTTCTTGGCTGGATAGTCTTCCATTGAATATATGGGCGTTCTGGAGACACAGGTTAGCATATTCATTGACTTCTGTAACTATTTTATCCCTTGGAGTGAAGACTGAGGCCTTTCTGAGCAAGAACTTCACAGTTTAATGTGCTAACTCGCATGTCTGATTCGTTTTTAAGTTCACTCAAGTGAAATCTGTTGCTGTTGATACACCCATCCCAGCTCCCCCCACCCACTCCCCCCAAAAAATTCTAAATTTTGAGATTTCCTGATATAAAATCTGAGTTTGGGTTTCCGAGCTGAGCTCATGCACATGTTGCTGCTGCTGATGTTCAGCGCCTTAGGATGTACTTCCCGCTCTCAGCCAAAGGATTGGTTTGCGAAGACCTGCACTTAGCATGTCCCTCAGGGCTGCGTTTCCATCAGTCACCACCAGTTTAATTAAGGCACTCAATTATTTTTTTGGTTTTTATGGTAGGTCTGATGCAATGACAGCCAATCCTGAACTTTGTCTAATTGCAGTTCCAGTGTGTACAGCCTTTGGGCAGTCGGGTGTCAAGACGCGGCCATTTTCACCTACACTCCCAGTGATGGATAATCTGGCTTTGTTTCTTATGGCTTCAGAAAAGGTCAGCTGGGTTGCATGGAAAGGAAACAGAAAGAATGTGGAGTGTTACAATATTTCTGTCTTTTCAACAAAATACGACACAACAAACACCAAAATATCAATAATTAGACATCTGCATTTTTTCCATATTCTTCTGGTCATATGAAAACTGCTTATCACAGGAAAGAAAAGCTCAACTACCTGGAAGAATAAATCACTCTAGAGTTTGTGGTCCTATCTGTTTAAGAACTAATTCTAAAATCATAAAACAAGATTTTGTTTGGCAAATCTGGGCAGGACACATCTTTCAACTTGCTGCACTCTACACCCTGGTATTTCTAGTCCAACTTAAAAGCTTCTTTAGGTTTGACAACATTCTTTATTTGGATCTTTTTTTCTTGTTATAAAATGTCTTAACAGTTAAATGATTGTACTTTTAAAATTGTGATGAATTGTCTAACCAAACTATATATATATAGACTATTTATGACAGATATTCCTGTTTTCAGAACACATATCTATCCACAGATACTTTCATTCATTCACAGCAGCTATAGATATGACCCAGAATAGGACAATTAGTGACATAAAGTTCATTCGATGCCTACTATGGAAGTTAAAGTTCATATTTTAAGAAGCTTTAAGTGCTTAAAGGGAAGTGCAGTGAAAGGGGGCATGTTTCAATGCCTCATTGAACGGTCATCACTGGGGAAGTTCCCGGATTGATGTTATGGGGTCAGGTCTCATTATATTCTTGTTCTGTCATATTAGGTAGAAGGTAATAATACTACACTGAGGAGAAACAGGCAGTGTTATTATGAAAATCTACTTGCTGTTCATTCATTGCCTTTAAATTCTTTCTAGTAGCTGAAATTTAATGTTAACTCAAGAAGAAATAAGGTAAAGGAGATATTCCCTAAGTTTGTTGTGGCTTATCATAACTTTCTCATAACTCATATTGTGTCTTAATTCCCTGTTGTGAATTTAAGTTTACCTAATTCTTTAGGAAATTCCATCCCTGTATTTATTCTGCCCTGTAACTTAAATATTAGAATAATGATGTATTAAATATGAAATAAAAATTGGATTAGAAACTGTTATAATGAGAAGGTTTTGAGATCAGTTACCCTGATAACTTCAGAAAGTTGAAGTCAAATTGCTACTGATGTATGTATGATAAACACTGAGGTCATTATTATAGTTCACCTTTAGTAAACAGTCTCAAAAATTAAATTTTACTTATCTTTATAATCAGGAGTCAGGAGACAATCTCTATAGAAATTACTCATCACTAAATTAAAACAAACCAAGATGACAGTCTGACTTTGTTTCTTCAGATTCCCTTTCAACATTTAATATTAAGTAAAATAATTATTTAAAAAAATCTATTAGTTTAAAGTTTTCTTGAAGAGGAAATATTAAAATATAATTAATAAGAGCATTGTGATTTTTTCAGAAAGCTTTTGCCATAAAATCTATTTTTTTCCCTTTATTTTCTTGATTGCCTTTATGAGGAAAAGAAAATATCAAAACAGGAAGTATTCCATGTACTCTCAAGTAATCTCTCCTTCTCTATAGATTAATGCAACTGAGTGTTAATAAGTCTTTGACAACTGCTTATTCTCTCTTTAAATCTTAGTATTCTTAGTTCTCTGCATTCTTATTTCCTATACTTATATCTTCTGCTTCTTACATAAAATGTCATTTCTATTAATCTTTGTGTGACCCTGTTGAGACTACTCAAACTGGAAAACTTTCTTATAAATTTACCATATAGTCTGGTTCTGGTTCTGGTTGGATGTTATGGCCAATGGCTGTGACCTTAATTAGGTGTTCCCTTGAGGGATGATCACTTTTAAAGTAGACATTCAGGTTTTGTTTTTGAAATTCTGATACAATATTATCTAAATTATCAGTCATTTTCATAATTATGGTCAATAGAATTTTTGAAAGGAAAAAGCCATTTAATATGGGAGTACAATGGAAAATGCTTGCTCTCAAGTCTTCTCTACCGAATCAGATCATTTCATTTGCTCTGAATGCCCTTAAGTCTTTTAAAAAGTCATATGGATATGAATGCTTTATTTATTTATTTATTTATGCGGTACGCGGGCCTCTCACTGTTGTGGCCTCTCCGGCTGCGGAACACAGGCTCCGGACGCGCAGGCTCAGCGGCCATGGCTCACAGGCCCAGCCGCTCCACCACATGTGGAATCTTCCCGGGCTGGGGCACGAACCCATGTCCCCTGCATCGGCAGGCGGACTCTCAACCACTGCACCACCAGGGGAGCCCGAATGCTTTATTTTTATTTGAAATTTATTGTCTTAAAAGTTCAGCTCTAAAGGCAATTCATGTGATGAACTGCAGTACTAGGTTCTGACTCCAAAAACATTTATTACATGTGAGTTTTATGTACATAACCTGGGAATTCATATCTCTTTCTAGCAATTTCCCAGAACTTTGTATTGAACTAGCATCCATGAGTATTTCTAGAATTTTTCTAGAATGCATTTGCTATGCTAAAGAAAACTTTTAAATGATATCTTATGAAATTCATCACAGAATGAAGTCCAAATAATTGTCTCTGAAAACTTCTCAGATACTGTTTTTTGCAGTTTGGGAAAAATCTCTCCACAATTCTATAAATATTAAGTTGAAAGCATTACTATAATGGCTAAGAAAGCTTGACATCATCATAATTTGTTGTTCTGCTATTAGAAGACATACTCTAAACATTCTGATCTGAGTGAATTGAGGATTTTGTTCTCAATTCTTTTTCACAAAATTTGGAAAGAACCACTTTGGGCTTATCTATGTACAGTTGTACTCAGTCACTGATTTCTAGATTATGGATAAAAGCAATTAGATCTTGGTTAAAAAGGGATGGCTTTTGCTCTTTGCTTTAAGATACTAACAAGTATTTCAATAGCTTTTTTTTTTGGCCATGCCACCAGGCTTGTGAGATCTCAGTTCCCTGACCAGGGACTGAACCTGGGCCACAGCTGTGAAAGCCCGTAATCCTAACCACTAGGCCACCAGGGAACTCCCTCAATAGTTTTTTTTACAAATAAATATCAAAATCAAGCATGTTTACCTGGCATAACCTCAGGTATACATCTTATTCTTATAAAAATTATATTGGGTTTGACTCTAGGGTGCCTCAAGCACTAAGTGTCTCTTGGGAGTTCAAAGTTTCATTTATCATTGTTAATAGAATGGCCATTATATATAATTTCAGAAAATGGAATTTAGAGACCTGACTTTAAGAAAAGCAACAAGTGCTTCCAGATCTTATTTTAAAACCATTTTCTATTATCAGAGGGAAAAAGTACTAGACATTTAGAGTCTTAAAAAAAATGACCTCCATCCTATATTTTACTGAATGCTTATAATTTTTTATTGTCACATGATGAAAGGGTGTAAGTGGGACTGATCTGGCTTACTTAAAAGCAATTGAAATGAAAACAAAAGTCAATAAATACTCACTGCAATTTTTATTTTTACTGTGTCTCTCCTAATGAATATATATTGCTGACATCTTTGATGGAGAAATTGCCTAAAATGCCTGTTCACCTTAGTGATGCTGTGAAAATAAAAGTTGAATTTCATCTAATAAATGTGAATTGTAGTCAATATTCTGATGATCACTCCTGCCTAAAGGTCTGACTCAAGGACTACTGCCAGATGAACAAATAGCAGGGTTTCACTCTTTAAAAATATAGAAAGATGGCTAATGTATATAAAACAAATTAGAATAGGAGCTAAAATTCATTGAGTGCTTACTATGTGCCTTGGAGATTTTACATATATTTTCTCAGAAAACAACACAACCTTATTAAAAATAGGCAACTGTCTAGGCTTTGATCATTTGAAACAGGTTTTATGCTTTCTTTGTTAGCATTTACCTTAAAACTAGTTTGTTCCAGAGAAGATTAGCCTGTTCTGTGTACAAGGAAACCCAGATCTAATTTCAAATTTCTCCCAATTTTCAGGTAGAATATACTGTTTAAAACATTTTACAGAGCAATTCTGGAAGTTTGTTTTAGTCTTTTGAACACTTTCAATGCAGATATCTATTGGCAACATAAAGTTTCGAACAGTACATCTGCAGCCAGAGAAAACTGAACAGTGCACTGAAGTTTTCAAAAATGTAAAGCTGTAAATTAGAAGCAAGCAATACCACCACAGACAGGTCACAACACTGCATTTACAGAATGCATCACCCACTCACTGTAGTAGGCCCTAAGTCCTACCCCTAAATTTTAATACTTTCGGTTCCATATACGTTGTAACCTTCTCTATAGGTTGCTAAATTCTGGGTATTCTGCGAGGAAGTTGGGTTAAAAGTCTGTGCACTCTTTGCCACCTTCATTCTCTTCGCTTCTGCCCTGGACTTGTAACAGAACTCTATCAAAGCCACCAGCATTGCCAAGCCCAAGCCGCCAACCAGAATGTAGAAGACGCCTGCTACGTTGCTCAGGCTCAAGGCACTCGTCTTGTCCTGGGGGGGATAAAGACACTTGAGTTAACTGTGCAAAGTCACATCCAGAAGATGAAAGAACACATGAAATCCAAACAGGTAATTAAAGTAAATGCTTAATTTAACCTGAAATTATTTAACATGTATAAGTCACTGGTGTAGCTTTATGGATTTAAACATAAAGCTTATAGGTCTTGGCAGAAGTGAAGTTATGATGATTACCAATAAATTGTGTGTAATTACATTCAATAAAATCTATAACATTTATCATTGCTAAATATACAATGAAAACCACTATACTTAGCCATATATAAGCATAGGCAGAAGTGGGCTTATTATTGTTAAGTTTCAAAATGACATTTTTAAAACCCAATTACATGTGAAGGAAACCTCTTTTGGCTTTCCCTCCATTAAAACATTTTTAATGTTTGATATTTCTTTTGAATAAATTTAACTGCATGCTTCCTACTTAAAGAACTAAAGGACTTTAAGCTAGCAGTTTCACATTTTGTTCATCATGACTTTACCAAAAACGTGCGAATAGTGTGCTAGGGTATATGTTATTTGTTCTTTTAGTCACATCTGTTCAAGAAATCTCCTGGAAAGTGTCACTTTAACATATACTATTTAGGAATAACTATATATGCAACACATTGGAAACTTTTTAAAAAGGTACTTTAAAAATATACAAATGTTTCCACGGTCAGTTGAGAACTAAATTATTTATGGACAGATTTATAACTATTTTTATTGACTTTAAAATATGATTCCATTTCACTTAGAAATGTTTGATCAGTTAATATTTTAGACATATTATTCTCCAGAGATTTAGAATACATATTATTTCATAATAAATTCAGAAATAGTCAAGCATATTATTGGAAGCATATAATTGCAATTAAAATTGTAACAAGAATTCATAATTTTTCATAAATTGTAAATATATATTGTATAACATTATTTGAATAAGTATTTTGGGTAGACTACCTGAAGGATGCCCCGTGGTCAGCAGTGTGTTTTGTGCAAGCTTAAATAGTTTTATTAGGAGAAGGTTTAATTTTAAAAATTACTAGGTACACTGTTCTCTTAGCCGTAACATCAACTGATTGGACCAAAAATTTAGGGTAACTTCATTTTAAAAATATTCACTTATTAAGTACTTTTGCTTCTCTAACTTTACATAAGGGCTTGAAATAGCTATTTCACTATTTGGCCAAGCTTTTCTCATTCCACTCTGGTTCAAAGGCAGACAAAAGTGATTAAAACACAGGGAGAAGCCTGAATAGAGATCAGTTAACATTACTTTGTCTCTTTCTTAAATTAACTGAGGTTCTCTTATATATGTAAGTCACTTATTTAATGTCGTAGAATAACCAATAATTTTTTTCTTTCTAAAAGAAGATACAGGAAAAAAATAAATGAAGATTTCAAGAATCCTCAACAATGCCTTTCAGGCATTATGTCCTATTAATTTGTGCAGGTATTTAGATTCACTGATAAATTGTTACATTTTTTTCTTTAAATGAAAATATAACTGTTTGTAACACTATTTTCATTTGTACTCAACATGATCAGGCCTATAGGTTCCTGCATTGTTCTAAAAAAAATTCATGAATGAGATCTTAGAAGCTGAAGATATTATTCATAAACATTGATTTATTAAAATAATTTTGATAGAACAGAATTGGAAGGTTTACTTTGTTTATCAGAACAAAAATATAATAGGTCATCTTCAAACTAAAGTGGAATGCTTGGCAAAATGGTGACAAAAGACTGAACTTCTGAATAAAATATATTTAATATTTAAAATATTCTTTCTGTAGATGACTGCTGATCAATTCCCCATTTCCTGTTCTGAGAATACATCAGTTCTTGAAATAATACATTTCATGGTCTTTGCCTCCAAAACAAACAAAAACCAAATCCGAAAGCACTATTTTTATTAGTGGTACGTATATTTGAGAATAATATAGGAATTTTATTATTTTATATATTTTTACAGTTAATTTGTTTATTTAAAAGCCTTAATATTGAGGAGCAGTTTGCAATTTTCTGAAAAGCTATAAATCTATGACATTAGCTTCTAGTTTAGGCAGTGTATAGAGAAACATTTAGTTTTTACTGTTTCCATATACTCTTGACAATTGCTCCCATTTACTGCTTTGTGAGCACAAGAGGAGGCCCCGAACTGCAGCGACTGACCTTGCTTCCAGAGTCCTTGGGTCCACATTCACCTTTATCGTACCACCATTTGTTTTTCAGCTTGTCTAAGACGCCTGCCTCACTGAGTTTCAAAACGGCAAGGTTTACAGGAGTTCTTCACGTGGAAAATAACATAAATAACATTATATATGTTATTTTATGTTATTCAAGTAAAACTACATTAGAATCGCATGGCAAAGTGACAGAGCAGAGGCCACAGTAGGTGTTATGTCTTGTACTGTAGGCCCAGGTTTCAAATCAGACATAAAACTGGGGCCTGCTCCATCGCTTTAGGTAACAGGCACATACTGCTAGGGACGATTTTTAAATAAAATGTATGCAATTACTGTGAATCCAAAACTATTAGCCTGGATTGGGTTTCTTGAGCATTTTCAGTTTTCCCACCATAAATGTGGAGTCATTCAAAATCCAGAAGCTCCTTTTTTTCTCTTTCAAAATTAATGGAAGTGGCTATATGTTGACAGGCTTAAAATAGAAGCTAGGTAGGACTGATTTCATTTCTTGCCGGCATTATGATTCAGCTAGTGGAATTTTACTCTATGCCTTAAATGTATGGCTACAGTATCCATCATTAAATTGACTCCTTTGCCACTCTCATCCAAGACCTAATTGAAAGAGGAGGGTGAGTCAGGTGTTACTGACAAAGGGCCACCTCATGCAGAGGAAAGTCCTTATAAGACAAATATGTAAATCATTAGTTTAAAGTATAAGCCCATGCTGATATATTCCTTCTGAATTGCAGTATTTAACTTAAATAATATCACCAGAAATAATTTTCATCTATCTTGAGTCTACCATATGAATATACCCTAAGTATAAAGTGCAGTAACTATAATATATTCTATAAATTCTTAGAACAAATACATGATAGGTTAGGGGTAACCAAGATTTTTATAAACAGACAAACTCCTCATACTATAAAATTCCATTTTTCTTTTCTACTGTCTTTGAGTCCTTCAATACTAAATATTATACAAGGAGTCTCAGAGAGGAAAGTTTCACTTGTCAGTCAGTGTCAGTGTTCTGAGGAACCTAAGAATTCTTCTGGCTTTCATTCCCATGTTAACCTGTGTGTGTGTAGAATAAAGCCTAAAAAGATGGATGGGAAGCAGTAACGCCTAGGATCTTCTGTTGTTACTGTTTTTGTGGTTGTTTGGTTTTTGTTTCTTTTTGCTTTTACATTCGGAGAGAGACTCCTTGCATTCCTCTTGACATTTTTAAGGCTGCCACAGTCATTTTGTCTGGCTGTATCTCCTAATGCTTCACTTCTTCTAGGAAATATTGAGTGCATTTGGAGAAATACAGCATACATTTATTTGGTTACCAAGGGATTAATTCTATGAACCTATCTACACAACTAGGTAATGCGTTAATAATTATGGTGATGATGATTCCTAACATTTACTGAGCACTCACTATGTACCAGGGACTATTAAAAATATTTTACATGTTTAGTTACTATTATCACCTGTATTTTACAAATGAGGAAACCAAAGCACAGAGAGGTTAACTCATCTAGTCAGCTAGGAAGTACCTGAATTAGGGTTTGTAATGGTCTGTGTAATTGAAAATATTAACAACAGAAGACTTAGGAAATAGGGGTTTCTGGTTAATTGAGTTTTCTAACAAACTAAAATCCATTTTTTTTGGTACTGTTTTTCTGAAAAAAGCTTCTAAAATATAAGTTTTTGTTTATCTGGTTTCTGAATTCAATTAAATTTTTGTATCAATGTCAAAAGATCTTACAAGGTTTATTCAATTTAAGCATATGCACTTGCCACATTCATAAAATATTATATTGTTTTTTGGATTAAAATCTAATGTCAGCATGATTTAACGCTTTGTACTAAAAACCTGAGTTTGGGTGTGGGGTGAGGATTATGGTTAATTGGGGTCCTTGGTTAGCCCCAGTTAATCTAGATTTTACTGTCTATAACCTCCCCACCCCCACATTACATCCCCCACTTCCATTTATGAAATGATTGTTACAAAACTACACCTGAGGGTTGGTTGGTGAACTGTGAACTCCTTGAGAATAGAAGCCACATCTCATTCATCTTTGTAAAATATTTACAAGGATATCTGACTCAGGGTAGGGGCTCTGTAAAATTATTACATTTAAATTATTCTGAATCCAGAACAAGCATTTTTGTTTAACTGATACTAAGGGTTTTTAGGTCCCCAGGCTAGCTCACCAAAGCCTTTTTAACGCACGTGTAAAGTACCTTATATTAGTCTATATTGTACTTCTTGCATGGGTTGTGCAGGGAGGAGGAGGACTTAATGCTGAAAAGAGAAGGAAAATGAAAGCAGTTTCCTTAAAGTTTCTTATAGATGGGACAGCTATTTTGAATCCAAAAATATGGATTAAATCAGCGGTCCCCAACCTTTTTGGCACCAGGGACCAGTTTCATGGAAGACAATTTTTCCAAGGGGTCGGGGGAGGGATGGTTCAGGTGGTAATGCTGGGGAGTGGCAGATGCAGTTTATCACTCGCCCACTGCTCACCTCCTGCTGTGTGGCCTGGTTCCTAAGAGGTTGCAGACAGGGTTGGCAACCCCTGGATTAAATGAAGACTGCCTTTGACTTATCTCTCTTCCTTCTTAAGGACCATTTCTCCTACCTGCTTCATTTTCCCCTTGCCTCTTTGTCCATTCTGCTATTCACTCCAGTAGTCTGGTTTTAGAGGATAAGATTAGATTGGAATTTTGAATAATAGATATTTATTAACAACCAAGCTTAATGGTCAACTGGTGGAATGTCAGGCACTGAGCAAGAAATTCATTAGTAGGAGAGTCCTTCTCCAATGGTTAGCTTCCCTTACTGGTCTTTGTTTACAACATTTTTTCCTGCTTATGAATGCATATGTTCCATAATAATCCCTTTATTATTGCATTGGTTTCCATGGCTGGGGAGAAGGCCATTTGCAAGTATAACATATTTTAAAGTCAGGAATGGACTGTATTCTTCAAAATGCCAAATTAAAAACTGGGTATTGTGAGATTTACTATAATTCCTAAAGAACTCATTATTTGGTAACAACATTTACAAAATGACTTAAAAATGAATATCCACATCCATGAGTATGCCTATTTTTATATATATTGGAGGAGAATAAAGTATAAAACAAACAGAAAAAAACAATAATTTTGTAGATATTATTAGCATTATGGGTCATTGATGATTACAAGTATTGCCAAAATTTCCAACTAGAACCTGGATTAAACAACTCACATAAAAATTGGCATAAAATTCTGTGTATCATTTGTGCTCAGACTAAATCATATCAGATTAATCAAAGGAGATATGAGTTTTAGACTTTGCAATGAAACTTTTAAATTGGTTCATTGCCAATTAGTAAATTTCTCTTATTCACAAGAATGAGTATGAATTTCTTATGACCATAAAAAAGGCCACAGCACAATAACATTCAAAGGAGTAATTTTTCAAACAAATTCATCCCCTCCCAAATCATGCCTTTCCACTTTATTTCATTTAACATACCAGACCTTTTTCCTTATTTCTTCTGTGGAGCCTCTGGCCTAGGGCTGCCTTGGTCATGCTCTGGGAATGGCTATCAGTTGAGTGGGGATGCTAATTATTTTGTGAACTGGAAGCTGCCACTGTGACTCCAAATAATTCAGTTGTTGATTATATTCAATCAATCAATCAACAGTGGGTATTTCTTCTTTTACCCATAGATACTGGTGCATAGCCCAGGTAAAGCAGAACTTTAATAATGTGCTGCTGTATGGGAGGCTGGAGATGTCTTTCCTTGTTATAATCCTGTAAATGACCGGTGGGTCAATTAGCCCCTCATTGGAACATATTCATGTGTGGTACAGCTTTCCATGCTTTCCCCCCTTTGCCAGATGAATCACTGTTAGGAAAGTTAATGTTTTCCTACTAAGATTCTGTATGTCAAGATCACACCAGATGATTTGTATACTTGTGCTGAGATCACTGAGTGTGCATTTCACACAATGTGCCTTGTAGATAAACTGGCAGTATTTAATTTTCTCTTCTGCTTTGGCTTTATACTTAGCAAAGGCTTAAGAGCCAGCCTCTTCCTCCAATTCAGTGCTTTTCCTCCTTTCACCTCTTTCGATAAAGATCAGGCCAAATGGAAGGGGTAAGTTTAAAAAGAAAATCAGTCACCCAAAGGAGCTATGGAACAAAAATTTAAAAGCAGCAACTATCTCCTGGTAATTTACTTTGATTCTAAGTTAGGTCAGGCCATTTAAAATACCACCTTTTAAAATAAATGCAGAGTAGGGTATTATTTTTATTACCTATTCTATTGGTGATAAATATTATATCAATATACAACCGACTAGAAATATTTTTCTAGTGTGAAAACAAAATTCCTGAGGGAAAATAGAACATACTGTAATTATATATGTAATTAACATACATTTTATGTTAATTTTTATAACATTTTAGAAAATGACTCAAAATATGAAATAACATTTTAGAATGTCATCTTATAGTTCATGTTTGGTGAAAGTAACAGGTGAAAGTACAGGAATAAGCAGTTTGATTTTTGAAAACTACAAGGTTAGCTTCATATATATTTCTTTGGACAACAAATATTTATTTGGTGTCCATTATGTACCAATGTTGGATGCAAACATTAAAATTCAATTGAGTTGTCCAATCCCTTATTTAAGTATAGTAAAATGACTTTTGTTACGTAGATTTTTCTATTATGTGTACATTTCTGCTTCTGCTTGCTTATTTTTCTCTGGAAAGAGTCTAAGAGTCTTTAATATACACTAAAACAGGAATTCATTATTCATTTTTTGTGGAAAATTTTATCTGTTAAGCAATGTTATACTTTGTTTATATTTGTGATAAAAATTAAAATTTGCAAACAAAGTTTTTCTAATTGAATAGAATATCTTCAGTTTTGTTTTCTCTGGTCCTATTAGAGTACATTTTCTTACATTTCTAATTTGCATAGAGGAGTAGATTATTAGTGTAAATGAGCAATTTTCTATTTATGTGTGTATATTATTTATGTATTCATATTTTTATGGAAGTGATCAGAACATTCTAGGCAAGTTGGGCCTCCAAAATATAAAAGAGTTAATACTTCTGAAGAAAACATACGGTTGCTGTCTTGAATGGAGGTGTCTTAAAGGGGAACCATCTCAGAAGAATCCCTGACGACTCTCTCTAGCTTTTCTCTGCTTTTTTTCTCCAGGGACTCAGATTCTCCCTCAGGATAGGAGATGGATGATCAGAATTGGGTCCACACAATTCTGTGTCTCCTCCTTTTTCATGCCTCCTTCTGCGGCCAGAATATTCATTTTGCAAAGTTTATTTTTTCTTCTCCTGCAACAGGGCTGTCTATAAGATGGAAATATACAAGTAAGCTGAATTTGAAAGGCTTTTCAGATCAGGATCGAGGGGGAAGTTACCAGCATTGGAAGAGGTTGAGGTTTGCAGCCTCTTTGACAGATATACCCTTTTTAAACAGAGCATAATTCTCTGGGTTTGGTGGCCAGGCAAGTGAGAGAATTTGTAGCCCAACCAAGAACCTGAAGATGAGCAGGACTACTTGTTTTGGGCAATTCTCTAGAATTTAAAAGAAAGAGTGTATATTTAAAATTTTTCAATGTTCTTACATACCAGTTGAAGATATGTAAGGAAAGAAAATTCAGTCAGAATATTCCCATCACTGGATTGTTTTCTTTACGTCTATCCACAGTGAAGAAGAGTTCTGGAACACTAGTTAATAACTTCTGCTTAGAAATAAAAGTAAAACATTATTTTATGAAGCTGGAAATAAGACAGGGATGCAGTAAAGATAAAGCTGAGTTGGTCTTAGTTTTGTAGCCGGATATTTCTTTAGTTTGACCCGTTATGGAAGGCAAAAACTGTCTAGTTCATATGATTACCTTTGATTTGTTATATAACTTGCTATTTAATGGAAGCCTGAGAGTTTTAAGTGGAGAAATGTCTTTCTGGTAGGTACCTGATTTAGTGGAGTCAGATTATTGTTATTACTTAAAAACATTTCGTGGCAGCTCTGGTGAGGAAAACAAGACAGACTGAACTTCTCTGTTCTCTCTCCTCTTCGCTAATTGCTCTTTCAAAAGCCTGCTTTCCAAAACGGAGGTTCCTAGGACTATGTCTGATCCATAACTTCTTCAGAGCCAGAGATTTTCAGTGACTATTTTAGTTAGGTTTGTTAGTGTGTCCCCAAATTGATATTGTTTGCAAATATTTTTGCTTTGACAGTAATTGCATACTTAAGTTTGTGAAGGGACTTGACTAGCAACTTCAGTGGTATTAGTAGGTCTAAATTATGTCTCCCAGCAGATGCACCTATTACTTTACATACTGTTTACCCGCTTTTGGTGACATTGAGGCTAACCTTGGAGTCACCTCCCCCGCTGCCACATTCTCCTTTGTCGTACCACCATTTGTTTTTCAATTTGTCCAAGAGGCCTTGTTCATTCAGTTTTAAAACTGCGAGGTTAACAGCATTTCTTGAAACGATAAAACATATTTTGTAAGAAACTGCACAGCTGTTAAGATGTTAGAAGGAATGAGGATTTAAGCTCTTTTATAAGCTTCTCCCAGACGCTAAATAAACCTCTCATTTTGTCATCCTGCAGCCCCTTCCACCAGGCAATTGTAACTTCCTTCAAAGTGTATTAAACCTGTAGCATTTGGTGTTGTTCACTTTCACAGTTCATTTCTTGTCAAGTAACTGACATCAACATCAACCAATTACATGGATTTTTTTTTTTTTTTTGCAAAACAGTAATAAACTTGAATTTACTAGTAATTGACAAAGAATTGTGTCTTGAATTCCTTTGCCTCTAAGAATGTCAACGACCCGTAAGAGACAAATGAAAATTCATTCCCAGAAGGAAAAACATAATTGCATAAACAAATCAGCAAATCAGCCACTAAGTTTTGTGTACTGATTTTCTGACAACAAAGAGTATGGCTTAATTATTATTCCTTTTATTATTTGTGTTGGTTCAGTTTCCTGGGCTGGAAGTCATAGAATAGTCAAGAGAAATGTAGTAGCAGCTCTCAGGGAGCTTATATTTGAATTTCGTGTTGATTCTTAAAGTCACTAGATGCTGTTTAGAAACCAGGATCACATATCCAATTTGACTGTTTAAATTATGTAATTAAACCACAGGAAGTCATGCTGCATTTGATATGGACTTCGCAAACAAACACTAGATTAGATTTCTTCCATGTTTATCTCTTTAGGGGAATAAGGGTAACACATTCTAATTATTCTCTAAAAGGATTAAAAAAAATGTGTCATGGGTTTTGCTTCCCATAAAACAAAGCAACCTCATGTTAATGAGTAGCATTTGAACATTGATTTGCAAGTGAAATATCATTTAGTTGATTAATAAAATGTCACATTTCACCACAAATCAGCCTATTAATGTATTTATTCTTTTAAAATGTTTTTGTAATATTTCAGGTAAATGATGTGCATTTTCCAGTGTTGTAATGGTCTGATCCACTTGGAGAGTAAACATTTCCCATGAGTAAACGACACACTTTGAGAGGATTAACACTTTTTTTTTTTGCGGTACGCGGGCCTCTCACTGTTGCGGCCTCTCCCGTTCCGGAGCACAGGCTCCGGACGCGCAGGCTCAGCGGCCACGGCTCACGGGCCCAGCCGCTCCGCGGCATGTGGGATCTTCCCGGACCGGGGCACGAATCCGTGTCCCCTGC
>NW_021703784.1:26092579-26296353 GCF_005190385.1 Monodon monoceros
CTGCGCGTCCGGAGCCTGTGCTCCGGACGCGCAGGCTCAGCGGCCACGGCTCACGGGCCCAGCCGCTCCGCGGCATGTGGGATCTTCCCGGACCGGGGCACGAATCCGTGTCCCCTGCATCGGCAGGCGGACTCTCAACCACTGCGCCACCAGGGAAGCCCAGGATTAACACTTTTTAAAAGTTAGACTACCATTTATTAAATGCTAAGTAAATAATTAGCTGTCCCCACATTTCCAAGTAAGTCCCATGTTAGTGGTGTAAAATAATTAATATACTTCCTGAAGTGAACAATACCAAGTTGTCAGTTTAATCACCAAAAGGACCAGACTGAAATCTAGGGATGAAGAAATATTCAGTGAAGCTAGAGCCATCTATTTTTTTAAAATGCTGTTGGGAGAAAAGGGTTGTTTTAATTTATTTTACGTCCATAAGAAGCTAAATATATTTGTCTTTCAATGAAGTGAAGCTAACAACTAAAGTTTTCCATTTTGGAGAAAATTAGTTTTATAATCCACTTTAGTCTTAAACATTTCTATTAGATTTTTTTCCAATAAAGTGGTATCCCAATTATTTTATATGTTGGTTTAGACCATTCCTTTGATAAAACTAAAATCATTTCATGAGAGGGTTATTTAACATGGTTACTAGCCATCTAGTATATCTAAAGACAGTTTCTAAAGATAAACATAGCTAAAGACAGTTTCACAGCACAATAGAAAACAAAAAAGCAAAATTTAAAAATGGATAAGGAAAAAAAGCTTTATGTTGAGAAAATTGTTTGGAATAAAGCTTTCTACAAAGTTATTCTAAGACATTGTCTTTCTAACAACATCTAATAGGCCATGTAAAAACAGTTCAGTTTCACACTGCTATCCTTATATATGTGTGTGTATGTATCTATATTTGGTTAATATAATATACTTGACCCGTAGGTAAGTCACCGCCCAGTTCACAATCCACATTTTCCTGTGGTCCTTCAATAGAATTCACATAATACTATCACATGTAAAATTTACTTTTACTTAATGAAGTAAAATTTTACTTTTCTTAAATGAAGGCACTTTGTAATTAATATTTAGAGACAGTCTTTAGGATTTCAAGATTTCTTTGCCTATTAAAAGTGCCTGCTATTTTCTACAATTGTCTGACTAAAGATGTAATTTCTCTATGTAATCAGTTTAAGTCTAAAGGCATCCTTAGATTGCTATTTAAAATGCAGCATAAACCACATCTGTAAGGACTATTTGAACATCTGTTCTATTTTATAGAATGCATCACTTTTACATGTTATTAATAAGAATCATCAACTGACTTTTAAAATATACATAAAGTTACTTTACTCAGTTTTCTAGACTAGTTTAAAAAGTATTTTTTATCCAGGCAAAAAGAAAAAGGAACCCTGAAGGAATAATTACAAGCAAGCCTAAGGAAGTCATAAGGAGTCAGGTAAATAAGGCACATAGACAGCAGATCCTTGCTGCAGCACATTTTACTATTACTTTGGAATCCCCTTCATACATTTCAGACATAGATTTTGAAATCTATGTCAGAAACTCATATTGATGATAAGGATATTCTTGTCCTGATTAAGCATCAGAGAAGCCATAATAGTAATCTGCCAAGCAGATAAAAGAAAGAAGAAAAATATTGTGGGCTATTTTTTACATTAATTATTCCTTTCATTCTATTAAATGCAGCTTTTACAGAATAAACTCAATCGAAATGGATTGCTTTCATTTAAAAATGGAAAGAGAGGAAGAAACAACAATAAGTGATCATATTTTTGCTGGAAGTGTAAACCACATTTGAGAGCCCAGGTATGTTGACAGTGACCTTTTATAGACTGCAATAGGACCCAGGTAACATACTTATTTGCCTTTTCCTTTTATAACTTAGGGGAATCCTAGGTAAGAAAAACCCCACTCCAAATAGCTTTTTTCATAGTGGTGAGGTGATGGAGAACTTAATTCAGGCCTGGAACAAAAATGCTCACCTGGACAAATTCCAGGACCTCTTTAAAAATTCCAGGAGTTTTTACTCCTGCAATCATTCAGTTGAGTTTGAGATTATGAAAATCCATCTCTCATAGCCCTAGCATCTGGGACCCATTTTTGTTAACTAAACAAAAGCTTTAGAATGGAAATTAACAGACCTAAACTTTTTCCATTTATTAATTTTGGGTAAATTAGTGCAAATTAAGATTTTCTTGTTGAAACCATGCTTAATTTAAGCTAAGATATTTATCTCTTACTCTCTACATTTCCATAAATAATTTATCATTAAATTCTATAGATTTAGATATGCTTTTATGTTTACTTTATGCCTCACTCATTGTATTTACTTCTAGACCATAATTCTTATAGTATAATTTTTTCTGTTGGTGAGATATTAAAGTTTACATCTGATGAAATGTTTACCTATATAAACAGAGAAATTTTTAAAAGTTTGTTTAGTAAAGTATTCTTATGACTTCCTGGACTTGAGAATATTATTGTAAAGGACTGATATACAAGCCTTAGACTTAGTCATTGTTTGCACACAAGATATTCAGGGTATATATAATTTGTAGAATAAATAGTTTCCAATATTATATTTAGTCTGGTTAAAACAAATTCAATTACATTTCACTTAGTAGGTTGAACACTTCATTATTGTCCCTGATATCAATAATATATGGACCTAATGGATTTTATTTGTCTAAACTACTGTGTAATTTTGCTAATGCTTTATTATCCTTATAAAAAAGGATCCATTAATTATATACACATGAGAAAGTCTCTTTAGTTTTAGGCCTGTACTCTTTTAACTTGAGTGTTCTCTTCATACTAAACTCTCTATAAAATTTAAAGATCAGGTGTTAAAATGTCCAGAATATTTACCTGAATGATGCTAGAAAGTTTTTTTGTAGTCCTGATACATTTTAATATATTTTTTAAAAACTGAAAAATTATGTGAATCAACATGCAATTGTGTAAAACACATAAGAAAATCCTTTAAAACCTGCAAAGGATATTGGTAGATAATTTATGCAGGAAGAAGTACAAAATCATATAAAAATAATTCAACCTTACTTGGAATTAAACTAATGTGAATTAAAGAAATGCAAATTCATTTTTTTGCTATTCATATTGGCAAAGATAAAAGTAAGGATAATATTCAATACAGTCAAGGATTTAATGTCCTAATACACTGAAAATAGAATTTAAACCAGGTAAGAAAATAATATGGTTTTGTACAACAAAAACTTAAAAACAATTCTTACCCTTGAAAATTATTGACAATATTGAAAATTATTGATAATAATTCCCCTATGAGGAATCAATCCTAAGAAATTAATCAGTGATGTTGACAGAGTAACATAATAAATGTTATTGTATATTTATATAGCAAAACGCTGAAAGCAATTTATATGCCCAACAGAAAGGGAGAAGTAAGTAGACTTTAGTGTACAGCAGTGGTTTTCAAGCTTGATCTGAGTGTCAGAACCACTTATTACAAATACAGATGCTCAGGGCTAAACTTGCTGTATCAGAATCTTCTGCTGTATCAGAATTAGGGCAGTGTATCTACATTTTCTCAAAGCTCTAGAGGTGTTAGTATTGGTAAGCACCAATAATCCATATGACTGAATGTTTAACAATCATTACGTGATTTTAATGACCAGGGAAATGCTTAATGTTGAGTGGAAAAAAAAGAAAAAAATGTGTATATTCATTGTGATCTTAATTTGAGAAAAAAATATATAATGTTTATATGTATATATATATATTAAAATAATGTAAAAAAACTGGTAAGAAATACAACAAACAGCTATCTGTAGGTAGTGGGATTATGATTGATTTGGACTGCATATTGTTCTTTATGCTTCCCCACTCACCCCAAATTTTCTGCAATGAAAAGTGACACTTTAATAATCAGTAAAGAATAAACAAAAACACTCTCTTAATTATTTTATAATATAATGCCTAATAGAATTGTTTCATGAAAATCAAAATATATATTCTATTTTGGATCAAGAAAAATTGAGGAAGAATTAGAATTTAGAAGTTATTCTTAAGGATCTCAGAAAAAACATTCATTGTTCTGATAATGTGGTTTGCTTTGGTTCACTTTGTTTTGTGTCTCTAGTCACAGGCTGAATGGAGAAAATGTGATGCATTTGGCTTCTACAAAGGTTCTACCTTATTTGAGGGGAACAGGTCAGGAAGAGAAGTATGAGTCTACCCATCAGATAGTATCGGCAGGAGGTTAATGAAACTCTCAGTGGCCTAGAGAGAAGCCTTGCTGTTTCACATGAACTTACATAGACAAGGAGAGTTTTTTCCCTTAGGCTGGATTAAATGAATGTGATTGTGAATAAACTTGAGTCCTGCTAAGTGGGTGATTAAAAAAATATAAATATAGCTCTGTTTTTAGAAAAAGAGATTCCATGGCTGGCAGCTTTGTTCTTTTCCAAACAAGTATTAGACACTCTAAGAAAAAAGTCTTTTTCAATGTTTTGCAGTAATTTTTAAAAAGGCAATTAAAACAAATCTTCCATCATATATCATATTCACTGTATCTTTTTTTTGAAATCAAACTAAAATTCCAGACCGGAAAACTCATTTGATTTAAATTTTGTTATGTAGCAGGTAAATATATGCAGAAGTTTTTCTAGGGCTACTCTAATAAGAAAATAGTAATTTCATGAAAAATAAATAATAACCAACTCTGTATAGATTATTCATTCTGATATTTAAATGATGGCCATATTGTCAGTATTGTAACAAGTGTTGCATACATGGAAGTCCATCCCATATACAAGATGAGATAGGTAGACATGAGCAAATATCACATGGGATTTTACTTTTGTGGTTTAATGATGTCCCCCTCCATCCCCTTCCCATCCCCACATAAAGGCAGCTAAAGTAAATTAGCAGGAAAACTGAGAGTTTTCAACAAATCCCAGAACTTTATATAGTCGGTTAATAACTAGCTGAGAAAAAGAACTATTTTATCACTCAAGGAAATATAAAAAGTGAATAAAATCAATAGGCTGTCAAATAATAAGAGGTTAACTAAATATATCTGATTTAAGGAAAGGTATTTGCTTCACAGTTCTACCGTTTATTAGCTGTTTAGGCCTGGAAGACTAATTCTCAGCATTTATCAATGCTCCACTGTTTTCAATTTAACTTGTAGCTATGCTATTAATTTTTTCCCCAAATTATTCCTTCCAGTAAACAAGCACAAGGCTCTTTTTGCTTCATTGGATTTGTGCACTTTTTTCCAAAGGCAGAATTTGGGCTGAGTTGCTCTCCATATATATATACATGCAAACATTTTTAGAAAAGTTATTAAGTTTTCACTCCAGTTTGCTTATGCGATGACAGGTAAGATTTGCATAAAATGGCACTATTGATCAATAATTTAATATCAAAATTCAGAGGGAAATTTTTTTTTTTAAGGGGAAAGACAATTCAGACCCAGCAGGATTTATAATGAGCATTTGAAAACCACTTTGATAATGAGGGATTTATTGTCTTTATTTTGGATTTTGGATGACATATATGCAGTTAAGTTAGTCTATAGAAATGTTTGTATTTCATACTTCAATTGAAACAAAAAGAACTGAACAAATTGAGTTAATACCAGGCTAGATTCCAAGAACTGTCTCTAAATTGTGTTCTTTGGAATTTGCATGACTAATTCCTATTTGAGAACTAGGTCTGAAGAATGTGATGTTTAGAAGGATCACTATGATATTTGTGAGGATATCTGCCAGTAAATTTAGTCAGCACACTAGCTAGAGATTGTGATAAATAAAACATTTAATTGTATTTTTACTGTTGAGTTTTATTTAAATGTTATATTTACAAATATTTCATGCAGTCTAGTTTCTTGACTTTTGTCAATTTTAGGTCACAGAGTAGAATTTTCTATCCTCCTTTGGTCATGGACTTCTTTTAGAAGTCAATGAAAGCATGGATACTTTCTCAGGAAAAATGCACAAATGTACAAAATCCAGATTGATATACAATTTCAGGGAATTGCTGGGGAACAAAATCTGCCACCCCAAAATATCTCTGGACTTCGTGACTCTTGGTTTAAAATTTGGTAGAGTACTACTTTTGGTTTGTTGATCTTTTTTCTCCCAAGGATGGTCACTGTTTTTCTTTGTCTCTGTCTTTTGTGTCATTTGTTATAAGGGGAAAACCATTGGTCTGATCAAGTTTTCTTTTTGACTTCTATGCCTTGAGAGTTTAGTTTATATACTAATGAGAAAAATCTCTCTGGTTTCTGCCATCCAAAAGGTGCACATGCCAGTGTGAATTTGGCAGCCAGTTAAATAGACTGGGATTCTGAGCAGTCTCTTTGTCCAGCTGTGCCAGCTCTCGGAGGAGTTTTGTCATTAGGGGTCCAGTCCATAAGGGGCCTTTATCTTCTCAAACTTTCTTTGAATATTTTTAGGAGTGAGCCTTTGGAAGATGGGAACTACATCATCCATGCCCTCACTTCGGGACGCCTCTTGTGTCTGTGGTACCATGGTCTGGAAAGTTACCTCAGGATCTTTCCGTAAATTGGCTTATTGGTTTGAATCACTATTAAGATCCTACTCATCAATGGCCAGATGATGGATCCTTTGAATTGGAAAAACTTATAAATTGGTCAATTTTTAGAAAACTCTCATCATAAACAGCTATTTTACTGGTACCTATGGAAAGACCAAATTAAAAGGTGGATATAATGATATATAACAGCTAACCTTAAGAACTCTCTTAGTTTTAAAAATAAAAACAAAAAACCTGTTCAGGAAGCCTTATTAAATTTGTGATCTCCGCTTCCCCTCAATGGGTCTTACAGATGCTAATAAAAACATTAGATTAATTAATAAGAGAATTGAGGAGAAAGAGACTCTTCCCAACAAGATGGAAATTTTTAAAGGGTTGTTAAAAAATTAAATAAATAAAGCAAATATTGAAAGTGGTAGAATAAAGAGGAATCAGAAAGGGAAGAGTCATGGAACTCATCACAGCAAGATGGAAATCTTTAGATGGTTATTAAGAGTTGGGATAAATAAAACGAACATTGATGGGATCAAAACAAAGGTTTTTAATACAGCACTACCTAGGACTGTGTGAGCCAAAGGGACCCCCCATTGGTGCTCCCCGACATTAAAGGCCACCAAACAAATCTGCTCTAATTACCCCAGTTTGGATAAATTTTAAAAGCTAGTAGGAAAAAATTACACTGAGAAACCTGACCAGCAATTGCTTGGGGCAAGATTTAGGCCAATTAATCAAATCAAAGATTGACAAAAAGGCTTGGGTCCCTTGGCTCAACCCCTTACTGGGGTCCTCAAAGCCTTTTATACAGGAATGAATAAAATGGCTGGAGGAAAAAAAGGAAAAGTTTCTGGGACTCCTTGTAAGACTGAGACTTGTTGGTCCTAATGGAAACTAAGGTTAAAAGTGTAAGAACTGATAGAACTAAGATGAAAGTTTATAAGAAAATTGGTGTATTTGAATGGGCTTTATGTAAGATGGTTGCATCTCTTTTGCCTGATTGCATTGTGGGGATGGACATTTTGTCTTCCCTTGCCTGGTATTGTAAGACAGGGCAGGTA
Source organism: Monodon monoceros (assembly GCF_005190385.1). Lineage (NCBI taxonomy): Eukaryota > Metazoa > Chordata > Mammalia > Artiodactyla > Monodontidae > Monodon > Monodon monoceros. The sequence goes on from NW_021703784.1 coordinate 26,100,187, forward strand.
AATCCACCCTTTAGGCAGTGTTAATTGAATATGCTAAAGGAAGCCAATAGGGTTGCCTGAGCCCACATAATATGAGAAGGAAATTGGGGGTTGATATTTAGGGGATAAAAGAACCACTAGTGGAAGATTTTGCCGCTAGAGTGAATTGGTATGGGGTGGCCTTGTGCACTCAGAAAGAGGGAATTTATTGAATGCTTTGTGCAGACTTTTTGAAGGCACGATGCCTTGAATCCTAAAGTTCTAGAACATAGAAATCTTTTGGTTTCCATTTTAGTTGGAAATCTTCTTTGTGATATAAAGAAGCAAATTAAAGAAAATGTAGTTGGATGAACAGATCAGCCTTTTGATATTATTTCGGCAGCAGCCCAGTTCTTAGGGGAAATGGAAAGCAACTATCTTTGTCTTGCAAATCTCTACAAAATCAGAAATGTAAATATAGCTCACAATGGCCTGAGGCTGAGCCTGGTTGACTCAATCAGGTAGAACCTGAAACACCAAAGAAAAAAAAGAGATCTTTTAAAAAGTACAATCTGCTGGAAATGCTCCCTCACACAAAATCTAATCCACAGCCTCCTTAAAGATTTATCAAGGACAAATACAAGTCTTAAAAGTCTTTTCCACATAGTAAAAAGCCTTAGCAATCTGAGCAGATACAAACTTATTCCAATTGTTGTTTATAAACCAGTGAGTTTTGTGTTGTACCTAATTCATGACTAAACTTTTACAATGAAAGCTATGACATCTGTGGTTGTGTCTGTGTCTATGTGTGTACATTATAGATATGGTATTTTTGTATCTCTGAATGGTATTAACCAAAATTAATTTGTAAAGAACTCTTTTTAATTGACTTAAAAGTAAGCACTTACAAATTAAACATTTCTAAATGTAGCAGAAATGAATCCAAATAGTTTTCAAGTGTACCTGATCTAGAATTAATCTTTAATAAATAAAAGCAAGTTTAAGTTTGTTGGTTTAATTAAACAGGCTTATCTTGAGAGTTATCAGCATTAAATGTAAATTAAACACATTCTACCAGGTTTACCACAAGTTAAATACATTCAGTTATCTCTGTTACAAAATTTGTCACCAAAAAGGATAAATTTTGTATGATAAAATTTTCGTAAGTAATTAAATAAATTTAAATAAAACAAGAGTTTTTAGATGAACTCTTTAAGAATAATTATGTTTTATGGCATATCTACTTAAAAGTAATTTCCTTAAATTTTATTGGTAACTTGAAGCTTTAGAGTTTTGCTAAGTTAAATGATGGGAATTCATTGACTGTCTAGATCATTTCTAGAGAAGATAAAATACTGAAATATTAATTGTCAAACAAATCTAAGTCTACTTTTGTCTTCTTATTACAGAAAAACTAAAGATGTTGGGTTTATTAGAAACATGTCATGCATCAAATTGAAAAAAAAATTATGCCATAAGGAAATGTATGTTTTTGGAAATTATAAAATGTATTTATAAGTTTTCCAATAAAAAAAATACTGGTATAACAGTTTACAGTTGCTTACTTCTTAGTTTTCAGTAGAAATTAAGGTTTCTAAGGGTTACAAATTCTAATTAATCTATATAAGTAAAACTACTAAAACTAATAAGGAAAACATCTTCATATGTAAGGAGAAAAAAGGTATGAGTGGAAATGCTTTTTGTTAAGGAAAAAAAGTAATTTTGTCCTAAAGAGGGGTTAAAAAAAGAGGGAGAGAGTAAAAGAGAAATCACAGGACAAAATCTGAAGGTGAAAAAGGAAGTTATAGAAGATTTTTGGAAAAGGAGCCCTGCGAAGAGTTTTGTGCTTGGTCAGGACTGGTTAAGATTAAAATAAATTTAATTGAGTGAATTAATTTTAATGTTAAAAGTAAGCTGGTGCAAAATTAGAATTTGGTTTTCTCTCTCTTGTTAGGAAGACAAAGTTTTCTTGGAATATTCATCTACTTTGATAGCAGATTGTAAAATTTCTTACCTTTCAAGTAACCTGTTGTAACTTTCTGTATTTACTTTTGAAATCTTTTATTGTCACTTTGATTAAGTGAATAAGTATTGTTTCACAGTGACCTATAATCCTATTTGACCAAGTGTTTTAAAACCTTTTGATATCTTTGACAAACTTTCCTAAATCAAAATTCTAAATAAAGTCCTTTTGACCTCTAGCTAACTTTGGGATGTTTCAGAGGGCCCCTGAAAAAGCTCGAAGAGAGATATTAAACTAACAGACATGGTATGTCAAATGGGAAGCATTGTCAAATGAGAAATGATAAACCTTCTTAGGTTATATTGTATGGGTAAATTTTATTAATATAAGTGTTCTAGAAGTTATATGAAATTCCTAAAATTCAGATATGTCCTGGTATGTTACCATTTTTCTAGTTATTATCTTAAAATGTTGTATGTCACAGAAATAGCCAAATTTCCTTGTCAATCGCATTGCAATCAGATTTTTAATTTGTCCTTTGTCATTTATAGACAGTTATTGTTTTACTAAAATGCTTTTACAAAATGAAGATCTTCAAGATGATTCATAGAAAGGATTTTTGGACAAATATAAGTTTCTGATAACTTGCAGATCATACCACTAAACTAGTAAGAAATTATAGAATTCTAATGAAAAACCTAATGGCTTCATAAAACTGCTAATAAAAGATCAAGGTCAATAAGAATAATTATATGGGACTGAATGAACTGATGAATGTGAGTTATAATTTTTATGACTTTTTGTCTGAAATTATACTGGCTTTTTAATCTTTGCTTTCCAGATAAAAAGAAATATTTCCTCTTATATTAACTATAGCTTATAGCAATTTGGTAAATTATACCTTTGTAAATAGAATTGAAATGACTTTTTCTTCCTACCTTATTTCTCCAGAATTTGGAAACTCTTAGTGAATATTCTTATTTTCATGGCAATATATTTATTTACACATGTTCACTAAGAATCTATTCTCCTTGTATTAGAACACAATTGGAAACATTGGTTATATTACCAAAGCTTTGACTGGAATGTCATCTTTGAGAATATGCATAGAATCAGATATGACCAGACAGCTTTAAGGAACTAAGATTGACTTTATGGAGCCATAAAGCCCTTTGGAAAAACAGCCTGGTACCTTTCTTACAGGGTTCCCAGCAGCCTTACCAGGTGAGTAAGGAAGGTCATTGCCTGGCAGGCACAAGAACCTCAGGATATTTTCGGGACATCAAGAAGAGAAGAATTCACCCAAATCTATATATATTACAGGTAAATCTGATGTCAAGTCCTTGGCATGGCTTCATGGTATGAGAGGCATTTAAAAGTTCAATCTGGAGATTCCTTTGAATAATTCCAGCAAAGCAGATTTAAAAGAGATTATATGGTCAATTACTATTCTTGCTGGACTTAGGTAAATAATCAGGCCAAGTTTAATGACACTAAACTTATTTTGCGAACAAATTAGTCTTAATTTGGTGTTCTTTGATAGAAGTGAGGGTAATTTTTAGAGAAAAAAATGTGTGTTTCAGCAGAAACTATAATCTATATATATAGATCCAGTCCTGCAAACTGGACTGGATCCTGAATTCGTATAGTTTCCTCAAATATTTGGCTACAGCTCTTCAAACTAATGTTTCCAATTTTTCTCCTGCTGCTCCTTTTCATTTGGAATCATTGAGAACTAAAGCTGCCCTATTTTTGAAGCCCTGAAAACTGAAGCTGAACAACTTGTTATAAACTTTAGAGAGATCACCATAATTGCCTATATTTAGACAAACCTCTTGACTGTTGCTGTGTAAGCTTCTTGGAAAGTTTGCCTGAACACCCAATGACATCACTGAAGACATTTCAAACTGTAAAAGATGCTTTGACCCTGATATCTAGAAATCTTGATTGGCAGCTCTCAGGACTCAGACACTGGGTTTAGAATTTGCTCCAATAATTAACCTTTGTTTTTCTTTTGTCTCCCCACAAATACCTCTTATTAAATATCTGATTGCTTGCACCCTATAGGCCTAACTTTGAGAGCCTACCTGCATCACAGCCTCCTGAAATGAACTGACTTATCGTCAGGACTATGAGACTGATTGGATAAGATATAAAGCAATATATCTATTCAACTTCTGGACTGTGAAACTTCTCAAAGTTTCAAAGGTGAGACTGTAGGGGAACAAAATCTGCCACCCCAAAATATATCTGGCATGTGAATTATTTCAAGCTGAAAACAATCAAGGCCCAAAAGACTCAGGAAGAAACTTTGACCTTCTTGCTAACTGCCTTAAGAATTTAGATAGAGGGACTGTTATAGGAATAGAGCTATCACCAGAGAAATCTGCAAAGAATATGGACCAGGTGTGGTGGGGGTATCCTTAGAGATCAGAGGCCACTCAGTGTACCACTGTCTCCACATGACCCAAGCATTTGTTTGCCAAATATTTGCTTTTCCATCTCTATGTGAATTGTCTTCCTCCCCCTTTGAGGTCCCAAATGACTACCTCCAACCTCCTCTTTTGTCTTTAGCTGAAGATTGTTTTTAAGGTGAGGGTTTGGGCCATTTTGGCAAGTTAGTCAGTTTTCCTGGGTCTCTACCATGTATACATGTTATTAATCTTTTGTTTGATTTTTCTCCTGTTAATTTGTCTCTTATCAATTTAATTCTTAGACCAGCCAGGGTAGAGGAAGGGTATCTAACCTTCTCTGACAATTCTAATAAATCTATTTTTAAATTAATTAATGACGATTTTCATGTATGCCTATTAAAGGTAAGAGAAGTAAAAATATTTCTATGACCCATGGTGGCTCCAGAATTTTAATAGAGAAGAGGTTCTTAGTTGTTTTTTTTTTTGCGGTACGTGGGCCTCTCACTGTTGTGGCCTCTCCCGTTGCGGAGCACAGGCTCTGGATGCACAGGCTCAGCAGCCATGGCTTGCGGGCCCAGCCGCTCCATGGCATGTGGGATCTGCCCGGACTGGGGCACGAACCCGCGTCCCCTGCATCAGCAGGCGCACCCTCAACACTGCACCACCAGGGAAACCCAAGAGAAGAGGTTTTAAGACTGTGATTTGGCAAGAAAGAATTTCCAAGGTATTAACTCAATTTGTGATCATTCTGCAAGCACATCATATATGGGTTTTTTTAAAGGACTGTCTGTTAAATCAATAAAAATTAAAAAAAAAAACTGTTAAAAGATATTATTTACCCTTACATAGTATTTAGAAAATATAAATTAATCATATTAAATAATTTAAATTTTATTTTATTTGTGGTGGCCTTTGAGTGTGCTATTTGAGATTATATGGGATAAAGTCCCTGCCCTAGGCCACCCCATTGTTATCATTATCTGTTATCAAATTGTACAAAAGGGCTTTATTTCAAGGTGAAGTCACAACTACCAAGATTGTGAAGTGCTTCAGGTTATCTCTAGATATCATTCACTATTTAAGTTGTGATTATCATCATTCTAAAATAAAATCTAAAAAATACTAGCCCTTTCACAAAGATGCTTTGTCTGGACTGTCATTTGCTGTGTGCACTCTGCCCCATCCCTGACTTTAGATTCTTTCATCTCCTAGACCATTCTCCTTATGCTCTTTATACAATTTCCAGAATTCTAAACCATTCCATGAACCATGACCATGTTTCCTTTTTCCATCCTTTGCTGAGTCTTAAAAATGTCCATCGATTGCTTTAAAGAACTAGAATCCTACAATATTTGAGTCAAAATGTGGTTTAGAGGTTGTCTCCAACGTTCTCATTTTACAGATGTGGTCACTGAGGTCTAATGAAAGTTAGGTGACTTGCTCAACAAAGCCCAGCTGGGACACAGGTCTTCTGCCTTCTAGTCCAGTGCTCTTTTCTACAGTACTATGATATCTTTGTTCCTGTCTTCCTTTCTTGTGTAGTTAAAATATTTGCTCATCCCTCCTATGGCTATCTAAGGAAACTTTTCTTTTTCCTGAAAAGTTTTTCAGGTTTGGTAGGGGTTACCCCTTGATTAAGCTTTGACTCATATTCCCTGCACTAGGAAGGTGGTACCTCCTGTTCTCTCTGGCTAAATACTCCTTGAGCTGAGATACATCTTCAAAGGTAAGTGATCTTGTCAACTGAATTGATCCTTCCCAAATATCCAAGAAGGAAGTATAGTAGATGACTTCCTTTAAAAAACAGTACTAACAGCCTAAATGATGACTTGATTTCATTAGATGGTAACATTTATTTTCTCTCATGGTTAAAATAAGATAGGTTTATTTTGATACATACAAGGTTCTTAATGATTTAAGTGATAATCTTTTATGATACCTAATCTTGGATCTCCAAGAACAGTATCATAATAAAGCTTCAGTATAGTGAATTAGAAGGTCACAGAAACTTAATCTCATCTTTGAATTCTCATTTCCCCTCCTTTCCTATAGCCAATTATCCATTAAGAACTGTTTTTCTGAAAAGTGTCTCTTAAATTTATATTTTCATTTCTATTACACTGGCATCGCCTTATCAAAGTCTTTATCACCTGAGACAAGATCCACTGACTCTCGATCCATTCTCAGATCCTCAGAGTCAGAATAACCTTGTTTCTCTGCTTGTTTGTAGTGCTTTGTCAAAAACCTTCAGTGATTCCCGATTGCCTCCAAGATACTATTCTATTCTAGTTTTTCTGGTATTCAAGGCTTCCCAACAATTCAGTTTACATATATCTTTAAAATATAATTTCATTATATTTTGTTGAGCTAGACTCTGTGTCAAGTTCTCTGTATTCTCACTGAATCCTCATTGAATCCACATGGCTAGTAAATGGCAAAGATGGAAATAAAACTTAGGTCTGTCTAACACAGTAGCCCAGCCTCTTAACACCCCTAGTTTCCCAAACAGAACTTCTCTGCCTCCAGCCAGTCTTGTTTCCTTATAGTCCCAAATATGTTTTATGCAGAATCAATTCCAGTCTCACGATAGAAAGTTTACCAGGAATTCCTTTTTTTTTTTTCTCTTAGCTTTTCTAAATTCTTATCATTTTCCAGTAATCACTCATTGACTTATTCATTCAATTAATATTTATCAACTATTACATCCGAACCTATTTTATCAGGTCTTTCCCAAATATTCTAGATTCTAAGTATCTCCTGCTTCTTTAAATTATCTATTTATTTTCAGGAGCACTCACATTTGCTCTGAGTCATACATTCCTTTACAATGTTAGCTGTACCATTTTTTCTCCTTCTTGGAGGACAGCAGCTGTGTCTTATGGTACTTTGTACCATTCTCAGTCCTAATGCAGGGCAAGAAATATAGTAGGCATTCAATAACTAAATGCAGAATTGATATCTCAGTGAGTTAACTTAAGGTGCTACTTTTCAAGCAACCTACTAAAATGAGAGTATAGTGTGTTAGACAACAAAAGAGAATCAACCATGGAACCTAATGAATTTTGGGAAGACCTGGTATGAAGAGTGTTTTAAAACACACAAAAAAATAAAATAAAACAAAATAAAGCAAAAGGCTTCAAAACTGTCTTTTAAATATTGGCAAGGAGGACATAAAAAATTACTAACACTAGCCATCTTAATGAATAATGGCAAGCAATTTTGTCCATTGTATAAACAAAATAATCTAAGAAGGTATTCCATATTATAGATAGTTAAAGAGATCACCAGCTCAGTTTGTGTAGCCAAAGAATACTAAAAGATAAAATCATATACAAGTTTGTTTGTGAATGTCAAGGGAAATCTGATACTTCCAACTAAACTCAAAGACAAAAATCACAGACACTGGCAATTTTATAGATCAGCTCTAATCTATTTTAGTGTAGCAAATAAAACATACTACCTTTAGAAATTTTTTTACTGCTTAGAACAATATAATTCAGCACATTTTAGAAATTAAAAATTTCATTTATCATAAACAGATTTTAAATGTCAACTGTATTTGTTTTAACTTAAGATTTATTTTATTGTATATATAAATAATGTATTTAATTCACTAAATACATCTACTTAACCTTTCTTGAGAGAAAATATTAAAGTTTTAATTTTTCTCTTTCATTTAAGGTTGCAGGTTCATTAGTAATAGAATAGTCTTTAAATATAACTCAAAATACATAACTTAAAATGTCTTTTAATTGATCTTGTTTCATCTACCTTAACTTTTGGGTTGGATTTTGGTTCGGTGGGAGAATGGCACAAACAGAAAAAGGAAATTGATTGATAAAAATAGGTCTTAGAGAAATAGAGATTATAAGCTAATGGGATCTTGAAAGGAAGCTATCTGAACTTGCCATACAAAGGGGGGCTCATAACTAGGAGAGCATGTGACTTTTCTGTTATTCTCTGAAAATAACTGAAGACTAAGAATTCTAAATATTTGTCTATAAATATTTTAAGTTTATGCCATTCTAAGTGAAACATAAAGCTCTTATCTTTGACAGCAACAGGGCTCATAATCATATTTCAAACAGAAACATATTCTCTCATTTATTTTTATTAAAATTTAAATAGGAAGAAACGACAAAAAGTTTAAATTATTAAGTCTCGCCTACAGTTGTTCCTATTGGGGTTAATACTAGAACATATCACACAGTCTTTTAGCTATTAGCTCCTCATCAGGTTGGATACTTTTTAAACTACCAGTTTGGGCACTTTCATTAATTATTTTTAATATATTTAATAAATGGAATGCAGTTAATATGAGATCAATACTTTTCACTTTACTGAGCGACTAAACAAGAAAAAATGATGTTTTATCTCAATTTCAGGTTATCCAAAAGAACTAGAAGTCACTGCAGAACCACCAAACAATTCTTTCTCGGAATTAGATTACCATGATATATTTCATAAGAATTCAAAGTACACAACAGATCTGCCTGACATAACTAATATCTGTGTGGGTGTCCAATTTTAACATATAAATAGCCCACTAAAAATATTATGACTTTTTTTTTCTTTGCTTAGGAATGAATAATGTGCCTCCAATATAGCCTATACCTTTCACTAAAGGAGTCAGTCATTGAGAAACTCAAAGTTAGTTTCTATTAGGTTTCTGGATTCGGTGACCATTGCAATATCATTGTCTACATAAATAGTATACGTTGGCATTAAAATCAAATTTCTAGTTCGTATGTGTGCTCTCATGTATGTTCCTAATCACATGACTACTATGGCTCTTACTCAGAAGATAGCAATCTCTAACAAAAATCCAATTTTAAGATAACGCCAAGATTCTAAACACATTTGTAACAAAGCAAAAACTGTGTTTCTGTAAGATGATGATTATTTACTGACAACTCATTGCCTGAATTCTCATTCTTTTGGCACATTTCTTCTCCTTCCTAAAATTTCCTTCTTCTTGATCCCCAACTGTCTCAGTTACATGATCCTAAAGCTTTCCTAAAATCCGTTTGAGTCACATTAAGATGTAGCCTCCTTGGAGAGCGACAATAACAAAAAGCTATTGCTGGATAGAATCTGGAAGCTGATCCCTCCATAATCCATATGATTTCTTCAAATATCTCAAATTCTGGATGCTTTGTAAATTCTCTCACTTGTTTCACTTTGGATTTCTCCCCTATGGAAGGACCAATTTGAAATAGAGTACCAAAGGCAGGGAATACTGATGATGTTCATGCATAACAACGTAAAACGTGAGAGGTAACACTGGAAACCATTAAAGACAATGTAAAAGGCCTGGGAAGTGCTTCTATAAGCATGGAGAAGTACTGCTCAAGACAATATTACCTCCCTTTCATCTTATTTTTCTAACCACAGTTTTCATAGGGTACCTTAAAAATTTCATTAATCCTATACTACTTCACACCAAAAGTCTAACTGACAATATTTCAAATTATGTATCATTTAAATTATTTTTATAGCTGCTTATTTTAATAAAGCAGCTATAAAATAAGCAGCTGCTTATTTTAATAAATTTTTTTCTTAATGATGTATTTTCTATACAAACACTTTGGATTTTACTTTTAATATTTTTGTAACCTCATTATCCATTATGGTTTGATTGTCAGTTACTATCCATATTTTACATGTAGTGAAATTAACAACTGATGACAATTTCCTAAGGCCTATGTAAGAATCTAATCCTTAATGGAAAACTGGCACTGATATTTAATGATGATGGAAAACCTTAACATATAACTGATAAGACTTGTGTGAAGGTTTTTGTTTTTTTCCTATTTCATTTGTAAGTGGATATTCAAATAACTATTATGCACAGGTGGCAAGCTGCTTTCCTAATCCTGTTGGGTTAAAAAATATAAATGTATAAAGAAAAAGGGATTAAAAATAGGTGGGGGAGGGGTTTCCTTCAAATAAATGGAACCCATTCTTTTGAAAGAAAACTCCCCTCTTACCTTGGTCCTGGAGCTGGTTAGTTCTCCTCTGTCCTCCTCCTAGGGGAGAAATACCCAAAGTTAAACAATAATAGAACATGGTCTTGTATTAAAGTCAAGTTCAGTTCTGGCTGATCCCTTCCTCAGGTCTCACAAGACACTACCAACTATCTGATATACTGGGGCATTCATTGAATTGAACTTAAAATACATTTAAAGATTAAGCCAAAGGGGAATGAACATTAGCTGTGTAAGGGAGACAAAACTGTCTGCTCTTTAGTCAGTCTATTTTATTAGAGCTTCAATAAGCTGAAGACTGACTTAGAGCAGAGTAATTTATGGAAGGGCATTGATTGGGTAATTTTCATCAGCTGGAGTGAATCATGAAGGGTGTACCATGGGGAGTACCTAAAGTTCCCCAAGTAGAGAGGGGCATGCTGTGATGTTTCAATGCATTTCCCTGATGTTCTTCATGTCTTTTGAGGGTAAAATGATAGTGCTACAAGCAACACCATGTTTGAAGCAGTACTAAATCTAGTATGAACAAGAATTATTGTGAAAGTGAAAAAAAACCCTAATGGCTCATTAGATGGGAACATTCGGAAAAAGTCTGGGACATGGGTATGATCAGAAACTATGTGCTTTAGTTTTCTCAAAACAGGGAATCATAGGTTAGATAAAGAGGGGATTTTTTTTTTTTTCTCAATGTGTCTCTAACTAGTACTCTCAGTGTCTTTGGAGAGAAACAAGACGGCATAGTGAAACAAGCATGGATTTTGGAATTATATAATAATGGGCTCCTATTCCAGTTCTGTCATTTCTCAGCTCTTTGACTTGAATTTCAGCAACATCATCTGTCCACATGAAGATAGTAGAACCAATGTCAAGGGGTTGTGGGGGAAAATATATTCATATACATGTGCTTGGTATGTAGTACAGTAGTTATTAAATTTTATTTCCTTTTTATTTATATGGTCTCTGATATGGAATATAATTGATTTACAATGTTGTGTTAGTTTCTGCAGTACAGCAAAGTAAGTCTGTTATACATGATATGGTCTTTTCTTACTTGAATGACTTTATCTCTTTAGAGACCAATGTCTAATTAACTGACCTTAGCATCAATTCCTATATACCCCTTGGCGTAATTTCAGAGACAGTGACCAGCTCCCATAAAAAAAAAAAAAAATCAAATACCAGACAATTGATTGAATTCTGTGAGACATGGAGGAAAGTGGAGACCAAGAATGAGCCTGAACCCATACAAGATCATGTGCTATTGTTATTTAACTTTGGGTAACTTATTAAAATTCTTTATCAAGTAAAATGACATCAAGTGAGAAAATGGATGTACTTTTGGAACGTCAGGTTGTCAACAGTATATCCCAGAGACGTCAAAATGAAGGATGCTGTAGTCATTACTCAAATGGCTATTATGAAAATGTGCAGGGAAAAAACACTGTATGGCAGATTCTATATTACACATCTATTACTGTTACCATTTATTTAATGTTGGATTCATCCTATGAACTTTAATCACTTTAACATTACATGATATAAATATGGCACAACAAAACTCCTCCAACTACAAATATACATGTTTTTTCTCATGTTCTTCCTTGGAAACTTTAACTTCATATATTTAATGAATATTCTAAGAATGGCTATTTTGACAAACCAGCCTTTATCCACTATACTCTATAAATTCTAAAGAATATATACAGAAATAGAGACTTTCCTTTTTTTCTGAAACAGATATATTCAAAAATCATAAAGCTGTGCTATAAATAGAAAAAAAGAGTAAATTATATTTTATGAAACACCTACTTCATCCGTGGAACCCACTTATCCGATAGAGTTTTTGATGGAATTATCTTTATATTCTGAAATGATCTGAGAATCTATGAATAAGAACAACTGTAGGTACACTGCCAGGCTTGGTTGCAATTACAGTGGTTATACAGTCTTCATGCTTCAGGGCATAAACTGATTGCTATTTATAATGAAGGGAAAAATAAAAAAGAAATTAAGTAGTACTAAAGTTGTTGGAGCTATTATGGTGCTCTTAAAAATCAACCCTCTCAAGTATTACATATTGAACCACCACGGGATACCACATTTCATAGATCAATTTTTATCATATCTAGATATGGATATATATGTTTTATTCTTAAAAAAACAAAGTAAGTCCTTCTACATGTATGTGTATCACTTTAGCTGTTTTATTCCCACTTTAATATAATCCAAAGAATTTTGTCAGATTTGTACGTTGCCAAAAATTTGATGTCAGTATATAATTTTAAATCTCTCTATATATAAATATAAAGGAACTGTGTCTATCTCTAGCTCTGTGGTTCTCTCAGAGAAGTTCTTTCCTTAAATACTTTTCCATTTCACAATGTAGACAGACTATGATAAAAGCAGCTATTTAGTTAATTAGTGACTTACTTAATTCCAAAACCTGATGAGTTTCTATTGATGTTCTGGGGGTGAATTTTCCCCCAGTGTTATTAGGTGTCCACAACTTCAAAGAGGTGTAAGAGAATTCTTTGGTTGTTTTGCTAAAGACAGTTCAGGGCGTGACTCAGAATCTCAGACTCTCAAAGTGAGAAGGGAATTTTGATGTCACTGTCACAGTACTCTCTAAGAGATGTGAGAATCCCTTCTATTTCTGTTTGAACAACTCTGATGTCGAGAATCATAGCCAATTTCCCCCCATTTTTTGGACTAGTTTTAATTGTTGTAAAATCTTTCTTTGTGTTGACCCGAAATCTACCTCTCTGTAATTTCCTTAACTTATCAAGAGTTTATTTAGTTTTTAATATTAATTAAACTTTATAGTTTCTTGAGCTCTTATATGGCTATTTGCAATATACCTTGAAATTATCAATGTTGCTGAAACTGCAGCATGGAATAATCATAGAACCTGTTCAGTAAGTTTTCAAAGTAAACTATATTTATATTAATAAGTTTTTTTCTTTTTTTGTTCTTTTCCTATAAGAGCACTGGAGAGAGTCAGAAGATCTCCGTTCCAATCTCAGCTGTGTGAGACTGTGGGCAAGTCACTTAACGTCTCTAATTTATAATGTCTTCCTCTGTAACAAAATGACATCATAAAAGGGTTTAAAGGAGCAAGTAAAAAATATATATATGTGGAAGTGGTTTGAAAGCTATAATGCTGTACTGCTACTATTATTGTTTCACTTTAGAAATACATTGCTCAGCAATTTTTAGAGCTCTATGTTAAGCTAAATTTAAACATTATGTCTTAAAAGTGAACAAATTAAAAAGCACATTAATTAAATAATAGATTAACTGATTCTTTGCATTATATGATATTATCATTGCTATATCATTTCATAGTAAATAATTCTTTTTTTTAGTCTATGACCTTCATTTTTACTCTGGAAGACAGTCAGGTCAGTTTTTCTTGGATCCCATTTACTTCTATTTACCTCTGATTAGCCTAGTCTCAAATATAAGCCAAAAGTTAGGGCATTGATTTAGGGTTCTGGATACTTGGTTTAATTTTAAGTTTTTTATTTCACATTCTTTTTATCTTTTAAATTTACTTTTCATGCTAAAGGTGTTAGCAACTTAGAGCAGCTGTACTTATTGATAATACTTTTTTTGTGATCCTAGTTGCAAATTCCTGAAAAGAGGGGAAACTAGGGACCGGGTGTCTGATGATGTCTTCTCTTAGTTACTAACAGGATTCTGGCCTGTTACTATATCAAAAAGGATGTTCAGAAGTTGCAAATCTGTCAGCTCCAAATATGAAACAACTAGGCTTCTATAATAGCAGAGGCCTTGCAGGTAGTTCTTGACAGTTTTTATATAATCTTTTGTGTAGTGAAGCAACAATGGAGAGGGTCCATATACTCTTATGTTGTCTTTGAAAGTGAGTTGCTTGTGTCACATTTGTTTGATTGACTCCAATTTGATTTTTATTTTGGCAAACTCCCAAATAGTTAACACTTAGAGAAAACAGATTGAATTTTTAACATTTCTGTAAAAAATATTTGTGTATTAATTTCTTCATTGAGTACCCTAGAAAAAATTAAGATAAATAAAATCTAGATTATTTCAATATGATGTCGTGACTTTGTTTGGTCAATAGTATTTACAGTGATAGATTTCTTCCACATTTTGGTATTGTATACTTTGAAAGGCAGAATTAATGCTAAGAATATTTTTATGCCTTTAATGATTCTTTCATTGTTGAGTTGTGTGACAGTAAAGAAACATATTGAAATGGCTTTACAAAGTTTCTGAAAGTGTATTTCATTCTGTGAATGAGTCCTAACAATGAATTTTAGGTTTTCAGAAAGTTTGGAATCTGTCCATTTAAAATAAACTACTTTTAATCATGAAAAAGCTATTCCTGGTATTAAGGAGGATAAACAATGTATTCACAGTATTTCTAACTTCTGTTTTTATGATTATTATTTTTAAAATGTTCTCATAATCAATATAATGCCCATTTCTGAGAAGCCTTGTGGCCAGGCTAGGTATTTTAAAAACTCGATTGGTGACTTTTCTATTCAGGTGTTGCCAGGTGTGTATGACTATGTTTGTGGTAAAGCTATTTCAAATGTATGTTATTTCATTCTGAAAACAAGAATTATAGGACTGATTTTGGGGGAGAAATAAATATTTAAATAAATGAGCTACAGTTTCTTATCCCTACTTAAAGCAGAATATAATTCTAAACTATTTCCCAGTTCATTCCAAATGACTGCCAAACTATTCTATCTTCCTTCTCTTAAATATGAATAATAAACCAGCCCCATCTTGGCTGATATTGTCTTGGCCAAACAGACCCCTTTTCACTTGCTTTGTTGTTCCTTTGTGTCCCCTTTATAACCTGAGCGCTAGCACTGCAATTGCTTCTGGAAACCAATCCTTGTAGTGAGATGATGTGTAAAGATAAGTGACATAATATGGAACCTGTCAAACTATTAGACATATATCAAGAGGAAACACTTAAATACACTACTAATATAGGGATAAGTTCATCTACAGCACGTTTATTACATATCAGATTATGAACTTTATCCTTAGATACAACTATATGTTTCCTAAATACATGTGGCATGGGTAGGTCAAGGCTGCTTGACTTGGTTGGCTATAGGCTCTACACTCACATTAGTTGTGTGTTGCAATTGAATTAACTTGAATTTTATAGGATATAGATATTCTTTTGGGGGATTCTTTACACTTAAAGTATTTGTTTATAAGACAATTGTGTGGGACTAAAGAACAACAGCTTGGAATTCTGGCTTTTCACAGAACTGTCAAAATTGAGATCTAAACTTAGATCTCTTGTCAAATCAGGTTGTGAAGGCTTAAACTGTTAAACTTCTTTTGTAGCAGTTTTATCTTATTAATTTAATCCTCTTTGAAGTGGTATAAACTAAAACAGCCACAAATTCTCCACGTTTCTCAGGCAAGTTACTAAAATATAGCTTCTAAGTGTAATGGAGAGGAGGCGTATACAGGTAAACACTGAATTTAAACTTTCAGGTGGTGTTACCTACGGCAGCCACAAAACATCCCCAGAATGAACAACTTGAAAACTCTCTGGCAAATTCTCAGGTGGAACCCAGCAACCATCTGTTGAATAAATTGGCAAATGAATGAAGACAAATCATATTGGCACTTTTTTCTTTTTACGAGCGGGGAGAATGGAAAATGTATAATACTTGGTGATCTTAAAGAAATGCAGAAAAATGCAGGATTTTTTTCCTTTTCATGGGGAGCTGTAAATTTAATCATCTTTTAACTGCAGGAAAGAGCGAAATGAAAAATCTAAAATTTCAAATGGCAATAGAAAGTTTTATGTTTCCTACTGTACTCAATATCTAGCAAGAGAAAGATGGGATGCATGAATTCTAAAGGGGATTATTTTCCCCTGGGACACATTTAGCATTGATACCTTTACCATGTGACATCTCAGTTTGTGAATGTAAAATACTTGGTACCCACATCTCTAATAGCAAACTGAGTAAGTGTTTAAGCATATCACAACCAGGGGGATTTGCATGTGTTTGTGTGCGTTTATGCTGAGAGGTGCAAATGATTTTTGTATGAGTGTGTTTTCTAATCCCTAGGCCAACAGACTATGTTCCAAAACATAATGGGATCACAAAAACTAAGTTTGAAAACTAAGTTATCTGTAGCATCTTTTAATATGGCACCTAATAAAATGAGGGATATTCATAAATGAAAACATATCTCTCCCTTTCCATAATAGTTAAAAATAAACCCATACTTGTGTACTAATCTGCTGCAACTCGTTTCCAGAAAATAAGTTAAAAGTATATTTACTTGAGGCCAAGTGCTGCTAAGTAATATTAAGTACTCACTTTAAATTCCTGTACTTTTAAGTTTTACTAGTGTCTACATTAAGTGCTAACAATTGACTTGTTACTAATACCAAAAACAGACTACAACTTTAGTGTCACACACAACATCCAGCAAACTCCTTCTTTCTAAACTTTCCAAGTACACCTGAACTTATGACTAAATATATCTCAGAAATTTTATGTAGGAAAGTGGTTCCTTCAAGATAATATATTTTTCACACATGAATTTGAATATTAAATTTAATACATCTGCCCTAAAAAAATACTCCCAAGTTGAAGAAACATAATTTGGCCTACAGAGAACTCTACTTACCCTGATACAGATTTAGACTTGAGACAAGTGTCTTATGAGGCCAGTGATTGTGTTAAATACTGAAATAAAAAGTCCAATGAAGATGTGCTATTCTAATTCCCATTCTTAGTACTTCCTCTCCACTGTCATGATATTGCTGTGGGGGCTCTGAGTTGCCTGTTGTAAACTAAGCATGATGTGCCTGGTTTCAAAGGAGCAGCTCCTGTTGCCACAGGTTCCTGTAACTGGGCATCAGCAAGTCCAAATGGGCCTCATTTTTCCCCAGATTTCAACCACTGATCAAGTTCTTTTGGAACTGCTTTCTCTTGAAAGACCTTTTTTTTTTTTTTTTAAATGACAGATCATTTGTCTTATATTAGGCACAGTTCCACAAATATTTTTAGAGAAGGCAAAATTTGAATGGGAATTATCCCTATTGAATAATAAAAGTATAGGAGACTAGCTTTTTTCTTTTTTAGTTTTATTTTTAAATTTTTGGCTGCGCCACATGGCTTGTGGGAACTTAGTTCCCCGACAGGGATCAAACCCAGGACCATAGCAGAGAAAGCGCTGAGCCCTAAACACTGGACTGCCAGGGAATCCCCAGGAGACTAGTTTTTTTAATGTGGCTTCAAACATTAGGGTCAAGCATAAAAATCTTTACAAAGGCCAGGAAAATTCTGAAGATATGATCCACTTCTTTGTTTCCTGGAAGTACTTGAAGATACTAGATACCATGAATATTTTTAAAAGGGGTATTTCTCATTTAACAACTATTTAATAGTCAGTAAATCTGTATTAAATAAATTACGATTTACTCTAAACAATCTTTATCAGTTTACTTATTGCATGGTAAAGTTGAGAGTCTAGAAACTAGTGTAATATAGATAATACACTAAAGAAACTACTATTTTGATAGTAAAGTATACAACTTTCCTAGATAATAAATACTATAGTGTAGTACGTATCTATACTAAAGTTGCATAGTAAAGTTGATAGTATTGATAGTATAGTCAAAATACACTTCCTCTTTCATCTAAAGTTTACATCACATTGCTATGCCATCTAGAGTGTCTATTTTAAAACAACCTTTAAAAATTTCTCAACCAGTGAAGGCTTTTACAAGAGTTTTGGATTGCCAAGGATACTGGAGAAGGGATGAGAAAGAAGTTCATGTAGAATAAATGGCATTGTGCATGTGGAAAGAAGATTCAGGAGAAATATCAAAGTAGGGAGATAGTGAAACATAAGAGATTTTACCCTTTTATCTCACAATAAGACCTGAAAGTTTTCTTTGGAAGGTAACTTAGAAACACAAATAGTAATGCCAGTAAGATTTAAGTTTTTTCACTCACTGATATTTATAGCTTGTAGGTACACTTACCTATAATTGCTTTCCTTTTTAATTTTAAAATTTATAGATTCTAAGTTTAACAACATCAATATACCTGGCATCATTCTATCACCTACAAATTGGAGAATCTATGTCAAATCATAATATACTGATAATTTCTGAGCATACTTATTGGCCTTCTGTTACTGAGAGCCGTTAGTGATAGCTTGATGGTTTTAACATTGTGAAATGCTACGTATGTGTATGCCCAGCAAACGCTAGCCTGAAATAAAGTCTCTCTGAACAATAGGGAGCTTTGCATATCATTCTCTACCATAAAGATGGGTGCCAGTCATAACTGGTTTAATATTTGTTACCCTAGTCACAGATATATGCTCTGTGATGATCCTGATTGCCTGTGTTTTAAAGCCTACATTAAAGACCCAAGTCTTGATTTTCCATCCTGATTATATATCCTACTCTTACTCTTTTCTGTGACATTTATTATGAAGCATTTTGACCAAACAGCAAGATCTGGAAATAAAAAAACTCCCTAGATCAACAGAAGATTGCTAGTCATTTGTCTGCATTCTCTGGTTATACTTATATAGAAGGAAGATTTTTTTCCTTTTCATAAAGTCTCATATTACCCAATGAATCAAAACAGCAGCGTTTGGAAGAAAGCCATAATTAATGACAATGAAACAGACCAGTCTCAATGTGTCCAGAACTATTAACCTAAAAACTTGGTTAAAAAAATAGATCTTGTGGGAAAACAGACTTAGTCTCAACTGAACAAATGAGGCAGAAAGTTTTCAAAGATACTCTTGATGAAGGTATGCCCTCTGGATCTTTCTCTGATGACTGTAATTATTTTGAATTTCGTCATTTATACAGAAGGTGCCTATTGGTCCATCTCTATACTAGTTTGCCTCTTTTGAAGCAGAAGGTTACTAGTTGAATAAGAATGAGAATTTAAGCTTAATGAACCTCCTGCTTAGTTGGGCTGGGTGTGGGGGAGTAAGGAGGTGTGGGTAAGGTGAATGGTGGTTAGCCTTCAGTGCACTTCCAGTATTCTCAAAGACAGGACAAAATGACTGTGGTTTTGGCATGCAGGGTCCAGCTTGCTCAGGAAATTGTGGCATGTATAAAGCAAAGCACATAAACAAACTCTTAACCCAGGAAGCTGAGTTTAACAATTGCCTCATTAACAAGATCCAGGGAAAGACAGGAAAAGAGGGGGAGGCCAATAGCTGATTATTATACAGTTCTAGACAGATGAAGCCCTTCAGCTTCTCCCTAAACAATCCCTGTAGTGTGGATTTGACAAAGTGGTACATTTAAGAGGGAACACTCTTGCTATCAATGGGAGTCAGGCGCACCCTTATCTGAGGGCCAAATTCAGTCCCTGGAACTTGACTTTATCAGTAGACACAAGACAGAGGACAAGGCAGCTACATCCACAGAGAATTAATTAAGAGCAAGTGCTACATCCATTGAATGTAATCAATAGTGTGAACAGTAATCTACATATCACCCTCTGTTGCTGTCTCCCTTTCTATTTACTACTATTTCAATAGAGATTTATTTGCCACATGGCCTCATTGAAATTACATGTTTCTCATGTTGCATCAAACAAAATATTCCCTTAAAGACCAAATATTCTAATGTCACTTTTAGTTTCTGAATGGCTGAAATCTTTTTGGGTAGAATTTTATCATAGATAATTTATTTGTTTGGCTTTCTCCGTGCACATTTCTCCAGTTTCATATGCGAAGTGTGTTCAAATAAACCTGACTTCAGTATTGCCAAAGTCTACACCCAAATATGTCTTTGCTGGCTAATTTTGTTCTATCTCCTTTAAAAATTGTCCCTTTTGAACATACCATGGAACCCCTCTCGAATTATTACAGTGTTGTTTGCAAACACAAAATACTGTTTTAACACAAACTTTTCAGTAGTAGTATTTGTTTCTTATATCTGTCTCAACTTCTCCCCCACCCAGCACATATACCCAAAGTACATTGCAGTTCCCTTTTTGAAACCAATCATATAATTTTGTATTGTTTTCACTCCTACTAGGCAACAGTACAGGTCTCATTACCTTCATTTTTCAGAGGCTTACCAGAAACATCATTTTTCAAGACCAGGTTCTTGGTTAATTCCTTTGGCAAAGATTCTGATTTCTTCTTGAATCTGTGCTTTGTATGAATCTCTCCTAAGCAGCACTGAGACCAGAGTAATTTATCAGTCGTCACTTTTGACCCCAGCTTTGCTCTAACCCCAGCAATTCAACAGCAGCCTTTGTTACTTAAGGAAAATAGGAAACTCTGCCTCCTGGACATAAACATGTGAATTTTCTATGTCCAGGACCAAAAGGGTGAAAAGGGCAGACTTTACCAACATTTCCTTAAGAAACAAAGTCCCACTTTTAACACATGTGGACTATCAACCACATGTGTGATGCTTTGGTCATAAGTCACATTTTAGGGGTCTACGTGTGAACAATTTTGAATCGTTACTGGGTCTAATTTTACAGATCTTACTTACCCCATACTCCCTTTGCAACAGTAGAGAGTGTGACTTGAGTAAGCACAATAAAATCAGAGCCCAGTTTTCCCTCTGATCATAATTGCATTTATAAATAAATGTGATTTACAAAGTTAGCATTGATACCATTCAGGATTTTCTAAAATATAATGATGTCATAATAAATGAAACATTGAAATGGAAAAAAAGTGTTTTTCTAGAAGATATTGATTTCTTATTAGAAACTAGCAGGCAGGCATAATTTTAAAAATAATGAAAAAATGTAGAATTATTACTGACACAATGAGAATGTAGATTTCAGTGACCAAAAAAAGTTGATGAGATATAGAAGCATATGCTACCCATGTTTTAGGCCCACTGGAAGCAGCTAGTGTTCAACCAGTTTGGTTTTTATATGGCCTTAAAAGATATATGTCAATTAAGATTAATTATTCTAAAATTAAAAAAAAATACCTGATTGTTGACCAAAAAATGTGAAATGGAGAAACAGAAAAACAAACAAACATACCATGTTCACACACAAAACAAAATAATTCTCTCAGGGACATCAGGGAAGGTGGAATACTATAACAACACATGTTATATTGTTATACTATTCCACCCACCTTAATGAAGAACCCTTGGGTGTTGCTACTCCATAGCCTTTCGAATCCAGATTTCCTCCCACTTTCATTGTGTCACATGGCTTTCGCTGCTCAATGTATTCATTCATAGTGGACTCCAGGAGAAAGGCAAATTTGCCCTTGGATTTTCGGACACGAGCTACTCCCTCAGCTGTAGTCCTAGTGAACACTGATGGCTCTGCTGATCGCATGTAGGTCCACATCTTTTCATACACTGCTATTTTTGATCTCTGGAGGACATTAAAATAAAATTAAATACAGGAAAGAAGGGAACAAGATGTTAATATTGACTGAACCGAGATAAGGATAAAGCCTTCTACGTTACCCTCTAATTGCAATTTGCCATAATAACATTATTCTTTTACAATTAGAAAACTGCCTTTTACAACTGTTTAAGAAAATCACTGAAATGAAAGACATTTAAAAGTGATATTTGGAGAAAAAGGTACCTCATGTCATAATAACTACCTTACTCAACTGCTTAAAGAACAAATTATTATTATAAAATGTAGACAGCCATAGAGAGAGTTGTACTGAATTATAACAAACAAGGAGAGTTGTTATATTGTTTTATTTTCATATTTTTCCATGCCTCAAAGTTTTAATGTAAACCATTCTAAAAAAATATAAACAAAATGTGTAGTCCCTATCAAGTCAGTATTTGAACACCAAAGGAGGAGGAGAAATCTGCCCTAGTTTACAAACCAAATATCCATAAAACAAGAATCAAACTAGGTTCACCAAAACATTTTTAGACCTTTTTAAACAAAATCTCCAAATAGAACATATATTAAACTTTAAAGAGAAGTAATTCTTGTTTTCCCACTTTATATTTTGGAGAGTTAGTTTTTCTAATCCCTTGACTTCAGCCAAGAAACTTACTTATATTTTTGTTTATTTGGGCTGTATCTACATTATTTGCAGGACTTAATTTATCCAATTCATTTTGTCGGTATCTGCATTCATATTAGATTTTTTCATCCACACATTTTTTCACACGAAAGTATATCCAAATGAACTCAAATGTCCCCAAACGATATATTTAATAAAATAGAAAAGCCCAAATCCTGTTTGGTGTTTGACAATACAATGATACACACAGACTTTTATCAGGTGCAATTAATTTTGTTCAATAGCAAGATGTGGAAATTTTGCATCTGGATCCAAATTAAAAGTAATGGAGACTTCAGTCAAACCTAAATCTAAGCATGAGGCCAAATCCTGAGTAGCATGTATACTTATTTACACCAACCTTGTTTTGTTTACCAGAAGATAGAATCCAACAAGAAGCAGATCTTCAATAATCAACAAGGTACCCAAATGGCAAATTTAAGAATGCATGTTTTAGGTAAAAGCAAATTACTCAGGTGAACAAAGAAACTGATAAAAGTGGTATTCAAAATTTTGGCTTCATAAGGCGGAAATTTAGTAATCAATAAATCTATATAATAAGTCACACAATAAGAGATTTGCATACCTAAACACCAAAAAACCCCAGATATTTTATGTTAATGTATATTCAAATGGTGATAAATATCAGATAGGAAATAGATATCCTGTATCCTCTGAAATGTTTTTATGTTATTAACACTTGAAAATATGATTCAGAGATTCTGATATGTTTGTGTATGCGTGTTTAGGTAATGACAGGTTACTTCTGGCTACAGAAATCCTCACGTTAGGAAAATTCTATGCCAGATATAATTCAGTTGCAAAGATTCTATATTGTACCAGGACAGAAGAGTATCTGGATTCAGAACCCTTAACCATGAGATCCACTAGGGAGGCCATGTTGCCAGGCCTCATTCACTCCATCTCTGATAATGAAGTTCTCTTCTAGAGTATGAACTACTCCATTTTATAATGAGTTCCAATTTCTGAAAATTATCAGCTCTCTGGATCACTTGATACTGATTGTGTTTAAACATCTATCCTGATGATTTCAATTTAGATGTGTTGCTAAACAACATCATTTAGGCATATAATCACTTTTTTTAATGTATTGATAACTTCACTTCAGAGTTACACCCCCAAAGATACAGAGTTCTATATATATTTTTTGCTTCACTATGTATACTACATTGAAACCAGAAGAAATAAAATCTGAGTATTATTTTAATTAAATTTTTTTTGAAAAATTTTAAGAATATGAGAATCATGCTAGTTACTTGGCAATTTTCTACTTATTTTTTATATCTTATTAAAGGAAAAGAGAACAGCTAAACAAAACTAAGGCAGCAAAATGGAAAAAGAGTACTTTTAGGGCTTGGTAATTATGAAGATAATTTAACTATACAGAATGCAATATAATATTAAAGCAAATGATTTTTTTAAAGGAATAAAATACCTTTAGGTCATTGATATTTTATAGATGTCCATTCCCATAATATTAATGTGAGGAAAATTAGTACTGCTTTTGTTTAAGTATATTGAATTACA
Organism: Monodon monoceros; assembly: GCF_005190385.1. Lineage (NCBI taxonomy): Eukaryota > Metazoa > Chordata > Mammalia > Artiodactyla > Monodontidae > Monodon > Monodon monoceros. The sequence goes on from NW_021703784.1 coordinate 26,124,096, forward strand.
TATACCTTAAGTGCAAAAGAAGTTAAATTAATTCCTTTAAAGTCCGGAAGAAAGAGGAATCTGTAGTGTAATTATGCTTAATTTCTTATGTATAATAGAAATTATAAAATACACACTCTCAGTGGAAAATAGAGGAATGATGAAAGAAACTTTTTGGGAAAAAAATTTATATGGTGTGTCACTATGTTAATGTTTAGAAATTCTGATTCTGATTTTAAGGGGCATGGATTAGATAAAATCAAGTCCACATGGTGGAGAGGGTGAGGTTGGGAAATTCAGGAGGTAAAGGACTGGAAATAATATCGCTGTGCCTTACTTGTGACTGTAAGAGGGTGTTTGCTAAGGAATGAGGATAAGGTAATTTTTATAAATTTGATGAGACAGACTAAAATGAGATTTTTGCAGACCCAGTAAGCTCATAAATGTAGTGATAGTGGGACTTTTACATCTTCATCTTCAATTGTGATATCTACTTAAAGATCAGGTTTGGGGAGTGAATATGCTCAAGGTAATAAGCAAAGATAATATGTCATTTTTTTTTAAATTATAAAATTGATCTCAGATTTACTTGTTTCATCTTTATTGTGAAACACAATGCATGGGAAACTATTTAAAGCATTATTTCATTACTTATAATAATTCTTGGAGATTTAAAAATGTGCTATCCTTTTAATTTTTCAAAATTAAGTATTTTGCCATTTCTGCTTTTAATAGAAAATATGTAAAAATGTCATGCACTATAGTTGATATTTACATTGTTATCAGGTGAATTATTTCCTGCTTTTAGTAGCTTATGCAGCAAGACTGATGTTCCAGTAAGAGCTTATCAATGTACTATTTGATAATATTATAAGCCCTGAAATACTAATCCATCTCATTTATGCATTCATGATTTCACTGATGACTGAAACAGGTACAGGATAAAATCTGCACTGAAATGAAAATCAGTGTGTTTAAATCAGGTATATAATAACGTAAAAGTACCTTTAAAAAAGCCTGTCATTAAGTGACAAGTACAAAATTCCTTTAAATGCCTCTGTGTGTATGCTTAACAAGTGGCACAGAACATGAAACATATCAAGTTTCATAATGGTACAAAACCAAGGCAACAGTTGAATTCTGATGTAATTTTCTCCCATGGCCTAATTCTTTTTCCAGAACAACTGCAACATTTTTTGAAATGCTGAGTAATCATTTCCTGAGGCAGTTTAGTGAAGCTGATAGATGTTCCATTACTGTGTTCCTATAAGAAAACATTTTTGACAAGGGCAAAAATACCTTTCACGTTCTGTTTCCTCAACAACCCATCAGACAAATGATTTATTTAAACCAGGTGATCATGTATGAGAGAGGAGGGAGAACATAGGGTAGGAAATGAAGGAGATTTTTATCAGAGAACTCAAATTTATGCATTCCTGGAAGTATGCTTTCAGGGAAAATTATTTTCTTGTCCTATTAGGGTTCAAACTATTCTGCAACATAAATACCTATACATATAACACTCTTTCAATTTTAAAACTGTAATTGGGTGGGACAGAAAGGAAACAGGGCATGGTGACTGCACTACTTATATGGGAGGCTCTGTATCTAGGAAGCAGCTTTCCTTATTCCTATATTTCTAATCAATATATTCTCTTACCTACTTCATTAGTTTTTCAAACTTGAGCAGTTTTTTAAAACTCTATAAAGATTAGAAATAACATTCGCAATGTATTTGATGCCAAAGAGCTCTACAGTGAGTTATTTTTGAAACATTTTCAGGGAATCAATATGATATTTCTTTTCCCCTTTCTCACTCAAGGCAAAATGATGAACCTACAAATATCTGCTTTATTTACATGAAAATCAGTCATCATTTTTCAGTAAAATGTAAATGATAGCACAAATTTGTATTCTATTTTGATGCATATACATAATGGTTTTTAGTCAAAGTCACTAAATTTTACCTAGTTTCTTTTGGGTGGAAACATAGATTTCCAGAAAAGTACTGAAATTATGCTAAAATGTGTTAGAGCAGTGTGTTACTATATTAATCTTTAGAAACTGGGATGCACTCAGTAAGTTAAAAAATTTGGCTAATTAAGTTTATCCATAGAATATTGTTAATAAAATATATTGTCATGACAATTATTCACAGTTTTAGAAAAATCTACAAATAGTTTATAATTAATTTACAAATTTTATATCTATTAGTAATGCTCCAAATTTTTAACAAAGATGTTCACTGTCTGTTTTTTTGAAAACAATGTGCAGTGATGGGTTTGGCACAATTTTTGAGTGATTTGTTCCTGATTTAGTGTTACATAAACATCTGTCATATCTAAGAATACTATAATTGAATTTTTTTTTTAAAGAAATATTATTGAAATTCAAGTGCATGAAAGTTAAGGCTGGCTTAAGGAGTAGTATCTTTTGTTGTTTTTAATTTCCAAGCTGAGTGAGAAAACAATAAATATACACATTTAAAATGAAAATGTAATCTCCCAAGTACTGTATATAAGTGTGAATTTACTTTAAAGGGCTATCATTAATTTTACACAATAGTTTAGGAAATAGTGAAACATATCTTGTCTTCTAAATTACTAAATATTTAGTCTCTAAGTAATTGATGTTAAATATAAGATGCCACAATTACCTAATGAAATATCTGTGAAAATTTCACCCTGACCACTTTTTAGTTTTTTGGTTCTAAAGTCACAAAATTAACCCTTATCTCTGATCACACATTGTGAAATTTCTGGATTTAAGTAAAAGCAGAGTGAAAGAGATTCACAGATCAAAAAATTCATCCTTATAGTGGTACAAACAGCTAAAAACCCCAAAACCTCCAAAATACCTGCCATCATGATGGCAAGCCAAAGGAATTATATCCATATGTGAAACGCAATTATATCAGTTTGAACAATTTTATCTGCAAAAGCAGAGAAATCAGCAAAAATGCAATATCATACAATGTTTTACAAAGATGCTAGGACTTAGTAGTTCTTGTTCCCATTATCATGTGAGAAAGCAAATATATTGCTTTGAAATCCATTGTTACAGAATAGATTATAGAATAATAAACATCATATAGGTACTATAACATGAAATTAAGGTTTTGGGATTCAAATGCAGCAAGGTAAATGTATTCTTTGAAAAAAAAAAAAGCCATGCTTTCATTTTTATGCTCTAAATTCCAAAGCATAGATAAATCCAAATCTTGCCAGATGAAGTATCTTCATAGCATTATGAATACTGGAATCTTTGGGATAAATTATGTTATAAAGTTGCTTTATTTACCTTTTTGTTGTTACTTTTCCTTCGTAAGGGTCCCTCTTGCAATGTGAATAAATCAATTAGCTTTTTCAAATTAAAGTGATTATAAAATCCAAGTAGAAGTATATAGCATTGCTATGTTTAAACATAGCAGTTACCATTATGTTTGCAAAACTTATAATAGCTAGAGCCCATAATATAATAATTGGCAAAATTGCCTGAATTTGAAAGTTATGAACATTTCCTTTTTAGTTTTCCCCTCAACTTACTCTGAAGAATTCTTTTGTTGACCCTGAATCCAATGTTCCATAGGCAATTTCTGTTTGTTTGGCCAGGTCTTCCGCACTTTCTATGGGGGAGACCATTCTCTCGACAGTCAGGAAAGCAGCGAGGTTAGCAGTATAAGATGATATAATGATGAGTGTAAAGAACCACCAAACACCTCCAACAATTCGACCTGAGAGGGATCTAAACATGGATAAGATAATAACATTTTCCTTTCTATAATCAACATAAAGAAAAGAAATACCATCAATTCACCGTGTATGTTTAATAATAATTACAAGTATCATTTTATGTTCTGAATAGTCTACTCAGAATGGTTCTAGTATTTCTGTATCACCTGACATCCTTTTTGCTATATTGAATGTATAAATGCCACATTTAGAATACTTTTCCTTTTTATTGCTTACTTGGCAGAAATGTAGAACCAAAAGCCTTTCCTTCAGGTCCAGAAGAGGAATGCTTACTTAAATTCATTGATCCCTTTTGCACTTTAGCATCTCTAAAATTAAGATGCAGCCTATGTTTGATGAGATAAAACACAGTACCATAGTTTGATTTGCAGCACTGTTTCTCTCTCTGTGGCACATAAAATAGGAATACATCTTAACAATTGGTGAGCTCTTAGATTTGGTACAAGATGGCAGATGCTCTTCTGAGAGAACTTGTTTTTTACCTTCAGTCAGAATTATGCCAAGATGGATGGGACATATGCCAAGGTGGGGCTGGACCACATGAAGATCTAGGATTGGTCTCAAAGTAACCATAGTTGAGAATGTTCTGTTTGTTTGTTGGTTGGATTGATATTCCATTTCTTATCTGAATGGAGGATGAGCTATGTCTTAAAGTTCTTTACATACTGGTATAAAAATGTTCTCTCTGCCACTTCCAACATGAGACCAAAGCATGTGACTTATTAATATGCAGTGTAACAGCACTGAAAACTGAGGCTAGCGCTCAAAAGAACATTTTCTCTTTACCATTTCTCTGGTTATCAGGGATGTGTGGGTGAGCAGAAGAAAAGTGAGCATGAAATGAATAAAAATTCAGAGCATAATCATAATTGATCTCATTCAACAGGACTATCAGACTATTTAAAATTCCTGTGACAAATTATTTTTAAACATTTTCTTAATATGAGGAAAGATTTCATATTTTCAATGGCATTTCTAGCTTAAAATGCTCCCTTCTTAACCATTATTATATAAGTGACACCTGTTGGTTTTAACTTAACATTTGCTTAATCCTGGTTTTAAAACCATAAAACTGGGGATTTGTTCAAGATTGTGGAGTAGAAGGATGTGCGCTCACTCCCTCTTGTGAGAACACTGGAATCACAACTAACTGCTGAACAATCATTGACAGGAGACACTGGAACTCACCAAAAAATTACCCCACATCCAAAGACAAAGGAGAAGCTGCAATGAGACAGTAGGAGGGGCACAATCATAATAAAATCAAACCCCATAACCACAAGGTGGGTGACTCACAAATGGGAGAACAATTATTCCACAGAAGTCCACACACTGGAGTGAAGGTTCTGAGCCCCACATCAGGCTTCCCAACCAGGGAATCTGGTAACGGGAGGAGGAATTCCCAGAGAATCAGACTTTGAAGGCTAGCGAGATTTGATTGCAGTACTTCGACAGGACTAGGTGAAACAGAGACTCCACTCTTGGAGGGCACACACAAAGTAGTGTGTGCATCAGGACCCAGGAGGAAAGAGCAGTGACCCCATAAGAGACTGAATCAGACCTACCTGCTAGTGTTGGAGGGTCTCCTACAGAGGTGGGGGATGGCTGTGGCTTACAGTGGGGACAAGGATACTGGCAGCAGAAGGTCTGGGAAGTACTCCTTGAGCTCTCCCAGAGTCCACCATTAGCCACACCAAAGAGCCTGTAGGCTCCATTGTTGGGTCACCTCAGGCCAAACAACCAACAGGGAGGGAACCCAGACCCACCCATCAGCAGACAAGCAGATTAAGGTTTTACTGAGCTCTGCCCACCAGAGCAACAGCCAGCTCTACCCACCACCAGTCCCTCCCATCAGAAACCTTGCACAAGCCTCTTAGATAGCCTCATCCAATAGAGGACAGACAGCAGAAGAAAGAAGAACTACAATCCTGCAGCCTGTAGAATGAAAACCACATTCACAGATAGATAAAATGAAAAGGCAGAGGGCTATGTACCAGATGAAGGAACAAGATAAAACCCCAGAAAAACAACTAAATTAAGTGGAGATAGGCAACCTTCCAGAAAAAGAATTCAGAATAATGATAGTGAAGATGATCCAGACCTTGGAAAAAGAATGGGGGCAAAGACTGAGAAGAGGCAAGAAATGTTTAACAAAGACCTAGAAGAATTAAGGAACAAACACCCAGAAGAATTAAAGAACAAGCACAGGTGAACAATACAATAACTGAAAAGAAAAATACACTAGAATGAATCAATAGCAGAATAACTGAGGCACAAGAATGGATAAGTGACTTGGAAGATGGAAAGTTGGAAATCACTGCCACAGAACAGAATAAAGAAAAAAGAATGAAAATAAATGAAAACAGCCTAAGAAACATCTGGGACAACATTAAACACACCAACATTTGCATTGTAGGGGTCCCAGAAGGAGAAGAGATAGAGAAAAGACCCAAGAAAATATCTGGAGAGATTATTTGAAAACTTCCCTAACATGGTAAAAGAAATAGCCACCAAAGTCCAGGAAGCACAGAGAGTCCCAGGCAGGATAAATCCAAGGAGAAACATGCCGAGACACATAGTAACCAGATTGACAAGAATTAAAGACAAAGAAAAAATTTTAAAAGCAACAAGGGGAAAATGACAAATAACATGGAAGGGAACTCCCATAAGGTTAACAGCTGATTTCTCAGCAAAAACTCTACAAGCCAGAAGGGAGTGACACAATATATTTAAAGTGATAAAAGGGAAGAACCTACAACCAAGATTACTCTACCCAGCAGGATCTCACTCAGATTCGATGGAGAAATCAAAAGCTTTACAGTGGGCTTCCCTGGTGGTGCAGTGGTTGAGAGTCCGTCTGCCGATGCAGGGGACACGGGTTCGTGCCCCGGTCCAGGAAGATCCCACATGCTGCGGAGTGGCTGGGCCCGTGAGCCATGGCCGCTGAGCCTGCGCGTCTGGAGCCTGTGCCCCGCAATGGGAGAGGACACAGCAGTGAGAGGCCCGCATACCACAAAAAAAAAAAAAGCTTTACAGCCAAGCAAAAGTTAAAAAAATTCAGCACCAACAAACCAGCTCTACAACAGATGCTAAAGGAACTTCTCTAAGCAGGAAACACAAGAAAAGGACCTACAGAAACAAACCCAAAACAATTAAGAAAATGGTCATAGGAACATACATATTGATAATTACCTAAACGTGAATGGATTAAATGCTCCAACCAAAAGACACAGGCTTGCTGAATGGATACAAAAACAAGACCCATATATATGCTGTCTAGAAGAGACCCATTTCAGACCTAGGGACACATACAGACTGAAAGTGAGGGGATGGAAAAAGATATTCCATGCAAACAGAAATCAAAAGAAAGCTGGAGTAGCAATACACATATCAGATAAAATAAACTTTAAAATAAAGAATGTTACAAGAGACAAGGAAGGACAGTACATAATGATCAAGGGATCAATCCAAGAAGAAGATATAATAGTTATAAACATATATGCACCCACCATAGGAGCACCTCAAAACATAAGGCAAATGTTTACAGCTATAAAAGAGGAAATTGACAGTGACACAATAATAGTGGGGGACTTTAACACCTCACTTACACCAATGGACAGATCATCCAGACAGAAAATTAATAAGGAAACAAGTTTTAAAAGACACAATTGACCAGATAGATTTAATTGATATTATAGGACATTCCGTCTGAAAACAGCAGATTACACTTTCTTCTCAAGTGCATATGGAACATTCTCCAGGATAGATCACATCTTGGGTCACAAATCAATCCCTGGTAAATTTAAGAAAATTGAAATCATATCAAGCAACTTTTCTGACCACAACACTATGAGGGTAGAAATAAATTACAGGAAAAAACCCCGTAAAAACACAAACACATGGAGGCTAAACAATACATTACTAAATAACCAAGAGATCACTGAAGAAATCAAAAGGTTTTTGATAAACCACAGCAAGATCCTTTTTGACCCACCTCCTAGAGTAATGGAAATAACAACAGAAATAAACAAATGGGACCTAATGAAATTTCAAAGCTTTTGCACAGCAAAGGAAACCATAAACAAGACGAAAATGCAACCCTCAGAATGGGAGAAAATATTTGCAGATGAAGTAACTGACAAAAGATTAATCTCCAAAATATACAAGCAGCTCATGCAGGTCAATATCAAAAAAACAAACAGCCCAGTCAAAAAATGGGTGGAAGACCTAAATAGACATTTCTCCAAAGAAGACATACAGATGGCCAGCAAACACATGAAAAGATGCTCAACATCATTAATTATTAGAGAAATGAAAATCAAAACTACAGTGAGGTATCACCTCACACTGATTAGAATGGGCCTCATCAGAAAATCTACAAACAACAAAGGCTGGCGAGGGTGTGGAGAAAAGGGAACCCTCTTGCACTGTTGGTGGGAATGTAAATTGATATAGCCACTATGGAGAACAGTATGGAGATTCCTTAAAAAAGTCAAAGTAGAATTACCATATGACTCAGCAATCCCACTACTGGCATATACCCAGAAAAAACCATAATTCAAAAAGACACATGCACCCCAATGTTCATTGCAGCACTATTTACAATAGCCAGGTCATGGAAGCAACCTAAATGCCCATAGACAGATGAATGGATAAAGAAGATGTGGCACATATATACAATGGAATATTACTCAGCCATAAAAAGGAACGAAATTGAGTTATTTGTAATGAGGTGGATGGACCTAGAGTTTGTCATACAGAGTAAAATAAGTCAGACGAGAAAAACAAATACTGTATGCTAACACATATATATGGAATCTAGAAAAATGGTACAGATGAACCAGTTTGCAAGGCAGAAATAGAGACACAGATGTAGAGAACAAACATATGGACACCAAGGGGGGAAAGCGTGTGTAGTGTGGTGGTGGTGGTAGGATGAATTGGGAGATTGGATTAGTGTACATATGTACACTAATATGTATAAAATAGATAACTAATAAGAACCTGCTGTATAAAAAACAAATAAATAAATTTTTAAAAACCCATAAAACTATTACTTGATTTTCTTTAATTTCTTTTCATTTCATTATTTGAGGATTATTGATTCAACTTTCTATGTTATTGGAATTTAAGCACATTTATAGTGTTCCTGGTTCTTAAGGAATGCAAACTGCATTGTAACTAAAATGTCTCTTTTTGAGAAAGCATTTCTTTAAAAACCACATATATTTGTGATGCTAATATAAGTCACTTTAAATTCAATTCTTAGCTTCTCCTGCCTTCAGCTATTTTTCTGAGAGAACTTTGGTATTTTTCTTGCAACAGGAGGTTGGCTGCATTTTTGACAAACATAACTGAAACACATCCTTATGGAATGAGCCGTTACTCCACCGATAAGGAAAACAAATATAGTATTTACGTTGCTGACTCTTTGCCTACTGCTTAGCTTGTTTATGATTATTAGATAGAACAATGTATATCTGGAACCTACTATATTAACTCAGGTTTTAGGTAACTCCATGGTAGAAATCTCCATTAAGCTACATGGGATGTAAATGAGTTCAAAATTAATTTTCAAAAGTGAACAGAACAACAAAAACATTTGATTTTGAAAAGGAGACAACATGAAAATAAATTCCTATTCTTAAGAATTTAGATTTAGTTTCCATCTGTAATCACTGAAAGAAATATTAATACAAAGTTATTTCTGATGGGTTCCATATGTTACTTTTCCATTGGGAAATTAATCTTTATGATGTATCCATACTTTGTGCTAATTTGGAAAAATCGGTTATGAGTATATTTAGATTAATTTGGGATTGCAAAGTTTTTCTGTGTTTCAAGCAATGCTCTGCCTCCAGGAAAAGAACATATAGAGAGATGTTATGCACAATATTTAGAATTACTGTGGAATTGGTGAAGAACTTAAGGGTTTTGAAACTAACCTGGGTGAAATGTCACATCCTTGCTGCATAAAAGCACCCAAGGAAAACCAGAGGCTGTTAAAGATGCCAAACTCATTGGGAGGCTGATCACTGGGTCCTTCCTTTCCATCTTCTGGCTCTTCTGTGTGCCACTCATATGGACTAAACCTACTAACTAGGAACAAGACCACGCTGACACCAATGTAGGCAAAGACTATGCACATCCAAATCTCATAGGCCAGAGGATCCAAGAAGGAAAACACTCCTGGTTTAGATTTCTGAGGCTTTTTGATCATAATAGATATGCCCAAACTCATGAAGGGCTTAGAGAAGTCAATGACCTCCTCTCGGACCAAAGTGATTGTCAGAGGGGCAATAGCAATCTCTGCTTTCTATAAAAGAAAAGACACATGAAAACATGTAGGTTAATAGATTTCATGAAGCAAGTAGTACTGGATTGATCCATTCAAAGTTAACCAGTTATGTATTTATTCTACATTTTTTGGGGAATACCAACAATAAATAAGACCAGTGATAAATACAAAGATGAACAGATTTGTTTTCATAAAATATTATATCACTTTAATTGCACAGAATATTTCTATTGGTGCTAGTAATTAGATGAGAGGAAGAGAAAACGAGTAGACATAAGCAAAAATAACTTGAATTCAAATAACTGCCTTAGTCTTTAAGGGTCTGAGATGGCGCAGAGGAGGATACTCGATAGCTTTTCCATATGGCTGAATTTCTGAATTTCTTAGCCAGAATTGCTGCTATTTTGCAGTGTTTTCTGTTTCATTTGGAATGTTGTCACTGATTCATTACGTGGCCATTCCTTAATATTATGAATTGTGAATTTCAAACATCTTTTTCTTTTTTATTCCTTTCCAGTTATGAGTAAACCTATCATAAAGTCTGCGTTTGTGAGATAAAAGAAACCTATTGTCTGACAACATTTTTTGACTCAGCACACACACACAAATCTGGAAACTGACATTTATTTCTTCCTATTCACATACTTTGATTTCTACTTTCAATTTCTAAAAATGATTTTGGAAAACAGTGGATTCAATTCTCATATATTATTATTAATAAGACACCAGCTTCCATTTTCATTTTGTGATTCTGAGTAATTTTTCTGAGCCTTTTTCCATATCTCTAAAATGAAGACATTTTCTTTCCTGTTTACCTCATTGTGTTATTGCAATTATCTGTTAAACAAGCCTTAATAAAACAATAGTAAGCATTTAATGAGGGATTATGTGTCTATGCTGATTTAAATATTTGGAATGGCTTTTCACTTAACCTTCTTAAAGAGATAAACAATCTTACGTTTATCATTGTTTTATAGATGATGAAACTGAGACAAATGAGTTTTACACATCATAGCAGCTCTGCAATTTGAGACTGTACTTCTTCTATTAAATCATGCCATCTCTAAAATCAAATGAAATAAAGTGTGGTGAAAAAACTGTAAATTGTTACATGATCTACAAATGAAAAAAGGTTTTTTGATTATTTATTTTAAAAGGAAAATATTTGGCATTGAAATGGAATATGAAACACAGACATATATGCTCTTACATAGTGGCTGCCACTCTTACATTCACTCTATATCTCCTCAGGCCCCTGGATTGATACAATGGCCAGCAGCTTGATACAAAGGCAACTGGAGGGTTAGCATGGGGAATGTACTCTGGCTGTCACGTTTTCCACTGGGTGACTGAGGATTAACTGCATACACTTTCAAGTGGGAATAAACTTAGTTCACATCACAAATGCCCACATATAATACAAAAGCCAGAGAATCATTGCTGAGAGGTTATTTCCCCATAGTTATTATTATCTGTATAATTTTCATTATACAGTGATATATGAAGTAGATATAGAAAAATTAGTATATAAAAACAGAACCAGAAATTTAGGAAAATTTATCTTCATTTCCTTCACCTACTCTTATTATTTTCTTTATATATGTCCTACTAGACATTGTTTTATGAATATTAATTTCTTATTTTAAAATGGGATAATATATAACACTATATTTTATAATTCCTTTTCTCAAGAGAATGAGTTATTTCAACATTATTTCAACATATATAGTAAAAATAAGTTTTAATGATTGCAAATATTTTATCATGTTAAAGCATCAAAATTTACTCAATTTATTATTTTGGGGGTATTTATATTGTTTCCAGTTTTACACAATTTATAATAATGGTGATGTGAACACCTTTGAAGACAAATCTTCACACATATCTTTATTATTTAAAATAAATTTCTAGAAAGGGATTGCTGGTCTAAATGATAACAATCTTTTTAATGTTCGTTACATGTTTTGCCCAACTTTTCTCCAGAAAGATCATGCAAATAGCACTGTGGGAAAGCACCTTCGGCTTTGAACCTTGGATACCCCGTGTATCTTTATTCTCATCTATCTTCACCAATTTGCTAATCTCATTGTATTGATTTGAATTTTTTTTTGTAAAACAAATAGCCACTTTTACTCCTTTTATGTATTACTTGTCATAATCTGCCCCATTTCCATATGGGGTATTCATTTTTTTGCTTACTAATTTATGTGTTTTAAAATAAATATTAAAAATATTATTTTTCGTATATGTTTTTAATATTCCCCCAGTCATCAGTTTTGGTTTACATTACTTAGTTCATGATACTTTATTGCATTATATATGTTTTAAAATTTTGTTGTAGCCATATAAAATTATCTTTTTGTGTTTTCAGCCATTGGTTTCATGCTTAGAAATATCCTTCTCATATCATGATTAATCTCAATCATATATTTTATTCTAGTACCTATGCTCCCTCTATAATTTATCTAGCATTTTGCATGATAACGTATTACAAAATTGTCCTGCTTTCCCAGCAGGAATAAGTGAATAATGCATTCTTTCACTGATTTGAAATACCACCTTTCACATACTACAATATTATGTGTAGTATATTCTGAAATTTTTTATTTATACAAGTTACCACTAATGAGAGTAAGCCTTAAAAGTAGAGAAGCATGAAGAGAAATAAAGGAGTCTCCAACACATAAAACTAGATGCAATGGAAAGCAAGCATTAGATAATAGTGTGACAGCAATGTTCAATGAGGACACATTTGAAGTTCTGAAATTTGTGATTTGAAAGAGGCCAGTGAACAGAGGATACATCTGAGTTTTCTCTGCTAACATTGGAGATGTTGTGTTTGCCTTGTTCCATTACCTCTCAGTGACTTCCAAAATTGTGAGAAATATCTCCTGTAAGAACCTGATAATATTTGGATTCTCAAAGACCTCTGGAGTAAGGCTCATGAACCAGCATTTTAACACACACCACAGGTAATTCTGGTGTTGGCAGGCCATGGAACTTGCTTTGAGAAAAAAATCCCTTGGGTTAAAATATACACACACAAGTACAGCGGGGCCCAGAAGAAGGCGCTGGAGCAGTGTACCACAGAAGATCATATAATGAACTTGCTGCAGTGTGCAGGTGTGACAGGCAGAATGGACCTGAGAGTGTCACGGAGGTTTTGAGCTTTGGGGTAACCATCTGGTGGTGTGCTGAGATTACATATGCCTGTCTCACAGATAATCTATCCCTAAAAATTACAGTAACAAAGTTTGCAAAGAGTAAAGTAAAAAAAAATGGATTCAAAGTTAATCATTTTGCTGGCTTTGTTGAGTATAAGAATATAGATGGGGTTTTATTTAGGGCCCTGCAAACTGGGATTTCATGTAAGTATTAGCAGTAAAAAGAAAAAAAAAGTAGTTGAGAAACAAGTAAAGACTTTGCAGACACCAGAATGGAAAATATCAAATCTGTGGAAAGTGTATGAGACATGGAAAAAGATTCCTTTTGGGAAAAAACTGGACAACTCAAGTGGCAAAGATCAGATTATTTAAACCCTAGCAGGCTGGCTGATGAATGAATAAGCATTAATAACCATTATGTTATCTTCTCTCTCTGAGAACTGCCTGACTTTGGGACTTTCTGTGCCTGTGACACGAGTACTACTGATACAAATTTTTGGTGTTAATTACGTTACTCTCTTCATATCACCTGTTTTCATTATTTAAACAATATTCTCCCAATAAAATGTGGTCAGAACCCTTGCCAAGGGGTGAGCCTGGGCTGCCAAATTGGTAAGGACTCCAGAGGAGAGATATGTAACAAATGTCTTAGAAAGTAACTCTGGTTAGTTATCTGGTCCATAATTAATTGGTAATCCAAGAATGAGTTTTTGAGATCAAATACTCAATAGTGTCTTCTAAAGGATACGAATTAGTGTAGTTCTAACATTTAGGTTAATGTTCACATTTAAAGTCTAAAAGTTTAAAATATTACCAATGAACACATGCTTTAGGAACCCTTTTTCTTTAGGACTTAAAACTCAATATCAAACTGTTGATGAGCCCTGTGATAAAGTACTTTTTGATTTTTTAAAACTGCAAATTTAGTTTTCCTCACTTAGGGCACCTAACTAGTCAGCAGTTCTTTCAAATGAATATAAAACTAACTAATTGCTCTTTAATATCAAACAATTTCTTCTTGCTGCTGAGGTTATAGCTACCATACTGGACTGTGTGGAGAATGTTCATTGCTTCACGGTCTGAAAAGCAGGATGCAGAATCACAAAACTATTGAATTGCAGTTCTGGCTCGGAAAGTGAACCCCTCTATATATTTCAGTTATGCTCTAACTTGTTCTACCTTTATTCTTTCCTGGCGAAGGATGACTCTTGTGTAATTCTTTATTTTTAAAGGGGTCTTGTGAGAATTAATCAGACAATGTGTTTTGAAGGTGAAATTTGTGAAATATGAATTAGCTTATAGAAAGTTTCAGAATACATTTCAAGTGTATGTGACTTATTGGTTACTTGATGAATAGAGCTTACTGTGAGCTCTAGGTTTGTTTTCTGGACTTTGGAAATATCATACCTTCACTAGCATTTGATAACTGTTGGCTTGATTTTAACACTTTGCAGTGGAACCTGAAGAGACCGATCTTGTTCTGGTTCAGGCAGGAACGTCTACATTGAATTTGCCGTTGGCTTTCAATATATACACTCAATATCTTGTGAACTCAAAGGGAAGGGCATGACATGATTTCATGTGAAGCTCATTATGGAATAAATTCTAGCTTTTGTGTTTTGTTGTGTAGGAAAAAATGATGTTGTTGCATTAAGTTTAAATTTACTGTGTTCAGCAGAGTTGTAAGAACTTCACATTATTGGTGAATACTTTAATATATGTTAAAATAGTTTACTGATTGCTTCACCAATAACTTAAAATATATTTACCAGTAAATACAACCAACAGGGATATAAGTAACTCTCAAAATAGTTCTCAAAACAACATGTCTATGGTATAGCAGCATCAGGCTTAAGAGAATAATCATGGCAGATACTGAAGTCAGTGTTATTTTTTATAAAATAGGACATTGTATTCTGAATTTTTATCTTTTTGAAATTATCAAGTATTAGTTTCTCCCATTGTTTGGAAATTGCATTATTAATGAAATAGAGAAACATTTGACATCGTATATGCTTCTTTGAATGTAACTGCAAATTTAAAAGACAACAGTAGACATTTAAAAATTGATATGTGCCCACATGAAAAAAAACTTCAGGTTTATGTAAGTAAATTTTCAATAGATTGATTTGCTTACCCCATAAACAAGTTCCCCTACCATCCCATTCCAGATTTTTGTGTCTGCATCCCTTGCTCCATATTTTCCATCAGGGACAATGGCAATTTTATACTTGATACCAATATGTTTTGCAATTTCAGATGCCAAATCTACACAGTATCCTTCATACTTGTCATTTCCTTCAAACATTTCATGATTTTTCTTGTACATAACATATGGGGATTCCTATAATGAGAGAAGTAGAACTGTAAGGGAGAAATTATAAAACATTCAAAAATTTTATGCAACTTTTCAGTTTCAGAATTTAACAAAATATTATGTTTAGTATTAGTACACACACTGATTTTGTGTGGCAAGAAATTGATAGTAAAGCAGATGAGTGTATAAATGTGCTTAGAAGTATATTAAGTTGCTTTACATTGGATACTAAAAATTAAATCTTTAAAATAATTTTCTCTTGAGTGATTATTACATACCTAGCACTGTGACTATGATAGGAAAAATATACATTAATAATAGACTAGAGAAGCATAAATTATCATTTATGGCAATGAAATGACTATTTCCAAAGTATCTCATGACCTGAAGACTATTTAGGAGTCAGCTTCGTGTAATAAAAGACTCATTCAAAGTCACAGTTCTCCGTATTCTGCATCTTATTTAGCCACATTCAACTGAGACTTTCTTTAGGAAAAGAGCTCTATCATTCTTCTTTGCTCTTTAGCATTTAGCAATATGTCTTTCTCAGAGCAGGCATTATTAGCAAGTTCAAAGAAGAAATGAATTAGTAGTTTTAAAAATTTTATATACTAATTTACATTAAATTGGCTTTCCTAAAATTGTCCTATATTTTGGCTTTAATTAGGGCTGTGTTCCATGAATTTTTATTCTATTATAAAATATGTTTCCAATGGAAACTAATAATTTTTCCCCAATTGTGACAATCACACAATTCAAGTAATATTCCCATTTAGTTTCTGAAGCAAGTAAGACAAAATAGCATGAAGAATTATTGTGAAAATCCTTATAAAATGAAAAAGATTACTGTTAACTAATAATAACTGAACAGTTTTCAGTACACATACACACACACACACATACACACACACCTCTAAACCAAACCATTTAAAGTCTGTGAAACTAAAGAGACATGTTAGCAAAAAAGCACTTGATTTTATAAATAAAACCTAATGCCACCAACTCAAAGATAGGCCTGGTGAACACGCAGTGTGTACAGAACTCCTGGTCACACTTCAGATTTTTTAATCATTTGCAGACAAGGAGTGACCACTTTTGACCACAGTGTCATTGAAGTAATGATTCATATTTTATAAAATTGTACTGTGACATTTAGTAATTTTAATACAAATCTTTTCTTTTCTCCCAGAAATCTGTAGTTGGGAAAGTTGAACTTGCTCTTAAAACTCTGGATTAGAAGGTAATTTACTTTGTATTACATGGCAGTCTACACTAATTCTGATTTTGTTTTTAAGTGCTTTGTAAATGTAGAAACTATTTCTAAAAACTTACTAAAACTGTACATTACATGATATATGATTCTCTCATAGAGATGCCTAAATAACTCTATTGTGGGAAATTGTATAGCATTGCTCCTTGTATTGTTTTCTTAAATCCTGCCTTAGGTAGACACAGCCAAGTGACCCAGAAGTCTCTCACTTCTTCCTTGAATTTGATGAATATTCTAACACTGGACTTGGGTAAAGAAAGTTTCTCCACCAACAAAATAAAGGCCGCTAATTGTCTCTTTAGATAGATGAAAATTATTTGTTAACTTACAGAAAACCTTCTCCAAATATGAAGCATTTTTCAAATTATGAATGTGGTTATGAAAATCGGTGAGTTGCAATACATTGTTAACTTCTAAGCTATGCTGTGGAATATTAGTAGTTAAAATGAACTAATCCTTTCATTATTTCTTGAAATAGCTAGTTAAAATATGGAAGAATATGTATAAAAAAGCAAGAATCACACATTTGCAAAATGCTTAACATTCTAATTGAAATGGCTGTTAGTATAACAAACAAGAGGTTTTCAAAAGGAATATTGCTAAGGTTCACATTTGGTACTAAGGTTGATAAATTCTAAAGTGTCTGAAATATTTGAACACATGAATTTTAGCCCTCAAATATGTATACTACCATATTAGCTTGTGTACAGAAGTTTCTCTAGCTAGTATTATCATCTAATTTGCAAAATCCCCTGTACATTATATAGTGAACAATTTGCATCATTCAAAGCTGCATTTTTAGTATTTACTTAAATATTTGTTAAACACCCACTGTGTGCCAGGCAGCTTGCTGGGAACTAGGGGTACACAAATAAATAAAATATCCCCTTCGTCCTCTTGTGATTAAGGTTAAATTCTTTTTAATAAAGGTAAAGGAGTGAGAGTGGTAGGGGACAATAATAAAATATAGTAGTAAAAAATAATATTAGCCCTCACTTATTTAGTGCTTACTCTGTGTCAGTTACAGAGTTCTAAGTTCTTAATTGTTCTTTAATTGTGCTCTTTTATTTACTTTTCACACTGCCATTTTGAGGTAGGCATTTCCCATTTTGCAGATGGAAAATTTAAGCTTAGGTTCAACAAATTGCTCAATTTCACAGAACTAGCAGGAGTGAGAGTTGAACCTATATTTTGAAATATCTGGACATTTTTGAAGCTATTGTTGCATCTATCAAAATATATGCAACCATTTGAGATTTCATATGATTTAACAAGCAAGGTGACAAGGTTAGATAAATGAATTTCTATATTTTTAGTGAATGAAATTCTCTATATGAAATCTTGAGTAAACAATGTAGATAAAATCTTTCCATATTTCCTCATCGTGTCTGGTACTCAATAAATATAAGGCATTCAATAAATATAAAGATCTCCTTGTCTATCGGTGCTTCCTAAATAAGAATATCATGGAAAAGTAATTGTATTGGAACTTCTTATTCAGATCTTCAAAAGGAAAGTAAATATTGACAAATTCCAGGTCACCTCTTCTGAAACAGGTACATGTATATATAAATACATGTATATATAAATACAAATTTATTTAGTGTTTTCATCTTTTACAGTTTCCTTTTTGGATAGCAAGGGCACATCAGGTCTTTGTTTTCCTGACAAACGAACCAATAAAGGCTAGAGAAACCTTCAGCTTACTGAAGATGTTGATTAGAACAAACAAGGGCATGTTTGTTTGCACAAACAAGGGCATGCATAATTGTTGATATTCAGGTATTGGTGCATGGAAATTAAGAGAAATAAGATGATCACACTCAAGAAGATGGAAGAACAAAGGGAGAGAATTGCTAGGCATTTCTTGCAGGAAACCTCTCATAGTTGCTCAGTTTTTCCCAATTTCTTTGAGTGTGTCTCATTTTCCTTTTCTTCCACATCAACTCCAAATTAGCAGCAAATCCTCAACACTTTCCCAACCTCTTCATTTGCCCCATCTTGAATCTGATAATTTATCCACAAGTAGCCCTTCAAACACTGCATACTTGAGGAGATTCAATACAAAGTTTGGGGGCTACTACAGGTGAAGAAAATACCAAATCTTTTCAATATAATAAAAAATGAGTTATAGCCAATCATTAAGGGGTATTTGTGGGCCGTTTTTGTTATGCAACCTTATGGAGCCCCAGGTGTTCAACTGTGAATAAAAATGGAATATAACCTACCATCTTTGTTATCAACTACTTTGTTCTGTGGGACAATAATTCCTTAGAAGTTATTTGAAATGCACTACTTCTTAGTGACTATGAGTTTATTACCACAATTTCCATAATGCATAGTGTTCTACATCTGCTCTGCAATTTCAGGAAAGAAATCAATCTCCGTTTAAAACTACTACATTAGGGTTTGCTTATGAAAATGTTTGTGTAAATGAATTAAGATGATTTTCAATCAGTAAAGTATCATTTTCCTGTTGAGGAAATTCTTGTTTGTATTTAGCAAAAGTAAAACTATTGAAATATATATATTTATTAGAAAAGCTTTAAGGTTTTCTAAACATCACAAATATAATCATTAAAATTGCTACTTGAAAACAGTTAAAATAATAAAATCAGTAGCATCAACAAAAGTTATTTGCTATGTGGATATTTGTTTTTCTCCAAAGATCTTAATGTAGATAATTTATCCCATGTGTAAAATTCTTAAAAGTGAATATTAAAATGTTATTATTCAATACATAAAAAATGAGTAAATTTAATGGTGGCACAGTTTTAAACTTATTGAAAATAACTTATTTAAAAACATTGAGTTATAAGCTCTTTGGAGGCAGGTGTATGTATGGGGAAGATTAATATCTGGTACAGGAAGAAAATAAAAGTATCTATTTTCTGTATCGGTATATACATATATGTGTATATAAATATGTATGTGTACATTGTATACACACATGCATCTATGTATAGTGCATTTACAAAATTCTACATAGAGAAGATAAAATATCAAACAACGCATAAAAAGTATAAGAAATATTCCTGGAAGGACTAAGTGGTATAAGTAAAATTGCTTTAAGGTTTATAATGTAATTCTGAGTCTACGGTGAATAAATTTGGGTTTTATGGAAAAATTTCCAAAAGGATTGTTATGTTCCTATGATGGCAAGAAGTACATTCTTACTTTAGTAATGCATCATCAGCCTCTTTACCTTCAGTGGTAAAGATTTGGGGAAAAATGGGCTTGGCTGAAATATAACTGCATCATCTCTCTTTTTCCAGAGAGTTCAGCCAAAGAAAGTAGTGAGATTACAGAAGAAATCACCACTACGACGTCTACTGCAAACTGCCTTTTCCTCAATTGCTGCACTTACCCAAACCACATGGCACAGATTTGGCTTCCTTAGGTTGTTTATTTTGAATGTAAAATGTTAAACCACTGTATGGTTACAGTCTCATAAATTTTGCAAATTTTTAGTCACTAAGACTTAGAAAAAATGAAGAGCATCTGAATCTAAAACTTTAGACCCGTCAACTTTGTAGTCATGATTCTCATGTGATGATATTGTCAATTTTACTTTTATTTAGATTTAGTTAAGTTATATTCAGTATGACTATATTGAGGAAGAATACATTAGTCATTAAAATGAAGATCACATGTAGATATAAAACAAATAGATTTCAGAAATTCAAAAAGCTAAAGACGCTTTTTATTTAAGAATGATATCTACTATACTTATTTATCATGTTTCTTGTCTGCTTTCTCTCACTAGAATGAAAGTTCAATTGAGAGTGCAGGATTTTTGTCTGTTTTGTTGGCTAACATATCCCCGGGCTTATAACTGTGCCTAGCAAATAGCAGACGCTTAATAAATATTTATGAATGAATAAATGAATTTCTCAATCAACTTTATTTAACAGTATCATATACTATTACAGTGTATCAACATGTAAATAACAATATACACAAAGGAAAAACAAATGGGAGAACAGCAAGGCCATATCAATTTCGATCAAAATGAGTGAGTTCCAGTGCCACAACACTCTCAGCCTTCTTTTGTGTCTAGATATCTGTCTTGCACATAGTTTAATACCTAACCAATTCCATTGCTGTTGGAAGTTTTCAAATGAATTTGAGGGGTTATTATACACTGGTGCCAATATCTCATTCATTTATAAGGAAGAATATTTCTTTCAAAATGAATGAGATGATGGAGATGTCATAGGTCCTGGAATATCATTTTCAACAAAAGCAAATATAAGGAAGGATTCTAGCTTTTTTTTTTTTTGAATTATTGAAGTTGCAAAGGTCAGAGGCATTATTTATATGGAGACTACATTTTTATACAAAAGACAGATACTAGTATTGCACTATTTTGATTGCAAAAATATTGGTGATATCACTGTCAAAGAACAGATAACTTTACAGAATAGTCGTTATGTATATAGGAAACAATTGGATTCTTCAGTAATTTGTACTTATTTTTTGACAGCATGCTTCCTGAAAAACAGCCATGCTTGCAAAACTAATTCAATATTTTGGTTTTAAGAATTATATCTCCAGCTCCTTTAATAACAGAAAAAAAGGAGATTCTCTACATTATATTTATAATGCACATTAAAACACTTTATTTCACATATAACAGGCAAAATTTCAAAAAATCTTTAAAGAAAACAACTACGTGTATTCAGAAAAGAAGGACGCAAATTCACAGATATTTACTTTTAGAAAATCTGTGCTTGGAATTAGAAGTATGATATTTCCATCATTTACATACAATGACCTCATTTCCAGATATGGGAATGGATACATCAGAATTAAGCGACTCTTTTTCAACATCTATTTTCTTGAAAAAGATGAGGATTAATTCTTCTTTTGTTTTAGTATCTCAGGAAAGTCACAGAACTTAAAAACTTTTTTTTCTGGTTGTCCAGAGTTGGTCATCCAAGAAGAATCCCACATGAAAAATTAGCTTAAATTTACTACACAGGAGAACAAGACTTGAGCTTTAGTTAGGAATGGTCGAACAGCGTGGAGCTCATTTCTTTCTTGATCAATTCCTTAAAATAGGATTCTTCATCAGAGGCTGAAAAGAGGAGGACTGAACTGAAGTATGACTTTCCATTACTGTCTTTTTTAGGAATGTATATATATATATGTATATTATATATATACATATATATATATATTTAAGTCCCATGCAAATATTACACAATTGAGTTAGAAGATACATATTTTGCATTCTTACACAAAAACTGCTGTTGGTTGGTTTGCATTCTAAAATTATAAACTTCCAACTAAGTCTTGGCAGATTAACATTAAGTTTCTAGCTGGTGATGCAACACTGATAAAATTAACTGCAACATTATGAAAGCTTTTCTCTGGCATTTTCATGCTTTGACCTCCATGTCAAAATTTTGGAAATAACTTGACATTACTAAAAGCATAAAATTAAAATTACACAAGCTAAAGACTAAATTACATAAAATACTTCCACTTTATTTAGAGTAAGGGCTTCAAAAGTAGTTAAAAATGTGTTCTGCCTAACGAGACAGTGAGCTGAAGATATATAACTTTAAATTAGATAGAAAAGGTTACCGATTGTTGATCTCCTTTGACTAGCATTGACTCTAAAAAGCATGTTTGAATTTAGAAGAGAAAAATATGAGGCATCATATTATTTAAAAGATAAGTTCACGAGAATCTCTTTGAAAAAGCAGCCTTAAAATTTAGAGTATTTTTCATTTTATGATGTGACTGAATGAATATCATTTTTCTTAATTCCTAGGAGAATTCCAATACATTTTATTGTGTATTTGTCACAGGTCAATGAGAAAAATAATCGGTATAAAAACCCCTTTATGCATTAAAAATAAATATAAAATAAATTTATTTCTAAAGCATAGTTGTGTAAAACATACTCATTAAAATCTTCACATCCATACCTCCACTATTATAAACAGACAATGCAAATCATTATTAAATGGATAAAGTACCTGAAAATTATAATTTTAAACACTATTAATGATTATTACATTGGTGTTTTAAAAACATAATAACAACAATGATATGATGTTTACTACTGGATATTTTTATGTGATTAGTTGTTGATCTTTTTCATGTTTATTCTTTTGTCCTTTGAAATCTTAGCATTTCATACATTTCCAACTAGAGAGCTTCAATTTTTAACATCTGAGCATTTTTCCAAGAACAGCAATGCTACAAAAGATAATACAAATAAAAGTACTAAATGCACTCAAAGTTCAAGACAAACTTATTCAAAGCCTCGATAGACTTTTGTGGATCAGAACACCCATGCCACCATCACTAAGATGCAGCTTTCATCCTCCCTGTTCACTGTAGCTGGGGAATTAAAATTGCCTGCGGACAAAATGGAACATCATAAAGCACAGACCAAAACTTACCATAATAGTGGTTACAACGACTGTTCTGTTCTCAATAGCTGCTGTGTCATTGCCAAGAGTGGGCATATCTTGAATTAAGACTAATTTATCCATATCATTCCAGTACCCAACCTGCCAAATACAGAAAATTATTGAAAACACATTTTAGAAGAGTTTTCTTTAGTTCTTATCAGGGCAATGAGAGGTATTAATAAGTAAGCAAACAAAACAAATTTATAAAGCACACAGTAATGTGTTTGGAAGTTTTCTTAATTGATAATGAGCCAGTTTTCCTGATGCTAATGATACTGCCTAGTTATACATTTGGCAAATTTGCAATTTACAATCATGGAGTAGCAAAGACATTGAGAATGGATGAGTTCAAAAAAGAAGGTGGATACAGATGGAATACCATTTGTGTTGATCCTCTTGTAGTGAGATTGATTGGCACCTTCTGTAACTAATTTACATGATTTTATCAATAATGTTACAGGTTTTATGGTAAAGGGAAGAGTCAGATTTACATAGGGTACACATACAAGATGTTTTCAAGAAAAAAGACTTGTGTATTTTTAAAGCAATATGGAAATAGTTTTTGGTTTCACATAACCTAGCCACTAGTCTCACCATTTTTAAATGCTAAATACATCAGATGTTAATATAAATGATTACTTAATATTTTCACTTTTGAAATTTTTTAATTTTTTCACTTTAAATCCTTATATTACTTCTCATTTAGATGTGGAGCAAACTCCTTTCCATAAAATATATGAAGTAATTAGTTAAACACTTTACAAAGTAACTAAATGGGGTCCTAAAGGAAATTTAGGGTTCTTTTTATCATGCAGACCACTAAGTAATACTAATGGCTACCACTTCTTGCCTGCTTCCTCTCTGGGAGACATTGTAATGAATGCTGTTTAAAAAATATATGCATCTTAAAGTTTATACACATAGCAAATGTAAAGGTAGGTGCAATTACCAGTCCATATACTTTGCTATTATGCTACATAAACTCCCAAAATGGGTGTTCATTTAATGCTTGCCAAACTTCTTTCTTGAATTTCTGGATGCAGTTGATAAAACTCATATTTCCAATAAAATGTATGTAATTGCTCACTGGTCTGTAATCACTATTTGTCCCAATATGTTTTGAAAGTCTCTCTTGCTTCCTCCAAGTTCTTAACTCTCATGTTAGTATTTGTGAACATTTTAAAATAAAGTAAGCATTAGCATATCAGAAATAGATACTATATTATTCACAAATATTCAATAACAGAATAGACATAAAAAAGAATTTTCATTAATATGGTTTGCTATATTGCTTAGTTTGATCCAAAATTATGAGTATAAATCAATTCAGCAATTATTTTCAATTGCCCATTTGAATTTATTTATAGCTAATATTTATTTAATGAGTCAGTGAAAAATTTAATTAAAACAAAACAAGTATGACTTTGAGACCTATTCTCTCTTCAATTCCTACATGTACTTAAAAAATAACTTAAAAAACATAGTTGCTTCCTGTTAGTTTTCCTTTCCACATGACAGCTATACAACATAAAAATAGGTTTCACAGTTTAGTACTCCGTTAAGATGCAGCCACCTTCCAGATCTCAGCAGCCCATTTTCTGGGAAAGCAATTTTTCTTTATTAATGAGTTCCCACAACAGAAAAACTACAGATCTGGGACACATTCTGGAGAGTCTTCGGATGTTGACAAGACCTTGATATTTTGCAGTTAAGAACAACCTGTGTGTTCATGACTATCTCCCCCCACCCAAAGATAAATGATTTAGAAGTACTGGCAAATTAAAATAATAGGCAAAATTTTACCCAACTGTATCTATTTGCCTTATATCTGCTTGAAATTCTGGTGAAAAAGAAAACCATGGTTTGTGATATGGAGGCATGGTTTGTGCATAGATCTCATGTGGGCCACAGACTTTTTGGGAAGTAGGACAGTATGGGGTGAACAGTGATATAAGGGTCAATTCTTAAAGAAAGGAATATTAAAGTTTGTACCTAGAACTTCATATGAGATAGAGTTTTTCTCTCCAA
This sequence comes from Monodon monoceros, assembly GCF_005190385.1. NCBI lineage: Eukaryota > Metazoa > Chordata > Mammalia > Artiodactyla > Monodontidae > Monodon > Monodon monoceros. The sequence goes on from NW_021703784.1 coordinate 26,149,335, forward strand.
CTTTTCACAACATTTCACAATTTACTAGGGACACTTCCCATGCCTGATCTCATTTAATTAGACAGGGAAAGAGGCACTTTTTTCCTAGAGACAGAAATTCGGTGAAATATAATTTTGTAATGTTAAAGCAAAACCATGGAAGCATTTAAATTGCTAACTGGCAGGAAATGTCAGAGAAGTATTTGTCTTCTTTGGATTCCTAAAGGTGAATTGTGCACAAATATAACCATAATATAATATATGAGTAAATATCTCCATATTTATGGTGGACTTTGCCTGCAATGTAGGGATTATGTAGAGATTGAGGGGCTATGAGAAGCCCCTGTTCTACTCAAAGTTGGTTCCTGGGAGAGCTGATTTGACCAGACCTGTCCTGAAAGATATGGCTTAATTCTCATACCAACCCTCAAGGGAAAAGTTATGGGCCCTGGTACTGATAATATTTTGTAACAGTTAAGAGAGTAGCTTTGAAGCTAGATGAGCCTTAGTCTCCACCCCAGCTCCATCTCTTTCTAGTTTAACATCCCTGAGCAGGTTACTTAGTTTCTCTGAGCCTTATTTTCTCTTCTATAAAATGAGAAAAAATCATCTTACTTTCAGGTTGCTGTAAGGATTAAATATTAAAATGCACATCAGTTTCCCTTTACTGTGTCTGGTGTATAACCTGCTCTCAATAAATACAATTTTTATGATTAAGAATTCCTGAAACCACGCAAGCCTGGTTTTAGAGCATTCTTGAGAGATCACTGGAATGGCAAGAAGATTCCACCATACTTAGGAGCTGAGACTTCAGAAAGAGCTTTGTGGCTTCTGCTTAATGAGACTCTCACTCACTTTCCCTGTTACGGAAGTCAGACAAACTGATGGGTTAACTCTCTGATCTATTTTCAAAGACAGCTCTCTTACTGGCAAGTGTTCAATTTAAAAGAATGGTTGCTTGCTTTTCAGACGTATTGCCAAGTCTCACCAGCAGAGTGTTTCTCATGGTAGTTCAGTTTTAAGTTTAATATTCCTGACAGAGTGCCCAAGAAAAACAAAGATGGATGAGTCTACACCATTTCACATTTCATATTTCTTTTAAGAGTCTTAGACAAATGTCAGCTGAGTGTGAAGATGTACCATTCCTCACTTTTCCAACTTATTCTTTAACTTTCTCCTCTAAAAACCTTAATTTTTGTTACCATCATGTTTCAATAGGCCATGAAAAGATTCAGTGCCGTAAGTAGCCCACTTGATGTTACCACTAGTTACCACCAGCTTCCTTTTTCCATTATTCTTTCTTTTATAAAGAGATCATTTTACTTTTTGTACTTACTGTTTTGTGAAATATGGAATTGTCTTTTGCATTTTAGAAAGGTTCTACTTAAATGGCTAATTTTGCAGAGTCTGGTTTGTGGCAGGCTGGTCACCAGTTAGCCAATGATTTTAAGGACTTACGGAATATTCTGTCTGCTCCACAGCTAGCAGAGGGATTTTGCTTAAAATGGGCTTCTTTGTTTCTTGTTGCTGGCTGTGTGCTGACAGAGTGGGTAAAATTGGTCTTTACATGGAACCTCCTAACTTTCTTCTTGGGAGCATGTCAGTCCCTTTCTTCAGGTAGTACCCTTAAAAGAGCCCATCATACAGCTTGGCTTTCAAGCTGTCATTCCATCTCTTGCCCTTACCTGATCTGGATCAGATAGGCTCCTGCTTACCTTATATTAGCTGGCAGCCTGCACTAAAGGAGATGCCACTAAAAGGCTGAAAAGCTAGAGATGGTTTGCATGGCAGCTCCAAATCTCTCCTCACACATATGCAGAAGCACATGCTATGACAGACTGGAGCAAAACACAGCTTGGAAAGTCTTTGCCATCTTCCATGTATGACTTTAATTATCCTGCGTCCAGCCTATCTTCAGGATCTTGCCTCTACCATTTCCACCTATCCAAACTAACTTCATGACTAACTTTAAATCTCCCCCGTGCAGCCTTCTTTGATTTGTTTTCCTCCAGCTGGAAGTGATCTCTTCCTCTTTAGACTTTCCACATGCTTTCTCTTTAACTGTCGTATGGAACTTACTATATTCTATGCTACTAGAAAATAAACTCCTTTACAGCAGAGTCTACTCAGGCAGGGTACTAGGTAGAAAGGTTCTGGAGTCAGACATATCTGAATTAAAAATCTTTGTTTTCTCACTTGTAGGCCTTAGACAAGTAACCATAGCCTATTGCACTGTAACTTTCTCACTAGAAAAAAGGAGATAATTGTACTCTGTTACAGGCTTATTGTGAGGATTAAATTACACCAAGTCCAGTGGTTGGGACATAGCAGGCATTTCATAAATTGTAACTATCATTATTATACTAACAAAGGAAAGTATATTGGGGAAAGTTTTTTTAAACAGCCAGGTGTTGAAACAAATAGTTTTTAGATAAGGTAAGTTGAGCATGTCTTTCCTTGAGCATCCTAGCTAATGCTAGAGAAAAGAATGTTAAAAAATTATATGTGTTAAGTATAAAATGTTTATAGCCAATTGCTGTGGTGGAATTATATTGTTCCATTATATAAAGTACTTTTTGGACATTGGGAAAACTATGCTTAGTCACATCATAAGAAGACTTGCAGAGTTACCTTCTGAAATCCAAAAGTCTTTCATCATCAGCTTCCTAAACAACCTCCCTGGCTCCTCAGTTGATGTTCTTAGGTGTTTCTCTCCCTCTTCAACCTAACAATAATCTTAACGACATTATCTTCCATCTCCTCTTTTCTTTGCTCATTTGAATGTTTACTTGCTTATTTCAGGAACATTTAGCCTGTTCTAAATATGCCCTTTAGAAGTAGTCTTCTTTGTTGTCTCTCTAATAGTTTCATAAATGACTACATGGAAGTGAGTAAGTCTCTTACCTACATTGTGTGCTTTCTTGAAGAGTACATTATGGGTTCTGTGGGATTTTTTTGCTAAGCCTTTAAAAATATTGTTTCTATTTTGGATAAATATGTAAACAACATGTAAATTAGTTCATTTCAGCTTTGGTACACCACTAAATATCAGTCATAGAACACAAGAATTTATTTCAGCATGAATTATCAAGAAAATATTATTTGTTAGTGTAGTTGACCCTTAATCAACACAGGTTTGAACTGCTCAGGTCCACTTTTACACGGATTCTTTTCATAGTAAATACTACAGTACTATACAATCTGTGGTTGGTTGAATCCTCGGATGCGGAACTGCAGCTATGGAGGAACCACATATATGGAGGGCCCACTAAAATTTAGACCTGGATTTTTGACTGTGTGGAGGGTCAGAGCCCCTAGCTCCCACTTTGTTCAAGGGTCAACCATATTCACAATTTTTAACAAATGTAGACTATCCAGCTACCTTTCACCTATAAGGCTTTAAAAATGTCAAATGAAAACTAAGAAAACAGTTGAAGTGTGGCTCACCTTTCTAGGTCCTGTGCTCTTTAGCTCAAACACATCCATTGTGTAATTGACCCTACGTCCATAGTGGTCAAACTGAACATTTCCTGTCAGCCCTTGAATTTGAACCTATGAATGAAAAAGAAAATCCACACATGTAATCACTTGCCATTTTAATTACATAAATCTTGACTTCATCTGCTAAGCTTATGACTACACATGGGTATGGAACTATAAATTATAAGCAACTCACTAAAAAACCATGGGATATTTGAGCTACTGGGATAGAATCTGAAAGAGGAATATCAAAGTAATATATAAGCAATTCTGTTATGTGTTTGGGAGATGAACATGTTTTATTTATTTATTTTTTATTATGAAGTTCCCATTGTAACTAACAGAATACTCCCTCAATATTGAAATATTGTTTATAGGAATGGAAATATGGTTTCTTTTATAGTTACTTTTCTGTTTTATCTGCATATCCACATAACAGATTAAATAGCCCTGATAACCACATCGGATCATATTTCTCCTCGCTAATATTAAAATTAAGATATAAGAAATCCAGAAAAATAAACATATTTTTGAAAATATTCAAGTGTACTTTATTCCAAATTTCCTTTTAATTCATTTATACTTAACTTACGTTCTGAACCCATGGCATTTCAGAACATTTAAGATGTAATACTAAAAATACAGACATATCACATTAATCACTTGAAAAATGGTGTTAGTATTAACTATTAAAGACTAAAATAAACAAACAATCCAAGGTTACAGGCAATTTAAAGATCTACTGAGAAGAGACCTTCAAGATGGTGGAGGAGTAAGACGTGGAGATCAACTTTCTCCCCACAAATACATTAGAAATACATCTACATGTGGAATAACTCCTACAGAACACCTACTGAATGCTGGCAGAAGACCTCAGACTTCCCAAAGGCAAGAAACTCCCCCATGTAACTGGGTAGGACAAAAGAAAAAGGAAAAAACAGAGACAAAAGAATAGGGACAGGACCTGCACCTCTGGGAGGGAGCTGTGAAGGAGGAAAACTTTCCACACACCAGGAAGCCCCTTCACTGTCCGAGATGGGGGGTGGCGGGATGGAAGCTTCGGAGCCACTGAGGAGAGCACAGCAACAGGAGTGCAGAGGGCAAAGCAGAGAGATTCCCACACAGAGGATCAGTGCCGACCAGCACTCTCCAACCTGAGAGGCCTGTCTGCTCACCTACCAGGGCGAGTGGGGTCTGGGAGCTGAGGATCTGGCTTCGGAGGCCAGATCCCAGGGAGAGGACTGGGGTTGGTTGCATGAACACAGCCTGAAGGGGGCTAGTGCACCACAGCTAGCTGGGAGGGAGTCTGGGAAAATGTCTGGAACTGCCTAAGAGGCAAGAGAACATTGTTTCGGGGTGCACAAGGAGAGGGGATTCAGAGCACTGCCTAAACAAGCTCCAGAGATGGGCACGAGCCACAGCTATCAGAGCAGACGCCAGAGATGGGCATGAAATGCTAAGGCTACTGCAGCAGCCAACAAGAAGCCTGTGTGCAAGCACAGGTCACTATCCACACCTCCCCTTCTGGAGCCTGTTCAGCTCACCACTTCTGGGGTCCCGTGATCCAGGGACAACTTCCCCAGGAGAACACATGGCACACCTCAGACTGTTGCAATGTCATGCCGGCCTCTGCCGCTGCAGCTGGCCCCGCATTCCGTACCCCTCCCTCCACCCAGCCTGAGTGAGCCAGAGCCCCCAGTCAGCTGCTTCTTTAACCCCATCCTGTCTGAGCAAAGAACAGACGCCCTCTGGTGGCCTACACGCAGAGGCAGGGCCAAATCCAAAGCTGAACCCCAGGAGCTGTGCAAACAAAGAAGAGAAAAGGAAATTTCACCCAACAGCCTCAGGAGCAGCGGATTATATCTCCATAATCAATTTGATGTACCCTGTATCTCTGGAATACCTGAATAGACAACAAATATTCCCAAAATTGAGGTGGTGGACTTTGGGAGCAACTGCAGACTTGGGGTTTGCTTTCTGCATCTAATTTGTTTCTGGTCTTCTGTTTATCTTAGTTTAGTATTTAGAGTTTATTATCATTGGTAGATTTGTTTATTGATTTGGTTGCTCTCTTCCTCTTATTTTTTAATGGTTGCTCTCTTCCTCTTTTATATATATATATATATATATATATTTCCTTTTTCTCTTTTGTGAGTGTGTATGAGTATGGTTCTGTGTGTGATTTTGTCTGTAGAGCTTTGATTTTACCATTTGTCCTAGGGTTCTGTCTGTCCCTTTTTTTTTTTTGTACAGTTTTTAGCATTTGTTATAATTAGTGGATTTGTTTTTTGGTTTGGTTGCTCTCTTCTTTCTTTCTTTATTATTACTTTTCAATTTTTAATAATTTTTTAAAATTTTATTTTAATAACATTATTTTATATTTTTCCTTCTTTCTTTCTTTTTTTCTCCCTTTTCTTCTGAGCCATATAGCTGACAGGATATTTGTGCTCTGGCTGGGTGTCAGGCCTGTGGCTCTGAGATGGGAGAGCCGAATTCAGGACATTGGTCCACCAGAGACCTCCCAGCGCCATGTAATATCAAACAGCAAAAGTTCTCCCAGAGATCTCCATCTCAATGCTAAGACACAGCTCCACTAAACGACCAGCAAGCTACAGTGCTGGACACCCTATGCCAAACAAGTAGCAAGACAGGAACACCACACCACCTATTAGCAGAGAGGCTGCCTGAAATCATAATAAGGTCACAGACACCCTACAACAAACAACCAGAAGCAGACTTGCCCACCTGAAAGACAAGATCCAGCCTCATCTACCAGAAAACAGGCAGCAGTCCACTCTTCCATGAAGCCTACACAGTCCACTGAACCAACCTCACCCACTGGGAAAGGACACCAAAAACTATGGGAACTATGAACCTGCAGCCTGTGAAAAGGAGAACCCATCAGAGTAAGTTAAGCAAAATGAGGAGACAAAGGAATACACAGCAGAGGAAGGAGCAAGGTAAATACTCACCAGACTAAACAAATGAAGATTAAATAGGCAGTCTACCTGAAAAAGAATTCAGAGTAATGGTAGAAAAGATGATCCAATATCTTGGAAATAGAATGGAGAAAATAAAGAAAAAATTTTAACAAGGACCTAGAAGAACTAAAAAGCAAACAAACAATGATGAACAAAACAATAAATGAAATTAAAAACTCTCTAGAAGCAAACAATAGCAGAATAACTGAGGCTGAAGAACTGATAAGTGACCTGGAAGATAAAATAATGGAAATAACTATTGCAGAGCAGAATAAAGAAAAAAGAATGAAAAGAAATGAGGACAATTGTCTCAGAGACCTTTGGGACAACATTTAATGCACCAACCTTCGAATTATAGGGGTCCCAGAAGAAGAATTGAAAAAGAAAGGGATTGAGAAAATAGTTGAAGAGATTATAGTTGAAAACATCCCTAATATGGGAAAGGAAATAGTCAATCAAGTCCAGGAAGCAGAGAGAGTCCCATACAGGATAAATCCAAGGAGAAAAAGCCAAGACACATATTAATCAAACTATAAAAAATTAAATACAAAGAAAAAATATTACAAGCAGCAAGTGAAAAATGACAAATAGCATAAAAGGGAATCCCCATAAAGGTAACAGCTGATCTTTCAGCAGAAAATCTTCAAGCCAGAGGGAGTGGCAAGACATATTTAAAGTGATGAAAGGGAAAAACCTACAACCAAGATCACTCTATCTAGCAAGGATCTCATTCAGGTTTGATGGAGAAATTAAAACCTTTACAGACCAGCAAAAGCTAAGAGAATTTAGCACCACCAAATCAGCTCTACAACAAATGCTAAAGGAACTTCTCTAGGCAGGAAACACAAAAGAAGGAAAAGACTTACAATAACAAACTCAAAACAATTGAGAAAATGGTCATAGGAACATATATATGGATAACTACCTTAAATGTAAATGGATTAAAAGCTCCAACCAAAAGACATAGGCTGGCTGAATGGATACAAAAACAAGACCCATATATATGCTGTCTACAAGAGACCCACTTCAGACCTAGGGACACATACGGACTGAAAGTGAGGGGATGGAAAAAGATATTCCATGCAAATGGAAATCAAAAGAAAGCTGGAGTAGCAATACTCATATCAGATAAAATAGACTTTAAAATAAAGAATGTTACAAGAGACAAGGAAGGACACTACAAAATGAGCAAGAGATTAATCCAAGAAGATATAACAATTATAAATATATATGCACTCACCATAGGAGTACCTCAATACATAAGGCAAATGCTAACAGCTATAAAAGAGAAAATCGACAGTAACACAATAATAGTAGGGGACTTTAACACCTCACTTACACCAATGGACAGATCACCCACACAGAAAATTAATAAGGAAATACAAGCTTTAAGTGACAAAATAGACCAGTTAGATTTAATTGATATTTATAGGTCATTCCATCCGAAAACAGCAGATTACACTTTCTCTTCAAGTGGTCATGGAATATTCTCCAGGGTAGATCATATCTTAAGTCACAAATCAAGCCTTGGTAAATTTAAGAAAATTGAAATCATACCAAGTATCTTTCCCGAAACAACACTATGAGACTAGATATCAATTACAGGAAAAAAATCTGTAAAAAATAAAAATACATGGAGGTTAAACAATACACTACTAAATAACCAAGTGATAACTGAAGAAAACAAAGAGGGAATCAAAAAATACCTAGAAACAAATGACAGTGAAAACACAATGACCCAAAACCTATGGGATGCAGCAAAAGCAGTTCTAAGAGGGAAGTTTACACCAATATAATCCTACCTCAAGAAACAAGAAACATCTCAAATAAACAATCTAAACTTACACCTAAAGCAATTAGAGAAAAAAGAACAAAACAAACCACAAAGTTAGCAGAAGGAAAAAAATCATAAAGAACAGATCAGAAATAAATGGAAAAGAAATGAAGGAAACGATAGCAAAGATCAATAAAACTAAAAGCTGGTTGTTTGAGAAGATAAACAAAATTGATAAACCATTAGCCAGACTCATCAAGAAAAAAAGGGAGAAGACTCAAATTCATAGAACTAGAATTGAAAAAGGAGAAGTAACAACTGACACTAGAGGAAAACAAAGGATCATGAGATATTACTACAAGCAACTATATGCCAATAAAATGGACAACTTGGAAGAAATGAACAAATCTTAGAAAAGCACAACCTTCCGAGATTGAACTGGGAAGAAATAGAAAATATAAACAGACCTATCACAAGCACTGAAATTGAGACTGTGATTAAAAATCTTTCAACAAACAAAAGCCCAGGACCAGATGGCTTCACAGGTGAATTCTATCAAACATTTAGAGAAGAGTTAACACCCATCCTCAAACTCTTCCAAAATATAGCAGAGGGAGGAATACTCCCAAACTCATTCTACGAGGCCACCATCACCCTGATACCAAAACCAGACAAGGATGTCACAAAGAAAGAATATTACAGGCCAATATCACTGATGAACATAGATGCAAAAATCCTCAACAAAATACTAGCAAACAGAATCCAACAGCACATGAGGATCATACACCATGATCAAGTGGGGTTTATCTAGGAATGCAAGGATTCTTCAATATATACAAATAAATCAATGTGATATACCATATTAACAAATTGAAGTAGAAAAACCGTATTATCATCTCAATAGATGCAGAAAAAGCTTTTGACAAAATTCAACACCCATTTATGATAAAAACTCTCCAGGAAGTAGGCATAGAGGGAACTTACCTCAACATAATAGAGACCATATGTGACAAACCCACAGCCAACATCGTTCTCAATGGTGAAAAACTGAAACCATTTCCTCTAAGATCAGGAACAAGGCAAGGTTGTCCACTCTCACCCCTATTATTCAACATAGTTTTGGAAGTTTTAGCCACAGCAATCAGAGAAGATAAAGAAATAAAAGGAATCCAAATTGGAAAAGAAGAAATAAAGCTGTCACAGTTTGCAGATAACATGATACTATACATAGAGAATCCTAAAGATGCTACCAGAAAACTACTAGTAATAATAATTAATTAATAATAATTAATGCACAGAAATCTCTTGTATTCCTATACACTAATGATGAAAAGTCTGAAAGAGAGATTAAGGAAATACTACCATTTACCACTGCAACGAAAAGAATAAAATACCTAGGAATAAACCTACCTAGGGAGACAAAAGACCTGTATGCAGAAAACTATGTGACACTGATGAAAGAAATTTAAAATGATGCAAACAGATTGAGAGATAGACCTTGTTATTGGACTGGAAGAATCAACATTGTGAAAGTGACTATACTACCCAAAGCAATCTACAGATTCAATGCAATCCCTATCAAAGTACCAATGACATTTGTCACAGAACTAGAACATAAAATTTCACAATTTGTATGGAAATACAAAAGACCCTGAATAGCCAAAGCAATCTTGAGAAAGAAGAACAGAGCTGGAAGAATCATGCTCCTGGTGTTCAGACTATACTACAAAGCTATAATAATCAAGACAGTATGGTAATGGCACAGAAACAGAAATATAGATCAATGGAACAGGATAGAAAGCCCAGAGGTAAACCCACGCACATATGGTCACCTTATCTTCGATAAAGGAGGCAAGAATATATAATGGAGAAAAGACAGTCTCTTCAATAAGTGGTTCTGGGAAAACTGGACAGCTACATGTAAAAGAGTGAAATAAGAAAACTTCTTAACATCATACACAAAAATAAACTCAAAATGGATTAAAGACTTAAATGTAAGGCCAGACAGTATAAAACTCTTAGAGGAAAACATAGGCAGAACACTTTATGACATAAATCACAGAAAGATCTGTTTTGACCCACCTCCTAGAGAAAGGGAAATAAAAATAAACAAATGGGGCCTAATGAAACTTAAAAGCTTTTGCACAGAAAAGGAAACCACAAACAAGATGAAAAGACAACTCTCAGAATGGGAGAAAATATTTGCAAACGAAGCAACTGACAAAGGATTAATCTCCAAAATTTACAAGCAGCTCATGCAGCTCAATATGAAAAAAACAAAGAACTCAATCCAAAAATGGGCAGAAGACATAGACATTTCTCCAAAGAAGATATACAGATTGCCAACAAACATATGAAAGGATGCTGAACATCACTAATCATTAGAGAAATGCAAATCAAAACTACAATGAGGTATCACGTCACACCGGTCAGAATGGCCATGATCAAAAACCTACAAACAATAAATGGTGAAGAAGGTGTGGTGAAAAGGGAACCCTCCTGCACTGTTGGTGGGACTGTAAATTGACATAGCCACTATGGAGAACAGTATGGAATTTCCTCAAAAAACTAAAAATAGAACTACCATACTACCCAGCAATCCCACTACTGGGCATATACCCTGAGAAAACCATAATTCAAAAAGAGTGATGTACCACAATGTTTATTGCAGTACTATTTACAATAGCCAGGACATGGAAGCAACCTAAGTGTCCATCGACAGATGAATGGATAAAGAAGATGTGGCACTTATATACAATGGAATATTACTCAACCATAAAAAGAAATGAATTTGAGTTATTTGTGGTGAGGTAGATGGACCTAGATTCTGTCATACAGAGTGAAGTAAGTCAGAAAGAGAATAACAAGTACCGTATGCTAACGCATATATGTGGAATCTAAAAAACAAATGGTTCTGAAGAACCTAGGGGTAGGACAGGAATAAATATGTAGACGTAGAGAATGGACTTGAGGACACAGGGAGGAGGAAGGGTAAGCTGGGACAAAGTGAGAGAGTGGCATGGACATATATACACTATCAAATGTAAAATACATAGCTAGTGGGAAACAGCTGCATAGCACAGGGAGATCAGCTTGGCGCTTTGTGACCACATGAAGCAGTGGGATAGGGAGGATGGGAGGGAGATGCAAGAGGGAGGAGATATGGGGATATATGTATATGTATAGCTGATTCACTTTGTTATAAAGCAGAAACTATCACATTATTGGAAAGCAATTATACCCCAATAAAGATGTTAAAAAAAGTAAATAAAGATCTACTGAGGTAGTCAGTAGATTAGTAGATTAATAGCGTTTGCCAATGTTTGAGGTTCTTCCTCATTCTTGGCCCAAGGTAGGCTTGTACTTCTTCCACCCTTTTTGGTTAGCTAGGTCTATGTGACTCTTTCTGACAAATGAGTTGTAAACAGATGTGATGAATGCCAGAGCATTTAATTGCCAATTAGAAAATTGCCCACAACTCTTTGCCCTTTGTAGCATTCAAGATGGTAGCTGCTATGTCAGCTTGGATCCCTGAGTGATTATAATAAACAAAGTGCCCCTACTAATCTGGTGTTTGTGAGTGAGAAATACTCTTTTGATGTTTTAAGCCACTGAGACTTGGGGTTGTTTATTACTGTGGCATAACCAACTTATCCTGGCTAAGCATCTACATATCATATAAACATCAGTTTTCTATCCAGTATCCTATTTAGAAATGTCTCAGAAATGAAAATGGTTCAATATAATAAAATGGCAATTGTAATATATATTTATTCACAGATAGATTATTCTGTTTTCTTGAATACGCCATTAAAAAATGTCTGTGAAATAAATTGAATGTAAATAAAATTGTGAGTTACCTGTTTGAGCGTCCTCTCCATGTCAATCCCCTGGCCCCATGGAGCAGCAGGATTTGCCAGACAATCCCCAGCATTTCCTCTCCTGGAAATATCAATTTTCTGTCTCCTAAGACTTCGGAATGTTTCAGCCATCACAAGGACTCCATCATAAGTCAGAGCAGATGTATACTAACAAAATGAAAGTAATTATAGTGGTAAATGTTAAATTCTTATCAATCACCGGAATTGGGGACTAGTCTGGGGACTCTGTTTATGACATAAAGTACCATGCTGCCAGAAGGGCAGTTAAATTACTGATAATTAATTGCCTCTAGCTTCAGAAATTTCTATTATTGCTTTATTACAAAGACTGTATATCAATTCTTAACACTGTGGTTTTAAAAGGAGAAAGCACACTCTGAAAAATAGAAATTCTAATGCACAATTTTCCATCAGTTGGGAGAAGTAAGGCCTCTAGGTGTGGTCTTTTTGTTGTGTCCAAGTGAAACAGCTAAAGTATAAAAAAAAAAAGACTAAATGCCGTAATCTCTTGCTGTGTTTGAACCCCTGGAGGGCTGTAATGTCTTACTCTTTCCTCCTCCAAATGCCCATCAGGAGTCCCTGAGATTTAATATATGTTTATTGACCTGGAATATATAACTGTCCAGTTTCTCAGAAGAATGAGTGGGAATGTTTACTGTTACTCAGATATAGAATGCCAGAAATAACATCTATTTATTTAACAAGTGTGTATACACATGGCTAAATAAGCACAAGTATTGTTATGTCCATGCCTGTTGAGTGTGCTCAGGAAGGTTAAGTCATTTCTCTAAGTTTTTATTGTAACTTAGGATACAGTGGAGAAATTAAGTATAGGTCATCTGCTTTCTGATGATTGTCCCATGCGTCTCTTTGAGAAAAGACAAAACTCTCAGGAAAAGATTATTAAGGTTAGGAGAGGAAATGAGGAAAATCTGAGAAGAAAATGTGATTTGTTTAAGCTGAAAATAAAAAGAACAGGGAACAGTTGTAAAGTTTGATTAGAAAATTCCTAAACATATGAAACATATGGAACAATTCTCTTGAAGTGTGGCAGAGCATCAACTGCTAGTCATAACAAAAAAATACATTAGCTCTTTCAGGAATTCCATATGGTCAATTCTATATGATTAACACATTCTAAGCCTATACAAGAGGTACTTTTGTGCTATGGAATGTGGAAAATGATCCTGAATTGCTGCTTATAAATTAATAAAAATCGTTTGAAATTTAAATCACAGAAAGTAAACTTAGGCAATATTCCTGCTAAGCATAGCAGTCAGCGATCCTGGGAAGAGAAGGACTAAAACGTGGATAAGATAAAGAATATAAATTCTAACAAAGAACCTTTCAATGGCAGAGAATCTAATTAAAGCTTCATCAGAAAGATTTATGTGTGACTTATAAATTATAAGCCTTGCTATGTATTCTTCAAGGACATGACTAAATAGGCTTAATGATAAGCATACACCCTCATATTTGGAATGGGATGGTCGAAGGAAATTAAGACACTTAACTCAGCCAAAAATGGACATACCTCCTCCACTGCCTGGAACAACATACCTTTGAGTAGAGAAAGCCATCAAATCATCTTTCTGGATGGCAAGAAAATAAAAACAAGTAATAAAGTAGAACTTATCAAAGATATAAAGGGCAAGAGAAAATATGCAATGCTAGCATTTTAGGATCAAGGAGAAGAAAAGAAAACTATTGTTCCTTTTCTAATAAGAAGAAAGAAGCTGAGAGATATGACTCCAAAAAAGCAAAAGCACTTGCTGTGTTTTAAAAAGTCCATTCATTTTTATGAAACAAGTGAACTAGAAAAGAGAACAGATATTGTATAGAGTAGAGCAGAGAAAAGCAGACATTCAGCCAGAGTGGCAAAAGCTTTTGACGGGTCATAGAGCTGATAGATGGAAAGAAGCAGTAGTTTAAACTGGTTTTACCATTTTAAAGGATTTCATTCTTTTCCATGTGTCTTATTGTGCTGAAGTCCAAGAAACCATATTTATGGGCACACATTTCTAGATGGTATCTAGAAATTCTTATTAAACATACTCTTCATTTTGGAGGAGAGTAAAACTAAGTCTTGATCTAGAGCTATTCACTGCTTTAACCAGTGATTAGAATGGTGGGATGAATTCTGTTTATCAACATTTGTATATAAAAATATAGAGTTTGGCAGAATCACAGCACAGTGGCAAGAATTTAGGTTTTGAGAACTAGGTGAATTCTAATTCTGCTATTCATAGTTTTATGGGAATATGTTGTACATTTTTCAGCTATGAAGCAGAACAAAATCAAACAAAATAATGACTATCTTCTGTGGTACTTGTGAGGATTGAATTTCATAGCATATCTGAGAGCTAGATACTGGCTAGGAATGGTGAAGGCTACAAAGATGGCCCAAAAGATGGCTGTCTAGTGCTCCTCAGTACAAGAAAGCTGTGATGTGTCTTATGGAAAAAAATACATGTTAGATAAGCTTTGTTCAGGCTTGACTTATACTGCTATTGGCCATGAATTCAATGTTAATTTATTGACAATGTTTTAAATAAGGTATCTTTAAACAGAAACACAGATAAAACAAAGTGTTATGTGTTGATTGTTTGACAAAAATGTAGTGACCTAACCTTGTAATTTCCCGTAGGAGTAAGTGTTCAGTATTCACTCATTCAGTGTTCATGAAAACTTTACAGAATGGGACTACCATGAACAATAAGAACTGGCTCTATCTATTTATTAAATGGCCACTGGGTGCCTACTATTATGCTAAGAAAACTGTGAAAGATGAGAAAATTATATGTATTTATATATAAAACAAAGTGCCCAAAGCTTTGACATAGATAAGTCTGGTTGGAGATGATCAAATAGTAAACATTGTGATAGGCTAAAGGCAAGATAGGGAAGGACAAACGACACCAGTGTGTCCAGACAGGAGGACCACAGTGGACACATATTATTACATATTATCACTGAAATGACAAAAGTCACAAGGTGCTGCAAAACACTGCCAAGAAGTTTGAAGCCCATTCTACATACTAAAACTGTAAGGGTAACAAGAACTTGAAGAGATGGTTTACAGAAAAAATGCTGAGATAAAATATGGCTGAGAAAAAGATGTGAGAAAGGAAGAAATACAAATAGAGAAGAGAAGGGCAAGGGAGTCTCTACATACATTGATGACAGAATGAGGGGAATATGCTGTAAAGCAAACTGTCCCAATGAGTTTAGAAGGAAGCTTTACACTTTTCTCCTTGTGTATTAATACTTGATATAATTGAGCTTTTGGGATGATTTTTCTCTGAACCAGCTTGAAGGCAAAAAGACTAAAAGACTTCTCAAGTTTCTTTTAATCCTGAAGGTAGTTTACATCTTGAAAATTTTTTGGTTTTTTAATATGCTTTCATATGTTTTATCTAAGCATGAGAAGTGGTGTAATATAGTGGACAATGCACTTGTCTAAGACTCAGGGAACCCATGACTTGGTCCTGGGCATTCCACAAACCTGGTCCTTGACTCAGGGACAGCCAATTAACATACCATTTTATATCTTGTATTTATTAATCTGTAAAATCAGAGGGTTGGACTACAGTGTTTGAGCATAGTGGATACTCAATAAATGCTTTCTTTTGAAATTCCATGCTTCTATAGAGTAGTGAAAATGTTATGACTAGCCAAATTCCTATATTACAGAGAAGAAATTGACATGGATAGTAGAGAAAGTTTTATAATTAGGAAATGGAAGAACCGACTTGCTCTACCCCTAGATCATAGTTTTCTAGGCTAGAATTTCCAAATTATATTTGAAAACTTTTTACTAGAATACACAGTGAGAGATTAGTAAAAATTGTTGAAATGATGATTCCTTTTTATGTAGGAATTCAAAACCATGTAGGAGTTGGAGTTTAAGAAACATTATGCCATTATTTACATGATATCTAAGGAAGTCATCTATCCCTTCAGGAGAGAAAAAAATGTGCTTATGATCAGAAATTTACCAGCTTCCTTTGTAGATACCAATAACATACTTCTGCAATGTCTGTCACATAAAATTAAAAAATCTGACATTTTACTGTTAACTTGAAAGAGAAATTTTGCAGAAGCTTATACAGTTTATATTTCTACCAATTTCCCAATTTCCCTACTCATTGTAAATCACTTTGCAAATATATTTTTATCTGGGTGGAATAGCTACCAGTGGTTGTTCACATTTGAAATATTTAGTTAACAAAATTTTTTTAAAAAGCATACAATTTCTTCATGGAAATTCATACACAAAGTAATCATAAAATAATATAACAACATAATATAATATATATAATACAATATATAATATAATATAGTAAACTACTTGAACTAATGTCTAACAACTCCTCTCTTAAATATAGAAATTTAGAAGTTATTAAGGGCTGTGTGACAAATAGTGACAAAATATTTCTGCCCTATGCCACATTGTGTCTGGCAAAATATTACTAGGAAAACTGCATAATGAGCTTTCTACCTTAAATTTTAAAAAATACTAAAAATTTTAAAAATAGATAAGATAAAAACAAATACCTTTGGAGGTGTCTCGGATCCTGGATATTCTCTCTGATCTAGTTTCTTCCAGCGATCCATTAATTTGGTTACCATAGGTGTATTAAAATCTACTAACTGGAATCCTGTAACATTGGCTCCACCATGTATAAACCTCTCAAGAGAAATATCCTTGAATCCCTATAAAAATCAATATGACAGTTTGTTTAGTTTATTATTATACATTTTGGCTCTTCAATGGTAACATAAATTGGTAATCAATATGATTTCTAATAAAGTGATGGCTAGAAACAGATGGAAGATCCAATTTAGCTGTTAAATTCTGTCATTCAAAGTTTAATACATGACACCACATCAACAAAAGAAAAGACAAAGGTCACATGATCATCTCAATAGATACAGAGAAAGCATTTGACAAAATTCACCATACACTCATGATAAAAATTCTCACCAAAGTGGGTATAGAGGATACATATATCAACATAATAAAAGCTATTTATGACAAACCCACAGCCAACATAATACTCAATGGTGAAAAGCTGAAAGCCTTCTTGCTAAAATCTGGAGCAAGACAAGGATGCTCACTCTCACCACTTCTATTTAACATAGTATTGGAAGTCCTAGCCACAGCAATCAGAGAAGAAAAAGAAATAAAATGTATCCAAATTGGTAGGGAAGAGGTAAAATTGTCATTATATGCAGATGACATGATACTATATACAGAAAATCCTAAAAACTCCACATAAAAACTACTAGAACTGATAAAGGATTCAGCAAGGTATAAGGATGCAAGATTAACATACAGAAATCTGTTGCATTTCTTTACACTAACAATAGATATCTGAAAGCAAAAGTGTAAAAAATAAACTTTCAAAATCACATCAAAAAAAATTAAAATACCTGGGCATAAACTTGACCTCAGAGGTGAAAGACTTATATCCTAAGAACTATAAAACAATGATAAAGGAAACTGAAGATGATTCAAAGAAATGGAAGGCTATCCCATGCTCTTGGATTGGAAGAATTAACATTGTTAAAATAGCCATACTATCTAAAGTACATACAGATTTAATGTGATGCTTATCAAATTAGCCATGCCATTTTTCATAGAACTAGAATGAATAATCCTAAAATTTATATGGAACCACAAAAGACCCATAATTGAAAAGCAATCTTGAAGAAAAAGAACAATGGTAGAGGCATAACCCTCACAGATTTCAGATAGTACTACGAAGCTACAGTAACCAAAACAGCGTGGTCTTGGCACAAAAACAGACATATGGATCAATGGAACATAATAGAGAGCCCAGAAAAAAACCCACACACCTACAGTCAGTTAATCTTTTACAAAGGAGGCAAGAATATACAATGGAGAAAAGACAGTCTCTTCAGCAGGTAGTTTTGAAAAAGCTGGACAGCTGCATATAAATCAATGAAGTTAGTATATCCCCACACACCATACACAAAAATAAATTCAGAATGGCTTAAAGACTTAAATATGAGAAATGATCCCATAAAACTCCTAGAAGAGAACATAGGCAAAACAATCTCTGACATAAATTGAACAATGTTTCATAGGTCTCCCAAGGCAAAGTAAATAAAACCAAAAATAAACAAATTGGACCTAATCAAACTTAAAAGCTTTTGCACAGTAAAGGAAATCATAAATAAGATGAAAAGACAACCTACAGAATGGGACAAAATATTTGCAAATGATGCAACCAACAAGGACTTAATTTCCAAAATATACAAACAGCTCATACAGCTTAATAGCAAAAAACCCACAAACAACCCAATCAAAAAATGGGCAGAAGACCTATACAAACATAATAGACATGTTTCCAAAGAAGATATACAGATGGCCAAAAGGCATATGAAAAAATGCTCAACATTGTTAATTATTAGAGAAATGCAAATCAAAATCACAATGAGGTATCACCTCACACAAATCAGAATGGCCATCTTCAAAAAGTACAAATAATAAATGCTGGAAAGGGTGTGGAGAAAAAGGAACCCTCTTACACTGTTGGTGGGAATGTAAATTGGTGTAGCCACTATGGAGAACAGTATGGAGGTTCCTTAAAAACTAAAAATAGAGTTACCGTATGATCCAGCAATTCTACTCTGGGACATATATCTAGAGAGAACTCTAATTTGAAGACATTTGCACCCCAGTGTTCATAGTAGCTCTATTTACAGTAGCCAAGACTGGAAGCAACCTAAGTGTCCATCGACAGATGAATGGATAAAGAAGATGTGGTAAATATACACTATGGAATATTACTGAACCATAAAAAGAATGAATGCATGCAGCAACATGGATAGACCCAGAGATTATCATACTAAGTGAAGTAAGTCAGATGGAGAAGGACAAATATCATATGATATCAGTTATATGTGGAATCTGAAAAAATGCTACAAATGAACTTATTTACAAAACAGACTCAACAGACATAGAAAATAAACTTATGGTTACCAAAGGGGAAGGGGTGTGAGGGATAGATTAAGAGTTTGGGATTAACAGATACACACTATTACATATAAAATAGATAAACAACAAGAGCCTACCATATAGCACAGGGAACTCTATTCAATATTTTGCAATAATCTATAATGGAAAAAATCTGAAAAAAAATATACACACATATGTGTGTGTGTATATAACTGAATCACTTTGCTCTATACCTGAAACTAACATATTACAAATCAACTATATTTCAATAAAAAATCTAATACCTGAGAAAAGGATATAAATATTTCTAGTTCAGTTCAACTCAATTTAACAAGTATTTCTGAAATGCCTCTGAGTGCCTTTTATGAAGCATGGAGGAGGATATAGGAGATGAATGAAAGCATCAAAAAGTCTTCTGTTGAGAATATAATTGCCCTCTGATACAGATAAGCAGATATGTGTCTTATGTGAAAATGCATCTTATATCAAGGTATAATGGTACCCTGAGTCTGTAATGGGTAACACTTTTTAGGGAGGTTCAGTTTAATTACAAAGTGGTTTTAAAGCAGACAGAGATGGCGACTTGAACTAGAGAGGGTGAAAGCTTTGATTACATCAGTCACTACAACACTCGTAGTCCTGGGAAATGGCAGTGGACAAGAAGAGAGCAAATAGGCCATTCATGTGTGATAGGGAAAAATATGGGGCCCACCAGGTGGAGTGAGGAAGGTGGCAGGAAAGGGTGTCATCTCACTTGGCCCAGAAGTAGTTATCTGAGTTTAAAAAATTCTGGAAAGTTATTTATTTTCTAACTGTATCTTTCTATCATCTATCTATCTATCTATCTATCTCACTATCATCTATCTTCCATATAGTTTATTTTAGAACAGGCCCTCTTTTTTCCATTAAGAATTTAAGGTACATTACAAAAATACACACCCAATTTTGTAAACAAATAAACAATTACAGGAAGAAGGCAAAAAGTGTATTACAGAAGTGAATTCATAAAACCGAATATATTAGCTCTGAGAAAAGTAAACCCCCCCCACACACACACACGAGTTTGAAGGATCTGTGCTTTCTTTCTTTTCTCTTCCCTCTTAGTATTTAGGAAACTTTCTTTTGAAAATGTGAATTTGATTCAGTCATGTTGAGAAAACTAAGGGAAAGTGTTTTGTCTATCTATCTATCTACCTACCTACCTATCTATTTATTTATTTATTGGTCAAAGTAAAATATGCAGCAGTGACCCTACAGTATAGTAAGATTCAGGGAGAAGAGGAAGACCTAGTGTTACCTATCCTCCTGCATATGTCTCAGCCATGATTTTGGAAACTTCTCTGTGTTTTATTTTAATAACAAAGGAGACTGTCTTACTAGCCAATATATGCAAGTTACTTTCTGGCTATCTAAAAAGAAATAGACCAGTCTATTGGCAACTAAGGAAGGTTGCTATAGAAAGACCCAGGAGTGTGTATTCATAGTTAATATTGCTGCTGGGCTTATTAGGTACCAGGCACTGTGCTAAGCACATTTCACAGATTATCAATCTAGTTTAGTTCTCATAACAAACTTATGAGATAGATCTTATTATTAGCCTTATCTTACAAATAAGGAAACTGAGAATCAGTGGAGATCTATTCAAAATCTCCCAGCAAATACATATTAGAACCAAAAGACTCTTAAGTTTGTGTTTTTAACCCCATGGTCTTGTGTATTCTTACACAAATATGAGTTTTCAATTTTGGTATTTATCATATCCATAGGAGAGGCAGGGAGAAAGTGTAGAAAACAACCCAGGCTTTGAATCCCACTTCTGTAACTTTCTAACCTTAGGTTTCCCACATGCAAAATAAGAATGATAATGCTAAAGCAGCTAGCATCTGGTTTAAATTCAGTAAATAATAGATATTATTAATTAATTCATTCAACAAATATTTATTGCATGCTTATTATATGCTAGCTAATTTGACAGTTCATCAGTAATATTCTCATTTCACTGGGAAAGAAACTAGACACCAGAAATTAAATCCATGTTTTTGAAATTGGAAAAACACTGTCTATCAATTTCTAGCTAGTAAAATGTCAGTTGAACATTTGTTTGTTTCTATGAGAAGATAAGGCAGACAGAGGCAGGAAAATAATTTCAATTTTCTAAAAGACACAGTGATTCAACTATTGCATTAGCTGCTAATTGATGACATTTTATTTTATTTTAGCAGTGGCTGAAATAAAAGGCCTGCCAAGTTTTCTTTGATAGAGTTATCCCACAGCTGCAATACACACAGGCAAAAAACTGCAGCCTTCAGAAAAGTCATCTGATGTAAAGTCTAACTGATAAATAACAGTTCACATCTCTCTGATTCCATTCTGCTGCTATGCTGAAGGTAAAGGTGAAAATATTACCACATCTGATTACAAGCTCCTTTTAGTTATGATCTGAAAGAATGGTGGGTGGCTCAGTTAATTTTAGCTATGTCTGAGTACAGGCAATAATTTTTCCTTCATATATTTTAAAATAATTTTATACAGCAAATTGATAGGATCTAAATTGTGAAGCAGTTTTCTTGGAAACGGTTACTTTGGTGACTGTTTAGATTTCAGTTTTTACCCAGAGAATATTGTGGAACTGAAAGTTCTGAGAAACACTGTAATAAAATTGTAACTCTACAGTCCTGGGGCAGTGAGGGGAGGTGGTCAGTGGCTAAGTAACTAAGTAAATAATGTCCCAGAGGCAGAGGGGAAACCAGGGTAGAGGCCTTCGGCTTGTTGAAATGGGCTATTCAACAATGCTTGCATTTCACAATGGTCAGTGACATCCTAAGAAAATATTAATTTCCAACTTGGTTTTCCTTTTAATTTTCAGAGTTCATACATCCTCTGGGAATAAGGGGGAAAGTGAAATTAATAAATTATAGAACTTCAGATATCTTGATGACTACTGATGTAAATCTATATACATCCATCACATCATAGGTATTTTATAAATGCTTATTTTATGTTTTTTCTAATTAAGATAACATTTCTGCTATTTTGAATTTCAGGTTCACAGGTTGACTAAATCATACTGAGACAGCTCGGGTGCAGTTAAAAAGAAGGAACCTTAAATAGAATGGGAAAGATTCTGTCTTAACACCTTTTAAAAATTAGGTTAGGGCTTCCCTGGTGGCGCAGTGGTTGAGAGTCCGCCTGCCGATGCAGGGGACACGGGTTCGTGCCGCAGTCTGGGAAGATCCCACATGCCGTGAGCGGCTGCGCCCGTAAGCAATGGCCGCTGAGCCTGAGCGTCCGGAGCCTGTTGCTCCGCAATGGGAGAGACCACAACAGTGAGAGGCCCACATACCGCAAAAAAACAAAAAAACAAAAATTAGGTTAAAAATTGACTTAAAGGATGTGGTTTTGATGATCATGTAGATAGATGGTGGAGTCAGACATGCTTAATGCAAAAAAGTTGAAAAATATAGGAAGCATCAAGCAAAAAGTAAAATAATGTCTCCAAATTAATGGAATCTTTAACTGGGGTCATTGCACTTGAGTAAAAACTTGCTAGACTCCAAATTTCAAAAATTGAGTTTTAGTCTCCATTCTTACTAACCAGACACCTAAATGTGGACGTCACTTTCCTCTCTGTATATTAATTTCCTCACGTTCTAAATGAAGCATGAATGGTGTGTGCATGTGTGTGTCTGTGTGTGGTGGTGTGGAATAGGTAAGGAATAGATTCTGTTAATTTTTAATGATATAACCTGAACATTCTATAATTTTATACTACTTTATGACAGAGCCAGGTGTTTTCCTAGATGTGATAGTAAATTTTAAATGATAGTAAGATTTTAAGAATGTGCCTTGAAGGAAATTGCCTTGGAACAAACATCAACAGTTCCTTATTGCTACTGTTGGCCATATTTAAATCATCTGACTGCTGGAGGAGAGATGAAGAATGCTCTGAATATAAATACAGAGAATGTTTGTAAGGTCAAATTTCCCGTTAAGGGTGGTATAGGAAATGCTTAAATTAATGGTCACTTTGTGGCTATATAACTTATTTACTAATCTTGAGTTTATTTATTTATTTGAATTTATTTATTCTTTGCAACTAGACAGCACAGAGCTTCAATCTTGATTTTGAGACTTAGATGTGAGTGATATTGGGTAAATTATACTGAACCCCATTTTCTGATCTATGTTTATTCTGAGGATTAATTCAAAAAATTATAGTAACAAAATAAATGCAGTGACATAAGCTGGGTGCTGGAGGATAAAAAGCCATTCAACACATAAAGAGTAAGGATAATGGCCCTTTTTACAAGGTCAAAAAAGACATTGTTCCTGCCATTAATGATCTTGTGAGGTGCTAATGTTTCATTTGCCGCTAGGCTACAGGAAGTTGGACAATACCTGGCACAGAGGAAGTATAAAATAATGATTTCATAAAGGAAAACAATGAATGCATTCTGTACTATTAGTGTACAGGGTGATTTGTGAACCCAGAAGAGTGGCTATCTGATTAACTATCTGACACCTTTCTAAAAGAAGTAACTGTTAATTAAGTCTGGGTGGGGTAAGTGCCTCCTGGTGTAGAAAACAGCATAAGCTAAAGCTGCAAACATAAAAGCAACATTAGGTCTGGGAATTAATTTGGTTTTAGGAAGGGACACATATAGGGTGGAGTGGGAGAGAGGCTTTTGGATTAAGCAGGGATAAATCTTAAAGAGCTTTGTACATTAAGGTAAGTAGTGTAATACTTTATCCTAAAGGATTTTAGTAGTGTGGTACTTAGATTTAGAATGCTTACTCTGATAGGAGATGGTAACAATGGGTGCAATTGCAGTATGTCATTTTGAGAGAAATGCAAGAAGTCAGTGGCAGGATGAGATGGAAGCAGGTAGAGTTGGAAAGACCAAGGGGTCTTTCCCTTTTATGAAGAGCATGAATTATTTTACTGAATTTGCAGCCTGGAGCCAATGAAAATAATTTAAGCAGGGGAATGAAATAATCATACATGTCTTTGAAAAATAACAGGAAGCAAAGTGAACAAATGACTGGAAAAGAGAAAGTGCAAGGGCAAAGTAGGCAAGTAATTTTCTTATTTAAATCTGAAAAACAGACTACATTGAACCACAAGATAGTTTTCCTGTATCTAATTTTCTTTGAAATTTCTAGAACAGAGCTTAATTGATTGAGATACCATATGCTTTCACCAGTACCTCTAGATGTGTAAATAAAACATACATATACCCACATATTTTGGGCACCCTAGCCCTGGGGTCCAACACTGGGAAGATGAATCCCCTTAGCTGATTTGGAAACCAGTGGCACTAACAGTAGGGCTGTAAGAAACATAGACTGCTCATGAAGAACACAAACACACTTGCTTACCTGTGGGAACAAGGAAGAAGAAGCAAATTAAAACATCCTGGGACTCTGGCCAGTTACCCATGACTGCCCCAGCATGTGCCCTGGTCTACAGTGAACACCTCCTCCAGCCTCTCTTGCTCCAGCCGCTCCCAACTAGGGCAAAGACTACCATAGCTGAGGAGAGTGCACAATTGGTGGGGATGGAGTTGGCATGGCATCTGAAAGGGGCAAATGTGGCCATTACTGGTGTTTGTGAAGGTGGTAGATCAGGAGCAATATGGAACTCTGACTGGTGTGCCAAGGCTGTCCCAACACATGTGCCAGCCCCCACCTGGTACCTATTCTGGTCCCTCTTCTCCAGCACTGCTCCCCTCTGGGGCAAAAGTGCCATTATTGGGAGTGAGGAGGGCACACACTTAGAGGAAATGGAACCAGCTCTGACCCGAACCTTGGGGCATCTGCTCCAGCAACTTGGGACCCAACACCACCCATGATAGGGCAGTGATAGCCACTAAGCATCGGAGAAGCCCCAGATCACACTTGGCTCTGGATGAAGTCTCTCCATCATCAGCACCATCTCCTGTCAAAGTGATAGCTGCCAGTACATTCTGGCATGGGGAAAACATGAAACATGATCACTTCAGATCCAGACCTCCCACGAAAGCCACCGGGCACATGTAGACTGCATTGAGATGTTCCCACACAAGGACACCCCTTGAAAATCAGGATGGGTTGCTGTGTCACCCAATTTTATAGAGAAAGAGAAAATTAAGCAAGATGAGAAGGAAGAGGAATTTGTTCCAAATGGAACAATAAGAAAAAACCCTGAAAAAACAACTAATAGAACAGAGATAATTTACCAGATGAAGAGTTCAAAGCATTAGTGATAAAAATGGTAATGGAACATGGGAAAAGAATAGATGAACACAATGAGAATTTAAACAAAGAACTAAAAAATATAAAAAAGAACCATTCAGAGCTGAAGAATACAATAACTGAAATGAAAAATAGAAGGAACCAGAAGGAGAAGAGAGAGAGAAAATGATTGCAAATATATTTTATAATATTGTGGCTGAAAACTTCCCGAATCTGAAGAAGGCAACAGATATCCAGGTACAGGAAGCACAGAGCGTCATAAACAAGATGAACCACACAAGGACATATTATAATTAAAATGGCAAAATCTAAAGAGAGAACTTTAAAGGCATCAAGAGAAAAACAAAGAGTCACATAAAAGGGAACCTCCAAAAGGCTATCAGCTGATTTTTCTGCAGAAACTTTGCAGTCAGGAAGGCAGAATCATGATATATTTAAAGTGCTAAATAGGGAAAAACCTACAGCCTACGATACTCGAACTGGCAAGATTATCATTCAGAATTAAAAGAGAGCTAAAGAAGTTATCAGACAAGCAAGAACTAAAAGAGTTCATCAATACCAAATCAACCTTACAGGAAGTGTTAAAGGGGCATATCTAAGTGGAAAAGAAAAGGCTACAACAAGAAGAACTTATAGGAAAAAAAATCCCACTAGTAAAGAAAAATATATAGTAAACGCTGTGAATTAACCACTTAAATAAGCTAGTATAATGGTTAAAAGACAAAAAAAAGGAAAATCAACTATAACTACAACAAATAGTGAAGAAATAGATATGAAGATGTAAAATATGACATCTAAAACAAAATGTGGGGGAGGGGAGTAAAAAAGTAGATGGTTTATAACATGTTTGAACATAAGTGACTATCAGTTCAAAACAAATAGATATAGTTAGAGGTCAGCATTTATGAACTTGATGGTAACCAAAAATCAAAAATCTACAACAGATACACAAAAGCTAGAGAGAACCAAACACTAGCATACCACAAAAGAAAATCATCAAACCACAAGGGAAGAAACTAAAAGAAAAGAACAGAGAACTACAAAACAAGCAGAAAACAAGTAACAAAATGGCAATAAGTACATACCTATCAATACTCACTTTGAATGTCAATGGACAAAATACTACAATCAAAAGACTTAGGATGGCTGATAAAAAACAAGACCCATCTATATGCTGCCTATCAGAGAAACACTTCAGATCTAAAGACACACAGACTGAAAGTGAGGGGATGGAAAATATATTCATGAAATGACAAATAAAGCTGGAGTAGCAATATTCATGTCAGACAAATCAGAGTTTCCAAAAAAGTCTATACCAAAAGACAAAGAAGGATATGATATAATGATACAGGGATTGATACAAGAAGAGGATATAGCAATCATTAACATACACACACCTAAAATAGGAGCAACTAAATATATAAAGCAACTACTAATAGGCATAAAGGAAGAAATCAACAATAGTACAAAAACAGTAGGGAACTTTAACACCCAACTTACATCAATAGACAGGTCATCCAGACAGAAAATCACTAGTGCAACAGAGATTGTAAAATAAACAATAGACCAGTTGGACTTAATAGATATCAATAGGACATTCCATACCAAAGCAGAAGAATACACATTCTTCTCAAGTGTACACAGAATGTTCTACAGAATAGATGACATGCTAGGCCACAAAACAATCCTCAACAAATTTAAAAGGATAGAAATTATATCAAGCATTTTTTCTGACCATAACAGTATGAAACTAGTTATCAGTTACAGGAAGAAAAATGGAAAAGACACAAACAAATGTTGAATAAATAATATGTTACTAAAAACAAATGTGTCAATGAAGAATTCAAAGAGGAAACCAGAAAACACCTTGAGACAAATGAAAATAAAAATACAAATTTCCAAAAACAATGGGATACAGTGAAAGCAGTTCTAAGAGGGAAGTTTCTTTTAATTGTTAATATTTTTTAATTTTTATTTTTCAAAAATTTTTATTTTTTTAAATTTTAATTTAAAACTATTTTTATTTTTTAAAAATTTTACTGGGGTATAGTTGATTTACAATGTTGTGTTAGTTTCAGGTGTACAGTAAAGTAAATCTGTTATACACATATCCACTCTGTTGTAGAATCTTTTCCCATATAGGCTATTACACAGTATTGAGTAGAGTTCCCTGTGCTGTACAGTAGGTCCTTATTTGTCATCTATTTTATATATAGTAGTGTGTATATGTCAATCCCAATCTTCCAATTTATCCTGCCCCCCTTTACCCCCTGGTAAAAATCAGTTTATTTTCTATATCTGTAACTCTATTTCTGTTTTGTAGATAAGTTCATTTAGAGCCTTTTTTTAAGATTCCACATATAAATGATATCATATGATATTTGCCTTTCTCTGCCTGACTTACTTCACTCAAAATGACAAACTCTAGGTCCATCCACATGCTGCAAATGGCATTATTTTGTTCTTTTTATATAGCTGAGTAATATTCCACTGTATATATGTACCACATCATCTTAATCCATTCCTCTGTTGGTGGACATTTAGGTTGCTTCTATGTCTTGGCTATTGTAAATAGCACTGCAATGAACACTGGGGTGCATTTAACTTTTTGAATTATGGTTTTCTTCAGATATAGGCCAAGGAATGAGATTGCTGGATCATATGGTAGCTCTATTTTTAGTTTTTTAAGGAACCTCCATACTGTTTCCATAGTGGCTGTACCAGTTTACATTTCCACCAATGGCATAGGAGGGTTCCCTTTTCTCCACACCCTCTCCAAATTTATTGTTTGTAGACTTTTTGATGATGGCCATTCTGACTGGTGTGAGGTGATACCTCACTGTGATTTTGATTTGTCCTTCTCTAATAATTAATGATATTGAGCATCTTTTCATGTGCTTTTTAACCATCTGTATGTCTTCTTTGGGGGAAAATGTCTATTTAGAAATAGACATTTCTAAATGTCTATTTAGATCTTCCAACCATTTTTTGATTGGGTTGTTGGTCTTTTTGATATTGCGCTATATGAGCTGTTTGTATATTTTGGAGATTAATCCCTTGTTGGGTGCTTCGTTTACAAATATTTTCTCCAATTCTGAGGGTTGTCTTTTCATTTTGTTTATGGTTTCTTTGCTGTGCAAAACGTTTAAGTTTTATTAGGTCCCATTTGTTTATTTTGTTTTTGTTTTCATTACTATAGGAGGTGGATCAAAAAAAAAACTTCCTGCGATTTATGTCAAAGAGTGTTCTGCCTATGTTTTCCTCTAAGAGTTCTATAGTATCTTGCATAACATATATGCCTGTAATCCATTTTGAGTTGATTTGTTTTTGTGTGGTGTTAGGGTGTGTTCTAATTTCATTCTTTTATGGCTGTCCAGTTTTCCCAGCACCACTTATTGAAGAGGCTGTCTTTTCTTCACTGTATATTCTTGCCTCTTTTGTCATAGATTAGGTGACCATAAGTGTGTGGGTTTATCTCTGGACTTTCTATCCTGTTCCATTGATCTATATTTCTTTTTTTGTGCCAGTACCATACTGTCTTGATTACTCTGGTTTGTAGTACAGTCTGAAGTCAGGGAGCCAGATTCCTTCAGCTCTGTTTTTCTTTCTCAAGATTGCTTTGGCTATTCCAGGTCTTTCATGTTTCCATACAGATTGTAAATTTTTTTGTTCTAGTTCTGTGAAAAATGCCATTGGTAATTTGATAGGGATTGCATTGAATCTGTAGATTGCTTTGGGTAGTAGAGTCGTTTTGAAAATATTGATTCTTCCATTCAAGAACAGGGTATATCTCTCAATCTGTTTGTGCCATCTCTTATTTCTTTCATCAGTATCTTATAGTTTTCTGAGTACAGGTTTTTGCCTCCTTAGGTAGGTTTATTCCTAGGCATTTTCTTTTTTATGCGGTGGTAAATGGGGTTGTTTCCTTACTTTCTATTTCTGAACTTTCGTTGCTAGTGTATAGGGATACAAGAGATATCTGTGCATTAATTTTTTATCCTGCAACTTTACCAAATTCATTGATGAGCTCTAGTAGATTCCTGGTTGCATCTTTAAGTTTTTCTATTAATAGTATCATGTTTTCTGCAAACAATGACAGTTTTACTATTTCTTTTCCAATTTGAATGCCTTTTATTTCTTTTTCTTCTCTGATTGCTATGGCTAGGACTTCCAAAAATATACTGAATAAAAGTGGTGAGAGTGGAAATCCTTGTCTTGTTCCTGATCTTAGAGGAAATGCTTTCAGTGTTTCACCATTGAGAATGATGTTTGCTGTGGGTTTGTCATATATGGTCATCTCTGCCCACTTTTTGGAGAATGTTTATCATAAATGGGTTTTGAATTTTGTTGAAAGCTTTTTCTGTATCTGTTGAGATGATCACATGGTTTTTATTCTTCAATTTGTTGATGTGGTGTTTCACATGGATTGATATGTGGATATTGAAAAATCCTTGTGTCCCTGATTTAAATCCCACTTGATCATGGTGTATGATCTTCTTGATGTGTTGCTGGATTCTGTTTGCTAGCATTTTGTTGAGGATTTTTGTATCTATGTTCATCAGTGATATTGGCCTGTAGTATTCTTTCTTTGTGACCTCTTTGTCTCATTTTGGTATCAGGGTGATGGTGGCCACATAGAATGAGTTTGGGAGTGTTCATCCCTCTACAATATTTTGGAAGAGTTTGAAGATACGTGATATCTCCTCTCTAAATGTTTGATAGTATTCATCGTGGGCTTTTGCTTGTTGGAAGATTTTTTTTTTTGCGGTACACGGGCCTCTCACTGTTGTGGCCTCTCCCATTGCGGAGCACAAGCTCTGGACGAGCAGGCTCAGCGGCCATGGCTCATGGGCCCAGCCGCTCCATGGCATGTGGGATCTTCCTGGACCAGGGCACGAACCCGTGTCCCCTGCATTGGCAGGCGGACTCTCAACCACTGCGCCACCAGGGAAGACCTGTTGGAAGATTTTTAATTACAGTCTCAACTTCAGTGCTTGTGATTGGCCTGGTTATATTTTCTATTTCTTCCTGGTTCAGTCTTGGAAGGTAGTGCTTTTCTAAGAATTTGTCCATTTCTTCCAGGTTGTCCATTTTATTGGCATATAGTTTCTTGTAGTAATCTCTCACGATCCTTTGTATTTCTGCTGTGTCAGTTGTTACTTCTTTTTTTTTCATTTCTGATTCTATTGATTTGAGTCTTCTCCTTTTTCCTTGATTAGTCTGGCTAATGGTTTATAAATTTTGTTTATCTTCTCAAACAACAAGCTTTTAGTTTTATTGATCTTTGCTATTGTTTCCTTCATTTCTTTTTCATTTATTTCTGATCTGATCTTTATGATTTCTTTCCTTCTGTGAACTTCGGGCTGTTTTTTTTTTTTTTTTCTTCTTTCTCCAATTGACTTATGTGTAAGGTTAGGTTGTTTATGTGAGACGTTTCTTGTTTCCTGAGGTAGGATTGTATTGCTATAAACTTCCTTCTTAGAACTGCTTTTGCTGCATCCTATAGGTTTTGTGTCGTCATGTTTTCATTTTCATTTGTTTCTAGGTATTTTTGATTTCCTCTTTGATTTCTTCAGTGATCTCTTGGTTATTTAGTAGTGTATTGTTTAGTCTCCTTGTGTTTGTATTTTTTACAGATTTTTTTCCTGTAATTGATATCTAGTCTCATAGCGTTGTATCAGGAAAGATACTTTGTATGATTTCAATTTTCTTAAATTTACCAAGGCTTGATTTGTGACCCAAGATATGATCTATCCTGGAGAATGTTCCATCAGCACTTGAGAAAAATGTGTATTCTGTTTTATGTGGATGAAATGTCTTATAAATATCAATTAAGTCCATCTTGTTTAATGTGTCATTTAAAGCGTGTGTTTCCTTATTTATTTTCAGTTTGGATGATTGGTCCAGTGGTGGAAGTGGGGTGTTAAAGTCCTCTACTCTGATTGTGTTACTGTTGATTTCCCCTTTTGTGGCTCTTAGCATTTGCCTTATGTATTGAGGTGCTCCTATATTGGGTGCATAAATATTTACAATTGTTTTATCTTCTTCTTGGATTGATTCCTTGATCATTATGTAATGTTCTTCATTGTCTCTTGTAATAGTCTTTATTTTATTTTATTATTTTATTATTTTTATTTTTTGCGGTATGTGGGCCACTCACTGTTGCGGCCTCTCCCGTTGCAGAGCACAGGCTCCGGACGCGCAGGCTCAGCAGCCATGGCTCATGGGCCTTACAGCTCTGCGGCATGTGGGATCTTCCTGGACCAGGGCACGAACCTGTGTCCCCTGCATTGGCAGGTGGACTCTCAACCACTGCGCCACCAGGGAAGCCGAATAGTCTTTATTTTAAAGTCTACTTTGTCTGATATGAGAATTGCTCCTCCAGCTTTCTTTTAATTTCCATTTGCATGGAATATCTTTTTCCATCCCCTCACTTTCAGGCTGTATGGGTCCCTAGGTATGAAGTGGGTCTGTTGTAGACAGCATATATATGGGTCTTGTTTTTGTATCCATTCAGCCAGTCTATGTCTTTTCATTGGACCATTTAATCCATTTACATTTAAGGTAGTTATTAATATGTATGTTCCTATTCCCATTTTCTTAATTGTTTTGGGTTTGTTATTGTAGGTCTTTTCCTTCTCTTGTGTTTCTTGCCTTGGATTTATCCTATATGGGACTTTCTGTGCTTTTTGGACTTGATTAACTGTTTCCTTTCCCATATTAGGGAAGTTTTCATGTATAATCTCTTCAAATATTTTCTCAGTCCCTTTCTTTTTCTCTTCTTCTTTGAGACCCCTATAATTTTAATGTTGGTGCTTTCAATGTTGTCCCAGAGGTCTCTGAAACTGTCCTCAATTCTTTTTCCTTTATTCTGCTCTGTGGTAGTTATTTCCAGTATTTTATCTTCCCAGTCACTTATCTGTTCTTCTGTCTCAGTTATTCTGCTATTGATTTCTTCTAGAGAATTTTAAATTTCATTTATTGTGTTGTTCATCATTGTTTGTTTGCTCTTTAATTCTTCTTGGTCCTTGTTAAACATTTCTTGTATGTTCTCCATTCTATTTCCAAGATTTTGGATCATCTTTACTATCTTTACTCTGAATTCTTTTTCAGGTAGACTGCCTATTTCCTCTTCATTTGTATGGTCTGGTGGGCTTTTCCTTACTCCTTCATCTGCTGTGTGTTTCCCTGTCTTCTCATTTTGGTTAACTTACTGTCTTTGGGGTCTCCTTTCCACAGGCTGCAGGTTTGTAATTCCCATTGTTTTTTGTGTCTGCCTCCAGTGACTAAGGTTGTTTCAGTGGTTTCCTTCTAGAGGGGACTGGTGCCTGTGTTCTGGTGGATGAGACTGGATCTTGTCTTTCTGGTGGCAGGACCATGTCTGGTGGTGTGTTTTGGCATGTCTGTGACATTATTATGATTTTTGGCAGCCTCTTTGCTAATGGGTGGGGTTGTGTTCCTCTCTTGCTAGTTGTGTGGCATGGGGTCTCCAGCACTGTAGCTTGCTGTTCCTTGAGTGGAGCTGGCTCTAGCCTTGAGATGGAGATCTCTGGGAGAGCTTTCTCCATTTTCTATTACTTGGTGCTGGGAGGTCTCTGGTGGATGAATGTCCTGAATGCAGCTCTCCCACATCAGTGGCACAGACCTGACACCCAGCTGGAGAACCAAGACCCTGTCAACCATGCAGCTCAGAAGAAAAGGGAGGAAAAAAAGAAAGAAGGAAAAAAATAAAACAAAATAAATTTATTAAAATAATTTTTTTAATTTAAAAAGTTAAAAAAGCATAAAAAAGAAGAAAGAAAGAAGAGAGCAACCAAACAAATAAACAGATCCACCAATGATAACAAACCTAAAAATTATACTAAAAAACAAAAAAGGAAATGGACAGACAGAACCTTAGGACAAATGGTAAAAGCAAAGCTATACAGACAAAATCACACAGAGAAGCATACAAATTCACACTCACAGAAAGGAAAAGGAAAAAAAAATCTATATATATAAAAAAAGGAAGAGAGCAACCAAATCAATAAACAAATCTACCAATGATAATAAACTCTAAATACTAAACTACGATAAACATAAAACTAGAAACAAATTAGATGCAGAATGCAAACCCCAAATCTACAGCTGCTCCCAAAGTCCACCACCTCAATTTTGGGATGATTCATTGTCTATTCAGGTATCCAGTGATGCAGTGTACATCAAGTTGATTGTGGAGATTTAATCTGCTGCTCCTTAGGCTGCTGGGAGAAATTTCCCTTTCTCTTCTTTGTTTGCACAGCTCCTGGGGTTCAGCTTTGGATTTGGCCCCACCTCTCCATGGAGGTCACCTAAGGGTGTCTCTTCTTCACTTAGGATGGGATTAAGGTAGCAGATGATTAGGGGGCTCTGGCTTAATCAGGCCAGGGGGAGGAAGGGGTATGGAATGCGAGGTGAACTTGAGGTGGCAGAGGCCAGTGTGATGTTGCAACAGCCTGAGGTGCGCTATGTGTTCTCCTGAGGAAGTTGTCCCTGGATCATGGGACCCTGGCAGTGGTGGGCTGCAGAGGCTCCCAGGAGGGGAGTTGTGGATAATGACCTGTACTTGCACACAGGCTTCCTGTTGGCTGCGGCAACAGAGTTAACATTTCATGCCTGTGTCTGGTGTCTGTGCTGATAGCCATGGCTTGTGCACATCTCTGGAGCTCGTTTAGGTGGTCATCTGAATCCCCTCTCCTAGTGCACCCCAAAACAAAGGTTTCTTGCCTCTTAGGCAGTTCCAGACATTTTCACAGGCTCCCTTCCAGCTAGCTGTGGTGCACTAGCTCCTTTCAGGCTGTGTTCATGCAGCCAACCCCAGTCCTCTCCCTGAGATCTGACCTCCAACACCCAAGCCTCAGCTCCCAGCCCCCACCCGCCCTGGTGGGTGAGCAGACAAGTCTCTCAGGCTGGTGAGTGCTGGTCAGCACTGATCCTCTGTGTGGGAATCTCTCCACTTTGCCCTGTGCACCCCTGTTGCTGCATTCTCCTCCATGGCTCTGAAGCTTTGCCCCTGCCCACCCCGTGTCTCTGCCAGTGAAGGGGCTTCCTAGTGTGTGGAAACTTTTCCTCCTTCACAGCTCTCTCCCAGAAGTGCAGGTCCCATCCTTATTCTTTTGGCTCTGTTTATTTCTTTTTCCTTTTGCCCTACCCAGGTACATGGCAAGTTTCTTGCCTTTTGGGAAGTCAGAGGTCTTCTGCCAGCATTCAGTAGGTGTTCTATAGGAGTTGTTCCAGATGTAGATCTATTTCTTATATATTTATGCAGAGGAAGATGATCTTCACATCTTACTCCTCTGCCATCTTGAAGGTCTCCCCGTTTATTAATTTTCTGTCTGAATGATCTATCCATGGGTGTAAGTGGGGTGTTGAAGTCCCTTATGATTATTGTGTTACTGTTGATTTTCCCTTTTATGACTGTTAGCATTTGCCCTTATATTGAGGTGGTCCTATGTTGGGTACATATATATTTACAATTGTTATGTCTTCTTCTTGGATTGCTCCATTGACGTGATGTCTTTCCTTGTCTCTTGTAACAGTCTTTATTTTAAAGTTTATTTTGTCTGATATGACTATTGTTACTCCAGTTTTCTTTTGATTTGCATGAAATGTCTTTTTCCATCTTCTCACTTGCAGTCTGTATTTGTCCCTAGGTCTGAAGTGGGTCTCTTGTAGACAGCATATATACGGGTTTGTTTTCGTATCCATTCAGCCAGTGTGCATCTTTTGGTTGGAGCATTTAATCCATTTACATTTAAGGTAATTATCATTATGTATGTTCTTATTGCCATTTTCTTAATTGTTTTGGGTTTGTTTTTGCTGGTCATTTCCTTCTCTTGTGTTTCCTGCCTAGAGAAGTTCCTTTAGCATTTGTTGTAAAGCTGGTTTTGCAGTGCTGAATTCTCTTAGTTTCGTTTGTCTGTAAAGTTTTTTATTTCTCCATTGAATCTGAATGAGAGCCTTACTAGTTAGAGTATTCTTGGTTGTAGGTTTTTCTCTTTTATCACTTTAAATATATCATGCCACTCCTTCTGGCCTGCAGAGTTTCTGCTGGATAATCAGCTGTCAACCTTATGAGGATTCCCTTGTATGTTATTTGTTGCTTTTCCATTGCTGCTTTTGATTTTTTCCTTTGTATTTAATTTTTGTTAGTTTGATTAATATGTATCTCAGTGTGTTTCTCCTTTGGCTTATCATAGATGGGATTCTCTGCACTTCCTCGACTTGGGTGACTATTTCCTTTCCCATGTTAGGGAAGTTTTTGAATATAATCTCTTCAAATGTTTTTTTCAGACCCTTTCTCTACTGGGACGTTTATAATTTGAATGTTTGTGCATTTAATGTTGTGCCAGAGGTCTCTAATACTGTCCTCATTTCTTTTCATTCTTTTTCTTTACTGTCTTCTGTGTCAGTGATTTCCACTATTCTGTCTTCCAGCTTCCTTATTCTTTCTGCTGCCTCAGTTATTCTGCCATTGCTTCCTTCTAGTGTATTTTTCATTTCAGTTATTGTATTGTTCATCACTGTTTGTTTCTTCTTTAGTTCTTCTATGTCCTTCTTAAACATTTTTGTATCTTCTGGATCCATGCCTCCATTCTTTTTCTGAGATCTTGGGTCATCTTTCCTATTATTACTCTGAATTCTTTTTCATGTTTATTGCCTATCTCCTCTTCATTTAGTTGCTCTTGTAAGTTTTTGGATTGCTCCTTCGTCTGCAACATATTTCTTTGTTGTCTCTTTTTGTTTAACTTACTGTGTTTGTGGTTTCCTTTGCAGGGTTGTAGTTCCTCTTGATTCTGGTTTCTGTCCCCTGGTGGGTGAGTTTGGTCCAGAGCCTTGTGTAGGCTTCCTTTTGGGAGGGACTGGTGCCTGCGCTCTGGTGGGTGGAGATGGGTCTTTTCCCTCTGGT
Source organism: Monodon monoceros (assembly GCF_005190385.1). Classification (NCBI taxonomy): domain Eukaryota; kingdom Metazoa; phylum Chordata; class Mammalia; order Artiodactyla; family Monodontidae; genus Monodon; species Monodon monoceros. The sequence continues at coordinate 26,185,579 of NW_021703784.1, forward strand.
TGGCAGGGCTGTGTCAAGGGGTGTGTTTTGGCGTGTCTGTGAGCTTAGTATAACTTTAGGCAGTCTGTCTGCTGATTGGTGGGTTTCTGTCCTGTCTTGCTGGTTGTTTGGTCTGAGGGATCCAGCACTGTAACTTGCAGGCTATTGCATGGAGGTGGGTCTTGGTGCCAAGGTGAGGAATGCTGGGAGAGCTCACACATATTAATATTCTCTGGGGCCAGGAATTCTCTGGGCATCCAGCAGCCAGGACTTGGCACCCCCACCACAGGGCTCAGGTTCGACCCCTGGTTGGGGAACCAAGACCCCAGAAGCCACCCAACATGGCAAAAAAAAGAAAAGAAAACAAGCAAACGGAAAATAAGACAAACAATAAAAACAAAACCAACCAACCAAACAAAAAAGAAACAAAAAAGTAAACAAAAACCAGACACACAAAAAGACAACAAAGGAAAATAGAAAAAAATAGAAACAATAAAGAAACAAAAAACCAAAGCAACATCAAAGAAAAATCAAAACAAAAAATAAAATAAAAATAGAAAAATAAAAAATTTACTAAAAATTCTTTAAAAATAAAAAATAATAAAAAGAAATAAAACAACAAAACAAAACAAATTCCCTAGTGTCTCCACTATCAGTGTCCTTTCCCCCACTGTGAGCCACAGCCAACCCCTACCTCCCCATGAGGCCCTCTTGGTAAATCTCTGGATCTGCTGTGTGTACTGTGGGGGCAGCTCAGACTCTGACTTGGTCCAACTCCCACGTGTACATGCCCCCAAAGTCCACAGCTGCTAAAACAAGACTGGTCTCAGTTGTGGGAGCACTTGTTTTCCATTCAGATATTCCACAGATGCGGGGTTTACCAAGCTGATCACAGGTATTTAATCTGCAGCTTGTGCAGCTGCATGGAGAGATTTCAGTTCCTCTTCCTTAGTCACATAGCCCCTGGGGCTCAGCTTTGGTTTTGGCCCCTGCTTTGCATGTGGACCACCTTCAGGTGTCTGCTCCCCACCCAGGCAAGAGGGGGCAAAGGAAACAGCTGACTGAGGTACTCTTGGTTGCTTAGGAGGAAGGGGCAAGAGGCAGTGACTGATGGGGGCAAGCATGCTTGCTTAGGGGGTGAGGGATAAGGTGGCAATGACTAGGGATTGTGTGCTCACTCTGCTGGGATCCCCCTCTAGTGCCTGTGGACACAGGGGTTGGCAGGAGGTGGTGACAGAGTGGGGCACACATGCTAACTCAGGCATGAGGGAGACAAGGTAGCAATGATTGAGGCATTAATGTTCACTCTGGTGGAAGACCCTCTCAGTGCCTATGGAGGCAGGAGCTGGCATGTGAGCAGAGAGGCCGTGATGGCAGCCCCACCCCTTGCACACCACTCAACAATAGTGCCTTGCTTCAATGGCAGTCCATGCTTCCTCCAGGAGCATTCCCATTTGCGGAGCTCCTCACTCCTGTCCCCTCAGGCTGTCTCCACGCAGCAGAGCTCCTCACTCTTGTCCCTTTGGGCTGACTCCATGCAGCCAACAGCAGTCCTCTCCACAGGTCCGCTCTCCTAATCTGACACTTCAGCACTCAGACCCTGCCTCAGGCTGGGGATTGCAGGGCTGTGGCACAGACTGTCCGTGCAAATCTTGCTCTGTCCTGCCTGTCACAGACTGGCTGCTGCACTTTCATCCAATAACCTCTGAAGACCTCCTCACCATTTCAGCTGATCTTGCTGATGGTAAGGGGGCCTCCCTGAGTGCAGTAACCTCTCCTCTCCTTCAGCTCTCCCCCAGGGATGAGGGCCCTATCCGTTTCCTCTTTTCTTTATCTTCCCTTTCTCTCCTTCAGCCTACCCAGTTATGTGAGGAATTTTTCTTGCCCTTTTAGGTATCTGAGGTCCTCTGCTAGTGTTCAGCAGGTGTCCTGTGATAATTGTTCCACTTGTAGATGTATTCTTGATGTACTTGTTGGGAGAGGTGAAACCCAGGTCCTCCTAACATGCCATCTTGACCTCTCTCTATAAATCCTTGTTTAATGACTCTAAGAGGGAAGCTTATAACAATACAGGCCTACTTCAAGAAAAATCTCAAATTAACAACCTAACCTACTATCTAAAGTAATTAGAAAAAGAACAAAGAGAGCCCAAAGTCAGCTGAGGGTGCTAATAATAAAGATTAGAGAGAAAACAAATAAAATAAAGACCCAAGAAACAATAAAAAGATTAATAAAATGAAGAGATATTTTTTTGGAAAAAATATCAAAATTGATAAGCATTTAGACAGGCTTATCAAGAAAAAATAAAAGACAGGACTTAAATAAACAAAAAAGAAATGAGGAGAAATTACAACTAATATCATAGAGATAAAAGAATCATAAGAGAATACTATGAACATTTATATGTCAACATTGGACAACCTAGAAGATATGGATAAATTTCTAAATACATATATTCCAAGAGTGAATCAGGAGGAAACAAACAATATGAACCGACCAATCACTAGTAGTGAAATTGAATAGTAATCAAAAAACTCCCAGGAAACAAAAAAGTCCAGGACAAAACTGCATCACAGGGGAATTCTATCAAACATGAAAAGAAGAGCTAATACCTTTCCTTCTCAAACTATTCCAAAAAATTGAAGAGTAGGAAATACATCCAAACTCATTCTACAAGGCCACCATTACACTGATACCCAAACCAAAGTTACTACAAAAAAAGAAAATTACAGCCAATATCTTTGATGAATATAGATACAAAATTCCTCAACAAAATATTAGCAAACCGAATTCAACAATATATAAAAAGGATCATATACATGATCAAGTGGAATTTATTTCAGAGATGCAAGGATGGCTCAATATTCACAGGTCAATAAATATGATTTACCATATTAACACAAGGAAGGATAAAAATCACATGATCATCCCAATAGACTCAGAACATTGTTTTTGAGAAATTCGGTATCCATTAATGATTAATTTGCTATGGAGGTAATTTATCTGAAAATAATGAAGGCCATATATGATCATACAAGAGATAATATCATATTCAATGGTGAAAAAGTAAAAGCTTTTCCTCTAATATCTGGAATAGGACAAAGATACTTACTCTCAACTCCTATTTAACAGTGTTGGAAGTCCTAGCCACAGCAATCAATAAAAGGCATCCACATTGGAAGGGAAGAAGTAAAATTGTCACTATATGTAGATGCTATGAACCTATATATTCAAAACCCTAAATTTCCCACAAAAAAACTATTAGAACTAATAAATGAATTCATGGAAGTTGTAGAATACAAGATTAATATACAGAAATCTGTTCCATTTCTTTACACTAATAATTAAATTATGGAAAACAAACAAGCAAATAATCCCATTTAAAATTGCAACAAAAATAATAGAATACCTAGGAATAAACTTAACCAGGAAGTGAAAGACCTATACTCAGAAAACTGTAAGATGCTAATGAAGGAAATGGAAGGTGATATAAAGAAATGAAAAGATATTTCAAATTCATGACTTGGAAAAATTACCATTGTTAAAATGAACACACTACCCAATGCAATCAACAAATTTAATGCAATCCCTATCAAAATATAATGACATTTTTCACAGAACTACAGTAAATAATCCTTAAATTAATATGGAACCATGAAAGACTCTGAATAACCAAAGCCACCTTGAGAAAAAAGAAGAAATCTGAAAATATCACACTATCTGACTTCAGACTAAAATACAAAGATGAAGTAATCAAAACAGTATGGTACTGGCACAGAAATGGACACATAGATCAATGGATAAGAATAGGACCCAGAAATAATTCCAAAAACTTATGGTCAATTAATCTACAACAAAGGAGGCAAGAGTATAAAATGGGAAAAAGACAGTCACTTCAATAATGGTGCTGGGGAAAACTGCACAGTTACATGTATAAAATAATGAAACTAGAACATTTTCTCACACTGTATATGAAAATAAACTCAAAATGGATTAAAGACATAAAGGTAAGACTGAAAACCAAAAAAATTGAAGAGTAGGAAGTACATCAAAATTCATCCTACAAGGCCACCATTACACTGATACCCAAACCAGACAAAGTTACTACAAAAAAAGAAAATTACAGCCAATATCTTTGATGAATATAGATGAAAAATTCCTCAACAAAATATTAGCAAACGAATTCAACTCCTGAAAGAAAATACAGGCAGACCACTCTATGACATAAATCACAACAATATTTTGGGGGGCCCGTCTCCTAAGACAAAGTAAGCAAAAGCAAAAATAAACAAATAGGGACTAATTGAACTTAAAAGCTTCTGACAGCAAAGGAAACCATCAATAAAACAAAAAGACAACCTTCTGAATGAGAGAAAATACTTACAAATGCTATGACCAGAAATGGCTAATATTCAAAATATACAGATAGCTGATACAACTCAACACTAAAAAAACAAACAAACCACTTAAAAAATAGGTAGAAGGGCTTCCCTGGTGGTGCAGTGGTTGAGAGTCCACCTGCCGATGCAGGGGACACGGGTTCGTGCCCCAGTCTGGGAAGATCCCACATGCCGCGGAGCGGCTGGGCCCGTGAGCCATGGCCGCTGAGCCTGCACGTCCAGAGCCTGTGCTCCACAACGGGAGAGATCACAACAGTGAGAGGCCCGCATACCACAAAAAACAAAAACAAACAAACAAAAAATGGGTAGAAGACCTGAATAGACATTGTTTTAAAACAAGATGTAGACATGGTCAACAGGCACATGTAAACATGCTCAACATCATTAATCGTCAGAGAAATGAAAATCAAAACCACAAGGAGATATTACCTCACACCTCTCAGAAAGGCTGTTGTAAAAAAGACCACAAATGACAAATGTTGGCAAGGATATGGAGATAAGGGAAACCTAATACACTGTTGGTAGGAATGTAAATTGGTATAGACACTATGGAAAACAGTATGGAATTTCCTCAAAAATCTAAAATAGAAATACAATATTATCCAGCAATTCCACTCCTGGGTATATATACAAAAAAAATAAAAATAAAAGCACTACTTCAAAAACATACATGTGCCTGCCGCCTGTGCCCACCCCATCCCCAACAGCCTCCCGCTGCTGAGTCTCTGCTGTGTCTCGACCCCGGACAGTGACAAGAGGGACCCCATCACCTCCTTTCTGCTGTGTTTCCCAGCCTGGTCTCTGAATCTCCAAATGACCCTAGTTACAGGAGGTCTGGCCAATAGAGCGGACAAAGTTCTGCAACCTTGAGGCACATGGAGTTTGATTTGGAACTGCAAGCAGTACCCTTCGATGTGCCTAGGAGGAGAAAGTACCCCTGCATCCAGACATAGCACCTGGACTAAGAACAACTGAAGACTTAAATAGTGCAGTGTGGCTGACAGGGTCCAGGTGCTCCAACTAGGTGACAGGCCTGAGCCTCTGAGGTGGGAGAACTGAGTTCAGGACATTGGACCATGAGAGACCTCCTGGCCACATGTAATATCAACTGGTGAAAGCTCCCCCAGGATCTCCGTCTCAACACTAAGACCTAGCTCCACTCAACAACCAGCAAGCTCCAATGCTGGACATCCCATGCCAAACAATTAGCAAGACAGGAACACAATGCCACCCATTAGAAGAGATGTTGCCTAAAATTATAATTAGTTAACAGACGCCCCAAAACACATCACTGGATGCGGTTCTGCCCAACAGGAAGACAAGATCCCACCTCATCCATCAGAACACAGGCACCAGTCCCCTCCACAAGGAAGCCTACACAACCCACTGAACCAACCTTACCAACTGGGAGCAGACACAAAAAACAACAGGAAACACAAACATGCAGCCTGTGAAAAGGAGACCCCAACACAGTAAGTTAAGCAAAATGATAAGACAGAGAAATATGCAGCAGATGAAGGAGCAAGGTAAAAACCCAACAGACCAAACAAATGAAGAGGAAATAGGCAGTCTACATGAAAAAGAATTCAGAGTAATGATAGTAAAGACAATCCAAAATCTTGGAAATAGAAAGGAGAAAATACAAGAAAGTTTAACAAGGACCTAGAAGAATTAAAGAGCAAACAAACAATGAACAATACAATAAATGATATTAAAAATTCTCTAGAAGGAATCAATAGTAGAATAGCTGAGACAGAAGAACAGATAAGTGACTTGGAAGATAAAATAGTGGAAATAATTACCACAGAGCAGAATAAAGGAAAAAGAATTGAGGACGGTTTCAGGGACCTCTGGGACAACATTAAAAGCATCAACATTCGAATTATAGGGGTTCCCAGAAGAAGAGAAAAAGAAAGGTACTGAGAAAATATTTGAAGTGAATATAGTTGAAAACTTCTCTAATATGGGAAAGGAAATAGTCAATCAAGTCCAGGAAGCACAGAGAGTCCCATACAGGATATATCCAAGGAGAAACATGCCAAGACACATACTAATCAAACTATCAAAAATTAAATACAAAGAAAAAATATTAAAAACAGCAAGGGAATCCCCATAAGGTTAACAGCTGAACTTTCATCAGAAACTCTGCAAGCTAGAAGGGAGTGGCAGGACATATTTAAAGTGATGAAAGGGAAAAACCTACAACTAAGATCACTCTACCCAGCAAGGATCTCATTCAGATTCAACAGAGAAATTAAAACCTTTACAGACAAGCAAAAGCAAGTTGAATTCAGCACCACCAAACCAGCTTTACAACAAATGCTAAAGAAACTTCTCTAGGCAGGAAACACAAGAGAGGAAAAAACCTCCAATAACAAACCCAAAGCAATTAAGAATATGGTAATAGGAACATACATATTGATAACTACCTTAAGTGTAAATGGATTAAATGTTCCACCTGAAAGACATAGACTGGCTGAATGGATACAGAAAAAGACCCATATGTATGCTGTCTACAAGAGACCCACTTAATATCTAGGGACGTGTACATACTGAAAGTGATGGGATGGAAACAGATGTTCCATGCAAATGGAAATCAAAAGAAAGCTGGAGTAGCAATTCTCATATCAGACAAAATAGACTATTACAAGAGACAATGAATGGCATTCCATAATGATCAAGGGATCAATGTAAGAAGAAGATATAACAATAGTAAATATTTGTGCACCTAACATAGGAGCACCTCAATACATAAGGCAATTATTAACAGTCATAAAAGGGGAAATCGACAGTAACACAATCATAGTAAGGGACATTAACACCCCACTTTCACCAATGGAAAGATTATCCACAATGAAAATAAATAAAGAAACACAAGCTTTCAATGACACATTAAACAAGGTGGACTTAATTGATATTTATAGGACATTCCATCCTAAAACAACAGCATACAGTTTCTTCTCAAGTGCCCATGGAACATTATCCAGGATAGATCATATTTTGGGTCACAAATCAAGCCTTGGTAAATTTAAGAAAATTGAAATCATAGCAAGTATCTTTTCCAGCCACATGCTATGAGATAAGATATCAATTACAGGAAAAAAACTGTAAAATATGAAAACACATGGAAGATAAACAATATGCTACTTAATAACCAGGAGATCACTGAAGAAATCAAAGAGGAAATCAAAAACTACCTAGAAACAAACGACAATGAAAACACGACAGCGCAAAATGTATGGGATGTAGCAAAAGCAGTTCTAAGGGAGAACTTTAGAGCAATAAAATGCTACCTCAGGAAACAAGAAAAATCTCAAATAAACATCCTAATTTTACACCTAAAGCAATTAGAGAAAGAGGACCAAAAACCCCCAAAGTTAGCAGAATGAAAGAAATCATAAAGATCAGATAGGAAATAAATGAAAAAGAAATGAAGGAAATGATAGCAAAGATCAATAAAACTAAAAACTGGTTATTTGAGAAGATAAACAAAACTGATAAACCATTAGGCAGACACATCAATAAAAAAAGGGGGAAGACTCAAATCAACAGAAATAGAAATGAAATAGAAGTAACAACTGACACTGCAGAAATACAAAGGATTATGAGAGATTACTACAAGCAACTATATGCCAATAAGGTGGACAACCAGGAAGAAATGGACAAATTCTTTGAAAAGCACAACCTTCTGAGACTGAACCAGGAAGAAATAGAAAATAAAACAGACCAATCACAAGCACTGAAATTGAAACTGTGACTAAATATCTTCCAACAAACAAAAGCCCAGGACCAGATGGCTTCATAGGTGAATTGTATTAAACATTTAGGGAAAAGCTAATACCTATCCCTCTCAAACTCCTCCAAAATATTGCAGAGGAAGGATCTCTCCCAAACTCATTCTATGAGGCCAACATCACCCTGATACCAAAACCAGACAAAGATGTCACAAAAAACGAAAACTACAAGCCAATATTACTAATGAACATAGATGCAATAATCCTCCACAAAATACTAGCAAACAATCCAACAGCACATGAAAACGATCATACACCATGATCAAGTGTGGTTTATCCCAGGAATGCAAGCATTCTACAATATACATAAATCAATCAATGTGATAAACCATATTAACAAATTAAAGATAAAATCCACATGATAATCCCAATAATGCAGAAAAAGCTTTCAACAAAATTCAACACCCATTTATGATAAAAGCCATTCAGAAAGTAGGCATAGAGAAAAGTTACCTCAACATAATAAAGGCCATATATGACAAACCCACAGCCCACATCATTCTCAAGGGTGAAAAACTGAAAACATTTCCACTAAGATCAGGAAAAAGACAAGGTTGCCCAGTCGCACCATTATTATTCAACATAGTTGTGGAAGTTTTAGCCACAGAAATTAGATAATACAGAAATAAAAGGAATTCTAATTGGAAAAGAAGAAATAAAACTCTCACTGTTTGCAGATGACATGATACTATGTATAGAGTATCCTAAAGATGTTACCAGAAAACTACTAGAGCTAATCAATAATTTCATAAAGTAGCAGGATACAAAATTAATGCACAGAAATCTCTGATATTCCTATACACTAATGATGAAAAATATGATAGAGAGGTTAAGGAAATACTCCCATTTACCACTGCAACATTAAGAATAAAATACCGAGGAATAAACCCACCTAAGGAGAAAAATGACCTGTATGCAGAAAACTGTAAGACACGGACAAAAAAAATTAAAGATGATCCAAACAGATGGAGACATATACCATGTTCTTGGATGGGAAAAATCAAAATTGTGGAAATGAATATACTACCCAATCTACAGATTCAATGCAATCCCTATCAAACTACCAATGGCATTTTTCACAGAACTAGAACAAAAAATTTCACAATTTGTATGGAAACACAATAGACCCCAAATAGCCAAAGCAATCTTGAAAAAGAAAAACAGAGCTGGAGGAATCAGACTCCCTGACTTCAGACTATACTACAAAGCTACAGTAATCAAAACAGTATGGTACTAGCACAAAAACAGAAATATAGATCAATGGAACAGGATAGAAAGCCCAGAGATAAACCCATGCACATATAGTCACCTTATCTTTGATAAAGGAGGCAAGAATATACAGTAGAGAAAAGACAGCATCTTCAATAAGTGGTGCTGGGAAAACTGGACAAGTACATCTAAAAGTATGAAATTATAACACTCCCTAACACCATACACAAAAATAAACTCAAAATGGATTAAAGACCTAAAGGTAAGACTAGACACTATAAAACTCTGAGAGGAAAACATAGGGAGAACACTTTATGCCATGAATCACAGCAAGATCCTTTTTGACCCACCTCCTAGAGAAAAGGAAATAGAAACAAAAATAAACAAATGGGACCTAATGAAACTTAAAAGCTTTGCACAGCAATGGAAATCATAAAGAAGATGAAAAGACAACCTTCAGAATGGGAGAAAATATTTGCAAATGAAGCAACTGATTAAGTAGTAATCTCCAAAATACACAACAGTTCATGCAGCTCAATATCAAGAAAACAAAAAACCCAATCCAAAACTAGGGGGAAGACCTAAATAGATATTTCCAAAGAAGATATACAGATTTCCAACAAACATATGAAAGGATGCTCAACATCACTAGTCATTAGAGAAGTGCAAATCAAAGCCACAATTAGGTTTCATGTCACACCAGTCAGAATGGCCATCATCAAAAAATCTACAAACGATAAATGCTCGAGTGGATGTGGAGAAAAAGGAACCATATTTTACTGTTGGTGGGAATGTAAATTGATACAGCCACTATAGAGAACAGTATGGATTTTCCTTAAAAAGCTAAAAATAGAACTACAATATGACACAGCATTCCCACTACTGGGAATATACCCTGAGAAAACCATAATTCAAAAAGAGACATGCACTACAATGTTCATTGCAGCACTATTTACAGTAGCCAGGACATGGAACTAACCGAAGTGTCCATCACCAGATGAATGGGTAAAGAGATGTGGCACATATATACAATGGAATATAACTCAGCCATAAAAAGAAATGAAATTGAGTTATTTGTAGTGAGGTGGATGGACCTAGTGTGTCATACAGAGTGAAGTAAGTCAGAAAGAGAAAAACAAATACCGTATGTTAACACATATATATGGAATAATAATAAAAAAAGGCTCTGAAGAACCTAGGGGCAGGACAGGAATAAAGATACAGATGTAGAGAATGGACTTGAGGACACGGAGGGGGGGAAGGGTAAGATGGGACAAAGTGAGAGAGTGGCATGGACATATATACACTATCAAATGTAAAATACATAGCTAGTGGGAAACAGCTGCATAGCACAGGGAGATCAGCTCACTGCTTTGTGACCACCTAGAGGGGTGGGATAGGAAGGGTGGGAAGGAGGTACAAGAGAGAGGGTATATGGTGATATATGTACACGTATAGCTGATTAACTTTGTTATGCAGCAGAAATTACCACAACATTGTAAAGCAATTATACTCCAATAAAGATGTTTATATGGAACCACAAAAGACCCAGAATTGACAAAGCAATCCTGAGGAAAATGATTAAAGCTGGAAGTAAAACCCTTCCACACTTTAGACTATAGTGCAAAGTTCCAGTAAACAAAACAGTGTGGTATTGGCACAAAAGCAGACATATAAAGCAATGGAACAGAATATAGAGCCTAGAAATAAACTTATGCATCTACTGTAAATTAACCTATGACAAAGAAGTGAAGAATATACAATGGAGAAAAGACAGTTTCTTCATCAAGTGCTGTTGGGAAAACTGAATAGCTATATGTAATTCAATGAAATTAGAACACTCTCTCATACCATATACAAAAATAATCTCAAAATGGTTTAAAGACCTAAATGTAAGACAGGACACTACAAACTCCTAGAAGAGAACACAGGCAAAACAGTCCTTGACATAAATCGTAGTAATATTTTCCTTGATCTGTCTCCCAAAGGCAAAATGTATAAAAGCAAAATTAAACAAATTGGACATAATCAAACTTAAAAGCTTTTGTGAAGCAAAGGAAACTATAAGCAAAATGAAAAGACAACCTATGGAATGGGAGAAAATATTTTCAAATGATGCAACTGACAAGAGGTTAATATGCAGAATATACCCACAGTTCATATAGCTTAATATCTGAAAAATAAACAACCCAATCAAAAAATGGACAGAGACCTAAATAGACATTTCTTCCAAAGAAGACATACAGATGACCAATAGGCACATGAAAACATGCTCAACATCACTAATTATTAGAAAGATACAAATCAAAATCTCATTGAGGTATCATCTCACATCAGGCTATCATCAAAAAATGTACAAATAGGGCTTCCCTGGTGGCTCAGTGGTTGAGAGTCTGCCTGCAGATGCCCCAGTCTGGGAGGATCCCACATGCCACGGAGCGGCTGGGCCCATGAGCCATGGCTGCTGAGCCTGTGCATCCGGAGACTGTGCTCCACAATGGGAGAGGCCATAACAGTAAGAGGCCCAAGTACAGCAAAAAAAAAAAAATCTACAAATAATAATTGCTGGAAAGAGTTTGCACACTGTTTGTAGGAATGTAAATTGGTGCAGCCACTATGGAAAACAGAATAAATATTCCTTGAAAAACTAAAAATAGAACTACCATAAGATATAGAAATCCCTCTCCTGGGCACATATCCAGAAAAAAAAAATCCACTAATTCAAGAAGATACATGCAGCCCAATGTTCATAGCAGCACTATTTCCAACAGTCAAGACATGGAAACAACCCATGTGTCCATCAACAGACAACTGGCTTAAAATATATGGGATATATATATATATATATATATATATACACACACACACACACACACACACACACACAATGGAATATTATGAAACCATAAAAAGAATGATATAACACCATTTGCAGCAACATGGATGTACCTAGAGAATATTATGCTTAGTGAAGTAAGTCAGACAGCAAAAAGACATATACTATATGATATCACTTATATGAGGAATCTAAAAAAGAATACAAATGAATCTATATAGAAAACAGAAATGGACTCACAGACATAGAAAAGAAACTTATGTTTACCAAAGTGTAGAGGGAAGGAGAAGAAACAAATTAGGAGTATGGGATTAATGGATACAAAACTACTATATATAAAATAGATAAGGAATAAGAATTTACTGTATACCACAGGGAATTACATTCAATAATTCGTAATAACCTATAATGGAATATAATCTGCAAAAAACCCCACACCTAAATCACTGTGCTGTACACCTGAAATTAACACAATATTGTAAATGAACTATACTTCAATTATAAAAATAATATGCTTGTAAATTCATGATATAATTTTAAACATCCCATATTGAAGTTTGCCTTGTTTCATACTTCTCTTTTTGTTAAATATGAATTGGATTTCATACTTTCTGTTTTGATTTTCAACTTTATGACTACAGAATATTTGAAACTTTCTGGAATATTTGTAGCCTTCACTAACCAGTAAGAATTTTTATTTTACCAATCAGTTCTTACTATTCTCATTAAATCAGTATATTTTCAACTGTATTGAGGGATACATGACAAATAAAATTGCGATATATTCAAACGGTACAATTGATGATTTGATATGTGTACACACTGAGAAAGATACCCACCATTGATTTAATTAACACACCCAACACTTCACATTTCTTTTTTTGATGAGAACAAAATTTCTACTCTCTTAGCAAATTTCAATAATATAATATTAATAACTATAATGACCATGTTATACCATGTTTTTTTTTATATATATATAATATATATTTATCCATTTAGATAATAGCCACCCTAACGAATTTGAGGTTTGAGGTGGTATCTCATTGGGGTTTTGATTTGCATTTCTGTGATGATTAATTATGTTGAGCATCTTTTCATATACTGTTGATAATTTGTCTTGTTTGGAAAAATGTCTTAGGTCATTTGTCCATTTTTAAATTACTTGATTTTTGCTATTCAGTTGTAGGAATTCCTAGTATATTTTCAATTTAACCCTTTATTTGATATGTGGTTTGCAAATTTTTTTCTCCCATTCAGTAGATTGTCTATTTATTTTGTTGATGGTTTTCTTTGCTGTGTAGAAGCTTTTTCATTTGATGTAGTCTCACTTATTTGGTTTTTTTAAATTTTTTATTTGTTTATTTTTTTTGCTTGTGCTTTAGGTATCAGATCCAAAAACTCATTGCCAGGACCAATGTCAAGGGGATTACCCCCTAGCTTTTCTTCTAGGAGTTTTACAGTTTCAGATCTTATTTTCAATAATCCATTTTATATAGTATAAAGGTCCATTTTCATTCTTTTGAATGTGCATATTCAGTTTTCCCAAAATTATTTATTGAAGAGACTAACATTTCCTCATTGTATATTCTTCACTCCTTTGTTGAAAGTTAAGTGACCATATATGCTGGGGTTTATTCCTGAGCTCTATATTCTGTTCCATTTATCTATGTGTCTGTTTTTATTCCAATACAATATTGATTTGATAACTATAGCTTTGTAATAGAGTTTGAAATCAGGAAATGTAATGCCTCCAGCTGTTCTTAATTTTTCTTTCTGAGAGTTTGCTCTTATTGTATAGAAACACAACTGAGTTTTCTATATTAATTCTGTATCCTGCAAATTTACTGAAGTCATTTATTCTAAAATTTTTTTTTGGAATCTTTTTTGGTGAATTTTTCTATCAACACTATAATGTCATCTATGTACAGACAATTTACTTCTTCCTTTCTAAATTGAATCCTTTTATTTATTTATTTTTTGGCTCATTGCTCTGGCTAGGACTTCAGTACTATATTGAAAAATTGTGGTGAGTGATTAAATCAAGATGACAGACTAGGAGGACGTGTGCTCACTCCCTCTTTCAAGAGCACCAGAATCACAACTAACTGCTGAGCAGTCATTGACAGGAGGACACTGGAACTCACCATAAAAGATACCCCACATCCAAAGACAAAGGGGAGGCCACAGTGAGATGGTAGAAGGGGCACAATCACAATAAAGTCAAATCCTGTAACTGCCGGGTGGGTGACTCACAAACTGGAGAACACTTATACCACAGAAGTTACCCACTGGAGTGAAGGTGGGGGTCTGGCAATGGGAGGAGGAATTCTTAGACAGTCAGATTTTGAAGGCTGGCAGGATTTGATTGCAGGACTTTGACAAGACTGGGAGAAACAGAGACGCCACTCTGGGAGGACAAACACAGGGTGTTGTGCACATTGGGACCAGGGGAAGGAGCAGTGACCCCATAGGAGACTGAACCGGACCTGCCTGCTAGTTTTGGGACGTCTCCTGCAGAGGCAGGGAGTGGCTGTGTCTCACTGTGAGGACAGAGACACTGGTAGCAGAAGTTCTGGAAGTACTCCTTGGCATGAGCCCTCCCAGCATCCACAATTAGCCCCACCAAAGAGCCTGGGTAGGCTCCATTGTTGGGTCGCCTCAGGCCAAACAACCAACAAGGAGGGAACCAAGACCCACCCAGCAGCAGACAAGCAGATTAAGGTTTTACTGAGCTCTGCCCACCAGAGAAACAGCCAGCTCTACCCACCACCAGTCCCTCCCATCAGGAAACTTTCACAAGCCTCTTAGATAGTCTCATCCACCAGAGGGCAGACAGCAGAAACAAGAACTACAATCCTGCAGCCTGTGGAACAAAAACTACATTCACAGAAAGATAGAAAAGAAGAAAAGGCAGAGGGCTATGTACCAGATGAAGGAACAAAATAAAACCCCAGAAAAACAACTAAATGAAGTTGAGATAGGCAACCTACCAGAAAAAGAATTCAGAATAATGATAGTGAAGATGATCCAGGACCTCAGAAAAAGAATAGAGGCAAAGGTTGAGAAGATGCAAGAAATGTCTAACAAACACCTAGAGAATTAAAGAACAAACAAACAGAGATGAACAATACAATAACTGAAATGAAAAATACACTAGAAGGAATCAGTAGGAGAATAACTGAGACAGAAGAATGGATAAGTGACCTGGAAGATAGAATGGTGGAATTCACTGCTGTGGAACAGAATAAAGAAAAAAGAATGAAAAGAAATGAAGACAGCCTAAGAGACCTCTGGGACAACACTAAATGCAACAACATTTGCATTATAGGGGTCCCAGAAGGAGAAGAGAGATAGAAAGGACCTGAGAAAATACTTGAATAGATTATAGTTGAAAAATCCCCTAACTTGGGAAAGGAAATAGCCACCCAAGTCCAGGAAGCACAGAGAGTCCCATACAGGATAAACCCAAGAAGAAACAAACCAAGACACATAGTAATCAAATTGAAAAAAATTAAAGACAAAGAAATATTATTAAAAGCAGCAAGGGAAAAATGACAAATACCATAAAGGAGAACTCCCATAGGGCTAACAACTGATTTATCAGCAGAAACTCTACAAACCAGGAGGGAGTAGCATGACATATTTAAAGTGAGGAAAAGGAAGGACCTACAACCAAGATTACTCTACCCAGCAAGGATCTCATTCAGATTTGATGGAGAAATCAAAAGCTTTACAGACAAACAAAAGCTAACAGAATTCAGCACCACCAAACCAGTTCTAAAACGAATGCTAAAGGCACTTCTCTAAGTGCGAAGCAAAAGAGAAGAAAAGAACCTACAAAAACAACTGAAAATAAATAAGAAAATGGTAATAGGAATGTACATATCAATAATTACCTTAAACGTGAATGGATTAAAAGCTCCAACCAAAAGACACAGGCTCACTGAATGGATACAAAAACAAGACCCATATATATGCTGTCTACAAGCAACCCACTTCAGACCTAGGGACACATACAGACTGAAAGTGTGGGGATGGAAAAAGATATTCCATGCAAATGGAAATCAAAAGAAAGCTGGAGTAGTAATAGTCATATCAGATAAATAGACTTGAAAATAAAGAATGTTACAAGAAACAAGGAAGGACACTACATAATGATCAAGGGATCAATCCAACAAGAAGATATAACAGTTATAACATATCTCCACCCACCATAGTAGCACCTCAATACATAAGGCAAATGTTAACAGCTATAAAAGAGGAAATTGACAGTGACACAATAATAATGGGGAACTTTAACACCTCACTTACACCAATGGGCAGATCATCCAAACAGAAAATTAATAAGGAAACACAAGCTTTAAATGACACAATAGGCCAGAGATTTAATTGATATTTATAGGACATTCCATCCCAAAACAGCAGATTACACTTTCTTCTCAAATGCGCATGGAATATTCTTCAGGATAGATCACATCTTGGGTCACAAATCAAGCCTCAGTAAATTTAAGAAAATGGAAATCATATCAAGCATCTTTTCTGACCACAATGCTGTGAAGTTAGAAATCACTTCCAGGGAAAAACAAGTAAAAAACAGAAACACATAGAGGCTAAAGAATACATTAATAAATAACCAAGAGATCACTGAGGAAATCAAAGAAGAAACCAAAACATACCTAGAGACAAATGACAAGGAAAACAAGACAATCCACAACCTATTGAGTGCAGCAAAAGCAGTTCTCAGAGGGAAGTTTATAGCAATACAATCCTACTTCAAGAAACAACAAACTACTCAAATAAACAATCTAACCTTACACTGAAAGGAACTAGAGAAAGAAGAACAAACAAAACCCAAAGTTAGTAGAAGGAAAGAAATCATAAAATCAGAGCAGAAATAAATGAAATAGAAACAAAGAAAACAATAGCAAAGATCAATAAAACTAAAAGCTGAAAAAAAAATAACTAAAAGCTGGTATTTTGAGAAGAAAAACAAAATTGATAAATCACTAGCCAGACTCATCAAGAAAAAGAGGAAGAGGACTCAAAACAATAAGATTAGAAAGGAAAAGGAGAAGTTACAACAGACACTGCAGAAATACAAAGCATCCTCAGAGACTACTACAAGCAACTGAATGCCAATAAAATGGACATCCTGGAAGAAATGGACACATTCCTAGAAAGGAATAAGCTTCCAAGGCTGAACAAGGGAGGAACAGAGCAATCACAATTAACGAAATTGAAACTGTGATTAAATATCTTCCAACAAACAAAAGTCCAGGACCAGATGGCTTCACAGGTGAATTCTATCAAACATTTAGAGAAGAGCTAACACTCATCCTTCTCAAAGTCGCCCAAAAAATTTCAGAGGAAGGAACACTCCCAAACTCATTCTATGAGGCCACCATCACCATGATACCAAAACCAGACAAAGATACTACAAAAAAAGAAAATTACAGACCAATATCACTGATGAATATAGATGCAAACATCCTCAACAAATGCTAGCAAACAGAATCCAACAACAAATTAAAAGGATCATACACCATGATCAAGTGGGATTTAACCAAAGAGTGCAAGGATTCTTCAATATATGCAAATCAATCAATGTGATACAGCATATTAACAAATTGAAGAAGAAAAAATATATGATCATCTCAATAGATGCAGAAAAAGCTTTTGACAAAATTTAACACCCATTTATGATAAAAACTCTCTAGAAAGTGGGATTAGGGGGAACCTACCTCAACCTAATAAAGGCCATATAGGACAAACCCACAGCAAACATCATTCTCAATGGTGAAAAACTGAAAGCATTTCCTCTAAGATCAGGAAAAAGACAAGGATGTCCACTCTCACCACTATTATTCAACATAGTTCTGGAAGTCCTAGTCATGGCAATCAGAGAAGAAAAAGAATTAAAAGGAATACAAATTGGAAAAGAAGAAGTAGAACTGTCACTTTTTTCAGATTACATGATACTATACATGAAGAATCCTAAAGATGGCACCAGAAAGTTACTAGAGCTAATCAATGAATTTGGTAATGTTGCAGGATACAAAATTAATGCACAGAAATCTCTTGCATTCCTATACATTAATGATGAAATATCTGAAAGGAAAGTTAAGGAAACCCTCCCATTTACCACTGCAACAAAAAGAATAAAATACCTAGGAATAAATCTACCGAGGGAGACAAAAGACCAGTATGCAGAAAACTATAAGACATGGATGAAAGAAATTAAAGATGATACAAACAGATGGAGAGATGTATCATGTTCTTGGATTGGAATAATCAACATTGTGCAAATGACTATACTACCCAAAGCAATCTACAGATTCAGTGCAATCCTTATCAAATTACCAATGGCATTTTTTACAAAACTAGAACAAAAAAATCTTAACATTTGTATGGAGACACAAAAGACCCTGAATAGCCAAAGTGGTCTTGATGGAAAAAAACGGAGCTGGAGGAATCAGACTCCCTGACTTCAGACTATACTACAAAGCTACAGTAATTAAGACAGTATGGTACTGGCAAAAAAACCCAGAAATATAGATGAATGGAACAGGATAGAAAGCCCAGAGATAAACCCACACACCTATGGTCAACTAATCTATGACAAAAGAGGTAAGGATATACAATGGAGAAAAGACAGTGTCTTCAATAAGTGGTGCTGGGAAAACTGGACAGCTACATATAAAAGAATGAAGTTAGAATAGTCCCTACAGGGACTTCTGGGAAGATGGTGGAAGAGTAAGATACGGAGATCACCATCCTACCCATACACCAGAAATACATCTGCATGTGGAACAGCTCCTACAGGACACCTACTGAACGCTGGCAGAAGACCTCAGACCTCCCAAAAGGGAAGAAACTCCCCATATACATGGGTAGAGAAAAATTAAAAAAACAATAAACAGAGACCAAAGAATAGGGACGGGGCCTGCACCAGCGGGAGGGAGCTGTGAAGGAGGAAAGGTTTCCACACACTAGGAAGCCCCTTCATGGGTGGAGACTGTGGGTGGCAGAGGGGGAAGCTTCAGAGCCACAGAGGAGAGCACAGCAACAGGGGTGTGAAGGGCAAAGTGGAGAGATTCCAGCACAGAGGATCAGTGCCAACCGGCACTCACCAGCCCGAGAGGCTTGTCTGCTCACCCGCTGGGGCAGGCGGGGCTGGGAGCTGAGGCTCGGGCTTCCCTCAGAGCACAGGGAGAGGACTGGGGTTGGCAGCATGAACACAGCCTGCAGGGGGTTAATGCACCACAGCTAGCCGTGAGGGAGTCCAGGGAAAAGTCTGGACCTGCCGAAGAGGCAAGAGACATTTTCTTCTTTCTTGGTTTCCTGGTGCGTGAGGAGAGGGGATTAAGAGCACTGCTTAAAGGAGCTCCAGAGATGGGTGCGAGCTGCGGCTAACAGCATGGACCCCAGAGACGGGCATGAGATGCTAAGGCTGCTGCTGCCACCACCAAGAAGCCTGTGTGTGAGCACAGGTCACTATCCACACCTACCTTCGGGGGAGCCTGTGCAGCCTGCCACTGCCAGGGTCCCAGGATCCAGGGACACCTTCCCTGAGAGAATGCATGGTGCACCTCAGGCTGGTGCAAAGTCCTGCTGACCTCTGTTGCAGCAGGATCACCCTGCATCCACAACCCCTCCCTTTCCCCAGCTTGAGTGAGCCAGAATTCTCGAGTCAGCTGCTCCTTTAACCCTGTCCTGTCTGAGCAAAGAACAGACACCCTCTGGTGACCTACATGCACAGGCGGGGCCAAATCCAAAGCTGAGCCCCGGGAGCTGTGTGAACAAAGAAGAGAAAGGGAGATCTCTCCCAGCAGTCTCAGGAGTGCTGGATTAAATCTCCACAATCAACTTGATGTACCCTGCATCTGTGGAATACATGAATAGACAATGAATCATCCCAAAATGAGGAGGTGGACTTTGAGAGCAAGATTTATTATTTTTACCCCTTTTCCTCTTTTTGTGAGTGTGTATGTGTATGCTTCTGTGTGAGATTTTGTCTGTATAACTTTGCTTTCACCATTTGTCCTAGGGTTCTATCCTACCGTTTTATTTTTTAAAAATTTTTCTTAATAATTATTTTTTATTTTAATAACTTTATTTTATTTTATCTTACTTTATTTTATTTTCTTTTACGCTCTTTCTTTTTTTCTTTCTTTCTACTTTTTCTCCCTTTTATTCTGAGCCATGTGGATGAAATGCTCTTGGTGATGCAACCAGGAGTCAGTGCTGTGCCTCTGAGGTGGGAGAGCCAACTTCAGGACACTGGCCAACAAGAGACGTCCCAGCTCCACATAATATCAAATGGCGAAAATCTCCCAGAGATCTCCATCTCAACACTGACACCCAGCTTCACTCAATGACCAGCAAGCTACAGTGCTGGACACTCTATGCCAAACAACTAGCAAGACAGGAACACAAGCCCACCCATTAGCAGAGAGGCTGCCTAAAAACATAATAAGTCCACAGACACCCCAAAACACACCACCAGATGTGGACCTGCCCACCAGAAAGACAAGATCCAGCCTCATCCACCAGAACACAGGCACTAATCCCCTCCACCAGGAAGCCTACACAACACACTGTACAAACTTTAGCCACTGGGGACAGACATCAAAAACAACAGAAACTACGAACCTGCAGCCTGCAAAAAGGAGACCCCAAACACAGTAAGATAAGCAAAATGAGAAGACAGAAAAACACACAGCAGATGAAGGAGAAAGATAAAAACCTACCAGACCTAACAAAAGAAGAGGAAATAGGCAGTCTACCTGAAAAAGAATTCAGAATAATGATAGTAAAGATGATCCAAAATCTTGGAAATAGAATAGAGAAAATGTAAGAAACATTTAACAAGGACCTAAAGAACTAAAGATGAAACAAGCAATGATGAGCAAGACAATAAATGAAATTTAAAATGCTCTAGAAGGGATCAATAGCAGAATAACTGAGGCAAAAGAACGGATAAGTGACCTGGAAGATAAAATAGTGGAAATAACTACTGCAGAGCAGAATAAAGAAAAAAGAATGAAAATAACTGAGGACAGTCTCAGAGAATTGTGGGACAACATTAAACGCACCAATATTCGAATTATAGGAGTTCCAGAAGAAGAAGAGAAAAAGAAAGGGACTGAGAAAATATTTGAAGAGATTATAGTTGAAAACTTCCCTAATATGGGAAAGGAAATAGTTAATCAAGTCCAGGAAGCACAGAGAGTCCCATACAGGATAAATCCAAGGAGAAACACGCCAAGACACATATTAATCAAACTGTCAAAAATTAAATACAAAGAAAATATATTAAAAGCAGCAAGGGAAAAACAAAAAATAACTCACAAGAGAATCCCCATAAGGTTAGCAGCTGATCTTTCAGCAGAAACTCTGCAAGCCAGAAGGGACTGGCAGGACATATTTAAAGTGATGAAGGAAAAAATCTACAACCAAGATTACTCTACCCAGCAAGGATCTCATTCAGATTTGATGGAGAAATTAAAAACTTTACAGAGAAGCAAAAGCTGAGAGAGTTCAGCACCACCAAAACAGCTTTACAGCAAATGTTAAAGGGTTTTCTCTAGTCAAGAAACACAAGACAAGGAAAAGACCTACAATAACAAACCCAAAACAATTAAGAAAATGGGAATAGGAACATACATATCGATAATTGCCTTAAATGTAAATGGATTAAATGCTCCCACCAAAAGACACAGAGTAGCTGAATGGATCAAAAACAAGACCAGTATATACGCTGTCTACAAGAGACCCAGTTCAGACCTAGAGACACATACAGACTGAAAGTAAGGGGGTGGAAAAAGATATTCCATGCACATGGAAACCAAAAGAAAGCTGGAGGAGCAATTCTCATATCAGACAAAATAGACTTTAAAATAAAGACTATGAGAAGAGACAAAGAAGGACACCAAATAATGATCAAGAGATCGATCCAAGAAGAAGATATAACAATTGTCAATATTTAAGCACCCAAAATAGGAGCATCTCAATACATAAGGCAAATACTAACAGCCATAAAAGGGGAAATCGACAGTAACACATTCATAGTAGGGGACTTTAACACTTTCACCCACTTTCACCAATGGACAGATCATCCAAAATGAAAATAAATAAGGAAACGCAAGCTTTAAATGATACATTCAACAAGGTGGACTTAATTGATATTTATAGGACATATCAAAAACAACAGAATACACATTTTTCTCAAGTGGTCATGGAACATTCTCCAGAATAGATCATATCTTGTGTCACAAATCAAGCCTTGGTAAATTTAAGAAAATTGAAATTGTATCAAGTATCTTTTCTGACCACAGTGCTGTGAGACTAGATATCAATTACAGGGAAAGATCTGTAAAAAATACAAACACATGGAGGCTAAACAATACAATACTTAATAACGAAGTGATCACTGAAGAAATCAAAAAGGAAATAAAAAAAATACCTAGAAACAAATGACAATGGAGACACGACGACCCAAAACCTATGGGAGGCAGCAAAAGCAGTTCTAAGAGGGAAGTTTATAGCAATACAATCCTACCTTAAGAAACAGGAAACATCTCGAATAAACAGCCTAACATTGCACCTAAAGCAATTAGAGAAAGAGGAACAAAAAAACCCCAAAGTTAGCAGAAGGAAAGAAATCATAAGATCAGATCAGAAATAAATGAAAAAGAAATGAAGGAAACGATAGCAAAGATCAATAAAACTAAAGGCTGGTTCTTTGAGAAGATAAACAAAATTGATAAACCATTAGCCAGACTCATCAAGAAAAAAAGGGAGAAGACTCAAATCAATACAATTAGAAATGAAAAGGGAGCAGTAACAACTGACACTGCAGAAATACAAAAGATCATGAGAGATTACTACAAGCAACTCTATGCCAATAAAATGGACAACCTGGAAGAAATGGACAAATTCTTAGAAATGCACAACCTGCCAAGACTGAATCAGGAAGAAATAGAAAATATGAACAGACCAATCACAAGCACTGAAATTGAAACTGTGATTAAAAATCTTCCAACAAACAAAAGCCCAGGACCAGATGGCTTCACAGGTGAATTCTATCAAACATGTAGAGAAGAGCTAACACCTATCCTTCTCAAACTCTTACAAAATATAGAGGGAGGAACACTCCCAAAGTCATTTTACGAGGCCACCATCACCCTGACACCAAAACCAGACAAGGATGTCACAAAGAAAGAAAACTACAGGCCAATATCACTGATGAACATAGATGCAAAAATCCTCAGCAAAATACTAGCAAACAGAATCCAACAGCACATTAAAAGGATCATACACCATGATCAAGTGGGTTGAATCCAGGAATGCAAGGATTCTTCAATAAACACAAATCAATCAACGTAATACACCATACTTACAAATTGAAGGAGAAAAACCATATGATCATCTCAATAAATGCAGAGAAAGCTTTTGACAAAATTCAACACCCATTTATGATAAAAAACCCTGCAGAAAGTAGGCATAGAGGGAACTTTCCTCAACATAATAAAGGCCATATGTGACAAACTGACAGCCAACATCGTCCTCAATGGTGAAAAACTGAAAGCATTTCCACTACGATCAGGAACAAGACAAGGTTGCCCACTCTCACCACTCTTATTCAACAGAGTTTTGGAAGTTTTAGCCACAGCAATCAGAGAAGAAAAGGAAATAAAAGGAATCCAAATTGGAAAAGAAGAAGTAAAGCTGTCACTGTTTGCAGATGACATGATACTATACATACAGAATCCTAAAGATGCTACCGGAAAACTACTAAAGCTTATCAATGAATTTTGTAAAGTAGCAGGATACAAAATTAATGCACAGAAATCTCTGGCATTTCTATACACTAATTATGAAAAATCTGAAAGTGAAATCAAGAAACCACTCCCATTTACCACTGCAGCAAAAAGAATAAAATATCTACGAATAAACCTACCTAAGGAGACAAAAGAACTGTATGCAGAAAATTATAAGACACTGATGAAAGAAATTAAAGATGATACAAATAGATGGAGAGGTATATCATGTTCTTGGATTCTTGGAAGAATCAGCATTGTGTAAAAGACTCTACTACCCAAAGCAGTCTACAGATTCAATGCAATACCTATCAAACTACCACTGGCATTTTTCACAGAACTAGAACAAAAAATTTCACAATTTGTATGGAAACACAATAGACCCTGATAGCCAAAGCAATCTTGAGAATGAAAAACGGAGCTGGAAGAATCAGGCCCCCTGTCTTCAGACTATTCTACAAAGCTACAGTAATCAAGACAGTGTGGTACTGGAACAAAAACAAAAATATAGATCAATGGAACAGGATAGAAAGCCCAGAGATCAACCCACACACATATGGTGACCTTATCTTTGATAAAGGAGGCAGGAATATACAGTGGAGAAAGGACAGCCTCTTCAATTAGTGGTGTTGGGAAAACTGGACAGGTACATGTAAAAGTATGAGATTATAACACTCCTTAACACCATACACAAAAATAAGCTCAAAATGGATTAAAGACCTAAATATAAGGCCAGATACTCTCAAACTCTTAGAGGAAAACAGGCAGAACACTCTATGACATAAATCACAGCAAGATCCTTTTTGATCCACCTCCTAGAGAAATGGAAATAAAAACAAAAATAAACAAATGGGACCTAATGAAACTTCAAAGCTTTTGCACAGCAAAAGAAACATAAACAAGACCAAAAGACAACCCTCAGAATGGGAAAAAATATTTTCAAACGAAGCAACTGACAAAAGATTAATCTCCAAAATTTACAAGACCTCATGCAGCTCAATAACAAAAAAACAGACAACCCAATCCAAAAATGGGCAGAAGACCTAAATAGACATTTCCCCAGAGAAGATATAGAGATTGCCAACAAACACATGAAAGAATGCTCAACATCATTCATCATTAGAGAAATGCAAATCAAAACTACAATGATATATTATGTCACACTAGTCAGAATGGCCATCATCAAAAAATCTAGAAACAATAAATGCTGGAGAGGGTGTGGAGAAAAGGGAACACTCTTGCACTGCTGATGGGAATGTGAATTGGTACAGTCTCTATGGAGAACAGTATGGAAGTTCCTTAAAAAACTACAAATAGAACTACCATATGACACAGCAATCCCACTACTGGGAATATACCCTGAGGAAACCATAATTCAAAAAGAGTCATGTGCCAAAATATTCATTGCAGCTCTGTTTACAATAGCCAGGAGATGGAAACAACCTAAGTGTCCATCATCGGATGAATGGATAAAGAAGATGTGGCACACATATACAATGGAACATTACTCAGCCATAAAAAGAAGTGAAATTGATTTATTTGTAGTGAGGTGGATGGACCTAGAGTCTGTCATACAGAGTGAAGTAAATCAGAAAGAGAAAGACAAATACCATATGCTAACACATATATATGGAATCTAAGAAAAAAAATTGTAATGAAGAATCTAGGGGTAAGATGGGAATAAAGACACAGACCTACTAGAGAATGGAGTTGAGGATATGGGGAGGGGAAAGGGTAAGCTGTGACAAGGTGAGAGAGTGGCATGGACATATATACACTACCAAATGTAAAATAAATAGCTAATGGGAAGCAGCCACATAGCACAGGGAGATCAGCTCGGTGCATTCTGAACACCTGGATGGGTGGGATAGGGAAGGTGGGAGGGAGGGAGATGCAAGAGGGAGGAGATATGGGAACATATGTATATGTATAACTGATTCACTTTGTTATGAAGCAGAAACTAAGACAGCATTGTAAAGCGATTATACTCTAATAAAGATGTAAAAAAAAAAAAAGAATACTCCCTAACACCATACACAAAAATAAACTCAAAATGCATTAGAGACATAAATGTAAGACCAGACACTCTGAAACTCTTAGAGGAAAACTTAGGAAGAACACTCTGACATAAATCACAGCAAGATCTTTTTTGATCTATATCCTAGAGTAATGGAAATGAAAAGAAAAATGAACAAGTGGGAGCTATAGAAACTTAAAGGCTTTTGCACAGCAAAGGAAAGTACAAACAAGATGAAAAGACAGCCCTCAGAATGGGATAAATATTTTCAAATGAATCAATGGACAAAGGATTAATCTCTAAAATATATAAACATCTCATGCAGCTCAATATTAATAAAACAAACAACCCAATCGAAAAATGGGCAGAAGACCTAAATAGACATTTCTCCAAAGAAGATGCATAGTTGGCCAAGATGCACATGAAAAGCTGCTCAAAATCACTAATTATTGTAGTAATGCAAATCAAAACTACACTGAGGTATCACCTCACACCAATTAGAATGGGCATCATTAGAAAATCTACAAACATTAAATTCTGGAGAGGGTGTGGAGAAAAGGGAACCCCCCTTGCACTGTTGGTTGGAATGTAAATTGATACAGCCACTATGGAGAACTCTATGGAGGTTCCTTAATATAACTAAAAGTAGAATTATTATATGACCCAGCAATCCCACTACTGGGCATATACCCAGAGAAAACCATAATTCAAAAATACACACATACTCCAATGTTCATTGCAGCACTATTTACAATAGCCAGGACACGGAAGCAACCTAAATGCACATTGACAGATGAATGGATAAAGAAGATATGGTACATATATACAATGGAATATTACTCATCCAGAAAAAGGAAAAAAATTGAGTCATTTGTAGAGATGTGGATGGATCTAGTGACTGTCATACAGAGTGAAGTGTCAGAAAGAGAAAAACAAATATTGTATATTAACACATATATGTGGAACCTAGAAAAATGGTACAGATCAACCAGTTTGCAGGGCAGAAATTGAGACACAGATGTAGAGAACAACTGTATAGACATCAAGGGGGGACGTGGCGGGGGTGGGTGGTGGTTGTAGTGTGATGAATTGGGAGATTGGGATTGACATATATACACTAATATGTATGAAATGGATAACTAATAAGAACCTGCTATATAAAAAATAAAATAAAATTCAAAAATAAATAAATAACTAAATAAATATAAAAAAAAAAAAAGAAAAATAGTGGTGAGAGAAGACATCCTCATGTTAAATGAAAAGCTTTCAGCTTTTCAACATTAGATATGATGTTAGATGTGGGCTTGTCATACATGGTCTTTTTTATAGTGCCGTATGTTCCTTCTATACTCAGGTTCTTGAGATTTTTTTTGTCATGAAATGATGTGAATTATGTCAAAAGCTTTTTCTGCCTCTATTGAGATGATCATATGATTTTTATTCTTTTTGTAATGTGGTGCCATCACATTGGTCAATTCGCTGATATCAAACCATCCTTGTATCTCTGGGCAAATCCCTCTTGATCTTGATATGATCTTCGTTCCATCCTTTTAATGTACTGTTTAATTTGGTTTGTTAATATTTTTTAGAGGATTTTTGCATCTATGTTCAACAATCAGTCTGAAATTTACTTTTTTTGTAGTGTCATTGTCTGGCTTTTGTATCAGTGTAATGTTGGCCTTGAAAGTAAATTTGGAAGTGTTCTCTCTGCTTCTATTTATTGGAATAATTTTAAGAGTTTTGGTAATTATTCTTGTTTAAAGGTTTGGTAGAAATTATCCATGAAGCCATATGGTCCTGGACTTTTTTGTGGGGGAGTGATTTGGTTACTGATTCAAACTACTCTCTTGTTATTGGTTAGTTCAGATTTTCCTTTTAATTATAATTCATGCTTGATATGTTTTATGTTTCTAGGTATTTATTCATTTCTTCTAGGGTATATAATTTGTGAGTATTATTGTTCATAGTAGTTTCTTATGATCTTTAGTATTTCTGTGGTATTAGTTGCAATTGATCTTTTTACCTTTATGATTTTTAAAAGTTTTCTTTTTCCTTTGTCTAGTTAAAGATTTGTCAATTTTGTTTATCTTTTAAAACTACCTTCATTGATATTTTCTGTTGTCTTTTTAGTCTCTATTTCATTTATCTCCACTTTGATCTTTGTTATTTCCTTCCTTCACCTAAATTTGAGCTTAGTTTTTTCTCATTTTTCTAGTTCCTTGAGGTATAAAGTTCTTTATTTGATTTCTCTATTTTTATTTTATGTTGGCATCTATTTCTATAAACTTCCCTTTTAGAACTGCTTTAGGTGTATTCCATATGTTCTGGTATGTTATGTTTCCATTTCCAATTGCATTTGTCTCAAGGTACTTTTTTATTTCACTCTTGATTTCTTTTGACCCAATGGTTGTCAGGAGCCTTTGGCTAATCTCCACATATTTGTAGTTTCTCCAGTTTTTTTCTTGTAATTAATTTCTAGTTTCACACCACTGTGGTCATGTGGATGCATGCCCCATTGGCTTTTGGACCTAGGTGTTTTTGAGGGGCTCTCTCTTGAGTGGCAGCCTTAAAAACTGAGGTGCTAAACATGTGGTCCAAGTCCTTTGCTCTTCATGTAGAAGCTGAGGGTTGGGGATTCCCTTCCAATTGTATGGCACTATGCTGGGAGTAGTGTTTATGGAGAGTGTGCCTCACCCTTTCCAACCCATTTCTGTGTGGGTGTTTTCTCAGCTGCCTGATGTGTAGGAGTCATTCAGCTAGTTTCTGGATTTTTCTCAGAGGAATTGCTCTGTATGTGTGTCTGTGGAAGGAAGGGAGTTTAGGAGCTTCCCTTGTCTCCATCGTAATCCCTTCAACTAAATCAGTCTTTTCTACTTCATATGTTGTTACTTAGTCATTATATAGATAACGTGAATGTGATGCCATCTACTAGGGCTGTTTAATACAGGCTGTTATACCCATTAGGATATTATAACTATTAATTCTTTTAATTTTGTATTGGTTTGTCAATGTCAGCAATTCCGTTCTGGCATGATAATCTGTAACATATTGTCTTTTTTTTTTCCTTCTGAATTCCATTGTTTGGAAAGAATAGATGGTATTAAAACCTTCTATTTGCTAGAGTCTCCTTGTATAATGTCATTGTGACATTATAAGTCACATCAATAAATGTCTCTCTTTTTCTCTTATGGTGATTAATATCAGGATATATTTGCTTTAAGATTTATAGTTTTATAAAATATATTGAAACATCCAGACTACAGGCCTACTAAAAGCAATGGAAAAAACAAGTAAAAATTTCTCAGTATTTTCATGATAATATTAAGTAACAAAATTATACTTTATTCAAGAAACACAATACAATAAAACTTTAGAGTTTACTGCTGTATTTTAATATCTCAACTCCATAGTGAAACCTAGTTCACTAAAGACTTAAAATTCCTGTCTCAAAGTGTGATGGCCCACTTGCCACATGAAAAGAGTGGATGGATATGAATCTGTTTTGCAGCATTTTGTTCTTTCCCTGCTTTGAGTGCAAGATTCTCACCAAAGAAATATGTGGTGGGAAAAGAGGAAAAGGAGAACACATTCTTAACTTCTCTAGGATAAACCACTTTTGAGATCAAGCCCTTAGGGAAGATATGATACTGCCCTTTTTACCAGGGTACTCTGATAAATCAAGGAGAATGGCCCTCTGCATGGTCGGTTTTCCCCCACACTTGCAAAGTTAACAAGAAATACTTGAGCCTTGCCAAGAAATCTAAAAGGACTTGACTTATACCTTTAAGAATTTTATACTAATGCCTGTATGTTGTACAATAAACACCTATATATATGTGAAAAGTTGACACTATTAAAATAATTTGGATTACTCCCAACAAAAGACTTTCTTAAATAGCCATTTCAAACTTGTTTTTCATAAAATTAAAAAACATGGGTCATCAGTTTTAATCATTCTTGTAATACACCTAAGTATTGACAATCTTCATCCATAGAGTAGCACATTTATCATTCACACAGACAAAAGGCCATTATCTAATTTGACAAGTAATATCATAGTAAAACAAACATTGTAATTAGCTTTAAAGGTCACTATGGCAGATATCAAGCTTATCTGCACCAAAATATATTGAATTAGAAATATGATCACTGTGATTAATGAAATACAATTGTTTTTAAGGAAAGACAAGAAAATTTTAACAAAATTTTTCCACCATTTGAGCTACCACCTCCTCCCCTTTCGTGTGCAGTGTGCATCTGCATTATACATTAATATATTACCTAGATTCTCTTAGAAGACCCAGGAATGCCTACTCACAAAAAAAAAAAAAAGAAAGAAAGAAAAAGAAGCAATTTCCTACTGGCACCAGCAAGGTAACTACTTAGGAGATTAGGAGATAACATTCCTTTCTCAATCCTGTAAGGGGTCACAATGACCCACTATTGCCTTGTTGGACTCTGTAAACTGTCAATATGTTACTTTGATTCATAACCCTTTATCTCAAAAACTTATGTTTTGACCTCTAAGTTGTGCAGAAAATCTCGTTGCTTTGACCTCTAATGGGCAGAACAGTCTTCAGAGCTTTCTGAAAGACTAACTAGCGGGTTATAATCCTCAGGTAGGCCTAAATAAAATTTTCCATTTCTTTCTTAGATTGACCATTAATTTTTTTGTGGACACATAAGAGTACTATCCTATGTGTTATAAAAAGCTTAGTAAGTAATATAGTTTAATAATAGAGCACTATTTCAAGGCACAGTTAACATAATCTTGAATGTCTGAGCAATTCTTATGAAAAATGGAAAATAAAGAGTTCTTACCAAGTTTGCAATGATATAATGGTAGCCTTTAACATGCTTTCCAACACTCACAATCTGTGAAGATATAAGGAAATATGAGAAAACCAATTTAACTTTACTGAATGATCATATTTTTAAAAACAGAATTTTAACTATTCTAGCATAATGCCATGTGGAAACATGTTGAGAAAATGATATCGTTTTTCTTATGAAAGTGATTTATCCTAATTATAAGAAATTCATAAGCCACACTAAAAATTAAGTGGTTGAAGTAAAAAAAAAAAAAAACCCTGTAATTTCAATCCCACTGTATAAATGACCAATCATTTCATTATATCTTGTTCAGAAAACTACTATGCTATAATCCCCTCAAAGAGAATGATAATGTTATGAGACAAACCAATAGTTTACATATATTTCTAAAAAAGAATACTTTAACATAAGAAAGAAAATTATTTTGGTTCAAAGAATTTAGATGTACTTAATTTATTGATGATTTATAAGAATTCATGATAGACTGTTAGGTGCCTCAACTGGTGAGAATCATTTTCTATGAGTAGATTGGATCATTGTCCTGAAAAGCAGGTAAGATTTTTCTAGGCAAAATCTCTGTTTTTAGATACCTCTGATACCACAGAATACTTAGGTAATTCTCACTTTCCTATGGATATAGCAACATTTTATTATGATAAAAAGAATAAGGACAAAACAATATCAAGAGACTTTTCCTTCTGCTACATTAATTTTTTTCTATGAATGTATTTTAGGAATGTTTAGAAAATTAGAAACTAAGAAAGTTTAGAAAAAAGTAATCAGATATTTTAAAAAGTACAACTTTATTTCCGTACTATAAATTAAAATTCTTATTTTGTGAAATTGAAAATTTCTTTAATTAGAGAAACTCTAATGACAGTTACTAATGAGCAGCTTTGTAGCCTCATTGGTGTCCTCAAATGTAACAACACAATATAAGATTTACATATATTTTTATTATTATTATTATTTTTTTGCAGTACGCAGGTCTCTCACTGTTGTGGCCTCTCCTGTTGCGGAGCACAGGCTCCGGACACGCAGGTTCAGTGGCCATGGATCACGGGCCCAGCCGCTCCGCGGCATGTGGGATCTTCCCAGACGGGGGCACGAACCTGTGTCTCCTGTATCGGCAGGCAGACTCTCAACCACTGCGCCATCAGGGAAGCCCTACATATACTTTTTTCATTAAAGAAAAAATTGAATTATTTTTGGTATTTTAATATCTTCTAAAATAATTCTTTGTAAATTAGTGACTTGTGTATGAAACACAGGAAAACCATTTTATTTTATTATTATTTTTTTCAAGATAGCAGAAGCAGCTTTATTCTGAAGCTTGCATAGCTTTGCACAAATAAAGCATTGGTGATATCTAGTATTTTAAAAGTTGCCGTATGAGTATTACATGTTTAATTAATAAAACAATTCAATTTAATGAAATATTTAGATAATCCCAGAAATGTTTCAGCAGAACTTCAGTCAGAGACATTCACTGTGAGAATTACTGCTAGTAAGTACCAGCTTATTCCAAACAATATTTGTGAACTAGGGAGCTACGATAGGGTTCTCATTTCCATTCTTATTCATGTCCCATAACCACACTTTCATGCAGGTGCAAATTTTATTCCTGAGAGATTGGAGTTAATTTGTGCAATATTGACAACTTGCAAGCTGCCCAGCACCAGAAACAACCTATCTTATTTATAGCTGAAAAGGAAAACAGCTGGAGGCCAACAGATGCACTAACTGTCACTGTTTACATTCTACTTCACTCCTTGGTTAGTTTTTAACCAGAGCCAAGCTGGTCTCATGTTAACTCCCCCGTTTTATATGCTCACCTGCTCTTCCCCTTCTACCAATCTATTTTTCCCAAGGGGTCCAATCCAGTTTTTGGTTTTTTTAAATTTTTATTGGAGTACAGTTGATTTAAAATGTTGTGTTAATTTCTGCTGTACAGCAAAGGGAATCAGTTATACATATACATGTATCCACTCATTTTTAGATTCTTTTCCCATATAGGTCATTACAGAGTACTGAGAAGAATTCCCTGTGCTATACAGTAAGCCCATACTAGTTATCTATTTTATATATAGTAGTGTGTATATGTCATTCCCAATCTCCCAATTTGTCTCTCTCCCCTTTTTCCCCCCAAGTTTGTTTTTTGATTGGGTTGTTCGTTTTTTTGATATTGAGCTGCATGAGCTGTTTGTATATTTTGGAGTTTAATCCCTTGTCAATTGCTTCATTTGCAAATATTTTCTCCCATTTTGTGGGTTGACTTTTCATTTTGTTTATGGTTTCTTTTGCTGTGCAAAAGATTTAAGTTTAATTAGGTCCCATTTGTTTATTTTTGTTTTTATTTTTATTACTGTAGGAGGTGGATTGAAAAGATCCTCCTGTGATTTATGTCAGAGAGTGTTCTGTCTATGTTTTCCTGCAAGAGTTTTATAGTATCCAACCTTACAATTAGGCCTTTAATCTGTTTTGATTTGATTTTTTTGGTATGGTGTTAGGGAGTGTTCTAATTTCATTCTTTTACATGTGGCTGTCCAGTTTTCCTAGTACCATTTATTGAAGAGACTGTCTTTTCTCCATTGTATATTCTTGCTTCCTTTGTCATAGATTAGTTGATCATAAGTGTGTGGGTTTATCTCTGGACTTTCTATCCTGTTCCATTGATCTATATTTCTGTTTTTGGACAAATACCATACTGTCTTGATTACTGTAGCTTTGTAGTATGGTCTGAAGTCTGATTCTTCCAGCTGTGTTTTTCTTTCTCAATATAGCTTTGACTATTCAGGGTCTTTTGTGTTTCCATACAAATTGTAAAATTCTTTGTTCTAGTTCTGTGAAAAATGCCATTGGTAATTTGATAGGGATTGCATTGAATCTGTAGATTGCTTTGGGTAGTATAGTCGCTTTGATAATAACAATTCTTCCAATCCAAGAACATGGTATATCTCTCCATCTGATCTGCTTGTGTCATCTTTGATTTCATTCATCATTATCTTATTGTTTTCTGAGTATCTCCTTAGGTGGGTTTATACCTAAGTATTTTATTCATTTTGATGCAAGGATAAATAGGATTGTTTCCTTAATTTCTGTTTCTGATCTTTCATTGTTAGTGTATAGGAATGCAAGAGATTTCTGCATATTAATTTTATATCCTGCAACTTTACCAAATTCATTGATGAGTTCTAGTGGTCTTCTGGTGGTATGTTTAGGGTTTTCTATGTACAGTATCAGGTCATCTGCAAACAGTGACTTTACTGTTTTCTTTTACTTTTCTTTTTCTTTTCCAATTTGGATTCCTTTTCTTTTTCTTCTCTGGTTGCCATGGCTAAAACTTCCAAAACTATGTTGAATAATAGTGGTGAGAGTGGGCACCCTTGTATTGTTCCTGATCTTAGAGGAAATGCTTTCAGTTTTTCACCATTGAGAATGATGTTGGCTGTGGGTTTGTTGTATATAGCCTTTATTATGTTAGGTAAGCTCCCTCTCTGCCCACTTTCTGGGGAGATTTTATCATAAATGGGTGTTGAATTTTGTCAAAAGCTTTTGCTGCATCTATTGAGATGATCATATGGTTTTTATTCTTCAATTTGTTAATATGGTTTATCACATTGATTGATTTGCATGTACTGAAGAACGCTTATCTCCCTGGGATAAATCCCACTTGATCACAGTGTATGATCTTTTTAATGTGTTGTGGATTATGTTTGATAGTATTTTATTGAGGAATTTTGTGTCTATGTTAATCAGTGATATTGGCCTGCAACTTTCTTTTTTTGTGATATCTTTGTCTGGTTTTGGGATCAGGGTGATTGTGGCCTTGTAGAATGGGCTTGGGACTGTTCCTCTCTCTGCAATTTTTTAGAAGAGTTTGAGAAGGATAGGTGTTAACTCTTCTCTAAATCCTTGGTATAATTCACCTTTGAAGCCATCTGGTCCTGGACTTTTGTTGTTGGAAGATTTTTAATCACAGTTTCAATTTCATTATTTGTGATTTGTTCATATTTTCTATTCTTCCTGGTTCAGTCTTAGAAGGTTGTATCTTTCTAAGAATTTGTCCATTTCTTCCAGGTTGTCTATTTTATTGGCATAGAGTTGCTTATAGTAGTCTCTTATGATCCTTTGTATTTCTGCAGTGTCAGTTGTAACTTCTCCTTTTTCATTTTTAGTTTTCTTGATTTGAGCCCTTTCCCTTTTTTTCCTGATGAGTCTGGCTAAAGGTTTATCGATTTTGTTTATCTTCTCAAAGAACCAGCTTTTAGTTTCATTGATCTTTGCTATTGTTTTCTTCATTTCTATTTCATTTATTTCTGTTCTGATCTTTATGATTTCTTTCTTTCTACTGACTCTGAGTTTTGTTTGTTCTTCTTGCTCTAGTTGCTTTAGGTGTAAAGTTAGGATGTTTATTTGAGATTTTTCTGAGGCAAGATTCTAGTGGTATAACCTTCCATCTTAGAACTGCTTTTGCTGCATTACATAGGTTTTGGATTGCTGTGTCCCTTGGTTTTTTTTTTTCATCTTTGATTTCTTCAGTGATCCACTGGTTGTTTATTAACATATTATTTAGCTTCTATGTGTTTGGTTTTTTACATTTTTTTCCTGTAATTAATTTCTAATCTCATAGGGTTGTCAGAAAATATGCTTGATATTATTTCAATTTTCTTAAACTTACCAAGGCTTGATTTGAGACCCAAGATGTGATCTATCCATGAGAATATTCCATGTGCAGTTGAGAAGAAAGTGTATTCTGCTGCTTTCTGATGGAGTGTTCTATAAATATCATAGTCTACCTGTTCTAATGTGTCATTTAAGGCTTTTGTTTCCTTACTGATTTTCTGTCTGGATGATCTGTTCATTGACGAAAGTGGTGTATTAAAGTTCCCCACTATTATTGTGTTTCTGTCAATTTCTCCTTTTATGGCTGTTAACATTTGCCTTTTATACAAAGGTGCTCCTATGTTGGGTGCATATATATTTACAAATGTTATATCTTCTTCTTGTATTGATCACTTGATCATTATGTAGTGTCCTTCCTTGTCTCTTGTAACAGTCTTTAAGTCTATTTTATCTGATATGAGTATTGCTACTCCAGCTTTCTTTTGATTTCCATGTGCATGGAATACCTTTTTCCAACCCCTCATTTTCAGTCTGTATGCATCCCTAGGTCTGAAGTGGGTCTCTTGTAGACAGCATATGTATGGGTCTTGTGTTTTTTTGTTTTTTTTTTTATTGGAGTATAATTGCTTTACAATGTTGTGTTAGTTTCTGCTGTACAACATTGTGAATCAGCTATATGTATACATATATTCCCTCACTCTTGGACCTCCTTCCCACCAACCATCCCACCTATGTAGGTCATCACCAAGCTGAGCTCCCTGTGCCATACAGCAGGTTCCTATGGATCTTGTTTTTGTATGCATTCAGCCAATCTATGTCTTTTGGTTGAAGCACTTAATACATTAATATTTAGGGTAATTATCAATATATATGTATCAATATGTATGTTCCAATTGCCATTTTCTTCATTGTTTGGGTATTTTTTTTTGTCCCTTCCATGTCTCTTTTGTTCTCTTCTCTTGTGGTTTGATCACCATCATAAGTTCTGTGTTTGGGTTGCTTTTTCCTTTTATTATGTGTACCTATTGTACCTTTTTGGTTTCCATTTCCCATTTGGTTTTGATAAAGTAGTATATATATATATATATATATATACATATACACACACACACAACACACAAAGTTGTTTTAGGTTGCTGGTCTCTTAATTTCAAATGCATTCCCATTTCCTGCATTTGTACCCTCCTCTTCTTATGGTTGCTTGTTTTAATATTCTATTTGTGTATGGATGATTTCCTTTACCAGTGAGCTTTCCCATTTGTAATTTTCTTGTTTCTCATTGTGGCCTCTTTTTTCCCCCTGAATAGAGAGGTTCCTTTAGGATTTGTTGTAAAGCTGTTCTGGTGCTGCTGAATTCTCTTAGCTTTTGCTTATCTGTAAAGCTGTTAATTTCTATGTCATATCTGAATAAGCACCTTGCTGGGTAGAGTATTCTTGGTTGTTGGTTTTTCCCTTTCATCACTTTAAATATATCATGTTACTCCCTTCTGGCCTGCAGAGTTTCTGCTGAAAAATCAGCTGATAATGTTATGGGAATTCCCTTGTATGTTATTTGTTGCTTTTCCCTTGTTGCTTTTAATATTTTTTCTTTGTATTTAATTTTTGTTAGTTTGATTAATATATGTCTTGGCATGTCCCTCCTTGAGTTTATCCTGTATGGGACTCTCTGTGCTTCCTTGAGTTGGGTGAATATTTCCTTTCCCATGTTAGGGAAGTTTTGGACTATAATCTCTTCAAATATTTTTTTCAGGCCCTTTCTCTTTCTCTCCTTTTTCTGGGAACCATAAAATGCAAATGTTTGTGTGCTTAATGTTGTCCCAGTGGTCTCTGAGACTGTCCTCATTTCTTTTTATTCTTTTTTCTTTATTCTGTTCCACAGCAGTGATTTCCACCACTCTGTCTCCCAGCTCATTTATTCTCATTTATTCATTTTCTGCCTCAGTTATTCTGCTATTGATTCCTTTAGTGTATTTTTCCTTTTGGTTGTTGTGTTGTTCATTTCTGTTTGTCTGTTAAATCTTCTATTTTTGTTGTTGTTAATCATTTCTTGTATCTTCTCAATCTGTGCTTCCATTCTTTTTCCAAGATCTTGGGTCATCTTTACCATCATTACTCTGAATTATTTTTCTGGTAGATTGCCTATCTCCTCTTCATTTAGTTTTTCTTGTAGGTTTTTATCTTGCCCCTTCCTCTGCAACATATTTATCTGTCATTTCATTTTGTCTGCCTTACTGTGTTTGTGGTCTCCTTTCTTCAGGCCACAGGGTGTTAGTTCCTCTTGCTTCTGGTGTCTGCCCCCTGGTTTGTGAATTTGGTTCTGGGGCTTGTGCAGGCTTCCTGATAGGGGGGGACTGATGCCTTCCCTCTGGTGGGTGGAGTTGGTTCTTGTCCCTTTGGTGGACAGGGTCATGTCAAGTGGTGTATTTTGGGGTGTCTGTCAGCTTAGTATGACTTTAGCCAGCCTGTCTGCTGATGGGTGGGGCTGTTTTCCCAGTCTTGTTGGTTGTTTGGCCTGAGGCATTCCAGCACTGGAGCCTGCAGGCTTTTGGGTGGGGTCAGGTTTTGGTGTCAAATGAGGACCTCTTAGAGATCTCACACAGATTAATATTCCCTGGAACCTCTGATACTAGTGTCCTTGCCCCATGGTGAACTACAGCCAACCCCCGCCCTCCCAGGAGACCCTCCAAGACCCCTAGGTAGGTATAACCCAGGTTCCTATGGAGGTACTGCTTTGTGCTCAGTCCCAGTGCATGTGAGACCCTGTGTGCACCCTCCAAGAGTGGAGTATCTGTTTCCCCCAGCCCTGTGGAGCTCCTGTCCTCAAGCCCTGCTGACCTTCAAGGTTAAATGCTCTTGGGGTTCTTCCTCCCGATGCCAGACGCTCAGACTGTCTTGGAGGGTTATTTTTATATGGGAACATCCCTATATAACCTCCATAGGTTTAATTTTTGTGTGTGTGTGTGTGTGAGGGCTGTTTTTAGTATCAATGTCTGCCACCTCTTTCCTCAGTGTATGTTGGTCATTATCCCCTTGATAGGGTATTTGAGTGGTTTTGTGGTGACCAGGCCTGCCCTGGATAGTAAGCCGTGTCTCCCCTTTACTCTGTGGTTGTCAATGCCTGTCAAGGGCAGGGTCTGCTTCCCAGTTGTTTGAATGGAGGCCCCCAGATTTGTCTCATAGCTGTTTCTGATCTACGGAGCGAGGTAGGTGAGATTGGAGCACTCCCACTGGGAAAGAAGCCACTGAGTCTTCCTCCTCTGGAGCAGTTCACCTGTGACCATGCTGCATTGTGTCACCTTTCACCCGTTGTGTGAGCTTACAAGTTATTCTGTTGTTGGCACTGCTCTTGGCCCCACCTTAACTGTGGGTATGCTGGCAATTGGCCCCGGTGTCTCTCAGGCATTGTTTTCAACAGTCCACCAACATAGATCCACTGAAGTCAGCTCCCAGGATTGCAGTAATTATAGATCTGGACCTACTGTGGGCTCTATGGGGGCAGCTCAGACTCTGGCCTGGCCCATCACCTGTGTATGTGCTCACAAAGTCTGCAGCTGCTAAAGTTAGACCTGTCTTGGCTGCAGGAGCACTCATTGACCACTCAGATATTCTGCAGTCACTGAGTTTACAAAGCCAGTCATGGGGGTGTAATTCTGTGGTTTGTGCATCTGTGAGGAGAGATTTTAGTTCTTCTTCCTTAGTTGCAGTGCCCCTGGTTTCAGCTCCACCTCTGCGTGGGGGAGCAGGGTGCCAAGGGCGTAAGAGAGCTGGCCATAGCAGGGATGGGGCATGAGGTGTGGCCAGGGGCTGCAGGTGCGAGAGAGCCAGTCCCAGCAGGATCCCTTCCTAGTGTGCTGGGGAGGCAGGGGCTGGAGCATGGGGAGAGAGGCTGCAATGGCAGCCCTGCCCTTTGTGTATCACTCAACAATGACACTTCACTTCTATGGAGGTCTGGGCTTCCTCCAGGAGCATTCCTGGCTGTGGAGCTCCTCTTTCCCATCCCCTCCGGCTGTCTCCTCACATCCAACAGCAGTCCTCTCCCCGGGTCTGCTCTCCAAACCCCAAGTTCCAGCACCCAGGTCCTGTCTGCACTGGCAGACACATGTCTCAAGCTGGGGTATGCAGAGCTGTGACTTGGACCCTCTGTGTAGATCTCACTCTGTCCTGCCTGCTACAGACTGGTTGCTGCACTCTCCTCTGAGCTTCCAAACCTCCCCTTCTGTCCCAGCTGATCTCCCTGCTGGTGAGGGGGCTTCCCCAGATGCAGGAACCTGTTCTCTCTTTCAGCTTCCCACCAGAGGTGTGGGTCCTGTCCCACTTCCTCTCCTCTCCTTTCCCCCTTCTTTCTTTCATCTTACCTGGTTATGCAGAGATTTTTCTTGTCGTTTTAGGTGTCCAAGGTCCTCTGCTAGTGTGCAGCAGGTTCTCTGTGAGAATTGTTCCATTTGTAGATGTATTCTTGATGTATTTGTGGGGAAAGTTGAACTCTACATCCTGCTACTCCTCTGACATCTTGACTTCTCAACCCTTTTATTTTAAACCCAGAACATATGAATTGTGTTGGAAAACAGAGTTTTGCATACATAGCTTTTGGTGAAATGGAGTTTCTGTTCATCTAATCTTTTCTTTTCAATTACATCTAAGACATTTTCTTTGTATTAAAGATTCTTCAGTTTCATTACAATGAGTTTGGATTTTTACTTTTTAATTTTTGTTTACTTTGTTCAGCATTTTTGTGCTTCCTGACTATAAGGATTGTACTTCAACAATTCTGGGCAATTCTCAGCCAATATCCCATAACATATCCATTCAAAGATATTTTCTATTTGCTTCTAACAGATACTACAATGTTGGTGTCACTGGCCTTAGGGCCACCTTTATGATAATTTTCCAGTTTCCAGATTCCCAGATCACAGGGTGTAGTATAAATTCAAACTACAATCTGCCTAATGAAGGCTGTGATGACAAATTCTCACCGAAGATATCTCCCTCCCTACACTAAGCCCAGGCCAAGACAGAAAACACTTAAAAGTAGATTTTTTCTACTCCTCCTCTTTATTGAGATGTTTCCTTTCAATAGTCTGGCTTTATGTGGGATCCAAGATCTAACTTATTGCCTTGACTGAACACAAAGTTCTTGTTCTTGAGTAAGCATTAAATCCCCAGTCAGGCTACCCAATCTGACAACTTCCTTCAGCACAGTCATCTTGCATTCTTGACCCCTGAAGATTTTCTTTACTTTCTTTGATGCTCAGCTATACATTTGTAATGTTCTACATAGTATTCTACATGTTTTATATTGCCAGATTTATGTAGTCCATAATTTATCTAAAACTGAAATCCCCTTGACAGTCTTACCATAAAGATGAGGACAAGCAATAAATAGATTGCAGTATAAAGAAAGCTTGGTAAATAAGCAGTTTAATTACTCATGTTATTGGGTAATGCAAACCTGAGTGGTTTAGCATGGGCTGAGCAGGCTGGAGCCCTCTTATTCTCTGGGAAGCTCAGTTACAGCTTTTGCAAAGATAATTATCAAAGATGGTTGGTACATATTTGGGAAACTGCATACTCTATTGTTGAATCTTACTAGAGATTCCTGCTATTTGATCTCAGCAAGGATTGTTGCCACTTGGCAATCCATTATTTATCTCTTGCTGATTCACTATAACTTTTCTCTGGTGTGACTATTTAAGCCTTTTATGCATTCTCTTTAACCCCCTTACTTCTCCTGCCTCTTCTTTCTCAGCTTGCATTTTCTGTGTGTCTGTAGTCAATCACCTCTGATTTCTTTTAAATTCATTTTAAAGTATAAACACTTGTAAATGTTAAAAAGATATGGAACCAATGGAAATTCTGCACTAGGTGTCTCCATGAAGAAACCACTCTTGGTTCTAGATTGCTAGAAAGAACTATAATAAACTAGAGCTTATGTAATACATTTCCAAGAGGTGAGGATTTAACAAAACCACAAAGAACTGAAAGTGATGTAAACCCTGGCAGAAAAGGCCTTGCACAG
This sequence comes from Monodon monoceros, assembly GCF_005190385.1. Classification (NCBI taxonomy): domain Eukaryota; kingdom Metazoa; phylum Chordata; class Mammalia; order Artiodactyla; family Monodontidae; genus Monodon; species Monodon monoceros. Next base: position 26,227,114 of record NW_021703784.1, read on the forward strand.
CTTGATATGTATCAATATTCTGGAAACTGAGAACTCAAGGGCCAGAGGTCTGAAGATTTATTTATCTGGCTGGTTATGCTAGACAGAATACCATTTTTGCTGAGCCAGATCCTGGCTGGGAAAAAACAAATGTGCTAGACAAACTGTTGCTAAGGTCTCATTGCCTTTAAACACTCACCACCCTAACCTAGTGTGGCCATGGTGTAAGGTCAGATTTTGGTCCCTCTGCCAAGCATCCACCACTAGATGGAAATTTCTTTGTGAAAAAACCCCTAATTTATACTCTGTAGTAAAGTGTCCTACACCTAGAAGGTCATTTGTCTAAGGTTTTTTTTTTTTTATGTCTGTGTAAAACTGACAATGTCATGAGTATGGTTCTTCATAACTTTCATCATCACAACCAAAGTGAAGACTATCCCGTAAAACAACCAAATCCAAGTGACTTAATTTTGCATGCAGATCAAACATTGTGTCTCTGTATTTCTGATGTTATTCTTTTATAAAGAGGGAAAATAAACAGCTTGAGGTGAAAGATATGTATAGCTGATTCACTTTGTTATAAAGCAGAAACTAACAAACCATTGTAAAGCAATTATACTCCAATAAAGATGTTAAAATAAATAAATAAAATAAACCATTAAGAAAATACAGTAGCAAAAAAAAAAAAGAAGAAAGAAAGAAAAAGAAAAATAGCATTACCTTCATACAGTGTGTTTGGCCAAGTCATTAAGAGAAAACAATGCCTAGGGTGAGGACTTGGTTGCAATAATTAATTATGGCCTTTCACAGAGACAGAAAAATGTAGCAGTAGAAAATCTGCATCTCCATTCTTTTTACCTTCTTGAAAGACACAGAGGATGCAACTAGACAAAGAATAATGATCAAGTGTCTGTTTAGAATTCTAACTAATAGGTTAGGAAAGATTATACAAGTTACATTGATCATTCTCTTTCAAAGGAGTCCATCTTTACAAGAATAAAATACAGAAAGTGACTAATTGATTCCTTTAATTACTTTTTCTTGTTTGTTTTTTAGGGAACAAACAGCTGTTTAGAAGTATCTTTGGTGTTGGTCAAATGAGTCAGTTCTAAAATTAAGCCTAGGTATATTACCATGGTAAACCCCAGATGAGATCCCAACAATTGTTTTATAAACAAATTATGACATAATTGATATTTATGAATGTGACTTCTAAATATTTATTAATTTATTAAAATTAGGGAAAATGGATCCAGGACAGGTCCATCTTGATCTCACCCTTAGATAAATTTAATTCAATAGCTGTTACCTATGTACAAGTTTAGGGTAAGAGGATTCAAGGACTATAAAGTAAGTCAGTGCTGCTGTTATAAGGGTGTTTACTTTCTCATAAGGGTATAAGATTTAAATAGAAATGACTGAAATGCAAAGCAGAGTAAAGAGAGTGTTGTGGGTTTTAAGGAGAAGTGGTATCACTTGGTTAGAAGAATAGGTAGTTTTAAAGAGAGAACCAATAATAAATATTGATTAAAATATAAAGAAGTTAATGAGGATATAACTGTCACAAACACTAGTTTATTAAGATCAACTCAAGACTCCCAAATGAATGATAGTTCAGCCTTCAATCCACAATCTGATTTTGTGTTAATTCTTTATATTTCAATGACTTATAAAGCACTCAGATGTCTTTCTAGATAAGAGCTTATATTACCTCCAATTATTATTATAAAGCTATGACCATTATATTGAGCACTCTTTTTAAGCTTAAGATCTGCAATGGCACACTTGAGTATGAATGATTTTGGTTTCCCTTTTAATTTGATTTCATAAGTTAGCTGGAAATTCCTCTCCCAGGAATTGTTAATTGTTATTATGTTCCAGAGAATTCAGTGACAAGGAGAAAAGAGTACAAAATATTTGGTGGTGATAGGGACATGATTCTTGGTAAATGTTGGAAACATTATCATGAAGGCAGTCACTGTCACTAATACTTTTTTTTTATAGACATTCCAAAGTCCAAAATGTCCCTTGAATGTTGATTTTTAAGGTGTTTCAAAATATATTATTATTGATAAAAACAAAAGCTTTAGTTTGTTTAGTTTACTTCAGTTCCATCAAAGTAAGACATGAGGCAAAGGACTTTTGCAAACAACCTGCAGACTTAAACTACAACTTTTAAGATAACAGCAGGCCCTCAGTATGATGCACAGATGGGGAGAGGAAAAGAAGGAATTCCTGACCAAAAAGGACTAAGGCTGTTTAGTGTGAGAAGAGATTCAGGGAGAAAATAGGGAATGAGAACTCTCTTCATATATTTAAAGATAAAGAGGTGTATACACATATGTATTTTCTTCTATACTTGGAAATGTTAAAAATTATAAAAGTTTCTAATTAGCACAAACTCTTTTTAGGGGAAAGGGAGGGGAAGAGAGTTGTCCATAATAAGATGGCTGCCTCTTAAAGTAGTGATCTCTCTCTCACTGGAAGTTCCTAGCAGATACTGACTGACTACAAGTAAAAGATTTTGAGTACCCTTCTTTGAGCTCTAGAATCCTGTACAAACTTAAATTCCTATGTCTGTATTGTTAGTCATTGTAATAAACACTACTGATGCTCCACCTACGTTTTTCCTCTTACTATTTCAATGCATAATTGCTCACCTTCTAACTGCCAGCCCCTGAATTTCCTTGACTCAGGGTCTTCTCTGATCTCTAGAGCCCACTTTGCCCTTGGTGGTGGGGAGACCAAGTTAGAAGTGCCAGGGAATTAATACCTTCCTTCTCAGCAGCCCTCATACAACGATTGACAGAAGCTGGTGCATAAATACTCTCAACTCCTTGCCTCACAAGTGAGAAGATTCTGACATGTATGTTCTACACTAGCTTCCATTAATTAGTTTACGCTAATTTCAAATGAGATTAAGCCCCTGTCACTCACATGATAATCTCCTAGATAAAGGCATCTTTTATTGACTGCGTTTCTCCACTCCGCTCCTGGTGTGTTCTTCCCCTCCTAAACCAACTGATTACACATACATCCTTGTCTTAAGATCTGTTTCTAGGGGAAACCAAACTAAGACAGCCTCCCAATAAAAAACTTACCAGTGTGGTAGTGAAATCAATAATGTAAAAAACACTTACTTTTTGTTGGCAAATTGTCCCAAACTTTTCATCTCTGTAGTGTAGCACATCTACATTATACTCTGTGTCCCTAGTCTGTATGTATAATCAAGGATTCAAGTTTCATAAAATACTTTTATTTAGATATCTAAAGTTTGTGAAAAAGCTTTATTCTCTTATATAGGGAAATAGGAATGAACCAGTACCTTTATATTCCTGACTCATGATTTCCTCCTTCATATTGTCTTATATACCTTAAGGACACCCATTCTTAGTACTGGTTTGTTTTTGTTTCTTTCTTTGACTTTATTGCAAATGTTAAAAAATTTCTTCACTTTCATCCTTTCAGATCACGATCACTTTATATACACCTCTCTCTCTTTCAGGGTCCTATAAGCAATATAATTTGAAAAGGGTCATAGAACTATGAGTGAAAAGCAAGTGCTGATATGTGGGTGTTTCATTTCCACTCCATGACACTCCATTTCATTATGGTAACTGCCAATAGCTTCAGAAATGCACATTGTAGAGTATATCCTTCTCTCTGCTTATTATGGTGGTTCTAAAGTTCTATACCCACAAAGCTTGGCTAAAATGATTCTCATTCATGTTAACTATGAACATCTCTTAGCAGACATCCATTTTAACTGCATTTTAATTTAGTGCTTTAAAATATTTGCAAAGAGGCAAAAAAGATTCTATGGAATTTGTGGTTATGAATTTGAAATGCACGTTATAGATTGAAAGAACCAGTGAGGAGCATGTTCTTCTTTAATTAACAGCCTTTTTTTAAGAAACTATATAAAAAATAATTTTAATGAGATGTAGGTGGAGGAGGCAATTCTTTGCTTTCATAAATAGAAACACAGAATAAATACAGTTATTAAGTGATGTAGGTAGGACTCCAGCCTGGGTCTTTTGACTAGAATTTTCATACATTTTTCACTACACCCTGTTGCCTTCCTTAGGCCAAAGCAATTCAGAAAAATGATATATTTTTGGCCAATATTAATTTATCTTGTGCAAGAGAAAAATGAATAAAACAGATATTTGTGAGTGACATTTTAAATCATATTAGATATTTGATGAATGTAAAATTTGTTTATGAGAAAAAAACATCTTTCTCATGATGAAACAAAGACACAGTTTCTTTTCTTCAAATAATCTATCTGAACATATTACTTAATTGAATAAGAACATACATGCAAGATGTTCCTAGTTCCATTTTTCTTCTAGAAGTTTTATGGCTTTGGGTCTTACATTTAAGTCTACAATCCATTTTGAGTTTACTTTGTATATGGTGTGAGAAAATTATCTAGTTTCACTCTTTTGAATATAGCTGTCCAGTTTTACCAACACAATTTAATGAAGCAACTGTCTTTCCCATTGTGTATTCTTGCTCCTTTGTCATAGATTAACTGACTATATGGAGTGGGTTTATTTCTAGGCTCTCTATTCTGTTCCATCGATCTCTTTGTCTGTTTGTTCAGTACCATACAGCAGGGATCCCCAACCTCTGGGCCATAGATACTGGTCTGTGGCCTGTTAGGAACTGGGCTGTGCAGCAGGAGGTGAGTGGTGGGTGAGCAAGTGAAGCTTCATCTGTATTTAGAGCTGCTCCCCATCACTCGCATTACTGCCTGAGCTCCATCTCCTGTCAGATCAGTGGTAGTATTAGATTCTCATAGGAGCGCAAACCCTACTGTGAACTGCACATGTGAGGGATCTAGGTTGTACACTCCTTATGAGAATCTAATGCCTGATGATCTGAGGTGGAGCTGAGGTGGTGATGTTAGCACTGGGGAGCGGCTACAAATACAGATTATCATTAGTAGAGAGGTTTGACTGAACAGAGACCATAATAAATCAATTGCTTGTAGAGGCATATCAAAACCCTATCAGTAGGGACTTACCTGGTGGTGCAGTGGTTAACAATCCACCTGCCAATGCAGGGGATGAGGGTTTGATCCCTGGTCTGGGAAGATCCCACATGCCATGGAGCAACTAAGCCCATGCTCCACAGCTACTGAGTCTGTGTTCTAGACCCCCCGAGCCACAACTACTAAGCCTGTGAGCCACCACTACTGAAGCCCTCATGCCTAGAGCCCATGCTCCACAAAAAGAGAAGCCACCACAATGAGAAGCCTGTGCACCACAATGAAGAGTAGCCCCCGCTCGCCACAACTACAGAAAGCCCATGCGCAGCAATGAAGACACAATGCAGCCAAAATAAAAACCCTAACAGTGAGTGGCAAGTGACAAGCTGCATCTGGTGGAAGACTTTATAGTGGCAAGTGAGTTGATGTACTTCAATTGTACAGTTGCATCTGGTGGCAGGCTTTAAGTCAGAATCCAACACTTATTTTAGTCCGTGCATGGCCCATCCATTATTTTATTTACCACTTCTGTCTGCACCTCTTTCCCTCACTGTACACTTGTCTCAGTCACAGTTTTGGTAAGCCCACAAGCTAACCCTAGCCAAAATGAGTTAAAAACAAATGTTGCTGGAGAGCTTCTTTGAAAAGGGGGAAAGACCCAATGATGAGACAGCAGAAGACTCTAAGACTACCAACAAAAAGAAAGCTGCATTTAAAAGAAAATAGCAAGAGCCCTACTTAAATTATGGGTTCATTGCAACAGGTGATTCACATTCTCCAAGCACCCTGCATTCAAAGATAAGGCTTTGGAGTTTTTCAAAAGAAAAAAGCATGAATACTAAGAGCAGAAGCAATTATTGAAGGCCACCACTTCATCAAATGTGTCTGCCCTGACAGCATCATTCTTAGTGGCTAACCACATTGCTAAAGCTAAGAAGCCCTTTACTATTCGTGAAGAGTTGATCCTGCCTGCTGCTAAGGACATTTGTTGTGAACTTTTAGGAGAGGCTGCAGTTCAAAAGGTTCAGTTCAAAAGAGTATTCCTCTTTCAGCTAGCACCATAACTGGATGAACTGATGAAATAGCAGAGATATTGAGGTACAATTGTTAGAGAAGATTAATGAGTCACCATGGCACACAATCCAGGTTGACGAGTCTACTGATGTTGACAACAAGGCAACAATGCTTCTTTTTGTGTGATATATTTTTTAGGAAGATGTGCATGAGGATATGTTATGTGCACTTAACCAACAGCACAGCTGCAGAACTATTCAAGTCTTTGAATGATTACATATCAGGAAAATTGAATTGGTCATTTTGTGTCAGTGTATGCACAGACAGAGCAGCTGCCATGACTGGACAACTTTCTGCTTTCACTACTTGGGTCAAAGAGATTGCTTCTGAATGTGATTCTATGCACTGTGTCATCCATAGAGAAATGCTGGTTAGCCAAAAAATGTCACCTAAACTTAACAACGTTTTGTAGGATGTGATTAAAATTATCAACCACATAAAAGTACATGCCCTTAACTCACTTCTGTTTGCACAGCTCTGTGAGGAGATGGACTCAGAGCACACATGTCTTCTCATACACAAAGAAGTGAGATGGCATTCTGAAGGTAGATCACTGGCCAGAGTTTTTGAGTTACAAGGCTACCTCAGAGATTTCTTTCAGAAAAACAGTCACCACTGGCAGTACATTTCAGTGACATAGAATTGGTCGCAAAACTTGCTTACTTGTGTGACGTATTCAACCTGTGCAACGAACTCAATCTCTCACTTCAGGGGAGAAAGACAACTGTGTTCCAGTCAGCAGATCAAGTGGCTGCATTCAAAGCTAAACTAGAATTATGGGGGCGATGAGTGAACTTTGGGATTTTTGACATGTTTCAAACATTAGCAGAGATTTTGAAAGAGACTGAGCCAGGGCCTTCTTTCTCCTAGCTGGTGCATGATCACCTATCTCAGGTTTCCAGAGTTTGAGCACTACTTCCCAACCACAAAAGACCCCCAAATTGGGAAGAAATGGATCCAAGACCATTTGTGAATAAGCCAGGTGAATCAACTTTGTCTTGCTAAAAGAGGATCAACTGCTTGAGATTGCAAATGATGGTGGCCTTCAAAGTATGTTTGAGACAACTTCAAATCTCCATACGTTCTGGATTAAATTCAAGGTGGAATATCTTGAGAGTGCCACAAAAGCACTGAAAAGCCTGCTTTCATTTCCTACATCCTATCATTTTGAAGCAGGGTTTTCAGCAGTGACAGCAACCAAAAAGAGATTATGGAGCAGACTGGACATAAACAACGCATTTCGTGTGTCACTGTCTCCCATCACCCCCAGATAGGACCATCTAGTTGCAGGAAAACAAGCTCAGGGCTACCATTGATTCTGCATTATGGTGAGTTGTATAATTATTTCATTATATATTATAATAGAAATAAAGTGCACAATAAATGTAATGTGCTTGAAACATCCTGAAACCATCCTCTCCCCTCTGGTCCATGGAAAAATTGTCTTCCATGAAACCAGTCTGTGGTGCCAAGAAGTTTGGGGACTGCTGCCATACAGTTTGATTGCTATAGCTGTGTAGTATAATTTGAAGTATGGGAGCACGATACCTCCAGCTTCGTTCTTTTTTTTCTAAAGATTGTTTTGCCTATTCAGGGTCTTTTGTGGTTTCATTTTTAGGATTATTTGTTCTAGTTCTGTGAAAAATGCCATGAGTATTTTGATAGGGATTGCATTAAATATATAGATTACTTCGGGTAGTATGGACATTTTAACAATATTAAATCTTTCAATTCATGAGCACGATATATCTTTCCATTTATTTGTACTGTCTTCAATTTCTTTCATCAATGTTTTAAAGTTGTCAGAGTATGGGTCTTTTATTTCCTTATTAGATTTATTCCTAGGTATTTTATTATTTCTGATGTAAATTGGATTGTTTTCTTAATTTCTCTTTCTGATAGTTCATTGTTAGTGCATAGAAATGCAACAGATTTCTGTATATTAATTTTGAATCCTGCAACTCTACTCAATTCATTGATGAGTTCTAGGATTTTTTTGGTTGTGTCTTTTGGATTTTCTATGTATAGTCATGTCATCGGCAAACAGTGTCAGTTTTACTCTTCCTGTCCCACTTGGATTCCTTTTATTTACTTTTCTTGTCTGATTAGTGTGGCTAGGCCTTCCTATACTATGTTAAATAAAAATGGTGAGAGTGGGCATCCTTGACTTGTTCCTGATCTTAGAGGAAAAGATTTCAGCTTTTCACCCTTGAGTATGAAGTTAGCTGATGGCTTGACATATATGGCCTTATTAAGTTGAGGTATATTCCCTCTATAACAACTTTATTGAGAGTTTTTTTTTTAATCATAAATGGATGCTGAATTTTTTCAAAAGCTTTTTCTGCATCTATTGAGCTAATCATATGATTTTTATCCTTTGTTTTGTTATTGTCGTGTATTAAATTGATTGATTTAGGGATATTTAGCCATCTTTGAATCCCTGGGATAAATCCCACTTCGTGATGTATAATACTTTTAATGTATCATGGAATTATTTGTCATTGAGGATTTTTGCACCTATATTTATTGGGAGTATTGACCTGTAATTTTCTTTGTTTTGTGATATCTTTGTCTGGATAGTGTCAGGGTGATGTTGGCTTTGTAGAATAAGTTCAGAAACATTCTTTCCTCAGCAATTTTTTTGGAAAAGCTTGAGAAGTAGAGGTATTAACTCTTCTCCAAATGTTTGGTGGAGTCATCTGCTCTTGGACGTCTGATTGTTGGTAGTTTTTTTAAATTACTGATTTAATTTCATTACTGGTAATTGATCTGTTCATATTTTCTATTTCTTCCTGGTTCAGTCTTGGGAGATTGTACATTTCTAGGAATTTGTGCATTTCTGCTAGGTTGTTCATTTTATTGGTGTATAATTGTTTGTGGTAAGCTCTTATGATCCTTTGTATTTCTGTGGTGTTGAATATAAGTTCTCCTTTTTCATTTCGGATTTTATTGATTTTGACCCACTCTCTTTTTTCTTGATGAATCTCACTAAAGTTTTATCAATTTTGTTTATGTTTTCAAAGAACCAGCTTCTCATTTCATTGATCTTTCCTATTGTGTTGTGGGTTTTTTTTGTTTGTTTCTATTTCATTTATTTCTACTCTGAGCTTTATGATTTATTCCCTTCTACTAACTTAGGGTTTTGTTGTTCTTCTTTTTCTAGTTCCTTTAGGTGTAAGATTAGGTAGTTTATTTGAGGTTTTTCTTGTTTCTTGTGGTAGGCTTTTACCACTCTATACTTCCCTCTTAGAACCGCTTTTGCTTTGTCCCATAGGTTTTGGATCATTATGTTTTCATTTTTCTTTGGCTCCAGATATGTTTTTATTTCTTCTTTGATTGACTCAGTGATACATTTGTTGTTTAGTAGCATATTGTTTAGCCTCTAACTCTCTGTGTTTTTTGCAGTTTTTTTCTTGTAATTGACTTCTAGTCTCATAGCATTGTGTTAGAAAATATGTTTGATATAATTTCAATCTTCTTAAATTTACTTCTTAAATTTATTTACTTTAAAATAAATTTTAAATTTGTGGCCTAGCATGTGATCTAACCTGGAGAATGTTCTATGTGTCCTTGAAAAAAATGGATAGAATACTGCTTTTGAATGGAATGTTCTATACATATCTATTAAGTCCAGCTAGTTTAATGTGTCATTTAAGGTCACTGTTTTCTTATTAATTTTCTCTCTGTCCTTTCTGAATTATCTGTCCATTGATGTTAGTGAGGTGTTAAAGTCCCTTACCATTAGTGTATTACTGTCAACTTTTATGTCTGTTAATATTTGCTTTATGTATTTAGGTGTTCCTATGTTGGATGCATATATATTTACAACTGTTATACCTTCTCAAGGGATTGATCCCTTGATCACTGTGTAAGGTTCTTCTTTTCCTCTTGTTACAATTTTTGTTTTAATGTCTATTTTGTCTGAAATAAGTACTGCTACTCTGGCTTTCTTTTCATTTCCATTTGCATGAAATATCTTTTTTCATCCCTTCACTTTCAGTCTGTGTGTGGCTGTGCCTTTAGATCTGAAGTGAGTCTCTTATAGGTAGCATATATATGGGTCTTGTTTTTGTATCCATTCAGCCACTTTATGTCTTTAGATTGAAGTATTTAGTACATTTACATTTAAAGTAATTATTGATAGGTATGTACCTATTACCATTTTGTTAATTGACTTTGGGTATTTTTATGATTTGGGAAGATTTTATTTTTTGGATGTTGTCAGAAATTACAGCAATAAATTCATATATATGTAATTACTACATTCAACAAATAATATTACAATACAATTAATGCATACAAGTACACTTAGAACAGGTTTAATTCCACAGCACCTAAACTGCCCCCAGAGTGACTAAGGTACTCTTCCTCCTCCCTCCCATGTACTGGTTCACTGTTCTAGCTGTTAAGCACAGGTACATGCAAAGTAACACAACTGATTAGCATGGTATTCCTCAGGTCAAGGAAGAGTTAAGGAGTTTAGGTTAAGTGCTAGATCAGAAAGTTGGGGATATACTATTACAAATAGTAAGGAAGTTAATAGCCTAGTTACTTGGAAGAGTATAGAAGCAGCTACTAAGTGGCTAATATACACTGTAGAAGGAACAGCCTTTGTGTTGTTTGTGTAGTTCTTTTTTTTTTTTGGTTTCTTTCTTCTTCTTTTGCTCTCTTGCACTGTGATCGATGACTATCTTTAGTGTAATGCTTGAACTCTTTTCTGTTTTTTTTTTAATGTGTATATCTATTATATATCTTTAGTTTGTGGTTACCAGGAGGTTTGTATATAGCAATTCATATAGATACATGTGATTATTTTAAGTTGCTAATCTCTTAAGTACAAATGCATTTTAACAACCCTGCATTTTTACTCTCCTGTTCATGTTTAGTGCTTTTGACATCATATTTTACATCTTTTTGTTTTGTGTATTCCTTAATTGTTTACTGTGGATATATATGATATTATCACTTTTTTCATTTAACCTTCCTACTAGCTTTATACATGGTTGGTTTTCTATCTTTACTATGTATTTACCTTTACTAATGAGATTTTCCTTTCACAATTTTCATATTTCTAGTTGTGGCCTTTTCAGCTTAGAGAAGTCTCTTAACATTTTTTGTAAAGCTGGTTTTGTGGTGCTGAACCCTTTTAGATTTTGCTTGTCTTCTAATCTCATAGCATCATGTTAGAAAATGTTTGATGTAATTTCAATCTTCTGAAATTTACTGAGACTTATTTTGTGGACTATTTTGTGATCTAAAACTGTGATATAAAACTGTTGATCTCTCCTTCAAATCTGAATGAAAGCCTTGCTCAGTAGAGTATTCTTGGTTGCATGTTTTATTCTTTCATCACTTTAAATATATTGTGCCACCCTCTTCTGACCTGCAGAGTTTCTGCTGAAAAGCAGCTGATAGCCTTATGGGAGTTCTCTTGTTCATAATTTGTTACTTTTCTCTTGCTGCTTTTAATATTTTCTATTTTTAAGTTTTGCCACTTTAATTTCAGTGTGTCTCGGTGTGGTTCTCTTTGTGTTGATCATGTTTGGGACCCTCTGTGCTTTCTGGACCTGGAGGTCTGTTTCCTTTCCCAGGTTAGGGAAATTTCCAGCTATTCTGTCTTTAAATATGTTCCATGTCCCTTTCTCTCTTCTCCTTCTAGGACTCCTATAATGTGAATGTTGGTATGCCTGATGTTGTCCTAGAGGTCTCTTAAACTGTGCTCATTTAAAAAAAAAATTTATGTTCAGTTTCAGTGATAGCTGCTACTCTGTATTTCTGGTCCATTCTTCTGTATCATCTAATTAATTGTTGACTCCTTTTAGTGTATTTTTATTTCAGTTATTGTATTCTTTACTCTGGTTAGTTCCTTTTTATATTTTCTAACTCTTTTTTAAAATTCTTACTGTGTTCATCCATTCTTGTCTTGAGTTCTTTGAGCATCCTTATGATTATTACCTAAGGCCCTTTATTGGGTAGATTGCTTATCTCCACTTCACTAGGTTCTTCTTCCCTGGTTTTATCTTGTTCCTTCTTTAGGAATGCATACCTTTGTAACCTCATTTTGCCTAATTATCTGTTTTTAATTCTATGTATTTGGTAGGTTGATTACATTTCCCAATCTTGGAGAAGTGGTCTTTTTTAGGAGATGTCCTATGCATCCCAGCAGCACACTCCCCTCTGGCCACAAGAGCTATATATTTAGAGGTTCCCCCTCTGTGGGCTGCATGGGCTCTTCTGTTGTGGTGGGTTAACTACGATGGGTGATCTGGTTAGCATGGCTGGCACATGGTCCAATTGGTTGTCAGGCTCTGCCCTTGTTTACAGGCTGCCAGCTGCTTGTGGGTGGGGTCTGGTCATGGGTTGGCTGACTGTAGAGCCCTGGTTGGGGGGGTGTCTCAGGGCTAGTGCTGATGGGTGGATTCAAGTCCTTGGGTGGGTGGTTTTGGGACCAAGTGTCCTGGATCTAGTTTTGGCCTTGTGGTGGGAAAGGTCAGCTCCTGAAATGGGTGGCTGTGGGATCTGGGTTGTCCCAAAGTTGGCACTGGCCTATGGGTGAGTGGGGCTGGGTCCCAGTGTGTGTGGTTGAGGAGCCCAAGATGTCACAAAGCTGGTGTTGTCCTGCTGATTGCCAGGGCTGGGGCCCAGAGGTCGTTAGGGCTAGTGCTGGCCTGCTGGTGGATGGAGTCTGGTTCCAGAGTCTCTGGCTACAGTACCCTGGAGATCCTGGAGCTGGTGTCTGTCCACTGATGGGCAAGGCCAGTTCCTGACACAACTGGCTATGGCATGCATGGTGTCCCAAAGCTGGTATTGACCTGCTGGTGGGTGGGTCCTGGGGTCTCTGGCTCAGGACTCCAGGGATCTCAGAGTTGGTGTTGGCCCCTTGAAGTAGGGTGCCTGGGGCTAGAGGTGATTGCTGGCAGAGCAGAGTCCTGTGGAGTCCCAGGGTCTCTGGATGCAGGGTCTTGGATGTCCTGGAGTTGGTTTCAGCTGGCTGGTGGTAGAGCCAGGGCCCAGGGGCCTTGGGACTTGTGCCTGTCCAGCGATGGGTTAGGCTGGTCCCAGGGCTAGTGTCAGCCCACTGGTGGGTGGAGTCAGGTCCTGGGGTCTCTGGCTGCAGGGCTCCAGGGATACTGGGACTAGTGCCAGCACACTGGTGGGTGGGTCTTGGTCCTGGGCTTTCTGGTGGGCAGGTCCAGGTCCTAGGGTGGCTGGGGGCTCAGGGGAAGCTATGGCAGTCAGCCTGCTGATGGATTGGGCTGTGTCCCTGCCTTGTTAGCTGCTTGGACTGAGGCATCCCAGTATTGGTGCCAACAGGCTGGTGGGCAAGTCCAGGTCCTGGTACTATAAGCTGGAAGGAGGATTCCAAAATAGCATTTGCTAGCACCAATGTCCATGTGGTAGAAGGAGCTTCCCAAAATTGCTGCCACAATTATAATTATCCTCCTGTTTGTGGCTCAACCACTGGGGGTATGGGACTTGACTATATTGTGTCTCCACCCCTCCTATAAGTCTTGTTGTAGTTCCTTCTTTATATCTTTAGTTGTAAAAGATCTTTTCTGCTAGTCTTCAGGTCCTTCTCATCAATAATTGCTTCATAAATAGTTCAATTTGTAAAAAAATTTCTCACTGTGTTTCTTCATTCTTCCTCTAAGTTCAATGAGCATCTTTATGACCATTATTTTGACCATTACTTCTTATCTGGAAGATTGCTTATCTCCATTTTGCTTAGCTCTTTTTTTTAGGTTTTGTTTTGTTCTTTCATTTGGAACATATTCCTTTATCTCTTCCTTTTGCCTAACTCTCTGTGTTTGTTTCTATGTATTAGGTAGATCAGCTATATCTCCCTGTCTTGAAAGAGTGGCCTTGTGTAGAAGGTATCCTTTGGGGTTCAGCAGCATGGTCTCCCTGGTCATCAGAGTCAGGTCCTCCAGGAGTACCCTCTGTGTTTGGTGTGTGTGCCCTCTTGTTGTGGCTTACTGTGGGAGAGCCGTTCTGTGGAGCTGGCCTTTGGTGAGTCTGACTCTAAGGCCCAGCTGCAACTGTTACAAAAGCTTTTATGTGCAGGGCTGGGCCCTTCTGCGGAGCCACTTTGGGGGGCATCAGTGAAATCCATGGGTGTCTGACAGGACTGGTGGTGTGGGGAGCCACTTTGGAGGGGCTCCAGTGCCTACTGAGGGAGACTGCCAGGTCTGCTTTGGGGGATTGCTGGTTGGATCTGGTCCAAAGCAAGTTGAATGCAAGGCAAAGTGAGTGGTGTTGATTAGATAGGGAGAACCAGAAATGACACCTGATAGTGCTGGGCCAGCAAGATGGACAGTGAGCCACAACCTCCACCCCCCACACCCCCCAACTGGCATCCACCAGTTCCTCCGTACCCAGAGAAAGTTCCAACAGATCCCTGCCCCTCAGGCATATGCTCTAAAATTAGTTGATTAATCTCCTTCATGTATGACTGAGGTGCTTTTCAAACTACTGTCTCTGTGCTGGGAATTGGGAGAGGGTAAGTTTTTAAGTGTGAACCCTATAATAGTGGATTCTCAGTTTCCTATAGCCCTCTGGCTCTCCTGGAAATAAGCCCTGCTGGTTTTCAAAGTCAGACATTATGAGGACTCATGTTCCCAATGCAGGTTCCCCAGGCTGGGGAACCCAACGTGGGGTTTGGAGCCCTCATTCCTCAGGGACGACCTCTGAGCCTATGATATTCCTTCCAGCAATGAGTTGCAGTGACGGAGTGTGGGTTCTGGCTAGAGCATGTCTCTGCCCCTCCTATCCATCTCAATGTGGCTTTTTCTTTTTATATTTAGTTGTGGAAGTTTTCTATTAGTCTTCAGGTTGGTCTCAGATATAGTTTCTCTACATATAGTTGTAATTTTGGTGTGTTCGTGGGAGGAAGTGAGTCGAGGATCTTCCTACTCTGCCACCTTGTCCTGGTCCCTGGATTGAAATTGATTAACTTTGTATACAATGCTTGGAAATTAGTAGGTATTGGATAAATGTTTGCTGAATAAATGAGCAAATAGATGAGTGTTGTATACATGTTAAGAAAGCAAAATGATAGTGTGGGGTGGGCAGAGACAAGAAAAATTGTTTCTCTTCTGTTAGCTGCAAGATATTTGTAATATATTATAATCTTACACAGAATATTTGACTTTTAAGTTTACATTATGATAGCAATCAGCAGAAATAGACACAAATTAATTATAAAATAGAATTCAAATATATATATTTCTAGTATAGTTTCTATGGTTTTAAAGGGAAAGACATAGGGCAAGTACAGATACAATTTAAGCCTGGACTTTGGAAAAATGTAACAATCATTTGGTATGTGACCTAGAAAAAAACCTTAAAAAATAGAAAATAAATTCCCTATATCTAATCTTGATCTTTCTTCCATTTGCCAGTGATTATGTGAACCTTTATTTTCTTCCTTCCTTCCTCCCTTCCCCCCTCCCTCTCTTTCTCTTTTTCTTTCTTTCCTTCTTTTTTCCTTTTTGTAAGAACAAGACCACTTTAATTTTCTGCCACAATCTGATTTTAAACTTGGCATTGGTTGTATATGAGCTCAGAGAAAACACAGAAAATCAGTAGGGGAGTATTGAATGATTATATGGTTGATCTTAAAGGGAGAATTAGGAGTGAATTTGTTCCTTTACCTTTCTGACTGAATCAAAGTGATCAAAAAGATTAATCACTTCATCTACTGGCAGATAGAATACTTTATCACTGAACTATTTAATATACTCTAGGATTTATAAAGAGTAAATATATTTATAGTGTTTACAAGATTCAGAAAAAGTGTCCTCAAAGGTATTGTTGAATGTTTTACTTCTTTTTTGTTAATTTCACTGTCTTTTAAACATTTGAAGAGTAGATGTAAAATTCTACTGAAATAAATTATGAAGTTCTCTTTTCTATTTAAAGAGAAATAGGGAATTCCCTGGTGGCGCAGTGGTTGAGAGTCCACCTGCCGATGCAGGGGACGTGGGTTCGTGCCCCGATCCGGGAAGATCCCACATGCCGCGGAGCGGCTGGGCCCGTGAGCCATGGCCGTTTAGCCTGCGCGTCCGGAGCCTGTGCTCCGCAACGGGGGAGGCCACAGCAGTGAGAGGCCCGCGTACTGAAAAAAAAAAAAAAAGAGAGAGAAATAGTGCTTGTCTTTCCCTAAATCATAGTAGATACTTCTATGCAGCTGCTTTCTATTTAAGGCTAGTAAAACTAATTTATTTTATATTTCTAAAATTATCAAGAATATTTTTCTTTATCTTTTTTTTTAAAGCTGAGCTTTTCAATGTTTCTGACAACTATAATAATGGAAACTATTCTAATAAGTGTTCTTGCAGCATCAACTAAAACAAATTAGTTGAACACAATTTAATCCTAGAATTCACAATTCTTTTAAGACAAAAACTATATTTTTCTTTTTCAAAAAAAACTTATATTCTTTGCTTGCTTTACTTTTCAATTTATCTTTTTAAAAAATTTTAGAACAAAATTAGGAATAGCTCCATCCATGGCAACAGTAGCTAAGAGACAATTAGAGACCCCTTTCTAATTCCCACAAATTTATACTAGTCTGACTGAGATATGTAAATGTATTTTCATTTTCTATGAAAACAACAAACCCCATAAATTGTAATGGGGCTTGTACATTCAAATCAATTTGGCAAAAAATAAAATGAAAGAAGTAAAATTTTCCTTTTTTTGGACATAACCTCATGTCTTTTAAGTTCCTCTTATTTTGTTGCAGCTCCTGACTGAGCAAAGCTCTATTTGCAAAAGCAGCTTTATAATGAAGCAAAAGCAGCAAGCTCTGCTAGTACTGTAGTGTAGGAAATTGCTGATATAATTTCTTTGCTGTAGTAATTTGAGTGCCTGATTTGTTCCCATTGCTCCTTATGCATTGTTACTTTAATATATGGAAATGAAACTCTTATGCTTTTTTCAGCTTATACAGCAAACTCTAGAAAACCCAAATTTCCTATCATCTTTGGTGGGTGAGATATTCTGGACAAGAAAGCTTCTCAGGTAACTGAGAGCTTACCTTCAGAAACTCCGGGTGCTATTGGGTGCTCTTCCCTTGAACACATAAAAGAAATATCTCTTGTCTGTGTCTTCAAGTGAAGCTCATTCAGACTTTCATTTATTTAACAATAATTTTTTTATCCTCTTTCATATCACTGGGAATATATTGGTAAATAATTAGAATAGACCCTGCTCTGATGGAGATATGTCAACAGTAAAGACAGATAGCTAAACTAATACAACACAAAGAATTCATTTTCTTGCTACTACAGGTCTTTACCACTTCATCTTAAATTACTGTGCCACTCTGATTCTACATTTGCTCCCGCCTGATTTTTATCAGCTAGAACTATGGGTTGGTCAAGAAGTTTGTCTGGGTTTTCCCACAACAGTATCTGCCTTCTGAGCTTTTACAGACCTCCTTGTTTTCACAATTGTTTCTGTCTGGAATATCCTTACTTTTTTCTGTTCCTGGAAAAATACAATGCATTTTCAATTTAAATGTCTGTTTTCTCTGTGAAGCATTTCTGACTGTCTTGATTATATTCAGTCCCCACATCTTCTGGGTTCCTGATATATTTTGTAATACTTCTGTTTCTGAACCCATCAAATTGTTTTGTAATTATTTATTCGTGTTTCTGATATCCCAGCTTTAGTGTAAGCATTCTAAGTGTAGGAAACATGTTTTCTCGTCTTTGTACAGCCCTGCAATGCCTGGAATGATGTCTGGCACATAGATGTTGAATTAATATATTAGGAATCAAGGGCAGAATTGTCTAGTCTACTACTGTTGACTCATTCCTACTGTTAGAATGTGTGCTGTTTAATCCTATAGATGATGCAAATAATCAAAGCTATTATCTCCAATTATCAGATTTCTTCTTCAGTGACTACTCCTTATAACTGAAGGTAGCTTTACTCTTTTCTTTGTGCTTCTTTTTGTCTAGTCTATCCCTTACTCTTGTTTTTGTGTTTTCTTTAAAAATTTTAGTGTGAAAAAATGACTTTATGGCCATTAGCCAGTAACTAAATAAAACGTGTATTTCCTTCTAGATAATGATACAACCAGTTATGGCATAAGAGGCAGGCTACTGAAGCCTTTGGTTGTTTTTGATGCTTTATTCAGAGCCAGAGATGTTTTTGGAAGTGGAGGTGGATTGGGTAGAGTTCTAGATTTAATACAATTTTTTAATGTTAGAGAATTCTGAAAATTTGTAAATACAGGCTCTAAATAAAGAGTCTTATCTGTTGCCATGCATTTGGCAACTTGCCAAAAATCCTGTCTGGGCTCTGACATCTCATTTAAATAGTACTAGGTAAGGAGGTGGCCTTGGATTTAGAATAAGTTAGCTGGGGGCTATGTCCACATTTCACCACTTATGTGCAAACAGCCATATTTCTGTTTGTAAGGAATTTTCCTTTTTCTAATTGATCATGCCCTGAGATAGAATTATTGGCTTCCTTTGGTGATGTAACAAACCTCTGAGAGGTCAGTCATGGCTTTTAGGATTTTTTGATTAATTTTCAAACAGTATAACAAGGTCACTGGGTTTGCCAATTATCTGAGTGTCTAGCGGGACACTGAATTTCCCTGTCATATAGTGAAAGCAAGAATACTGTTGAAAGGGGCACCGATTTGAGTATGTATTAGAGGTAGTTTGAGATAACTGTGAGCCAACTGTAGAGCTATTTTCCCCCATTCTTTTGTTAAACATCTATTTCATACTGTAAGGTTGACCCATACCATCTTCTCCTGATAAATACTTGGTTAGACTCCTTAAATACATCCTATGGCCAAATAAATAAATTGTCCTAGGGCCAATATAGTTCCAGTTCTCTATCTAATACCTTTCATATCATCATGTATTGAATAAGAACTGGCACTCATAGCAAAATTCCTGAGATGCTTGATCATTTTATATGTACTATATTTCTAAAAGAAAGAATATATTTTAGTAGGATTTTAGGAAATGCTTTTGGTTTGAGCCTTAGTTAACCAGATAAGAGTTACTAACTAGAACAGAAATTGCTCATAAATTTATCTTCAGCAGAGCATAATGTCCGACCTAAATAAAGTGGACACTCAATAAATATTTGTAGAATGAATGAATATACAGAAATGGCCACTTGACTGGGGTTTTACTTCATGCTTCTTTTCAACATATAGCCTATGTGTAAAATTATTTACTGCTTCAGGATCAAATGCAAATATCAGGAAGTCTTCATTGGAAATAGCATTATTGACTTTTAGAGTGAGAAGGGTTTTACAAGATCATCTCAGCCCAATGCTTATTTAAAGTAAGGAGAATAAGAGTCATAGGCATTAAGTTACTCCACTTACTTTTTCAAAATTAACAATTGAAGATTTCTTACCCATCTCTCAAAAGCTAAAAACATTAATCATTTTTGGAAACATCATTATTTTGGGAATATGTCAATTGACCAAAGGAAGAGGTAGAAGAAAGTACATGCCATCCCACTGCCCAGACTGTATTCCAGAAAAGGAGGGTTTCACTGACTATAGAACACAGAAATCTAGCTGCATGACTCTTGGGTATTTTTCATGGTGTATTAAAAATATGTGAGCAACCATTAGCCTTAAGTGCTATTTTGGTCAAATAATCTTTAATGCCTGAAAGACTGTTAAGATCAAGTTTGTTGCTGCTTTTTTGTATACTGGGTTATACACATGAATCAAAGTCTGACACTTAAATATCCAACTGATAAGGCATAAGATAAAATCATTAGGGACTTTTTGCAAGCAATCAAAATTTAAAATCAAAGTATATGTGTGAAAATAAATAATATATGAAAAGGTTCCCACTTTATAGTGGGCACTTATTTTGATATAAAAACAACTCATTTGTTTCCAGCTATATTAAGCTATTTTGAGCTACTCTATAAAATAATTGATGAAGAAAACTAGGTGAGATGAATAATGTTAGTGTCCAAAATGGTATATTACTTTAAGTAAAAATTGAAACTCTTTCTATCAATAATTGATCACAAATTCAACAAATACTCAAAAAGTATCTTTAGTTTTAAGTTTCTTTTCATAGTTTTTTCCTGCAGATGATTGAACCAAATTGCCCATTGGATTTAGAGAGACAAAATGTAATTTGTTTTATTGCAGCATGAAACAAACAATATAATAAATCTAACTTGGTAGTTTTGCTATATTTCTATTGCCTTAAATAGCTCTGTGAGTGATATTTACATAAATTCTTTCATTTTTTTCTGTGGTGTAATTTAGGGTGGAAAAGTCAATATAACTTTAAAACACATTTTCAAATACTTGTTTTGAAATTCATGTTTTGAGATGTTTGAACGAATATGTGGTTAACTGCTATTTTAACTAGCAATACATTTATAAGAACTAATTATTTCATAGCATAAAAATAATTTGGAAAACATGTACAGAAGATAAAGAGCTTTTTGAAGCACTTGTTCGTTAACATATTTTGAGAGAAAATTGTGAGCTATTTCCATTAAGTTTTTGAAAATTGATACAAATTGAAGTGTCAATGAAGTAATTATTGACAGCATGTCACCACAATATGAAGTGTGCCCATCCTTCTAGAAATTTACTAACACATCCCCTTATCCTCATTGTACTAATTTCACTATCTTCTGAGAAAGGGCTACCTTTTGTCAAAGGCATTTTTTGATGGGAGATAAAGATGGCAGAGAAGGAGGACATCAAGCTCACTTCCCCCCACAAACACATCAAAAATATATCTATATGTGGAGCAACTTTAGCTGTAAACAACTGAAACTGGCAGAAAAGCTCTTCCACTAACAAGACTGTAAGAAAGATCCACACAGAGATGGGTAGAGAGGGAAGAGAAGAAATCAGGTCGGAACCCCCATCCCTAGCAGGGGACACAGAAAAGGAGGAGGATATCATGGGGTTGGACATTCTCCCTCGACCGTGAGGGGTTCGAACCACATATTGGGTACCCCATACCTGGGGTCTTGCACTAAGACAAGTCCCCTTAGCTGGTTTGTAAACCAGTTGGACTTAACACGAGGCTGTAAGAAATTGACACTTTTGAAGAATGTGCACACACACTTGCTTTTGGGAAAAGGTGCGGGAAGCAGATTGAAAACTCCCTGGGGTTCTGACCAGTTTCCTGTAGCCACCCCAGAGCACACCCCAGCCCACACTGGCAGCCTGCTCCAGCCCCTCTTGCTCTGCTGCAACTCTCCACTAGGGTGAAGGCAGATGATGGTGCTGGCTGGGACCTAGACCTGCACCTGAACAGGGTGTACCGAGTGCAGAGGAGGCAGTTTGGGATTGGCCTGGGGCTCTAACTGGCAGGCCAGGGCTGTCACAGTGTGTGCCTGAACCTGCTCCAGGTGTCTGCTCTGATCCCGCTTGATCTTTACTACTGAGATTTTTCCTTTCTTAT
Organism: Monodon monoceros; assembly: GCF_005190385.1. Lineage (NCBI taxonomy): Eukaryota > Metazoa > Chordata > Mammalia > Artiodactyla > Monodontidae > Monodon > Monodon monoceros. The sequence goes on from NW_021703784.1 coordinate 26,248,597, forward strand.
AAATTCTCACTTCTTGTAGCCTTTTTTTCCATTTTAACACTTCTTGTAGAGTCGGTTTAGTATTATAACAAACTCACGGGTCACATCATATTCAACAGTGAAAAGCTGAAAGCTTTACCTCTAAAATCAGGAACAGGACAAGGATGCCCAGCCTTGTCACTTCTATTTTCATAGTATTGGAAGTCCTACCCACAGAAATAAGATGAGAAAAAGTAATAAAAGGCATCCACATTGGAAGGGAAGAAGTAAAACTGTCACTACTTGCAGATGACATATTACTATATATACAAAACCCTAAAATTTCCACTAAAAAACCATTAGAACTAATAAAACAATTTAATAAAGTTGCAGGATACAAGATTTATATACAGAAATCTGTTGCTATTCTATACACTAATAATGAACTATGGGAAAGAGAAAGCAAGAAAACAATCCCATTTACAATTGCATCAAGGAGGTTAAAGACCTATACTTTGAAAAATATAAGACATTGATGAAGGGAATTTGAAGCTGACCCAAAGACTTGAAAGGTATCCCATGTTTATGAACTGTAAGAATTAACATTTAAAAAATGTCCATACTACCCAAAGCAATGTACAGATTTAATGTAATCCCTATCAAAATACAAGGACATTTTTCACAGAACTAGAATAAATTATCCAAAAATTTATATGGAACCACAAAAGACCCTGAATAGCCAAAGCAAGATTGAGAAAAAAAGAATAAAGCTGGAGGTATTACACTCCCTGACAACAGACTATACTACAAAGCTACAGTCATCAAAACAGTATGGTACTGGCACCAAAAAGACACATATATCAGTGGAACAGAATAGAGAGCCTAGAAATAAACCCATGAACCTATGGTCAATTAATCTACAATAAAGAGGCAAGAATATACAATGGAGAAAAGACAGTCTCTTCAATAAGTGGTTCTGGGAAAACTGGACAGTTACACGTAAAAGAATGAAATTAGAACATTTTGTCAGACCATATACAAAAAAAACACTCAAAATGGATGAAAGACCTAAATGTAAGACTGGAAACCATAAAACTCCTAGAAGAAAACATATGCAGAACACATTATTTGACATAAGTCATAGCAATATATTTTGGATCATTCTCTTCAAGCAAAGGAAACAAAAGCAAAGGTAAACAAATGGGACTTAATTAAACTTAAAAGCTTCTGCACAGCAAAGGAAACCATTGACAAATAGAAAGACAACTTAGTTAAGGAGAAAAATTACTTACAAATGATATGACTGATAAGGGATTAATATCCAAAATATATAAACAGTCCACACAAGATCAAAAAAACAAACAACCTGATTAAAAAATGGGCAGAAGACCTGAACAGATATTTTTCCAAAAAAGACAGAGATGGTCAAAAGGCACAAGAAAAGATGGTCAACATCACTATTTGTTAGAGAAATGCAAATCAAAACCACAATAAGGTAGCACTTCACACTTGTCAGAATGGTTATCATCGTCAAAAGCCCACAAATAACAAATGCTGGCAAGAATATGGAGAAAAGGGAACCCTAGTACACTTTTGGTGGGAATGTAAACTGGTGCAGCCACTATGCAAAATAGTATGGAAGTTTTTAAAAAAATTAAACAATAGAACTACCATATGATTTAGGAATTCCACTCCTGGATATATATCTGAAGAAAATAAAAACACTAATTCAGAAAGATACATGCACCCCAATGTTCACAGCCACATTATTTACAATAGCTAAAACATGGAAGTAAAGTGTCCATTGACAGGTGAATGGATAAAGAAGATGTGATATATATATATATATATATATATATATATATATATATATATATACACACACACACACACACACACACACGTATATATATATCATGAAATATTACTCAGCCATAAAGAAATAAAATTTTGCCATTTGTAACAATATGGATGGAACTGGAGAGTATTACGCTTAGTGAAATAAGTCAGGCAGAGAAAGACAAATACTGTTTGTTATCACTTATACGTGGAATTTAAAAAATAAATAAGTAATTAACATAAGAAAACAGAAACAGTCTCACAGATATAGAGCACTAACTAGTGGTTACCAGCAGGAAGAGGCAACGGGGGAGGGACAAGACAGGAGTAGGGGATTAAGAGGCACAATATACTATGTACTGTACTATGTACAGTACAGGGAATATTGCCAATACTTTATAACAACTCTAAATGGAATATAATCTATGAAAATATTGATTCACTATGTTGTACACCTGAAAATCATCTATACTTTAATAGAAAAAAAATTTGAGACATTTTTCTGATCAAGATTACTTAGCATTTTACTTTTTAAAAAATGCTTTGTTTGAGTCTCTGAAATTGTTTTCTATTGTTATTTCATTTTATTAAGGAGGATATTGAAACACAGAGTTATTGAAGTAAATGTACAAGTTCCTGACAAAGTTTGGACTAGCTCTTGTTTTTAGATGAGTCAAGAAACATTAAAAGTGATTTAGCTTAGAGCTACAGGAATTAAAATAAGACAGTTAAAAAATGTTCAGAATAGGAAACAGTTTTTCTCGGGGAGAAATTTTATAGGACAATTAAGAACACAATATATTCTTACAGCAGAGTAGACTTTGTTACAATTTATGATATTTATATTTGAGCCTCATTTTAAAGAGACAGAAGTCTATTAATAGTCTCATTATTACTATGCAGTCATGATAAAAAACTTTTAGCATTCTGAAGAAATTAAAATAGAAATGGTAATGGTAAACACTCAAGTTTTCTAAGCTCTGGGGATCTAATGTACAGCATGGTGACTATAGTTAACAGTACTGTATTGTACACTTAGAACTTGCTAAGAGAGTAGACCTTAAATGTTCCCACCCCTAAGAAGAAATGGTAATTATGTGACGTGATGGAGGTGTTAGCTAGCCCTACTGTGGTAATCATTTCACAATATATTTGTGTATCAAATTATAATGCTGTATTCCTTAAACTCACACCATGTTACATATTAATCATATCTCAATAAAGCTGGAAAAAATAAAAAAATAATTTCTTTGAAATCATAACAAAAGTGAGATGCTTGGTTCCCTTAGTGAGAGCTTATTTAAGGCTTATTTATTCAACAAGTTTATCCATAGCACCTGGGTGTGCTGATTTTCTTCTTCGAAACCTGCTGAGCCTCTGAAATGGGTCAATATGCTTTAGGCACTCAATTGCCTTCTCCAGCTGTGGTCTTTTAAGCACAAGTCTTTTAGCAACTAGAGGGTCTTTCTGAGCCTTACCCACTGACAGGAAGATGTTAGAATTGACTGTTCCGTGGGATTCATGAAGAGTTATTTACAAAGCTTCAGTTGTTCATGTCAAACAACTCAAGCTCTCAACATAGGGGTAGAGTGGGAGGGAGGGAGAATGGGAGTTTGAGCTGAAGTGACCAGGTTTTACTTAAGAAAGTAGGAGAGTTTTTTCTTGGATTCCATAAATGCACACTAAAAGTTTCATATACCTCGTATAATCACAACCCTAATGATTTCTTGGACTCCCTGAGGAATAAACCTGAGTGATGTACAGGTTAAGATTAACATTTTCTAATAGAATAATAACACAATTCATCAATCAAATGTTTTTTTTTTTTTGCTTCTTTTATAAAAGTGTAACAGGAGGAGAGTACTCTTTCATTTTTCCTTACAGTATAGTCTGGCTTCATGAGAACTTTAAAAGAAATACTACATGCTTTTTTTTTTAATAATCTTATTTATTCTCTCCTTGTTTATTTCTTTTTTAAAAAATTTTATTTATTTATGGCTGTGTTGGGTCTTCGTTTCTGTGCAAGGGCTTTCTCTAGTTGCGGCAAGTGGGGGCCGCTCTTCATCGCGGTGCATGGGCCTCTCACTATCGCAATCTCTCTTGTTGCGGAGCACAGGCTCCAGACGCACAGGCTCAGTAATTGTGGCTCACGGGCCCAGCTGCTCCGTGGCATGTGGGATCTTCCCAGACCAGGGCTCAAACCCGTGTCCCCTCCATTGGCAGGCACATTCTCAACCACTGCGCCACCAGGGAAGCCCACTACATGCTTTTTTACTTTTAACATTTACAAATGCTAATTGTAGTTGAAGAAGGAAACTTATGGCATCTAGTTCAGCGTCTCTGGATATTAAGGAGAAATCTCTGAAACATATCTTGGCTTTGATACGTATAGTTGAGTACTTAACTTGTTCTCATAAATAAACCTCCAAATTGGTAAGTTGTTACTATGAATCAAATCATATTGTTATGCAAATAAACTGTATGTAGCAAACTAACCAATAAAACATGCTACATTATTGTCTAGCTAACCTAACATATTGTAGATAAATATGAGCAAACATTTATAAAACCACTAGATGGCATTCATTCACTGCAATTTTGGCCAAATACAGCCTTTAAAGCTTTATCATGATATGCAGGATTAGGGGCAAGGCAAGTGTTATCCATTATTTGATGATATTTTTCTTTCATATAACACACTGACAAAGTTCAATTTTATCTTTTCCTGTATGCTTCAAATCAAATCAACAGATACTTACTGAAATCTTTATTAAATGATTCTTTCTTGTGAGGAGATTTGAAAGCCATCTTCACTGTGGTGGTAATGTATTTACTTACAACATCTAGAAGAAAATATGCTATATGCACTGTGTCACTTAATTTTCTTTTATTTCATTGCTTTATTAATTCATGTTGATATTTCTCACAGAGCTATTTCTCTAAAGGTTATAAAAAGTACAGAGTCACATTTTCTAATATTTTAGATGGAATTAATCTTCAATCTTAATGCTTATGAAAATAGGAGGTCAAGAGCTCTTGAGTCACAAAAAGTCCTTTCTATTGTATGTCTTTAAAATGTGTGAGGAAAAGTACTTCTAACTTCATTGAGAACCACAATGACCTTTGCTGATAAAAGATTATGATTTAGTCTTGGAGATAAATAAATCATGGAATGAAAACTCCCAAACTCCACACTTCAGGCTAAACTGTTGGAAGAAGATATTGATGGGCCAAAAAAAGTCAACTATTTTTGTAGAAGGTCTAGGTTAATAATAACATAAAGTCCAGTACTTACTTGTTCTAATATGTTTTGAAGCCTCTCTATCTCACAGTCTATTACAAATTTCTTCTCTTGTCTTCTATCAAGCTCTTCTAGAAGTTGCCTATAGCTGACATCATTAAAATTTTCCACACATATAGCGCTGACATGCCAACCATTTTGTCCTGCTTTTTCCATGATAGCTTGAAGTATCGAGTATCCTAGTGGGGAAAAAAATCCAGAGGGGTTACTAAAAACATGCCCTTAAATAACATGCAAGCACTGAGTCTACATCAATATTTTTATATTCCAAAATATACAATGAATTATTAGAAATTTAAAAACATGAGTGGTTATTTCTGAATCATTTAATTTTACTTTCTTTACTTAATGCAAAAACATTCCTTAAAAATATTGCTTGAATGAAGTAGCAACATCATACCTTGAGTAAGCTCTCAAAATCCCTCTACCAAAGACTATTACATTGCTTTGGATATATTTTTGATGAGATAAACCAAAAACAAAATCTAGTACCACCTGTAGTCAAGAACAATTTCATAAACTTTTTGCTAATTTTACTCACTAGACAGAATTAATTTTGAACAGCTGTATTGATTTTCCCCTTAAGCAAAGTAGTAACAACATTTTTGGGTTCAACTGTGTCATAAAATAAACATTGCAACACTATTTATTGAGGACCTATTATTGTAAATGGAGAAGGCATTATTTAACTCTTCCTGTCTTGGTAGGGGAATGATGTGGATTGGGGGTGAACTGAATGAAAACTAGGTGATGCAATGGGCACTCAAACTCATAATCTAGTAGAGGAAACAGACATTCAAATAAACAAATGAAACTTAGTTTAAAACTGTGTAATGATAGCCGTACTCAAGGGAAAGTGTTGGCCCAAGGGAAAGTTTGGTAAAATCTGCCTTAATGGGACCAGGAAAACTGCCATGAGGAGAAACAACTTGAATTGGGTCTTGAAGGTTTAAAAGGTACCTTTAAGATTGCTGAAAAAGGAGCATTTATTAGTGGGAGACAGACTTCCAGAGGGAATGGAATGGTCTTTACCCTGTTCTTCATTCAGATCTCTCTGCATGTGGAAGGGAAGTCATGGGTCTTAATATCTGGGTTAAAGATGAAGGGGCAAACTCATGAACCCAGCACTTAGAATATTTCTTCATGACAACATTGTCTTGAAATCTTGCGTTTTTGAGCTCTCAGTTTTGAGTTGGAATGTGAAAAAAAGGAAAAAAGATTCTTTGAATCTATGTATAACATTTAAACGAAGGTTGTTTTGGATCAGAGCCTGTTATTTTTTTCCCCTTGTGGCTTAGCATAAAAAATATGCTAGTCCTCTTTAAGAAGGTCTAACACTTATTTGAGCTCATTCTATGGCAGCAGCTGCCTATAGTTTCTCCCTCCCTTGGTCCCTGGACTTAGAGTGGAGAGCTGGGTGGATTAAACGTGAAGACTTAAAATGAATGCAAAGCATTTGCTAGATAAGAGCACCCTTTACTCAGTTTTCTGTTTGGTATGTGAGCCTCTCAGATTCAAGGATTTTTATTTTTAGGTATGTTTTCTACAAGTCAGAGTTTCAAACATTACGGATGTTCATTTAATATTAACAGATGGAACTGATGATGAGGTCATATTTGAAATATAAATTACCTGATATCCTGCCAAATGAAATACTGTGGCAGTCAGGATTAATTTTTATCAAAATGAAAACAATTCCCTAAAGAGGAAGAAAGAGGGCATGTTAATTACTATATAATTATTCTAGTATATCTATTGCTTTGTTTAGTCTTTCCTTTTGTAATGTATGCCTGTAATTATCTCTTCAAATCTTACCTAGATTCCCCCTATCCCTGCCCCAAATTCAGTACTCTTTCCCTTGTTTCCTATTATATGCATATGTAACATGATGGTCTGCATCCTATCTTAATGAAATCAAGCAGGACTCTGAGAGTCCTCCTGGGTTCAAAAGTCCCTCAGTGTCCCCCGTTTTTTGTTTTTAGAGAAAGGCTTTAGTCTTCTAGGCCTTCCTTGAGTTCCAAAGAGCATCAGTTACTAATTAGGGAAGTGAGGGAACACAGAAACAAAGGTGAAGCAAACTAAAATGGTCTTGGAGAAAACACAAAGCCCAAAAGGTCTTAACAGAAAAAAACATCAGGGGCCAACTGGGAAATGAAATTCTTGACCATCACATAATGCTCTAAGTAAATAATAAAATGTCTCAACTATTGTTTTTGCTCTCTCCTAGAAAGAAGTTAAAGGATCACAAGACCATGATTTACTAATTTGCTTTGTAGGAACAATCAATCAAAATCACCAATGACACATCAAATCATAAGACGGTGGCAGGAAGTCTGCAACTGAGATCTATGGGAAGCTGAAATTACAAGGCCCCCTCCCCTTTTACCCTTTTTGCTTTTAAAACCCTTGCACCCTGGCCAACCAGCAAGATGGATCTGAGACAAACCTACATCTCCCATCTTCTCTGGAGAGCAGCACCCTCTAGATCAGTAAACCTTTCTCTGATCCAAACTCCGACGTTTTTGTTTGTTTGGCCTCACTATGCATCTAGCACACAAACTTGGGTTAAACAACATTAATGTACACTGTACACGTTCATGCCTCATTTATCCTGTTACTGGGATTTGCTCTCTGATAGTTAATTAATGTTCTTTCATTCATTTTTGATACCTATGAACATGCTCTTTTTAAAAATACCAATTGACATCTTATTTTCCCTTTTCTCCTTTTATTTACTGTAGTACCAAAATAATTTAAAAAAACTTTTTGTTTGATTTTCTTGCATGTTGTGAAAATAAGAACTATGTCCACACACATCATCCCTGTGACCAATTCACAGCTTGGCACAGTTCTTTAGATACTGCCTTTGTTTGTTATCATCACGTCATGTGGATATGTCAGTGCTAGGCTGTTATTTTCCTGCCTACAGGAATTTTACAGAATATAGAGCCACACATCTTCTGATGAAATTTATATACGTTCCCAGTTGCATAACAGATATTGAAAGATTCACACTAATAAAACAAAATTATAATTCAAATTCAACATTTTGTTATCTGAGTTTTCAGATTTAGAAGTGACACTAGAATTGAAATAAAACAAAACCCTAGGACACAATCTTTGTTAAATGGCAAAGAAAGTTGGCTGCCTAAAAAGAACCATTAATCATAGTCAGAAATAAATGGCATCTTTTTAATGCAAAGGACACACAGTTATAGTTTCAGAGCCCAGGTGAAAATTTGAGTTCTTTTCAAGCTGTGTTTGATTTTAATATCCTATCTTATTCATTGCAACTCAGATGTACCTGTCTTATTTATTTGCCAAGATAGTTGGGAATATATTGTAATTCAGAGGAAATACTGCTGTTGAATCTATGATTGTGTAACTTACCTGTTATATAAACTAGAAAATCACAAGTCAAGTCATATTAATTCTACAACTGCCTACGATTTGTATCTCCTAGTTCTTAGAAAATCTGTAGTGCAATATTGTTGGTCAGAAAATGAATACTACAGTTTTAGGTGAATATCACAAGAGTAATGAGGAGTTCACTACGGTAAAGAATTTTTAAGTCTTGCTTTTATTTAAAAGCTGTCTAACATTTTAATCTAATATAATTTATTGAAAACTAAGACATCCGAGATTCCTTAAGATATGCCAGGATAAACAAAGTTATGATTCTTGTCTTGACAAGGGTCTAGCAAAACCGATATTTAACTATTATGCAAATTACACTGTATTGTGTAAGTAACTTCAAAAGACCCAAAATAATTTTTTTAGAATAGTAGTGAAAATGTATGATGGAGAAGATCACATTGTTGGATTAAAATAAATGATTAAAGGCTTTTTCATGGTTATTAAAGAACACTATCAGTTACACATACAAATATTTTTAAAATGTTATATTATGTAATGATATTACTAATTATGCTAAATAGAATCATAGTGATTTAAGCAGTCTTGAGCTACTGTATCCTTACACATCAACACTTTTTATATCACCCATGAATAATGACCTATTTTGGATGAGTAGTACCATCCAGATATTCAGCTGCTAGCAACACAAACTGGGCTTGTTTATCTGATGTTCTCTTTTGAAAGAGTTATTTGATTCAACTATTTGCACATGGAGGGGCAGGAGGAGAGTCAGGAAATATCTATGTCAGAGTGGATATAATTTCAAAAAGGAGAGAGTTATCTGTATGCTATTAAAAACCCTTCTCTTTGATAAGGAGAGAAAAGTGCTTTTTAATTAGAAGGTCACTGGTGCACACAACAGGAGTAGCATCAATGGAATGCTGAATATAGGAGTCATATTTCAGAGAAGTAAGAAATTGAGGAGAAAATGAGAAGTGAAAATGTAGAAATTAGGGAGGAATACATCAGAATAATTTAATGAGATGAAGGATATGCCTCTATAAGTATGAGATAGAAAAATATTGAGGCCATGGGAGCTCATTTGGGAAGGAGAGGACTGGGTCTGTCCCATGTGGCATCGTTGAGCTTAAAAAGAAGTGACAAAGGGATATAGCAGCAGTTTGTACTTACTCAAATTAAAGGCTCTTTCATTCATTTTATAGATTGCTATGCAGGTACCCACTACTACCCAATTTCTCTGATCTGGCATAATTACTGGCATCCAAAGCTAGTATATTCCAAGAGAAAGGTGTGTATGTCTGAAAGTCTACTTTATACTGTATTTTAATCTCAGTCATAGAGAGGAATACGATTCTGTAATCCTCACGGCATTTAACGCCATCATAATGGCACTACAGAGCCGATTTAGTAACCATTTGGTTTGGACTCTTTCCAAAGCAGCTTAGGTACTGAAATAACATGTTCAAAGGCTACAGTCTGAACTCTAAGATCTCAGAACACAGAAGGAGTAACTAACATTGTAGCTTGGTTAAAATTATCTGCAGCTGTGACTATAGCATTTATTTATGCCATAGTTCAAGAAGGGCATAGTGAAAATAAGCAAAGATCTGCCAACTTACACAGTTTGAAGCCATACATATAAACCTGAGGTAAGATGGAATGTCTTGAGTTTTCCCTTTTCTACAAAAAATCAAGAGTAAAAATAAAAAATCCTTCTTCAAAGATGGTTATTTTGGGTCTTAGATTTTCCCTAAGTCCTCTTGTATTTTTTGACAATAACATTTATTGTCTCTTGACCACTACATTGTAGTGTCCATATTTAATTCAGAGATATCATACAGGGGAATTTGATACTTTAAAACTTTAAAGTTTTCTGTTAGTTGCAACTGAACCTAACCCTTATTTATACAGGCATATAGCAAATATTTTAAACTATTTGCCACAGGTTCAAGGCACTAAACTCCTCCTCCCAGGCGTGCGTTATTTTCTTATTTCTCTTGGGCTTTTCTAGAACTAGACCACTGGAGAATTTTATTTCACTTGTTTACATGGCAACTAGACTAATCTTTGTCTAGTTTGTTTCTGTCTGGAAAGTCTATGGTACTTCCTTGAACGAAGCTTTCAATGTTTTCCTATTCTTTTATGTTACATACCAAAATCTGGTCATACTTGTCTCCTCCCTCTCTTTCTAGTCTCATTTTGTACCATTATTCTTCTTGCTTTCTAACCTCTAGCAGCATTGTCCTTCTCAGATGTTTTAAAAGGTAGCATGCATCTCTACCTCATTGCCTTTACACATGCTAGTGTTCCCTTTAAAAGACTATTTCCTTCCATTTTTGCCTTCTATTCATTTTTCAGACCTCACCTTAGACATCACTTACCTTCTAACTAGATCACTTACCCCTCATATAATCTCTTGTAGCTTTCTGTACATTTCTTTCAGAGATTTTTTTTACCAGTTTCTAACTACATATTTTGAATGATGATCTGATTAGTGTCTTCTCTCTCCTCCCCCCACTCCCATACTGTAGGCTCCATGAAAGTAGTGAGTATTTCTGTGCTCAGTATTTAGTCTAGTGGTTCTCAGTAGATGCTCAGCAAAGTTGTCTGAACACAGAAATAAATTAATGGGAATTTCATAGAGAGGAATCAGGATGTCAAGAGGATCAGAAGAAGCATGGCAGGTCACATTCAGGAACTTCAAATGCTTCAGATTATGTTGTGTGTTTGGAAGAACAAGGAGGGTGTGGAAAATTGGTGTGGACTGTGGGAAGAGCTTCAAAGACTGGAGAGGTAACAAGAAAGGGACACCTCATAAGAGCCTTCTCTACCATATTATAAAATTTGGCCTTTACTCCTCAGGGACTTTAAGAAGAGACTGACAGAACTGCATGTGTTTTAGAGGGATTGTTTAGCTAAGGTGTGAAGGATACAATGGATGAAGGTAACACAAAAAACAGGAAAACCAGTTGGGAGGCCATATTGAAGTAATCCAGGTGAGAGATAATAAGGAAGGAGAGTAATTTCTAGATTAAAGTGGCAGAATAAATCAACTTGGTTATTGTTGAAACATAAGGAATAAGGAGAAGGAAGATTTGAGCATAATGACAATCTGTTCTTCTGGTGTTCATTTTACTTGTTTTCAGAAGAAACTCTTAGGTCTTTTTGATCTCCTGAGGAAGCGAATATTTTTCTATTTGGATTTCAGATGTCAAGTAACTTCTAATGATATGGTCTTTGCAGTCACCTCCCTCATCACCCAAAGCAGTATGCTAAATTCTGAGACAGGTTTGAGAAACCCACTTTTCTCTCTTGCTATAAACATCAATTTTTCAAGAGACCATCTCTGTAGATTTTGAATATTCCCTAAGAATAATTGGATATTTTTTCAAGCTTGTCTCTAGCATTTTTTATCTCCTGAGTACTATGGATATTTATCAATATCTTTTTATAATATAAGGGAATCTCTTTCTATGCAAGAAAAGCATTCTTGAAAAATTTGTGTAATTTTAAAGCCAAATGACTGAAGACCAGTTTCCTAAAGAAATAGATATCTAGCATAATTTATATAGTTACTATTTTGCTCATCAATTGAGATTTTATCTACTTTTTATAGTACACTACATAAAATTCACAATTCTGATTTTACCTATTTTTTAATATCACAATATATAAAGTTCACAATTCAAACTTGCATAAAATACAACCATTATATCTTCATAAGGAGATTAAAATATAGATTTATGAATTAACAGTCACTCAAATAATGTTTGTCTCATATTAAATACTTAAAGTACTTAAGACCTAATTTTCTTTTTTTTTTTTTTAACATCTTTATTGGGGTATAATTACTTTACAATGGTGTGTTAGTTTCTGCTTTATAACAAAGTGAATCAGTTATACATATACATATGTTCCCATATGTCTTCCCTCTTGCGTCTCCCTCCCTCCCACCCTCCCTATCCCACCCCTCCAGGCTGTCACGAAGCACCGAGCCAATATCCCTGTGCCACGCGGCTGCTTCCCACTAGCTATCTACCTTACGTTTGTTAGTGTGTATATGTCCATGACTCTCTCTCGCCCTGTCACAGCTCACCCTTCCCCCTTCCCATATCCTCAAGTCCGTTCTCCAGTAGGTCTGTGTCTTTATTCCTGTCTTACCCCTAGGTTCTTCATTACAATTTTTTTTCTTTAATTCCATATATATGTGTTAGCATACGCTATTTGTCTTTTTCTTTCTGACTTACTTCACTCTGTATGACAGACTCTAGGTCTATCCACCTCATTACAAATAGCTCAATTTCATTTCTTTTTATGGCTGAGTAATATTCCATTATATATATGTGCCACATCTTCTTTATCCATTCATCTGATGATGGGTACTTAGGTTGTTTCCATCTCTGGGCTATTGTAAGTAGAGCTGCAATGAACATTTTGGTACATGACTCTTTTTGAATTTTGGTTTTCTCAGGTATATGCCCAGTAGTGGGATTGCTGGGTCATATGGTTGTTCTATTTGTAGTTTTTTAAGGAACCTCCATACTGTTCTCCATAGTGGCTGAACCAATTCACATTCCCAACAGCAGTGCAAGAGTGTTCCTTTTTCTCCACACCCTCTCCAGCATTTATTGTTTCTAGATTTTTTGATGATGGCCATTCTGACTGGTGTGAGATGATATCTCATTGTAGTTTTGATTTGCATTTCTCTAATGATTAATGATGTTGAGCATTCTTTCATGTGTTTGTTGGCAGTCTGTATATCTTCTCTGGATAAATGTCTATTTAGGTCTTCTGACCATTTTTGGATTGGGTTGTTTGTTTTTTTGTTATTGAGCTGCATGAGCTGCTTGTAAATTTTGGAGATTAATCCTTTGTCAGTTGCTTCATTTGCAAATATTTTCTCCCATTCTGAGGGTTGTCTTTTGGTCTTGTTTATGGTTTGCTTTGCTGTGCAAAAGCTTTGAAGTTTCATTAGGTCCCATTTGTTTATTTTTGTTTTTATTTCCATTACTCTAGGAGGTGGGTCAGAAAGGATCTTGCTGTGATTTCTGTCATAGAGTGTTCTGCCTATGTTTTCCTCTAAGAGTTTGATAGTTTCTGGCCTTACATTAAGACCTAATTTTCATATTAAAGTTATATACCAACACTTTGGGAAAGCAAAGTGTTGAATTGAGAGGAGGAATAGCGCCCCTCAGAGAGAACTTCACTGCAGAGAGAATGACCTGTACTATGACTTGGTCCTTAGAGGACAGGGAGGGTTTAATCGGTGGAGATGGTGAAAAGGAAGGAGTTACTGCAGCATAAGGCAAAGACAAAGAGGTGGAAGCTTAAGGAATACTTAATAGGGACTTCCCTGGTGGCGCAGTGGTTGAGAGTCCACCTGCCGAAGTAGGGGACACGGGTTCGTGCCCCAGTCTGAGAAGATTCCACATGCTGCGGAGTGGCTAGGCCCGTGAGCCATGGCTGCTGAACCTGCGCATCTGGAGCCTGTGCTCAGCAATGAGAGAGGCCACAACAGTGAGAGACCCATGTACCGCAAAAAACAAAACAAAAAAAACAAACAAAAAAAAGAATACTTAATAAATTATTAATAGTTAATAGACTAGTTTTCTGGAGTAGTAGATTCATAAACTATATTATGCTTTATTATCATTTTACAATACAGTTGAATCACCTAAGAGCCCTGTGAAGTAGGTATTATTATCCCCGCCATATAAGTGAAGATATAGACATAAAGATAGATTATGTGATTTATGTCAAATCATTACCCTAATAAGTGGCAGAGCCACAGTTTGAACTCAGGCCTTCCATTTTTAATTCTAGGGACTTTTCCACCACACTTTAATGAGCAGGGAAAGCAGGAGATAAAACTAGAAAGGAAGGTTGAGGCTGTGTTGTGAAGGCTTTTAATAACAGTCATCATCAACTCTTCTTGTTCACAAACACATCTCATATTTTAGCATATTCTGTCAGTGCTATCTTTAAAATATATCAAGAATCTGACCGTTTCTCCCTATAGCCACTGCCAACATCTAGGTCCAAGCCACATTGCCTCTTGTCTGGATTATTACAATTATCTCCTTACAAGTCTCCTTGCTTGGCCTTTGCGTCCTTCAGACTAGTCACAGCAAGCAAGTCAGATCATATCACTCACAGCCCAAAGCTTCTCACTGATTCTTTACAGTAGCCTGCATAGCCCCACATCTCTGACCTCATTTACTCTCGTTCTCAGAAGTCAGTAGCAAACTTGCCTTTTTGCAGTTGCAATAACCGGACAGGTGATACTCTAACTCAGGCTTTTGCCCTCGTGTGCTCTCTCCAATGTGGGTCTGCAAGGATTATCCTTTCATTTCCTCTAGGTCTTTACCCAAATGCTTTCTCTTCAGTGGGCCCATCCTAGGCTACTTTCTCCAAACTTTTGTCCTGAGATTTCCTATTGCCCTTTTTTGCTTTATTTTTCCCTAACATCACCACCTAACATACTATATATTTTTTTCAGTTAGCCTTGTTTATTGTCTATTTCCCCCACTAGAATATAAGCTCATGAAGGTAGATTTTGTTTTGTTCACCGTGCTAGAAGAGTGCCTGGCAACTAAAAAGCACTCAGTGAAACTTCTGAATAATAAACTACTAAAAGTTAAATTTTACTCCATTGTCAACAGGGAAACTCTGGAGATTTTGGAGCAGAGAGGAGACAAATTTATAAAATTGCTTTCAGGGGCTTCCCTGGTGGCGCAGTGGTTGAGAGTCCGCCTGCCGATGCAGGCGACACGGGTTCATGCCCCGGTCTGGGAAGATCCCATATGCCGCTGAGCGGCTGGGCCCGTGAGCTGTGGCTGCTGAGCCTGCGCGTCCGGAGCCTGTGCTCCGCAACGTGAGAGGCCACAGCAGTGAGAGGCCCATGTACCTCAAAAAAAAAAAAAAATGCTTTCAATATATTAGAATTTATAGTATTAGAGGAAATGAAGGATACAGTAGAAAGAGAAGAGAGAAAGATAGTCCAAATAGGACGCTACTAAAATTAATATAGGTGTAATGGAATAACTCCTCTAATCTAGATAGGTTCTGAAAAAAAATACAGAGAAAGGAGAATGTCAGTTACTTGCTTTTCTCTAAATTCTATACATTTTCCCTCATTCTGTATTTATCTATGTAAGAGTCAGGAGATTTTTCATTATATCAGGTGGAACTATAAGAAGTTGTCATTCCTGTTAGTCTAAAATATTCAAATTTCGGCAAATGTCTTATGGTTCAATCTAATTTCTGAATCTATAATAAATAATATTCAGTGGAATTAAAGTGATATGAAAATGACTTAGTTTATATAGTTAGACCCTAAAAGAATGTGACAAGTAAACGCAAAAACTCCCAAACTGGGGCAGAGGAAGGTCATGAGTGGTATGAGCCAAGAGCCCTGCACACCTCAGCAAGTCCTTAGGTTATCCCTGGAAATTGCTCTAAAGTTTTCATGATCAGTCTTCATAGCAACCTTCTTGAGTCATTAATAAAGGCTAAAATAAGTCTCAAAAAATGTAGAGTTAAAGGAATTGTGAAATCCATTTTAGAAAGGACTATATTCTGAATAATAAAAACAGGCATACTTTTGGTTCATAAAAACAGATCCTCAGCTAACCCTGAAAAGTTGGTTCATTGGATAAGGATGCAGGAGAATCAATGCTCTACATAGAATTCTGGTTCTTAAAACAGCAATTAACTTATTCATCAATACACTATGTTGAAGTTTGAGGCCAATATATATCTCCTTAATTAATCATGAAAACATCACTAGCAACAAAACATACAGAAGTGTTTCACAACATATTAAATATCAGTTTATTAGATTTAAATTCCAAACTGTGTACTATAAATAATATTAATTTGGATCTGGCTTTTACACACAAAGCCAAAACAATTCATTTTTGTTGATTTGAAAGTGATATTTTAAAATGTTACTTTTGTCTTCTCTTTAGAAAAGGAGTAGCAATGCATAATTTTCTGTGATGATTCTGGTGAAAGAATTTGCATACAATTAGTGAGACAATTTCTGTTTCTAGTAGGGACAAGCACAGGATGAAGTAAGTATTCACCATATGATTAACCTAATTTTTATATCCCACTGAGGCTAGCTCAGTTCCAAGAAGTAATTGTAAACTCATGGCAGGGACCATGAGCATGAATACATTTAATTACTCACTATTAAATTTCTTTAGTAGGGAAATGATACTGAGTTTATCATCTAAATAAAGAGAAACTTCTTCAACAGCATGCCAGGTGACAAATGATGGGTTCAGTGGAAGACTCAGTTATGTTCAACTGCAAAAATTTGTTTTTCTCATTTCAACTATATGGTTCTGAGGCAGGTTATTTGAATTTCTCAATTGCCCACTTTTGACTTCCATGCAATGAAGATGATAATGTAGGATTTTATTAGTTATAATAGTTTGCTCTGTAGCTGTTAATAAAAATCAGCTTCATTCCTTATGGTAGAATGAAGTTGTACATTTGAGGGAAATACTTTGTGAATTCTTGGTAGGTGAGGGAATTCCTCACTACAACTCTGGGAGAATCATAATGTATGACTCAACATCCGACACCATCACAAAAATGAAAACAAAAACTTAACTCTTACTCTTGAATCCATATTTGGTTATTAGCCATTTACTCAGTCACTTTAGTCAGAAACCCAGGAGATACTCTCAGACTTGGCACTCTTCTCTACCCTTATACCAAGTCAATCCTGATATTTCTTCTTAAATATTATATTTAAGGTCTTTAATAAGCAAATCCCTACTTATTCTTTCATTTTTCATTCAATGAATATTTACTGAGGGTCTACTATATGTCAGGCCATTGCTCTAGAGGCTGCAGGTATAGAAATAATAAAAACAGTAAAAGATGCCTACCTTCATGAAGTTTACACTCCAGTGGCTGAGCCAGACAAACAAATATACAGATACATTTATAGTATAATGACAAGAGATGGTAAATACTTTGAAGAAAATGAAGGAAGAACAGGACAGAAATGACTGGAGATGACAGTGGGAAGGGTGCTTATCTTTCCAAACCAATCTTTCTTAAGTATGCATCACTCAAGTAATACTAAAGATTAGTAGTTTGCTGAATAAACCAGGTTCTCTCTTGCCTTAATGCGTTGCAATGGCAGTTCCTTGTGCTAAGAGAGTCTGTATTCTTTATCCTCATTTGGAACTTCTAATCCTACTTTAAGCCTAGCTTTAGCTTTAGGTCATTTTAGACTTCTCTGACCTTCCTATATTGAGTTGTTGTCTTTTTTCTTTATATTTCCCTAGCTATCTGTACAATAATTATACCTCATGTCTCACTGAATTAATTAAATTTTTTATCAAGTAAGCACTATATGCTACTTTTGAAAGTACTAAGTATACAGTAAGTCACAGTTATTTATCTCAAGGGTTTGAATTACAATAATTGCAATTTCTAGTTTACCTGTCTAGCTCTCTTTAAGTATGAGATGAGTTCTTATTCATTTTTGTTTCTCTAGTTTTTTTTTTTTTTTTCACACAAAGGAAAGAATATGGTCAGTATGAGTTATATTGAATTGAATGGCAGGGTAAAAATCCTGCCTTTTTATATAACCCCTCCCTCATTTGATCAAGCATAATAATAATAAAGATAATAATAAAAATAACTAACAATCATTGACTGTCTACACAATCCATAGTAGACTGTAGTAATTGCTTTATGAGCATGGTGATAACTTTATTGTCTTCAATTTGTATAAAGAAAACTGATGATAGAGAAGTTAAATTCTTGGCCCAAACTACTTAGTTATTGATTGGTAGAGCCTCATTCTGTCTGATATTAAAGTCTGCCTTTTATTCTCCTCTATGATATGGTCTGTAATACAAGAAACACTTTATTCTGTTTGGGTTAATTTTATCCCCTTATTAAGAATTAATTTCTGCCACAGAAATATCCCTGAATGTGAAGCACTCTTAGGTACCATGGATATTTCCAAGGAGTACTGTGTCCTCTATTCATGCTGGGGATATGCTTGCTGCTTTAATTCCAGGTTCACAGAGAAGTGAAGTACCTTCCCTTCAGTACCGACTCCCCAACAATTTCTGGCAGATCTGATCCAAATGTTACAACCACTGAAAAGATTACAATAACACAAAGTTTCTTCTTTGACAATAGCCTGTGAATGCTGTCCTGTGGTCAAGTTTGGTTAATGATGTTGTCCCTGGCACTGCTCAGGACATACCATCAACTGCTTTCTCTCTGTAAGGATATCAAACATTAAATCATAGAATTAGGTAAACTCTGGTGGAAAAGCTTTTGAATTACTATTTAGATCAATCTATATGCTTGCCCAAGTTCTTCCCTTCTAGGAGTCACAAAACCCTACAGCAATATTTCATAAGTTATACTTGAATCACAGTATGGGATGCCTTTTGCTGACGGAGGGATTAATGTAGGTGACTTATTTGAATAGGTATTAAGATAGTAAAACCAAAAAGTGCTAGTAGTTTTAATTAGAATACGGTTGCCTGAAAATTGTAATGGATTTAGAAACAATTGTATACACTTTTATTATCGTAACAAATTTGAGCCAAGTTTGTATAGTCAGGATGAAAAGTCAGATCAAGCTATTCATTTTTTTCAATCACCTATTTGCAATAAGTCAGTAAATCAGTGTCTGCTTTGGTTTGTGAATCAACAATCTATAGATTGTCTATGTACCACTGACATCTTGACTGAAACTCAAGGTTTTCAAGGTTCATTCTGATGAAACTAATGTCACTATCAAATTAGTTGTGTTAGTGAATTTGATTTTTGTTAGTTATTATAAAGCATCCAATGAATTAATTCTAAAGTTGGTACAAATTTCTTCATTATGTGCTTTTAAAATGTAAAATTTGAATTATATTATATACTGACTATTTTAAACACCAAGTGCTCCCTCAAGGCTCATAATGTTATTAATGTAATTGTAATACTTGGACTTCCCTGGTGGCACAGTGGCTAAGAATCTGCCTGCCAATGCAGGGGACACGGATTCGATCCCTGGTCCAGGAAGAACCCACATGCCACAAAGCAACTAAGCCCGTTTGCCACAACTATTGAGTCTGAGTGCCACAACTACTGAAGCCCGTGCACTCTCGGGGCCCACATGCTGCAACTACTGAGTGGCATGCTTCAACTACTGAAGACCATGTGCCTAGAGCCTGTGCTCCACAACAAGAGAAGCCACCACAATGAGAAGCCTGCACACTGCAACAAAGAGTAGCCCCTGCTTGCCACAACTAGAGAATCCCCGCACACAGCAAAGAAGACCCAACACAGCCAAAAAAAAAAAAAGAAAAAAAAGAAAAGATAATACTTGAACTCAACTATTGTCTTTGTTCTAAAAAGCTTTTAGTGCTGGGGTTTGTGAAAATATATTATAGTCCATTTCTGAAATTATGCCCATTTGCAGATAGATACTTAGAATTAAATGAGTCTATATGCAATATTTCCTCAAATAATGCTGACTTCTTTAAACATGGGTTGCATTTTATGATACCCCCTTGATAATTCTAGCAATGTTTGTAAATTGCACTATTTCAGTACAATCTGGGAAAAAAGTTTTTTTTTTTTTAATCAAATTGAAAAACTCTAGAGTTCAAAAAAGACTTATTTTTTTCTTGGGACTCACCTCTTTGTAGATGTGGGGTGGTCTTGGGTCCAGAAGAGAGTATAAGTTGGATTTCTGAATTTTGTAACAGAATGTTGATTTTTGCCATCTGTATATATTTTACATAAAGTATATAGACTCTCTCTGCAATTGGGAATGCAATTCTGCTCCCCTAGCAAATCTAAGATCTCATTGACTATTTGCAACCCAAAGAGACTTTAGGGATAATGTAGTCCAAATTCTTGAACTTGAGGGAATGAAGGTCCCCACCTCCCAAAAAAAGGACTTACCAAGATGTAAGTGCTAGGTATGGTAGACACTAAAACAGAGGTCTCCTGACTTCTAAATTAGTATACTTTCCTGCATATCACTGTCTCATATTCCTGTTACAAAATTCCAGCTAGCAGTTACTATTTGAAGAAAGTGATCTAAAGAATATGCTATTCACCAACGATCTAATTATCAGATATGAATCTTTATATTCTACTTATTTATTTGGACCTCAGCATCAGATATTTTGCAAGGTAATAAAGCATTCTTAATGGCCTTTGTAGAAGAAAGAACCTTGATAAATTCCTTTTATAATGCAAATGAAGAAAGAGTTTGCCTCTCTAAATCAAGATCCGAATCTAGATCCTCCTAATCTAGATCCTTTTGTAAAACAGTATGAATAAAAATTTAGCTAAACATGTCTCCTGTTTTGCTTTGGATCCAAGAAAGATAAGACTGAATGCTAAAATCATGGTATATCTTTCTCTGATGAGTATACTTCTATTGTATTATGATGCCATGTTTCAAATATTATTGCACTAAATGCAAAGCAACTATTATTATGCTACCAAATGTAAGCTAATGATCACAAGTGGCCCAGGTAGGGAATGGGAAGGTGTGTTTGTAAATGTTGGAGGCCTGTAGGAAAATAATTTAAAATTATTGAATATGGCTGAGTAGTTACTGAACGCGGCTGAGTGCTATTTTCATATTTAGCAATCATAAAATTTTAAAGAGAGAAGAAAACTCTCATTTTATAAATAAGGGAACTGAGTCTTAGGTAGAGGAGATGCTAGACACCTCTTAAGAAGTCAATGGCAAAACCAGTAGCTGAAGACTAGAGACTATGAAATATTACACATAAAATGAGGATCCAGAAGTCTCTCTTTCTCTCTCCCATTCTTCTCATTCTCTTTCTCCTCTATTTCTTTCTGTTTCTCCCCATCCATCTATCCCTACTTCCCTTCTTTAGTTATCATTTAATCTTACTACACTTAAGATTATTTACACTAATTACATTTCACTTTACAAAATGATTTACTATACATATAGACATGATATCCAAAATATTTAACAAATCATGTAATACTGGTCATTCAAAATGATCACTGGTGCAGCATGGTCCTGGAGGGAAGAATATCATTTCTATGCACATGCTTTTTTTGTAACCCTCATTTTTCTTTAATAATAGATCATTTGTATCTTTTCAGGTCAAAAACATAGAACTATATCATGATTATTAATGGTAACAGAGTATGCTATTGCATGGTGTGTCAAATTTTATTTAACATTTAGGTTATTTCAACTTTTTTTCTTATTATAAACAACAACATAATTTTTCATTTTAAAATGTAACTCAGATCAAATCTATGTTAATTGATAAATTGGTGAGGAATAAAAAACAAGCTAAAATGTTACAAATCATTTTTGTTTTCAATAAATATGTAATTACTAAATTGCAATATAGCTTTTTGGCTTTTATAAAGAGAAACCAAATAGTATTGGAGTATTCTCTTTCTGGCAAAAATCCTTCCATGTACATTTAAAACTGCACATAAAATCAAACTGATTTCTCTTTTCTTTTCATGTGGCTGTGTGCTTGTGTATGTGTGCACATGCACACATTTACTTAGGTCTTTACATTCAAGCATCAGTCTAAAAACTTTAAAGGCTCCTAAATAATGTAAATGTAAATGAACAAAGAATATCTTAAACTTGAAAATAAACCAAATGTGCCATTTGAGAGATTTAATCATAAAAAAATAAATGTGCTTTTGCGTATTTCTGTTTCTTTTGCCTCAAAATGCTCTTATCTCAGTTTTAACACACTGTTAGAGCTGAGAGCAGGTAAAGTGTGAGATGAGTTAACTTCTCTTCCATGACAGGAACTGTCTTGGGTCTTTCTTGAATATAAGCCTTGATCAGGTGATCGAAACGTTTCTGCTGTCACTCAAAAATATCTCAGATGGCAAATGAGCACAAAATTTAGAAAAAGACTATGCTCAAGTAGGTACACCTTTGCAACTTTCTGATACTGGAAGAAAATTTTAAATGTTTCCATGGGTTTTTATCAACTGTAGCTATTTAATGTTTTCCTATTTCTAAAGGTAATTCATCCAAATCTCTGTCTATCTATGTAACTATCTGTCTAACTATCTGTTGAGAGAGAGATAGAAAGAAAGAGATAGCAAGAGATATGCACAAAGTAAAACAAAAATTAAAAAATCAACCATATAGATTCTCAAGATGGCAGAGGAGTAGGAGGATGTGGAATTCATCTCTACTTACAAACACATCAAGAATACATCTACAAATGGAACAATTCTCACAAAGCACCTGCTGAGCACTAGCAGAGAAACTCAGACACCTAAAAGGACAAGAAAGATCTACATGTAACTGGGTAGGATGAAAGAAAGGACAAGGGAAAAGGAAGAGGAGAGGAATGGGACAAGACCTGTGTCCCTGGCAGGGAGCTGAAGGTGAGGAGAGGTTTCCACATCTGGGGAAGACCTCATCACTGGGGAGATCAGATGGGACAGAAGGAGAGATTTGGGGGTTCAGAGGAGAACCCAGCAACCAGTCTGTGGCAGGTAGGACAGAGTGAGACCTACACAGATGGTTCGTGCCACAGCCCTGTGCGCCACAGCCTGGATTGGGTGTCCACTGATGTGCACAGGGGCTGGGTACTGGTTTGGAGAGCAGACCTGAGGAGGGGACTGCAGTTGGCTATGAGGAGACAGCCTGAGGGGATGGGAGTGAGTAGGTCCACAACCAGGAATGCTCATGGAGGAAGCCCAGACCACCAAAGTAGTGAAGTGCCATTGTTGAGTGATGTGCAAGAGGCAGGGCCACCATTGCAATCTCTCTCCCCATGCACCAACCCATGACTCCATGGGCACTAGGAAGGGCTCCTGCTGCAGTCAGCTTCTGTGACTAAGGAAGAAGAGCTGAAATCTCTCCTCACAGCTGCATGAACTACAGAGTTAAACCTCTGTTGATGGTTTCCTAAATTCAGCACCTGCAGGATATCCAAAAGTACAACAAGTGCTCCTGCAGCTGAGAAGGGTCTGGCTTTAGCAGCTGTGGGCTTTGTGGGCACGTACACTGGGGGTTGGGCCAGGCTAACGTCTGAGCCTCCTCCATAGCTCCCAAGCAGGTCCAGGTGAATGACTACGGCAGTCCTGGGACCTGACCTCAGTGGATCTGCAACAGTGGCCTGGTGAAAACAACATCTGAGGGTCAGCAGGGCCAATTGCTGGCATACCCACAGTTAAGGTGGGACTGAGAACAAAGCCAACAACAGTGTACTTTGTAAGTGGGAATAGTGGAGTACTATGT
This sequence comes from Monodon monoceros, assembly GCF_005190385.1. Lineage (NCBI taxonomy): Eukaryota > Metazoa > Chordata > Mammalia > Artiodactyla > Monodontidae > Monodon > Monodon monoceros. Next base: position 26,272,338 of record NW_021703784.1, read on the forward strand.
CCTGTGACCCTACTACAAAAATGATCGTCTGCTTTAATATTCATCACCCCCCTAGACTGCTTCGTCCCTAGATCTACGAGCACTTTTTTTCATAAATCAATACTAAATCTGACACAAGCCCCATAATGAAATCATACAAATAATTTCCTACTCCATGGGTTAATGTAGCTTAAATTTTCAAAAAGCAAGACACTGAAAATGTCTAGATGGGCTTTACCGCCCCATCAACACAAAGGTTTGGTCCTAGCCTTTCTATTAGTTCTTAGCAGCCTTACACATGCAAGCATCCACATCCCAGTGAGAATGCCCTTCAAATCATAAAGACTAAAAGGAGCAGGCATCAAGCACACTATATTAGTAGCTCACAACGCCTTGCTTAGCCACACCCCCACGGGAGACAGCAGTGACAAAAATTAGGCCATGAACGAAAGTTTGACCTAGCCATGCTAACTAGGGTTGGTAAATTTCGTGCCAGCCACCGCGGTCATACGATTAACCCAAATTAATAGACATCCGGCGTAAAGAGTGTCAAGGAATAATGCAAAATAAAGTCAAACCTTAATTAAGCTGTAAAAAGCCATAATTAAATTTAAGTTAAACCACGAAAGTAACTTTACCATAAACTGAGTACACGACAACTAAGACCCAAACTGGGATTAGATACCCCACTATGCTTAGTCGTAAACTTAAATAGTCCTAAAACAAGACTATTCGCCAGAGTACTATCGGCAACAGCCCAAAACTCAAAGGACTTGGTGGTGCTTCATATCCCTCTAGAGGAACCTGTTCTGTAAACGATAAACCACGATCAACCTCACCAATCCTTGCTACTTCAGTCTATATACCGCCATCTTCAGCAAACCCTAAAAAGGAACGAAAGTAAGCACAACTATCGCACATAAAAACGTTAGGTCAAGGTGTAACCTATGGATTGGGAAGAAATGGGCTACATTTTCTACAACAAGAACACCCCTTAAATTCACACGAAAGTTTTTATGAAACCTAAAAACTAAAGGAGGATTTAGCAGTAAATTAAGAGTAGAATGCTTAATTGAATAAGGCCATGAAGCACGCACACACTGCCCGTCACCCTCCTCAAGTGTCACAGCAAAGCCCCAGATCACTAACCCATGCTAAGCAAGTATACAAGAGGAGACAAGTCGTAACAAGGTAAGCATACCGGAAGGTGTGCTTGGATAAAACAAGATGTAGCTTAAACAAAGCATCTAGTTTACACCTAGAAGATTTCACAATTTGTGCACATCTTGAACTATATCTAGCCCATACCCCCTACATCGCTACTACTATAAGTTAACCAAATAAAACATTCACCATATGTTTAAAGTATAGGAGATAGAAATTTAATTATCAATGGCGCTACAGAGAAAGTACCGTAAGGGAAAGATGAAAGAATTATTAAAAGTAAAAAAAAGCAAAGCTTACCCCTTGTACCTTTTGCTTAATGACTTAACTAGTGATAATTTAGCAAAGAGACCTTAAGTTAAACTACCCGAAACCAGACGAGCTACTTACAAGCAGTAACTAGAACAAACTCATCTATGTGGCAAAATAGTGAGAAGACTTATAAGTAGAGGTGAAAAGCCTAACGAGCCTGGTGATAGCTGGTTGTCCAAAAAAGGAATTTCAGTTCAACATTAAACAATACTAAAAACCACATCAAGTTTCAACGTATGTTTAATTGTTAGTCTAAAAATGTACAGCTTTTTAGAAATGGATACAACCTTTACTAGAGAGTAACATAAAACTTAAACCATAGTTGGCCTAAAAGCAGCCACCAATTAAGAAAGCGTTCAAGCTCAACAACAAAAATAAGTTTTAATTCCAACAATAGATAAAACAACTCCTAGCCTGATTATTGGACTAATCTATTTAATTATAGAAGTAATACTGTTAACATGAGTAACAAGAAAAATTTTCTCCTAGCACAAGCTTACATCAGTAACTGATATTATACTGATAATTAACAGTCAATAAATATAACCCAACACTAAATTATTTATTAAATACACTGTTAACCCAACACAGGCGTGCACCAAGGAAAGATTAAAAAAAGTAAAAGGAACTCGGCAAACACAAACCCCGCCTGTTTACCAAAAACATCACCTCTAGCATAACTAGCATTAGAGGCACTGCCTGCCCAGTGACTAATCGTTAAACGGCCGCGGTATCTTGACCGTGCAAAGGTAGCATAATCACTTGTTCTCTAAATAAGGACTTGTATGAATGGCCACACGAGGGTTTTACTGTCTCTTACTTTTAATCAGTGAAATTGACCTCCCCGTGAAGAGGCGGGGATGATACAATAAGATGAGAAGACCCTATGGAGCTTTAATTAATCAACCCAAAAATCACAAAGCAATACCGCCAAGGGATAACAAAGTTTTATATGGGTTGACAATTTCGGTTGGGGTGACCTCGGAGTACAAAAAACCCTCCGAGTGATTAAAACCTAGGCCTACTGGCCAAAGTGTAGTATCACTTATTGATCCAAAATTTTGATCAACGGAACAAGTTACCCTAGGGATAACAGCACAATCCTATTCTAGAGTCCATATCGACAATAGGGTTTACGACCTCGATGTTGGATCAGGACATCCTAATGGTGTAGCAGCTATTAAGGGTTCGTTTGTTCAACGATTAAAGTCCTACGTGATCTGAGTTCAGACCGGAGCAATCCAGGTCGGTTTCTATCTATTACGCATTTCTCCCAGTACGAAAGGACAAGAGAAATAAGGCCAACTTCAAAAAAGCGCCTTCAAACAATTAGTGATTCAGTCTCAACCTAATAAAATAGCGCAAACATACTCTGCCCGAAACCAGGGCTTTGTTGGGATGGCAGAGTACGGCAATTGCATAAAACTTAAACCTTTATACCCAGAGGTTCAAATCCTCTTCCCAACAAATGTTTATAATTAACATTTTAATACTCATTCTTCCTATCCTCTTAGCTGTAGCATTCCTTACACTAGTAGAACGCAAAATCCTAGGCCATATACAACTCCGAAAAGGACCCAACATTGTAGGCCCACATGGTCTACTACAACCCTTCGCCGACGCAATCAAACTATTCACTAAAGAACCCTTACGACCAGCCACATCCTCCACCACTATATTCATCATCGCACCCGTACTTGCACTAACCTTAGCCCTAACAATATGAGTCCCTCTACCCATGCCCTATCCTCTTATTAATATAAACCTAGGAGTACTATTCATGCTAGCAATATCTAGCCTAGCTGTATACTCTATCCTATGATCTGGATGAGCTTCCAACTCAAAATACGCCTTAATCGGGGCATTACGAGCAGTAGCACAAACAATCTCATACGAAGTAACATTAGCCATCATTCTCCTATCAGTACTCCTAATAAATGGATCATTCACCTTATCCACACTAAACACCACACAAGAAAAACTTTGATTACTCTTCCCCTCATGACCCCTAGCCATAATATGATTTATCTCTACCCTAGCAGAAACCAATCGAGCCCCATTCGACCTCACAGAAGGAGAATCAGAACTTGTATCCGGCTTCAATGTAGAATACGCAGCAGGCCCTTTCGCTCTTTTCTTCCTAGCAGAATACACCAACATTATCATAATAAACATATTTACAACTATCTTATTCCTAGGTGCATTCCATGACCCCCACATGCCAGAACTATGCACAATAAACCTAATCGCCAAATCCCTATTACTAACAATATCATTCCTATGGATCCGAGCATCCTACCCCCGATTCCGATATGACCAACTAATGCATCTACTCTGAAAAAACTTCCTCCCACTAACACTAGCCTTCTGTATATGACATGTCTCACTACCCATTATAACAGCAAGCATCCCCCCTCAAACATAAACACAAGAAATATGTCTGACAAAAGAGTTACTTTGATAGAGTAAATAATAGAGGTTTAAATCCCCTTATTTCTAGAACAATAGGAATTGAACCTATCCTTAAGAATTCAAAATTCTCCGTGCTACCGTATCACACTATAATCTACAGTAAGGTCAGCTAAGTAAGCTATCGGGCCCATACCCCGAAAATGTTGGTTTATACCCTTCCCATACTAATTAACCCATTCATCTCTATCATACTACTATCAACCCTTATCCTAAGCACAATAATTGTAACCATCAGCTCCCATTGACTATTTGCCTGAATCGGATTAGAAATAAACATAATAGCCATCATCCCCATCATAATAAAAAAGCCCACTCCCCGAGCCACAGAAGCATCGACCAAATATTTTCTAACACAGGCCACAGCATCCGCACTACTCATACTAGCAATCATCATTAACTTAATATACTCTAGCCAATGAACCATCATAAAGTTATTCAACCCAACAGCATCCATCCTAATAACAATAGCCCTAGCCATTAAACTAGGACTAGCCCCCTTTCACTTTTGAGTACCAGAAGTTACACAAGGCATCCCCCTAACCACAGGACTAATCCTTCTTACATGACAAAAACTTGCACCCATTTCAATCCTCTATCAAATCTCACCATCAATCAACCTACACCTAATAGTTACCATATCCTTCCTATCCATCCTAATCGGAGGTTGAGGTGGACTAAACCAAACACAACTCCGAAAAATCATAGCCTATTCATCAATCGCCCACATAGGATGAATAACTACTATTCTATTATACAACCCATCCCTTACTATACTAAACCTGTTAATCTACATTATCATGACCTTCACCATATTCACATTACTCGCCCAAAATTCCACCACCACCACACTACTGCTATCCCAAACATGAAATACAATACCAATCATAACAACATTCACCATACTCACCCTACTCTCCATAGGAGGACTCCCCCCACTCACAGGGTTTATACCCAAATGAATAATCATTCAAGAACTAACAAAAAACGAGTCCCTCCTACTACCAACACTCATAGCTATCACAGCCCTGCTCAACCTGTACTTCTACATACGTCTCGCCTATTCCACAGCACTAACCCTATTCCCCTCCACTAATAACATGAAGATAAAATGACAATTTTATCCCACAAAACAAATAACCCTTCTACCAACAGCAATCGTATTATCCACTATACTCCTACCTCTTACACCAATATTCTTTATTCTACTATAGGGATTTAGGTTAATCAGACCAAGAGCCTTCAAAGCCCTAAGCAAGTATAACTTTACTTAATCCCTGCCTAATAAGGATTGCAAGACCATATCTCACATCAATTGAATGCAAATCAAACACTTTAATTAAGCTAAATCCTCACTAGATTGGAGGGATACATCTCCCACGAACTTTTAGTTAACAGCTAAATACCCTAATCAACTGGCTTCAATCTACTTCTCCCACCGCGAGAAAAAAAAGGCGGGAGAAGTCCCGGCAGGATTGAAGCTGCTTCTTTGAATTTGCAATTCAAAATGATTACTCACCACAGGACCTGGCAAAAAGAGGACTCTACCCCTGTCTTTAGATTTACAGTCTAATGCCTACTCGGCCATTTTACCTATGTTCATAAACCGATGACTATTCTCTACCAATCACAAAGACATTGGTACTCTATATCTACTATTTGGTGCCTGGGCAGGAATAGTAGGTACCGGTCTAAGCTTGTTGATTCGTGCTGAATTAGGTCAACCTGGCTCACTTATCGGAGACGACCAAATTTACAACGTACTAGTAACAGCCCACGCCTTCGTGATAATTTTCTTTATAGTGATACCTATCATAATTGGAGGATTCGGAAACTGACTTGTCCCCTTAATAATTGGAGCCCCTGACATGGCCTTCCCTCGTCTAAACAACATAAGCTTCTGACTGCTTCCCCCTTCCTTCCTGCTACTGATAACATCCTCAATAGTTGAAGCCGGCACAGGTACAGGCTGAACTGTGTACCCGCCTCTAGCAGGAAATCTAGCACATGCGGGAGCCGCAGTAGACCTTACTATTTTCTCTCTACATTTAGCCGGCGTGTCTTCAATCCTTGGGGCTATTAACTTCATTACAACTATTATTAATATAAAACAACCCGCTATGACCCAATACCAAACACCTCTCTTCGTGTGATCGGTCCTAGTTACAGCGGTCTTACTCTTATTATCATTACCCGTCCTAGCAGCCGGAATTACCATACTATTAACTGATCGAAACCTAAATACAACCTTTTTCGATCCCGCAGGAGGAGGCAACCCAGTCCTATATCAACATCTATTCTGATTTTTTGGCCACCCCGAAGTATATATTCTAATTCTGCCTGGCTTTGGAATAATCTCACATATCGTAACCTACTATTCAGGGAAAAAAGAGCCCTTTGGGTATATGAGAATAGTATGGACTATGGTTTCTATTGGCTTCCTGGGTTTTATTGTATGAGCCCATCACATATTTACAGTCGGAATAGACGTAGATACACGAGCATACTTTATATCAGCCACTATAATTATTGCCATTCCCACAGGAGTAAAAGTCTTCAGTTGACTGGCAACACTTCACGGAGGAAATAGCAAATGATCTCCCACTCTAATATGAGCCTTAGGCTTTATTTTCCTATTTACAGTAGGAGGTTTAACTGGTATCATCCTAGCTAACTCATCCCTAGATGTTATTCTCCACGACACCTACTATGTAGTTGCCCATTTTCACTATGTGCTTTCAATAGGAGCTGTTTTCGCCATCATAGGAGGTTTTGTTCACTGATTCCGACTATTTTCAGGCTATACACTCAACCCAACATGAACAAAAATTCAATTCGTAATTATATTCGTAGGTGTAAATATAAAATTCTTTCCACAACACTTCCTCGGCCTATCTGGAATACCTCGTCGATACTCCGACTATCCAGACGCCTACACAACATGAAAAACCATTTCATCAATAGGCTCTTTCATCTCACTGACAGCAGTCATACTAATAATTTTCATTATTTGAGAAGCATTCGCATCTAAACGGGAAGTATCAGCAGTGGATCTCACCTCTACAAACCTTGAATGACTAAACGGATGTCCTCCACCATACCATACATTTGAAGAGCCAGTATACGTTAACCCAAAATGTTCAAGAAAGGAAGGAATCGAACCCCCTCTAATCGGTTTCAAGCCAACATCATAACCATTATGTCTTTCTTTATGAGTGAGATATTAGTAAAGTCTTACATAACTTTGTCAAAGTTAAATCACAAGTGAAAATCCTGTATATCTCCATGGCATATCCTTTTCAACTAGGCTTACAAGATGCAACATCACCTGTTATAGAAGAACTCCTGCAATTTCATGATCACGCACTAATAGTTGTCTTCCTAATTAGCTCCCTAGTCCTCTATATTATCACCCTAATACTTACAACCAAACTAACACATACCAATACAATAGACGCCCAAGAAGTAGAGACCATTTGGACCGTCCTCCCAGCCATTATCTTAATTACAATTGCCCTACCTTCTCTACGTATTCTTTACATAATAGATGAAATTAACAATCCCTCTCTAACAGTAAAAACAATAGGACATCCATGATATTGAAGCTATGAATATACTGACTATGAAGACCTAAACTTTGATTCCTACATGATTCCAACCTCGGACCTAAAACCAGGAGAACTACGATTACTAGAAGTAGATAATCGAATGGTTCTGCCCATACAAATAACAATCCGAATACTAGTTTCCTCAGAAGATGTATTACACTCATGAGCTGTCCCTTCTCTGGGCTTAAAAACAGATGCAATTCCTGGACGTCTAAACCAAACAACCCTAATATCAACACGACCTGGTCTATTCTACGGACAATGTTCAGAGATCTGCGGCTCAAACCATAGCTTTATACCAATTGTTCTTGAATTAGTACCCTTAGAGAACTTTGAAAAATGATCTACATCCATATTATAATCTCATTAAGAAGCTAAACTAGCGTTAACCTTTTAAGTTAAAGATTGAGAGTTATACACTCCCCTTAATGATATGCCACAACTAGATACATCCACATGACTTCTTACCATTCTCTCTATGGTCTTTTCCCTCTTCACATTACTTCAACTAAAAATCTCAAAACACTTCTACTCCCCTTCCCCCAAACCAATGCTTGCTAAATTACAAAAACAACAAACCCCTTGAAATTACACATGAACGAAAATCTATTTACCCCTTTTATAGTCCCAATAATACTAGGTATTCCTATCACTACTCTAATTATTATATTCCCCACCATACTTTTCCCAGCACCAAATCGATTAATCAACAACCGTATGATCGCTATTCAGCAATGACTGACCAAGCTCACATCAAAACAACTAATAGTTACGCATAACCTCAAAAGACAAACCTGATCTCTTATACTTATTTCACTTTTCCTGTTTATTGCTTCCACAAACCTTCTTGGAATAATACCCCACTCATTTACACCTACCACTCAACTCTCAATAAACTTAGGTATGGCTATCCCTCTATGAGCTGGCACTATTGTTATAGGTTTCCGTAACAAGACAAAGATATCCCTAGCTCACCTTTTACCACTAGGCACTCTCACTTTTCTAATCCCTATACTAGTGATAATTGAAACTATCAGTCTAGTTATTCAACCTTTAGCCCTAGCAGTACGACTAACAGCCAACATCACAGCAGGTCACCTATTACTACATCTAATTGGAAGTGCAACTCTTGCATTAATAAATATTAGTCTATTCACAGCCCTCATCACATTCACTATTCTTACTCTATTAATTATCCTCGAATTCGCCGTAGCCTTAATCCAAGCCTACGTATTCACCTTACTAGTAAGCCTATACTTGCAAGACAATACATAATGACCCACCAAACCCACTCGTATCATATAGTAAACCCCAGTCCTTGACCCCTTACAGGAGCTTTCTCAGCATTTCTTATAACATCAGGCCTAATCATATGATTCCACTTCAACTCAATAATTCTACTAACTTTAAGCCTATTGACAAATACCCTAACAATATACCAATGATGACGAGACATTGTTCAAGAAAGCACTTTCCAAGGTCACCACACACCAACCGTTCAAAAGGGACTTCGATATGGTATAATCTTATTTATCCTATCAGAAGTCCTATTTTTTACAGGCTTCTTCTGAGCGTTTTACCATTCAAGTCTTGCCCCTACCCCTGAATTAGTTGGTTCCTGACCACCAACAGGCATCCACCCCCTAAATCCACTAGAAGTTCCACTTCTCAATACCTCTGTATTATTAGCTTCCGGTGTATCCATTACTTGAGCTCATCATAGTCTCATAGAAGGCAACCGCAAACATACACTCCAAGCTCTTCTCATCACAATCATACTCGGCCTCTATTTCACCCTGCTTCAAGCATCAGAGTACTATGAAGCCCCATTCACAATCTCAGATGGAGTCTATGGGTCTACGTTCTTTGTAGCCACAGGCTTCCACGGATTACACATCATCATCGGATCTACCTTCCTTATTGTCTGCTTCATGTGCCAATTAACATTTCACTTCACATCAAATCACCACTTTGGCTTTGAAGCTGCTGCTTGATACTGACACTTCGTAGACGTTGTATGATTATTCCTCTATGTATCTATTTATTGATGAGGTTCATAGTCTTTTTAGTATTAACAAGTACAACTGACTTCCAATCAGTTAGTTTCAGTACACCCCGAAAAAGAACAATAAACTTTCTACTAACGTTACTGACGAACACAACCCTAGCCTTACTACTCATACTTATCGCTTTTTGACTCCCTCAACTAAACATCTATGCAGAAAAAACCAGCCCTTACGAATGTGGCTTTGACCTGATAGGATCTGCTCGCCTACCCTTCTCCATAAAATTCTTCCTAGTAGCAATTACTTTCTTCCTTTTCGACCTAGAAATTGCTCTCCTACTCCCCTTACCCTGAGCAATTCAAACAAATAACCTAACAACTATACTCCTTATGACCCTATTCTTAATCTCCCTACTGGCGGCTAGCCTGACCTATGAATGAACCCAAAAAGGCCTAGAATGAGACAAACATGGTACTTAGTTTAAAATAAAATAAGTGGTTTCGACCCACTAGACTGTGATTTAAACTCACAAGTACCAAATGTCCTTAATCCATATTAATATTCTAATAGCCTTTACCATATCTCTCATGGGTCTATTAATATATCGATCCCACCTAATATCTGCATTACTATGCTTAGAAGGTATGGTACTATCATTGTTCATTTTAGCAGCCCTCACAATCCTAAACTCACACTTCACTCTGGCCAACATAGTACCAATCATCCTTTTAGTATTTGCAGCCTGCGAAGCAGCTATCGTACTGGCCCTGCTAGTTATAATCTCCAATACGTATGGTACTGACTACGTACAAAACCTTAACCTCCTTCAATGCTAAAATTTATTATTCCTACCATTATACTAATACCTTTAACTTGACTATCAAAAAGTAACTTTATTTGAATTAATACCACAACCCACAGCTTACTAATCAGCTTTACAAGCCTACTCCTACTTAACCAATTTAACGACAATAGTCTCAACTACTCCTTGACATTTTTCTCTGACTCCCTTTCTACACCACTCTTAATATTAACAATGTGACTTCTCACATTAATACTAATAGCAAGCCAATCACACCTCCTAAAAGAACCACTTACCTGAAAAAAACTCTACATTACAATGCTAATCATATTACAAACCCTTTTAATTATAACTTCACTGCTATAGAATTCATCATGTTTTACATCACATTTGAAGCTACACTAATCCCTACCCTCATCATCATCACCCGTTGAGGCAACCAAACAGAACGACTTAATGCAGGACTCTATTTCTTATTCTATACACTCATAGGATCTCTCCCCTTACTAGTAGCACTAACATATTTACAAAATACACTAGGTTCCCTAAACTTCCTATTACTACAATACTGAGCCCAACCACTACCTACTTCCTGATCTAACACTCTTATATGATTAGCTTGCATAATAGCTTTCCTAGTAAAAATACCTCTATATGGTCTACGTCTCTGACTACCTAAAGCACATGTAGAAGACCCCATTGCAGGTTCAATAGTCCTTGCAGCCGTATTATTAAAACTCGGAGGCTATGGCATACTACGAATCACATCAATCCTTAACCCCCTAACAGAACACATAGCCTACCCCTTCCTTGTACTATCCCTATGAGGAATGATTATAACCAGCTCTATCTGTTTACGCCAAACAGACCTAAAATCACTAATCGCATACTCCTCAATTAGCCACATAGCACTCGTCATCGCAGCTGTCCTCATCTAAACCCCTTGAAGCTACATAGGAGCCACTGCTCTAATAATTGCCCACGGCCTTACATCCTCTATATTATTCTGCCTAGCAAATTCAAACTACGAACGAGTTCATAGCCGAACCATAATCCTAGCACGAGGCCTACAAATCTTTCTCCCACTAATAACCACCTGATGACTACTAGCATGCCTAGCAAACCTCACCCTACCCCCTACCATCAACCTGATTGGAGAACTACTCGTAATCATATCAACCTTCTCGTGATCAAACCTCACCATCATCCTCATAAGAACAAACTGTAATCACAGCCCTCTACTCCCTATATATACTAATCATAACACAACGCGGCAAGTATACACAACATATTAACAACCTTACCCCTTCTTTTACACGAGAGCACACCTTAATAGCCCTACACATTATCCCCTTACTACTCCTGTCACTAAATCCTAAAATCATCCTAGGACCCCTTTATTGTAAGTATAGTTTGAAAAGAACATTAGTCCGTGAAGCTAAAAACAGAAGACAGAACTTCTTACTTACTGAAAAAGTATTGCAAGAACTGCTAATTCATGCCCCCCACACCTAACAATGTGGCTTTTTCAAACTTTTAAAGGATAGTAGTTATCCATTGGCCTTGGGAACCAAAAACTTGGTGCAACTCCAAATAAAAGTAATAAACTTATTCACTTCCTCCACTTTACTTACACTACTCATACTGGTTACCCCTGTTATAGCATCTAGTACAAACCTCTACAAAAACAACAAATACCAACATTATGTAAAGAATATAACCCTATTTGCCTTCATCACTAGCCTGATCCCAATAACAATGTTCATCCATACAAATCAAGAAATACTCATTTCAAACTGACACTGAATTACCATCCATACCCTTAAACTAACCCTCAGCTTTAAGATAGACTACTTCTCACTTATATTTATACCCGTAGCATTATTCATTACATGGTCCATCATAGAATTTTCAATCTGATATATACACTCTGATCCTCACATCAACCAATTCTTCAAATACCTACTTATTTTCCTCATTACCATACTTATTCTCATCACAGCTAATAACCTCTTCCAACTATTTATTGGATGAGAAGGAGTAGGAATCATATCCTTCTTATTAATTGGCTGATGATTCGGACGGACAGATCCCAATACAGCCGCCCTTCAAGCAATCCTATATAACCACATTGGAGATATCGGATTCCTCCTATCTATAGCCTGATTCTTATCTAACACAAATGCATGAGATCTACAACAAATCTTTATACTCAACCAAAACCCCCCAAACCTCCCCCTCATAGGACTCACACTAGCCGCAGCTGGAAAATCAGCCCAATTTGGATTACACCCTTGACTACCCTCAGCAATAGAAGGCCCCACTCCAGTCTCAGCCCTACTCCACTCAAGCACAATAGTCGTAGCAGGGATCTTCCTACTTATCCATTTCTACCCTCTAATAGAGAACAACAAACTCATTCAAACAATAATACTTTCTCTAGGCGCCCTTACCACTCTATTCACAGCTATTTGCACCTTAACCCAAAATGACATTAAAAAAATTATTGCTTTCTCCACCTCCAGTCAACTCGGTCTAATAATAGTAACCATAGGCCTCAACCAACCTCACCTAGCATTCCTGCACATCTGTACACACGCTTTCTTTAAAAAAGCTATGTTATTCCTATGCTCCGGCTCCATCATCCACAATCTAAATAACGAACAAGACATTCGAAAAATAGGAGGACTATACAAAATCCTTCCCTTCACTACAACCGCCCTTATCACTGGCTGCTTCACACTAACAGGAATACCATTCCTCACAGGATTCTACTCTAAAGACCTCATCATTGAAGCCACCACTTCATCTTATACCAACGCCTGAGCCCTACTACTAACACTAATCGCCACCTCCCTAACAGCTATTTACAGCACTCGCATTATTTTCCTTACTCTACTAGAACAACCTCGCTTCCCTCCTCTCATAAGCATTAATGAAACTAACCCCATACTGATTAACCCTATCAAACGCTTATTAATTGGGAGCATCTTCGCCGGATTCATCCTCTCTAAAAATATACCCCCAATAACTAGCCCCTTAATAACTATACCTTTACACCTAAAACTAACAGCCCTTATAGTAACAATCTTAGGCTTTATTCTCGCATTCGAAATCAATACCTATTCAAAAAACCTAAAATACCCACACCCATCAAATTCTACCAATTTCTCCACCCTACTAGGTTACTTCCCCACAATCATACATCGCCTACCCCCTCACCTAGTCCTAACAATAAGCCAAAAACTCGCAACTTCTCTACTAGACCTAACCTGGACAGAAACTATTCTACCAAAAACCATAGCCTCCATTTAACTAAAGGCCTCCCTATTAACTTCAAACCAAAAAGGCCTCATCAAATTATACTTCTTATCTTTCCTCATCACCATAACCCTTACCATACTATTATTTAATTGCCCCAAATAATCTCCATAATAACCACAACACCAATAAACAATGATCACCCAGTAACAATAACCAATCAGGTACCATAACTGTACAAAGCAGCAATCCCTATAGCTTCCTCACTAAAAAACCCAGAGTCTCCTGTATCATAAATAACTCAATCCCCTAATCCATTAAACTCAAACACAAAGCTCACTTTTTCACCTCCTAAAACATACAGCACCACTAAAAACTCTACCATCAGACCTAAAAGAAATCCCCCTAACACAACTTTGTTAGAAACCCAAACTTCAGGATACTGCTCAGTAGCTATAGCTGTTGTATAACCAAATACAACTAATATTCCCCCCAAATAAATCAAAAATACTATCAAACCTAAAAGCGAACCCCCAAAACTAAAAACAATTCCACACCCCATAGCACCACCCACAATCAACCCTAAACCCCCGTAAATAGGTGAAGGCTTCGAAGAAACTCCCACAAGACTAATTACAAAAATAACGCTTATAATAAAAACAACATATATTGTCATTATTCTCACATGGACTCCAACCACGACCAATGACGTGAAAAATCATCGTTGTAATTCAACTACAAGAACCTTAATGACCAACATCCGAAAAACACACCCACTAATAAAAATTCTCAATGACGCATTTATCGACCTTCCCACCCCATCAAACATTTCCTCATGATGAAACTTTGGCTCCCTACTAGGCCTCTGCCTAATCATACAAATCCTGACAAGCTTATTCCTAGCAATACATTATACACCGGACACCTCAACTGCTTTTTCATCAGTCGCACATATCTGTCGAGACGTTAACTACGGCTGAATCATCCGATACCTACACGCAAACGGAGCCTCCATATTCTTCATTTGCCTTTACGCCCACATCGGACGTGGCCTATACATGGTTCTTACATGTTCCAAGAAACATGAAATGTCGGCGTACTTCTACTACTAATAGTTATGGCCACCGCATTAGTAGGCTATGTCCTACCCTGAGGACAAATATCATTCTGAGGCGCAACCGTTATCACTAACCTCCTATCAGCAGTCCCTTATATTGGTAACACCTTAGTAGAATGAATTTGAGGTGGATTCTCCGTAGACAAGGCAACACTAACACGTTTCTTCGCCTTCCACTTTATCCTCCCATTCATCATTACAGCATTAGTAGCTGTTCACTTATTATTCCTCCACGAAACGGGATCCAACAACCCCACAGGAATCCCATCCAATATAGATATAATCCCATTCCACCCTTACTACACAATCAAAGATATCTTAAGTGCTTTACTATTAATCCTGACCCTACTAGCACTAACTCTATTCACACCCGACCTTTTAGGAGACCCCGATAACTACACCCCAGCAAACCCACTAAGCACCCCTGCACACATCAAGCCAGAATGATATTCCCTATTTGCATACGCAATCCTACGATCAATTCCTAATAAACTAGGAGGAGTACTAGCACTACTACTTTCCATCCTCATCCTAGTATTCATTCCAATACTTCAAACATCCAAACAACAAAGTATAATATTCCGACCCTTTAGCCAACTCTTATTCTGAACTTTGATTGCAGACCTCCTAACCTTAACATGAATCGGAGGCCAACCCGTAGAGCACCCATACATTATCATAAGCCAATTAGCATCTATTTTATATTTCCTCCTGATTCTAGTGCTAATACCAACAATCAGCCTTATTGAAAATAAACTTTTAAAATGAAGAGTCTTTGTAGTATAATAAAATACCCCTGTCTTGTAAACCAGAAAAGGAGAATCTCATTCCTCCCTAAGACTCAAGGAAGAGACATTAAACCTCACCACCAACACCCAAAGCTGGAATTCTACATAAACTATTCCTTGAAAAAAGCTTATTGTAGAATTACCAAAACACTACAGTACTATGTCAGTATTAAAGATAATCTATTTCAAAACATTTTACTGTGAGTATTACATACACATGTATGTATACATGTTAATATCTTAGTCTCTCCTTGTAAATATCCATATGTACATGCTATGTATTATTGTGCATTCATTTATTTTCCATACAGTAAGTTAAAGCCCGTATTAAATCTTATTAATCTTACAAATTACATAATATGTATGCTCTTACATATTATATATCCTCAAACAATTTTATTTCCATTATATCCTATGGCCGCTCCATTAGATCACGAGCTTAATCACCATGCCGCGTGAAACCAGCAACCTGCTCGGCAGGGATCCCTCTTCTCGCACCGGGCCCATACTCCGTGGGGGTAGCTAACGGTGATCTTTATAAGACATCTGGTTCTTACTTCAGGACCATCTTAACTTAAAATCACCCACTCGTTCCCCTTAAATAAGACATCTCGATGGGTTAATGACTAATCACCCCATGCTCACACATAACTGAGATTTCATACATTTGGTATTTCTTATTTTTGGGGGGGGCCTGCACCAACTCAGCTATGGCCTTAAAAGGCCCTGTCACAGTCAGATAAATTGTAGCTGGACCTGTGTGTATTTTTGATTGGACTAGCACAACCAACATGTGCAGTTAAATTAATGGTCACAGGACACCCACAGTGGGTGAAAGGGGACACAACAGAGCACATACACACGTGAACATGTCCATAGAAGGAGTACTCAGTGGCTTCTCTCCTGGTTGGAGTGCTCCATTCTTACCTACCTCACACTGCAGATTGGAAACACAGCTAAGAAACAGACCTCGGGGCCTCTACTTCAGTAACTAGGGAGCAAACCCCACCCTTGACAGGGCATTGACAACCAAAGAGCAAAGGGGAGGTCCCACTAAATATCCAGGGCAGGCTCTGGTCAATACAACACCAGTTGAACCCCCTATCAAAGGGATACTGGCACAAACCTCTGGACCAACCTCATCCACCAGGGGGCAGTCACTGGAAGCAAGAAGAACTAAGATCCTGCAGCCTGCAGAAAGGAGACCACAAACACAGTAAGTTAGACAAAATGAGATGACAGAGAAATATGCTGCAGACTTAGGAGAAAGATAAAAACCTATAAGAAAAACTAAATGAAAAGGAGAAAGGCAATGTACCAGAAAAATAATTCAGAATAATGATAGTAAAGATGATCTCAGAGAAAGAATAGAGGCATGGATCAACAAGATACAAGAAGTGTTTAACAAAGACCTAGAAGAGCTGAAGAACAAGCAGAGATGAAATCACAATAACTGAAATGAAAAATACACTAGAAGGAAGCAGTGGCAGAATAACTGAAGCAGAAGAGAGAATAAAAGAGCTGGGAGACAGAGTGGTGGAAATCACTGCCATGGAACAAAATAAACACAAAAGACACTAAATAACCAATGGACCACTGAAGAAATCAGAGAGGAAATAAAATACGTACAGACAAATGACAATGAAAACACGATGATCAAAAACCTATGGAGCACAGCAAAAGCAGTTCGAAGAGGGAAGTTTATAGCAATACAATCTTACCTCAAGAAACAAGAAAAATCTAAAATAAACAACCTATCCTTACACCTAAAGCAACTAGAGAAAGAAGAGCAAAAAACCCCTTAAGTTAGTAAAAGTTAGATAAAAATCAGAGCAGAAATAAATGAAATAGAGACAAAGAAAACAATAGAAAAGATCAATAAAACTAGGAGCTGGTTCCTTGAAAAGATAAACAAAATTGATAAACCTTTAGCCAGACTCATTAAGAAAAAAAGGGAGAGGATTCAAATCAATAAAATTAGAAATGAAAAAGGAGAAGTTACAATGGACACCACAGAAGTACAAAGAATCATAAGAAATTACTACAGGCAACTATATGCCAATAAAATGGACAACATAGAAGAAATGGGCAAATTCTTAGGAAGGTACAACCTTCCAAGACTGAACCAGGATGAAATAAAATATATGAACAGACCAATCACAAGTAATGAAATTGGAACTGTGATTAAAAATCTTCTAACAAGCAAAAGTCTAGGAACAGGCGGCTTCACAGGCAAATTCTATCAAACATTTAGTGAAGAGTTAACACCTACCCTTCAGAAGCTCTTGCAAAAAATTGAAGAGGAAGGAACACACCCAAACCCATTTTATGAGGCCACCATCACCTTGATACCAAAACCCGATAAAGATATCACAAAAAAAGAAAATTATGGGTCAATATCACTGATGAACACAGACACGAAAATCCTCAGCAAAAAACTAGCAAACCAAATCCAACAACACATTAAAAGGATCATACACCATGATCAAGTGGGATTTATCCCAGGGATGTAAGCACTCTTCAGTATACACAAATCAATCAATGTGATACACCACATTACCAAAATGAAGAATAAAAACCATATGATCATCTCAGTAGATGCAGAAAAAGCTTTTGACAAAATTCAACACCATTTATGATAAAAACTCTGCAGAAAGTGGGCATAGAGGGAACTTACCTCAACATAATAAAGGCCATATACAATCAACCCACAACAAACATTATTCTCAATGGTGAAAACCTGAAAGCATTTCCTCTAAGATCAGGAACAAGTCAAGAATGTCCAGTCTCACCACTTTTATTCAACATATTTTTGGATGTCCTAACCTTGGCAATCAGAGAAAAATAAGAAATAAAATGAATCCAAATTGGAAAAATAAGTAAAACTGTGATTGTTTGCAGATGACATGATACTATACATAGAAAATCCTGAAAATCTTACCAGAAAACTATCAGAGCTCATCAATGAATTTGGTAAAGTTGCAGGATACAAAATTAATACACAGAGTTCTCTTGCATTCCTGCACACTAACAATGAAAAATCAGAAAGAGAAGTTAAGGAAACAATCCCATTTATCCTTCCATCAAAAAGAATAAAATACTTAGGAATAAAACTACCTAAGGAGGCA
The DNA here is from genome assembly GCF_005190385.1 of Monodon monoceros. NCBI lineage: Eukaryota > Metazoa > Chordata > Mammalia > Artiodactyla > Monodontidae > Monodon > Monodon monoceros. The sequence goes on from NW_021703784.1 coordinate 26,290,972, forward strand.
AAAGACCTGTACTCGGAAAGCTATAAGATAGTGATGAAAGAAATAACAGATGACACAAACAGATGAAGACATATACCATGTTTTTGGATTGGAGAATCAATATTGTCAAAATGACTATACTACCCAAAGCAATCTACAGATTCAATGTAATCCCTATCAAATTACCAATGGCATTTTTCACAGAATTAGAACAAAAAATTTTACAATCTGTATGGAAACACAAAAGACCCTGAATAGCCAAAGCTATATTGAGAGAGAAAAAACACAGCTGGAGGAATCAGGCTCCCTGACTTTAGACTACACTACAGAGCTACAGTAATCAAACAGTATTATAATGTTACAAAAACAGAAATGTAGATAAATGGAACCGGATAGAAAGCCCAGAGATAAACCCACACACCTATGATCACCTAATCTATGACAAAGGAGGCAAGAATATACAGTGGAGAAAAGGCCATCTCTTCAATAAGTGGTGCTGGGAAAACTGGACAGCCACATGCAAAAGAATGAAATTAGAACACACCCTAACACCAAAAAATAATCAACTCAAAATGGATTAAATATTTAAATGTAAGGCCAGATACTATAAAACTCTTAGAGGAAACCATAGGCAGAACACTCTCTGACATAAATCACAGGAAGATCTTTTTGGATCCACTTCCTAGAGTAATGAAAATAAAAGCAAAAATAAACAAATGGGACCTAATTAAACTTAAAAGGTTTTTCACAGCAAAAAAAACATAAACAAAATGAAAAGACAACCTACAGAATTGGGGAAAACATTTGCAAATGAAGTAACAGACAAGGGATTAATCTCCAAAATGTACCAACAGCTCATACAGCTCAATATCAATAAAACAAACAACTCAATCAGAAAATGGGTGGAAGATCTAAATAGAAATTTCTTCAAAGAAGACATACAGATGGCCAAAAAGCACATGAAATGATCCTCAACATCACTAATTATTAGAGAAAAGCAAATCAAAACTGCAATGGAGTATCACTTCACACCCTTCAGAATGGCCGTCATCAAAAAATCTATAAACAATAAATGCTGGAGAGAATGTGGAGAAAAAGGAACCCTCATACACTGTTGGTGGGAATGCCAACTGGTAGAGCCACTATGGAAAACAGTATGGAGATTCCTTAAAAAACTAAAAATAGAGCTACCATATGATCCAGCAATCCCACTTCTGGACATTATCCTGAGAAAACCATAATTCAAAAGATACATGCACCCCAATATTCATTGCAGTGCTATTTACAATAGCCAAGACATGGAAGCAACCTAAATATCAAACCACAGAGGAATGAATTAAGAAGATGTGGTACATATATATACAATGGAATATTACTCAGCTATAAAAATGAACAAAATAATGCCATTTGCAGCAACATGGATGGACCTAGAGATTGTCATATTGAGTGAAATAAGTCAGACAGAAAAAGATAAATATGTGATATTGCTTACATGTGGAATCTAAAAAATGGCTACAAATGAACTTACAAAAGAGAAATAGAGTTACAGGTGTAGAAAACAAACATGATTATCAGAGGGTAAGGCTGGGGGTGAGATAATTTGGGAGATTGGGATTGACATATACACTCTATTATATATAGAATGGACAACTAATAAGGACCTAATGTATAGCACAGGAAATCTACTCAATACTCTGTAATGGCCTATATGGGAAAAGAATCTAAAAAAGAGTGAATATATGTATATGTATAACTGATTCATTTTGCTGTATGCATAAAACTAACAGAACATTATAAATCAACTCTACTCCAATAAAAATTTTAAAAAGTCAACCATATATCCACAATCCAAACTATCTTTTAATATTTATTGAATTTCTTCTAGTTCTTCTTATTTATATTCTCACCAACATGAATGCTAATGTTGTATGCATATTTTTATTTCCTAAAATAATTATTTATCTCTGCTATCAAAAACCTAACAAGCACTATTTTAAAGGCTGCTTAATATTATTTCATGATGGTTTTCTAAAGCTCATTTGTATCCTTATTAAAATTGTTCTCTTTTTTTGTTCTTGTAAACAATATTGTAATCAATATATGGCTTCTAATGCTCCATTTCAACTGTTTCAACTCCATAGAGGTAGTTCTGTATCATGTGTCAATAGATATTCATAATGTTAAACCATTTTATTTGCTTTCGATTTGGGAAAACATTCATTATCATCTCTCTAAAACTGGAAGGTTTAGTAAGGCAATAAGACATATAGAACACAGAAAATACACTGATTTATTAGGTTCAAATCCTTTTAGAAACTTTGTTAAAATTTTTTTGAGAATGATAAATTCCAGTAGGAAATCCTAGGGTTTGTTTTTAGGGCTAATTATGAATGTAAATCTTGAGGTATTTATATCCATAACATATCTTTAGTAGTCGAGGTTGCAGAAAGGAAGGGATTGCTACTGTTGTTTGAGGTTCTATTTATCTTAGATTACTAGTCCTAGAACAACTGCTTCCAAGTTTATATAGTTTAGACTCTCCTTATCTGAGGCATGTACACTGGTCCTACGTCATTTGATCCATCACTTCACACTAAAACTACTTTGGCTGTGCTGCTGCTGCTGATTTGTTTAAACAGGTAGTTCAGCATCATTGCCAAATTAACCACTCCAATACTCAATTAGCTATTCATTTTTAAAAAGGCAAGCTTGTAAATTCAAAACTATAGACTTATTATCTTGCTAGTTATCTGTACTCAGATTTTATGCTAAGTGTTTCTTTGGGAATTGTGCTGGATTGTCCATCCAGATACGCTTTTTAAAAAATTGAAGTATAGTTTACTTATAATGTTGTGTTAGTTTCTGTTATACAGCAAAGTGATTCAGTTATACATATGTATACATTCTTTTTAATATTCTTTTCCATTATGGTTTATCACAGCATATTGAATATTGTTCCCTGTGCTATAAAATAGGACCTTGTTGTTTTTCCATTCTATATATAATAGTTTTTATCTGCTAACCATATGATATCACTTATACATGGAATCTAAAATATGACACAAATGAACCTATCTACAAAACAGAAACAGACTCACAGACATAGAGAATAGACTTGTGGTTTCCAAGGGGGAGGGAGAGTGGGGGAGGGATGGATTGGGAGTTCGGGGTTAGTAGATACACTTTTCATTTTTCCCCATCTTGCCTTGGGTTGATGCAAGAGAAGCCTGACCAATGTGGCCTGAATTTATGATATTTGACTTCCAGTTGAGTTGATTAAAGGAAGTCAGTTGCAAGAATACCAAAGAGCTGGAGAAGAGTGAGGTTAGGCTATTCTTTCCATGATTCCTTTCCTGCCAGGTCAATGTGGGGTGACTGCATCCATTAAATAACCTGCCATTCAGCATTCTCCATACAGCTACACTCTCCATACAAACATATCCTCCACTTACTTGTGCGTTCACACTTATGGATGTAAAGTCTCCATGCTGTTGCTAGCTTGAGGATATAGCATAATCCTTTTTCTTGTTGGTGTCCCTAAACCCTGCCAACAACTTTTCAAGCAGTTCTTGATTACTGTTTCAGTCTGTTCTGGCTGCTATAACAAAAATAACATAAACTGAGTGGCTTTTAAACAACAAACATTTATTTCTCACAGTTCTGGAGTCTGGGAAGTTTAAGACCATGACACTGGGACATATTAGATCATGGCCCACAGTGCGGGCCTGCTTACTCATTGACAGCTCTTTCCTCACTGTAACTTCACATGGCAGGAGGAGAAGGAGAGTAAGCTAGCTCTCTGGGATCTTTTTTAAGGGCACTAATCCCAATCATGGGGGCTCCACCCTCATGACCTAATCACTTTCCAAAGGCTCCACTTCTTAATACCTTCACACTGGGAGTTAAGGTTTCAACATATGGGAGAGGGGGAAGATGGCAAAAGAGTAAGACATGGAGATCACCTTCCTCCCCACAGATACATCAGAAATACATCTACATGTGGAACAACTCCTACAGAACACCTACTGAACACTGGCAGAAGGCCTCAGACCTCCCAAAAGGCAAGAAACTCCCCATGTACCTGGGTAGGGCAAAAGAAAAAAGAATAAACAGAGACAAAAGAATAGGGACGGGACCTGCACAAGTGGGAGGGAGCTGTGAAGGAGGAAAGCTTTCCACACACTAGGAAGACCCTTCATAGGCAGAGACTGCGGGTGGCAGAGGGGGGAAGCTTTGGACCCGTGGAGGAGAGCACAACAAAGGGGTGCAGAGGGCAAAGCAGAGAGATTCCCGCACAGAGGATGGGTGCTGACAGGCACTCACCAGCCCGAGAGGCTTTTCTGCTCACCCGCTGGGGTGGGCAGGGCTGGGAGCTGAGGCTTGGGCTTCCCTCAGAGCGCAGGAAGAGGACTGGGGTTGACGGCATGAACACAGCCTGCAGGGGGTTAGTGCATCACGACTAGCCAGGAGGAAGTCCTGGGGAAAGTCTGGACCTGCCGAAGAGGCAAGAGACTTTTTCTTCCCTCTTTGTTTCCTGGAGGGCAAGGAGAGGGGATTAAGAGTGCTGCTTAAAGGAGCTCCAGAGACAGGCGCGAGCCACGGCCAAAAGCGCGGACCCTAGAGACAAGCATGAGAGGCAAAGGCTGCTGCTGCTGCCACCAAGAAGGCTGTGTGTGAGCACAGGTCACTATCCACACCTGCCTTCTGGGGAGTCTTTGCAGCCTGCCACTGCCAGGGTCCCGGGATCCAGGGACAACATCCCTGAGAGAACGTACAGCACGCCTCAGGCTGCTGCAACGTCACGCCGGCCTCTGCCACCACAGGCTCGCCCCGCAATCCGTACCCCTCCCTCCCTGCGGCCTGAGTAGCCAGAGCCCCCAAATCAGCGGCTCCTTTAACCCCGTCCTGTCTGAGCAAAGAACAGACGCCCTCCGGCGACCTACACGCAGAGGCAGGGCCAAATCCAAAGCAAAGCCCCGTGAGCAGTGCAAACAAAGAAGAGAAAGGGAAATCTCTCCTAGCAGCCTCAGAAACAGCGGATTAAAGCTCCACAATCAACTTGATGTACCCTGCATCTGTGGAATACCTGAATAGACAACGAATCATCCCAAATTGAGGAGGTGGACTTTGAGAGCAAGATTTATGATTTTTTCCCCTTTTCCTCTTTTTGTTACTGTGTATGTGTATGCTTCTGTGTGAGATTTTGTCTGTATAGCTTTGCTTTCACCATTTGTCCTAGGGTTCTACCCTACTGTTTTGTTTTTTTTTTCACTTAAAAAAATCTTTTTTCTTAATAATTATTTTTTATTTTAATAACTTTATTTTATCTTACTTTATATTATTTTCTTTTATCCTGTTTCTTTCTTTCTTTCTTTCTTTCTTTCTTTCTTTCTTTCTTTCTTT
>NW_021703784.1:26296363-26400655 GCF_005190385.1 Monodon monoceros
TTTCTTTCTTTCTTTCTTTCTTTCTTTCTTTCTTTCTTTCTTTCTTTCTTTCTTTCTTTCTATTTTTCTCCCTTTTATTCTGAGCTGTGTGGATGAAAGGCTCTCAGTGCTGTAGCCAGGAGTCAGTGCTGTGCCTCTGAGGTAGGAGAGCCAACTTCAAGACACTGGTCCACAAGAGACCTCCCAGCTCCATGTAATATCAAACAGTGAAAATCTCCCAGAGATCTCCATCTCACCACCAACACCCAGCTTCACTCAACGACCAGCAAGCTACAGTGCTGGACACCCTATGCCAAACAACTAGCAAGACAGGAACACAGTCCCACCCATTAGCAGAGAGGCTGCCTAAAAGCATAATAAGTCCACAGACACCCCAAAACACACCACCAGACGTGGACCTGCTCACCAGAAAGACAAGATCCAACCTCATCCACCAGAACACAGGCACTAGTCCCCTGCACCAGGAAGCCTACACAACCCACTGAACCAACTTCAGCCACTGAGGAAAGACACCAAAAACAATGGGAACTAGGAACCTGCAGCCTGTGAAAAGGAGACCCCAAACACAGTAAGATAAGCAAAATGAGAAGACAGAAAAACACACAGCAGATGAAGGAGCAAGATAAAAACCCACGAGACCTAACAAATGAAGACGAAATAGTCAGTCTACCTGAAAAAGAATTCAGAATAATGATAGTAAAGATGGTACAACATCTTGGAAATAGAATAAATGCAAGAAACATTTAACAAAGACCTAGAAGAACTAAAGATGAAACAAGCAACGAAGAACAACACAATAAATGAAATTAAAAATACTCTAGATGGGATCAATAGTAGAATAACTGAGGCAGAAGAATGGATAAGTGACCTGGAAGATAAAATAGTGGAAATAACTATTGCAGAGCAGAATAAAGAAAAAGAATGAAAAGAACTGAGGACAGTCTCAGAGACCTCTGGGACAACATTAAATGCACCAACATTCGAATTATAGGGGTTCCAGAAGAAGAAGAGAAAAAGAAAGGAACTGAGAAAATATTTGAAGAGATTATAGTTGAAAACTTCCCTAATATGGGAAAGGAAATAGTTAATCAAGTCCAGGAAGCACAGAGAGCCCCATACTGGATAAATCCAAGGAGAAACATGCCAAGACACATATTAATCAAACTGTCAAAAATTAAGTACAAAGGAAACATATTAAAAGCAGCAAGGGAAAAACAACAAATAACACACAAGGGAATCCCCATAAGGTTAACAGCTGATCTTTCAGCAGAAACTCTGCAAGCCAGAAGGGACTGGCAGGACATATTTAAAGTGGTGAAGGAGAAAAACCTACAGCCAAGATTACTCTACCCAGCAAGGATCTCATTCAGATTTGATGGAGAAATTAAAATCTTTACAGACAAGCAAAAGCTGAGAGAGTTCAGCAACACAAAACCAGATTTACGACAAATGCTTAAGGAACTTCTCTAGTCAAGAAACACAAGGGAAGGAAAAGACCTACAATAACAAACCCAGAACAATTAAGAAAATGGGAATAGCAACATACATATCGATAATTGCCTTAAATGTAAATGGATTAAATGCTCCCACCAAAAGATACAGACTGGCAGAATGGATACGAAAGCAAGACCTATATATATGCTGTCTACGAGAGACCCACTTCAGACCTAGAGACACATACAGACTGAAAATTAGGGGGTGAAAAAGATATTCCATGCATACGGAAACCAAAAGAAAGCTGAGGTAGCAACTCTCATATCAGACAAAATAGACTTTAAAATAAAGACTATGAGAAGAGACAAAGAAGGACACCAAATAATGATCAAGGGATCAATCTTAGAAGCACATATAACAATTGTAAATATTTATGCACCCCACATAGGAGCACCTCAATACATAAGGCAAATACTAACAGCCATAAAAGGGGAAATCAACAGTAACACATTCATAGTAGGGGACTTTAACACCCCACTTTCACCAATGGACAGATCATCCAAAATGAAAATAAATAAGGAAACACAAGCTATAAATGATACATTCAACAAGATGGATTTAATTGATATTAATAAGACATTCCGTCCAAAAACAACAGAATACACATTTTTCTCAAGTGCTCATGGAACAGTCTCCAAGACAGATCATATCTTGGGTCACAAATCAAGCCTTGGTAAATTTAAGAAAATTGAAATTGTATCAAGTATCTTTTCTGACCACAATGCTATGACACTAGATATCAATTACAAGAAAAGGTCTGTAAAAAATACAAACACATGGAGGCTAAACAATACACTACTTAATAATGAAGTGATCACTGAAGAAATCAAAAAGGAAATACAAAAATACCTAGAAACAAATGACACTTGAGACACGACGACCCAAAACCTATGGGATGCAGCAAAAGCAGTTCTAAGAGGGGAATTTATAGCAATACAATCCTACTTTAAGAAGCAAGAAACATCTCGAATAAACAACCTAACCTTGCACCTAAAGCAATTAGAGAAAGAAGAAAAAACCCCAAAGTTAGCACAAGGAAATAAAACATATAGATCAGATCAGAAATAAATGAAAAATAAATGAAGGAAATGATAGCAAAGATCAATAAAACTAAAAGCTGGTTCTTTGAGAAGATAAACAAAATTGATAAAGCATTATCCAGACTCATCAAGAAAAAAAGGGAGAAGACTCAAATCAATAGAATTAGAAATGAAAAAGGAGAAGTAACAACTGACACTGCAGAAATACAAAAGATCATGAGAGATTACTACAAGCAACTCTATGGCAATAAAATGGACAACCTGGAAGAAATGGAAAAATTCTTAGAAGTGCACAACCTGCCAAGACGGAATCAGGAAGAAATAGAAAATATGAATAGACCAATCACAAGCACTGTAATTGAAACTGTGAATAAAATTCTTCCAACAAACAAAAGCCCAGGACCAGATGGCTTCACAGGTGAATTCTATCAAACATTTAGAGAAGAGTTAACACCTATCCTTGTCAAACTCTTCCAAAGTATAGCAGAGGGAGGAATACTCCCAAACTCATTCTACGAGGCCACCATCACCCTGACACCAAAACCAGACAAGGATATCACAAAGAAAGAAAATTACAGACCAATATCACTGATGAACATAGATGCAAAAATCCTCAACAAAATACTAGCAAATAGAATCCAACAGCACATTAAAAGGATCATACACCATGATCAAGTGGGGTTTATTCCAGGAATGAAACGATTCTTTAATATATGCAAGTCAATCAATGTGATACACCATATTAAAAAACTGAAGGAGAAAAACCATAGGGTCATCTCAATAGATGCAGAGAAAGCTTTCGACAAAATTCAACACCCATTTATGATAAAAACCCTGCAGAAAGTAGGCATAGAGGGAACTTTCCTCAACATAATAAAGGCCATATATGACAAAACCACAGCCAACATCATCCTCAATGGTGAAAAACTGAAACCATTTCCACTAACATCAGGAAGAAGACAAGGTTGCCCACTATCACCACTATTATTCAACGTAGTTTTGGAAGTTTTAGCCACCACAATCAGAGAAGATAAGGAAATAAAAGGAATCCAAATTGGAAAAGATGAAGTAAAGCTGTCACTGTTTACAGGTGACATGATACGATGCATAGAGAATCCTAAGATGCTACCGGAAAACTACTAGAGCTAATCAATGAATTTGGTAACGTAGCAGGATACAAAATTCATGTACAGAAATCTCTGGCATTCCTATACACTAATGATGAAAAATCTGAAAGTGAAATCAAGAAAACACTGCCATTTACCATTGCAACAAAAAGAATAAGATATCTAGGAATAAACCTACCTAAGGAGACAAAAGACCTGTATGCAGAAAATTATAAGACACTGATTAAATTAATTAAAGATGATAGAAATAGATGGAGAGATATACCATGTTCTTGGATTGGAAGAATCAACATTGTGAAAATGACTCTACTACCCAAAGCAATCCACAGATTCAATGCAATCCCTATTAAACTACCACTGACATTTTTCACAGAACTAGAACAAAAAAATTCACAGTTTGTATGGAAACACAAAAGACCCTGAATAGCGAAAGCAATCTTGAGAACGAAAAACGGAGCTGTAGGAATCAGGCTTCCTGACTTCAGACTATACTACAAATCTACAGTAATCAAGACAGTATGGTACAGGCACAAAAACAGAAAGATAGATCAATTGATCAGGATAGAAAGCCCAGAGATAAACCCATGCACATATGGTCACCTTATCTTTGATAAATGAGGCAGGAATATACAGTGGAGAAAGGACAGCCTCTTCAATAAGTGGTGCTGGGAAAACTGGACAGGTACATGTAAAAGTATGAGATTAGATCACTCCCTAACACCATACACAAAAATAAGCTCAAAATGGATTAAAGACCTAAATGTAATGCTAGAAACTATCAAACTCTTAGAGGAAAACATAGGCAGAACACTCTATGACATAAATCACAGCAAGATTCTTTTTGATCCACCTCCTAGAGAAATGGAAATAAAAACAAAAATAAGCAAATGGGACCTAATGAAACTCAAAAGCTTTTGCACAGCAAAGGAAACCACAAACAAGACCAAAAGACAACCCTCAGAATGGGAGAAAATATTTGCAAATGAAACAACTGACACAGGATTAATCTCCAAACTTTACAAGCAGCTCATGCAGCTCAATAACAAAAAAACAAACAACCCAATCCAAAAATGGGCAGATCTAAATAGACATTTCTCCAAAGAAGATATACAGACTGCCAACAAACACATGAAAGAATGCTCAACATCATTAATCATTAGAGAAATGCAAATCAAAAGTACAATGAGATATCATCTCACACCAGTCAGAATGGCCATCATCAAAAAATCTAGAAATAATAAATGCTGGAGAGGGTGTGGAGAAAAGGGAACACTCTTGAATTTCTGCTGGGAATGTGATTTTGTACAGCCACTATGGGGAACAGTATGGAGGTTCCTTAAAAAGCTACAAATAGAACTACCATATGACCCAGCAATCCCACTACTGGGCATATACCCTGAGAAAACCAAAATTCTGAAAGAGTCATGTACCAAAATGTTCATTGCAGCTCTATTTACAATAGCCAGAAGATGGAAACAACCTAAGTGTCCATCATCGGATAAATGGATAAAGAAGATGTGGCACATATATACAATGGAATATTACTCAGCCATAAAAGGAAACAAAATTGAGTTATTTGTAGTGAGGTGGATGGACCTAGAGTCTGTCATACAGAGTGAAGTAAGTCAGAAAGAGAAAGACAAATACCATATGCTAACATATATATATGGAATCTAAGAGAAAAAAAATGTCATGAAGAACCCAGGGGTAAGACAGGAATAAAGACACAGACCTACTAGAGAATGGACTTGAGGATATGGGGAGGGGAATGGGTAAGCTGTGACAAAGTGAGAGAGTGGCATGGACATATATACACTACCAAACGTAAAATAGATAGCTACTGGGAAGCAGCCGCATAGCATGGGGAGATCAGCTTTGTGCTTTTTGACCACCTAGATGGGTGGGAAAGGGAGGGTGGGAGGGAGGGAGATAGGAGGGGGAAGGGATATGGGGACATATGTGTGTCTGTGAGTGATTCACTTTGTTATGAAGCAGAAACTAGCACACCATTGTAAAGTAGTCATACTCCAATAAAGATGTAAAACACAAAAACAAAAAAAAAACCCCAAAGATTACAACATATGAATTTTGGAAAGGGGTGGAACACAAACATTCAGACCATAGCAATTACCCAGTTACAGTGCACTGTTTGTTTCCTCCCAGGATCACAACTAACTGAAGTAGTTTGAGTCCAAAGAAATACAAGTTTCGTAGAAGGTATTTATAGGTATGATTATTTTACCTATCCTGTTACATTTCTCACCTTAATATAAATTCCAAAAACTGCATAAGACAGTTCGTTACTTTAGCTGTGTGATTATTTCTTTCTGTGGTCAGAAAAGCCTGTGAGCTAACCCTTTATCCAAGATATCACTACTTCCAAATATGCTACATTTTAATATTGCTTCAAAAATTAAGATGATCTAATGCAACAGTTTATAATTTCAAAGAGTATAAAAAACAGCTGTATTCTGGCCCTCCTTATTTTTGGGTTGTACCTTAATGATCTTGTATTCCTTTTACATTTTCGACAAAGGCTATTTTATAATAAATAATAAGCAAACCTTCTCCATTATGTTAGTGATATATCATTTTATGAAACAGATATGATTTGAAAAGACAAAGGTTTTTGTTATCCAATTGCTGCCACAAAGATTGGCTTACTTGACCAAAAAAACCTGTCAAAATTAAAATTATATTTGTTAGACATTATCCAAAATTAAATTGTTTAATTCTACAAAACTTCATCCAGCAAGTTTTAAATTACATTGAGTACATTTTCTAGTTCACCGAGGCTGGCAGGCACACCAGATGGTTAAGTGCTTCATAGCCAGATAGTCTATAAGGACCACAATAGGGGATTTTCAGTGACTCAAGTGGATCAGTTTTACTACTTGTTATTAAAGTTTTCCAAATCTAAATATTTCTCCCTTATGATTTGGAACTTTGGGGTTACAGTCAAGCAAGTATACAAATGTTTGACTTGACAGGTACAAAGATGCTTTGTGGGAAACATTCCAGCCTTGTCTACAAATTATTTTCTGCAGGGAGATAGGGATACCTTTTCTGTAATTTTTTGGCATTCAAAATAAAATATCTTATCCTGCAACCTGATCATCTGATTCTCAAAACATATGGATGCTGTCTCAGTCAGTAATAAGAAACAAAAAACAGTGTTTTAGGAGCTCATTAAATATACTTGAATAATCTGCTATCCTTTCATTAAGTGCAGATAGAGAAAAACAGGTTGATTAGTTTTACCCTTTAGTTGCTTACACATTTTACAGTATAGCCTGTGTCAAAATAGGTTACTGGATGGCACCTGCTTAGCCCCACCTACAGAATTGGGTTCACAAATATCCTATAATATTATATACTCAACTTTTATTGAGAAACACTATTTAGACCGTTTCTGCATTTGTTGTAAACTATCGCTAAAGAAAGTATTTTTTACCCAATGTCCTCCAAATAAGTCTCACATTTAACCTATTTTTATGACTTCATCATCAGGATGATCCTTCTTGGAGAACTTGTAAACTCAATATTTTATGGTAACAGGGATTACACAATCAATACTTTTCCTTTTGTCCCCACTGATTACCAAGCAGTTCAGGACAAATGCTATATTCAATTATTGTGTTTCCATAGTTGTTCTTTCCTTCTTTTTCATGCCTTTGTCTTTTATTTCTTTTAAAATAATATACATGTATGTGTGTGTGTGTGTGTGATATTCATATATATATGTAATGCATATATACATATATGTATAATTACATAAATATGTAATTTCATATATGTGAATTCCATAGTATATTATGTATATACATTTTCATTATGTTTTAAAACCATCTGAGTTCCATTTTGTTAAGAATCAAGTTATGAATAGATATGAAAATACTTTCTGAAATTTCATATGAATACATGTAAAAATAATTTCTTCTTCAAAACTAACTGCAGATGTCAAAACAATTTACATGCAATGGACATTAGAAAAATCAGTAATTTAAAAATGGGGTTTGTTTTCCAAATTCCAAATACAAGTTTCCTAATTTTTAGAACTATTAACAAAGAACCAGTATATATACAAAAGAAGTATGTATATGCAGATTCCCAAAGTATTTAAATAGTGTCATCAGGAACTTATTCTTATCATTTATTTTACAGACAAACACATCATGACTAGTTAATGATCAATTATTTTTCTTCTTTGCTTTGACAAATGAAAGCATTCCCTCTAAGAAGAAACTGCATGAACCATAGTTCATGAGTGCTTACTTAATTCTCGCATATACTCAGTGGCTTTTGTGGGAGGCCTATAGCTGAAGTGAGTGTGGGCTGGGGCTTTTTCTGGGACTCACCAGGATTGCTGCCTTGGTAGGGGTGCTGGAACTGGAGCGGCTAGAGCTGAAGCCTGGCATGGGATAGGCCTTCTCCTGGGGTGCACTGGGAGTCGCAGCTTTGGCAGGGGGTGTTGGAGCCAAATATGGGCTGGGGGTGTGCTAGGGTGGACTTGGCAGGCTGGCTAGAGTACCAGGTGCTTTTCAGTCTGCTGCCTCTGTGTTGGGACTTGGAGATAGTAAATTTGTGTTTGTGCCCTTCAAGAGCAAAGTCTGGTTTCCTACAGCCCTCTGGCTCTCCCTGTGGTAAACTGGTTTTCAAAACCAGTTAATGGGGCTCATCTTTCCGGTGATGGCCCCTGGTGTTGGGGTGCCCAATGTGGGGCTTGAACCACTTGATTCTTAGGGAGGACCTCTGAGTATGTGATAGCCCCTTTCTCTTTTGGGTTGCCTGCTGGGGGTTGTGGATCCTGATTAGATCAATTTTCTTCTTCTCCTAGCCATCCTGGTGAGGTTTTTTCTTTACATCCTTAATTGTAGAAGAGCTGCTCTGCTAGTCTTCAGGTTGTTTTCAGAGATCATTATTTTATATGTAGTTGTAGTTTTGATTTGTCCTTTGGAGGAGATTAAGCTCAGGATCTTCTTACTTTGCCATCTTGATCCCTAGTAATAGACTATTCATCCATTGAAAAATCTGAAATTTTTTCAAGCATGGCTGACAGGGATCTGCATTTCAAATTCATTCAGACTGGATTGGTCATTTCTTAGCCCAACAATATTTAACCTTGCTTATAAGTAGAATGATTATACAATTTATCATGCAAACTGAGATATTTTCAAGAGTAAAAGGGGGCACTGTTAATATTACACTAGGGTGTCAGGTGTAAAACAGAACTTTGCAGTCAAACCAAAATATAGGGGTCAGCTGTAAGCCTATGTTCTGGGGACAACAGAGGTAAATAAGGCATTGCAAGCAGGTCATAATTTTTGAATTTCTCTTATGTTGTAATTGAGAACTGATTAAAACCATTGACAGAAAAAAATGATCAATGGGAGAGGTCATGTGAAAGTCCAGAGGTGAAGTGGTCTTAGTTGTCCAGGCAATCTCTGAGTCTCCTTTATTGTTTTTCTTGTTCTTACTTGGCTAAAGGTTAATTAATCCATGTCTCTGAGGACTTACATGTGAACCTATCAACACTCTTTTTTTTTTTCAAATCTCAGAAACTTAGGGTAATAGAAATTCTGTGAGGTATCTAGAGCTGGGGATCCGGAATAAGGATCCAGTGTTTGAGATAGAGAGTTCTGGGCCCAATGGAAAGCAATTCAAGCTTTCTCAGTTTGGAAAGATATTAAAAGGGTGATGCACATGGGTTAATAGAATGGATTCAATGGATTCTATTTCTGAAAAGCCAAATTAACTTTTAGACATATAAGAAAATTCAAAAATAGGCCTAATACATTATTTATTGAAGCTTTGTTTATTGCATATTATATTTTATACTTTCCAAACCAATTTAAAGGTGTTAACAAATAAACATAATAGTACCTTTCTAAACAAAACAACATAGACTAGTAAATTTGAAGATCAAGTGACTTTATCAGGCAAGCAAATTTCACTTCCAATTCTAATCTATGTTGAATCAAAGCATTTTACAGCTGGGAGGAATTATAGTGCAATTTAGTCAAACTTCTGATGTGAACACAAAGGCTGAGCCAGTGTGCTTATATGACTTGCCCAAGGCAAAGGGCAAGTTATGGGAAGCTGATTGGTGGCAGAGAAGGATCTAAAAAAAAAACCTTCTCATGTCTCTGAGAACACTGTCCTTGTCCTTGGGGAAATCTGGATGAGGCAAAGCTAAAAAGAAGTCAGCAGTCCTCAAAAGGATTTGGACTTCCATTAGCTTTGGGCGGAATAAAGCAAAAGAGGAAAAAGAGCAAAATAACGTGCCTATTGAGTTCCTATGAAAATAAATATTTTAAGAAGGCTCTTAAGGATTATCAAAGGTTTAGTTTTCTTTTTCCTCAGCTTCATATCTTTCTAGAAATAGATTTGTATCAAGAATTCTTGAATCATTCAATGATTGGTTGGTTCCAGACTGTGGACATGAAACTCCACTTTCCATTGTATCTCATTGCTTTCACTCTTTCATTTCTCCTTTAAGAGGAGTGGCTGCCACATCTTTGGAAGAGATCAAGAGAGTATGGGTTGAAAATTATCATGTGATTGTCTCATGGCCTACTTAAGCAAACTTACAGTTAAAGTATTTGCTGGTAGAATGCTCTAGGAAGTCATTTATCCATACCTTCCAAGAAAGTATGATCTAATATTTCTAGATCCTGTACTCTCTGCATTCTCTTGTTTCTGCCTTCAAAATTAAGGTGGACACTTCTCAACATATTCACTACTGTTGCTCTGGTCCAAATCACCATAATCTCTCATCTAAGTTATTGCAATAGCCTCCTAACAGCTTTTCCTGTTTTGGTCCCGGTCTCCTTCCAGTCTATTCTCATCACAGTGGTCAGATTGATCCTGTTCTGATCCTACATCTCTGCTCAAAATCCTCCGATAGCTTTCCATATCACTCGGGGAGTACATACATAAAATACATACATACATAAAATAAGTAGAAATTTTAAAAAATAAAGTTTTTACAATGGCACTTTCCTCCCACTCTTGGACTTCTTTACCTTTCCTCAACAATTTGCTCACTCTGTTTTAGTTAACTGACTTCATTTATATTCCTTAATTATACAAGGCATACTCTCTCTTCAAGGCTTTGCACATGCCGTTCCCTCTACCTTCCATGTTTTTCCCTCAGAAAGCCGCACAGCTTCCTCATCTCTTTCAAGTTTCACTCAAATAATACCTTCTTAGTGAGACCTTCCCTGAGCATCCCATTTAAAAATTAAATTTAAAAAATGTTTAAAAAGTAAAACCTATATCCCCAGTGGTTAGTATGTGGTAGGCACTCCGTAAATATTAATTCAGTGAATGAAGGACAATCACTTGTGCCCCATTAGCTGTGACATTCACAACTATCAGCACTAAGCATCTCTTCTTGTCTCTAGCTTCTCTTGGGGAGCATAAAATAACATGTGTAGATTTGACGGTTTCAAATCCAGAACTGGAGTGAAATCTCCATGTGACTTCGGACTCAAGACTACAATCTTTGGAACAACAGCAACAATGAAAATGCAGGTACCCACTTGAATTTGTTTTTATTTTAACAAATCAGGATGATAAAAAATACACAAAAACCTTATAACTACCATCTATATCTGCACAATTTTATATGAGAAAACATTTTAATTCTAAAAGAGCAGGAAAGATACAGTTTTAGAATAAGGAACATTTCTTCAAATTAAAAAAATTAGCTTCACAGAAACTCTCTACAATCTCTTGATTTTTTCTCCTGTGCTCACTATGGTAGGTGGGTCCATAAGAGACATGAACTTTGGACTCTAGACTTGCAATCCTGCTGTGAATGAGTCCCAACCATCCACAGACAGAGCAGGCTCCCTCTGCCCACAAGGCTGCAAGACAGAACAATGCTTGTGTCTTCACTTTATTAAAAGACAAAGCTAAGGGTTTAAGAAAAGGTTTTGGGGTTAAGATGTTGTATATAGAAACAAGAGTGAAAATTTTAAGACTTAAGGACTTTTCTTGGGAATACTCATTCTTTGTATGTAGGAACAAGAGTGAAAATTTTAAGATTTGAAAACTTTTCTTGGGAATACCCATTCCGCATTCCTTTTGCAGTTCAAGTATCTGAATGTTGACTTATTTGACTTTACCAAAGAGAAAGCATATCATCAAGAAATGAGAGTTAAAGAGAAACCATTAAAACATACAGGAGGAATGTTAATCATCTGAATTTTGCCTTGGAGCAGATTGGAAGCTTAAGAAGCCCAAAACAAAATTCAAATTTTTAGGGCTTCTTAATAAATAAACAGTAATTTCTACACAGGCTGACTCCTTTGCTTGCTTTTAAAGCTTTCCATAAGACATAGAGGGCAACAGTATATTTTTTGAGGATTTAGGATGCTTAATTATGAAAAGGTCTAAAAGGTAAGAAAAGGTCAAACCTCTTGGTTAATAATTGATAATGAACAATGTATGAAACCACAGGCACATTAAAATGGAGGAGCAGTTCAGATTTCAATTTCTTTATAAGACCGGCTTTCTAACTAATGCACAGTTTTCACCATATTTTCAGCCTGTGAGATGTTTGTACTTTTTGATGTCACAAGTTAAACTTACAGATGATATACTGAAGTTGAGAGCTTCCTTGAAACAATTTTGGGGTATATTATAATATTGTAAAGAAACTGCATCGTTCAAACCTTCTACATATATGTGAACACAGCACATCACCACTAGTATTCTACAACGTATCAGGATCCATTATGCTGTATTAATAAAGCATTCTAAATGCTGTGGGTATATGCTGCAGGTATATTTGGAAATTTCTATCAAAACAAATTATTTCATGTTCACCTATCATATTATGCTTATTAAGTTCCCCCATGAGTTATGTTGTCAATTTTGAGGGACAGTACTGGAACTTGAAACATAATAATGTACTTATGGACCATTTATTAGTGGCTTATACATTGTGGAAGAATACATATGTTTTAGTGTCAATAACAGGGTGATGCACTTTGTTGTGGGTAGTAATTTGGTTATTAAATATTTTAAACAGCTTCAGTGACAAAAGGCTTGTGTTCAAGAGTTTATAATGGAAAAAGAACATTAGTTTAATTTATGAAAAGAAAAATCTATTGACTTAAAATGAATAAATTAGAGTTTTCATCTTTTCCAGATATATCCCGAGGAGTCGGGATTACTGGATCACATGGTAGCTCTATTTTTAAGTTTTTAAGAAACCTAGGTATTGTTTTCTATATGGTCTGCACCAATGTATATTCCCACCAATAGTGTAGGAGGGTTCTCTTTTCTCCATGCTCTCTCCAATATTTATTATTTGTAGACTTTTTGATGATAGCCATTCTGACTTGTGTAATTCAAAAAAATACATGCACCCCAATATTCGCAGCAACATTATTTATAATATCCAAAACATGTAAACAACCTTAGTCCCCATCAACAGATGATTGGTTTAAGGAGGTGTGATATCTATCTATACCTATATCTATCTATATCTATAATCTATCTATCTATCGATCGATCTATCTATCTATCTATCCATCTATCATGGAATACCTCGCAACCATAAAAAAAATGAAATATTGCCATTTGCAGCAATGTGGGTGGACCTAGAGAATATCATACTAAGTGGAGTATGTCAGACAGAGAAAAATATTATATGCTATCACCTATACGTGGAATCTAAAAAGTAATACAAATTTATCTATATACAAAACAGAAACAGAGAAACTTATGGTTACCAAAGGGGAAAGGGAAGGAGAGAGGGATAAATGAGGAATATGGGATTAACAGATACAAACTATTATACATAAAATAGGATTTACTATATGGCATAGAGAGCTATATTCAATATCTTATAATAGTCTATAATAGAAAATAATCTGAAAAATATATATATATAACTGAACCTCTCTGCTGTATACCCAAAACTAACCCAATATTGTAAATCAACTATACTTCAGTAAAAAAAAAAAAAAAAGGAAAAAATGAATAAAAGTCTTCAGGGATTTTAATCTACTATTCAAAGTAAATAAGAATTATTTGAAATGTCATAATGTTATCTATCTATAATAACTTGTGGAATATTAGTCAAATTGTTTTAAAACATAGAACTTTTGTTTTGGCAGTAATAACAAAACAATCTAAAAAGACTTATATAGCATTAGCTAATTCAGCACTTGTAAAAAGTTCAGATAAGGTAGGCCCAGGTTTATATTTCCCTTAGCTATTAATGAAATTTTGTAAGAAAATAATATTATTAAAATAAAAAATTAAAGCTGATTATGGTTAAAAATATATTTTAGACAAATTTCTTTATAAGATGATTATGGAAATTATAGTATTCTGATTAAAATTATATTAGGTAAACATTTCTGTATAAGACAACAGTTATGATCATTATAAATAATGGTTATGTATATTATAGAAAACCTCTGAGGAGTTCTATTTGCTCACAGCGGTTGGTCAACAGCATGGTATTGAATATGCTTGATTCACATAAAATTTTATTTTTGTTAAAATGTCCTGTAACACTGATTTATGATTATTTCATATTATTGAAGTTTGAATGTATCAGAAAGAAGTCTACCTCCATTATTTTTACTAGACTTTCAATACTTGATATTTTTAAGATAGATTTTAAAAAAGAAACTAATAATATATTAACTTATACCCACCCATTTATCATTACACCTTTGAATACGGGGGATGGAGGGAGTTATGATTATTCCCATTTCACAAATAGAGAAGTTGATTATAGGAATTATGTATCAACCATTATTAACAAACTAGAGATAAAGCTAAGTGTGTAATTTGGGATCCTTATTTTCAATCTTTCATCCATTAATTCTTATAAATTATTGACTGTGCTTATATAAGATTTTGACACAGTATCCCATACAAACATGTGATACATTTTCAAGGAAGAATGATATCTTTTCTGTTTCATAGCCAAATAAAATGATATAGAGATTAAATGACTTGAAAAAAGATAAAAAGGGAAACCATTATCAGAATAGAAACAAGAATTGAGAGAATCTTGTTTCTTCGGTATCCATTCTTTCAATAAATATTTATTGAACACCTTTCTATATTTAGATATAGTGATTTAGACTTGAGAAATAAAGAGAAATAAAACTGGCCCATGCTCATGAACAATTCACACTGTATCAGGAGGGGCAGGAATCCTCCTCTATAGTAGGAAAGATGACATGTATATAAATAACTTTCCTACAAGACTGAAATTAGTAGATATAATTTGAGAGCTCTAGATACACTACTGTAAAATTTCAGTAACAATAACTTCTTTTTCTAGAGTGAGTAGAATCTGCCATATGTATATCTTTATAGCATCAGAAAGGAAGGAAACTAAGCTATAGCAGTAGATGGCAGGCTGGAGGAAGCCTGTATATGGATGGGGTAGGATGAGGGCCTTGTCTCTCAAAATAGGTATGGGGACATGGGAGACACTGAAGAAGCATATGAAATACAGTTGAGTAGCAAGAACTAGAAAAGTTCCCGAAGAAGAAAGCTGTGCTAGTAGGAGCCTGAATGTCAATTTCATGGAATGGTCATGTTTCAGGGGTCTGTCATTAGTCGCTATCCTGTCCCCAGGAGGGAGGCAATATTTTCTTCAATGCAGTAGTTCTTTGAGTTGACATGGGAAGCAGTGCTTCTGCTTCAGGTAGATTTGAGACTGTTTCAGGGGTCAGATGAGGGTCAACTCTTCTGTATCTTTTTAATCAATACTCCTTAGATCATTCTGCATAGCCAGAACAAGAACTCCACAGGCAAGCATTTACCTGGGAACCTGGGGAGTATAAGGTATGTATCTATAAAGTAGTAGGCTGGGCCTGTGAGCTCCACAACAGAAGAAAATGCATTATTTTACACAGAATGAAATAGGCCTGTGCCTATTAACACATGCCACATCATCATGTAGAAAAGGTTCATATTATTGCTTAATTTGTAGAAATGGAAATTCCAGGTTTTAATTTAAAACTTAAAACATTTTAACTCACAAAAAGAGAACTGTAATTTTTAGTTAGGTGATTTTTACCTTTATTAGAAAATAATACTCATTTTTTTTACCTTTACCTTTTAGCGAGCATTTTAATCAAAGTTTAATTTATTTTAATGATCAAAACCTTAGTGTGATTTTGAAAATTGCCAGAAATTGGTCAATCATTTTGAAAACAACCTAAATAAATTGTCTTCAGTGTACTGGGAAGATAAGTGATTGTAATAGAAACAGAGTGAATTACTCTGTCTTGTTTTCTCACTCAGCACAGCAATTCACAATGATACGTAGTTCTTATTTGGAAATCATAATATGCTAACACTCTAATTTGTAATATTTTTGACTTAATTAAAAGACAGTAACAATAAATATCATATTAGACCTTAAAAATCAGGCAAAATTCAGGAATTCCTGATTGAAAACATTTCTTCATACCATGAGAACCTACTCCATGGCAGTATGGAATGCACTTATTGATTCTGGATTGAGTTCCACAGAGTGCTTCTCTTTTCCCTTTTGATTTGTAGATCTAGTCTCTTTCTGTCCTGTATTAATCTCACCTTCAGCAGTTGGACTTACTGTTCTACCTGACTGAGAATATGAAAGACATCTGGAAGGATGTCCTTTAAGCACTCCCTAGCATGTGAATCTAGACTGTGCTCCTTCTCCTTTCCTCAATAATGGAGGGACTACTGGAAGGTGCATCTTCTTCTCTCTAATGCCAATGACTCCAGCTGTGGTCTTGGATATAGCATGTGAAGATCCAAAATGGTCCTAAGGTGTCTCTGGGAACATCCTCGCTAGTGGGAATCACTAATTTTAACCATGTCATCTGAATCATCCTGCTGCTAGTTCAAGAATACTATGCAAATATTTTTGGAGTATGGATTATCACATATATAAAATATAAAATCAAAGTTATCAGTATTAAAAGTAATGCACACACATAATAAATTCATCCTTGTATATCACTTAAGACTATTTCTCAAAATGTTATTTTCAGATCATCTACATCAAAATTACCCAGTGTGCTTGTTAAAAAGAGTATACTTGGGCTCTACACCAGACCTACTGAATCAGACCCTCGGGGTGTGGGACTCATAAGCTCCCCATGTGATTATTATGGAAAATAAAGTTTGAGAGTCATTGACTTAATATGATGGCAAAGGTAATATTAGCTATGAGTGCTCTGAAGTTGAAACGTAAGGTGAAGAAAAGTGTCCATAATATGAAGGAATATTTGCCAAAGCAAGGAACCCAGAGTAAACATAGGGCAATGGCCTCATGGGGAGGATAGGAACTCCACCAATCATCTAGTCCATGCTCTTGATATCACTGTACGACCTCACGATTACTTTCAGTTCAATGGCTAAAAGTTTTGAGTCACCACTCCATCTCTTTGGACAGTCTTCTCACTGAAATTAAGTGAGGTGGTCCCAATATTAGCTCCTCCCCCCACCGCTCACAAGATAAGTAAGTCAAATAGAGCAAGTCAGCATCCAGTACTTTCTCCTTTCTCTTTTATGCTCTGGGTCTGGTGAAAAGGAGTAGGGGAGAGGAATATAAAAAAATTGATGCTTCAAGAGTCCCATGTTGCAATGACTATTTACTTTCCCTTTCTACCAGCCTAGGAGCTTAACTCTTTATTATTGAGAAAAGCTAAGGGAATATTATTGAGCTGAAATTCTATTAATTCACAATATATTTTTGTTATCACTTTTATCCCCTTCTTCTCCCTGATACTCAAAATCTCCTTTCATCTGCTCTAACCTTCTATCCTCAAACATACTGAGACCCTTCCATCTTGATAAACTGTTTATCTTTCCCCCCTCTTACCTTAATTAATTATTGTATTATTTTTCTTCTTTCTTTCATTACCAAACTTCTCAAATGCCTAGTGTTTACCTGCTGAACTCATTTTCTTGCAACCCACTTTAAAGACACCACTCTCAAACAAAACCAATGGTCTCTGCTTTTCTAAATCAAATGACTTTCACTCTTCTTCATGCTGATTAAAAGCTATAAAAGAATTATGCAGTTTAATATGTATCATCTGGGAATCCACTGGCCAAACTGTTAATTGATCACAAGTATTAGTGTGATATTTAATAAAAGCCCATGGATTTGTCAATCATTATTTGGACATAATTGGTTACATTTCATCACCATTTGATTCTGCCCACTCTTGCATTCATAGCTTTATTTCTAACTCATTAAAATGGAGGATGAGAATGCAAAATCATAGTATAGTATAATTTAAATAAAAATCACATCACATACATCTGTGTTTAATAGACTTTGTACAATTTACAAGTTTTTGTATTATTTGTATATTATATGTAAATTTGTAAATATTTACAAATCAAATATTTACTAATGTATTAGTAAAAACCATATCATGTAATGAATGCATCCCTCATGTGTAAATCAAATTTTATAATCTGATTGTGGGATATTTTAATTGATGAAGAACATTCTCCACTTAAAATTTGTCAACATAATGAATCTTTTTGATTTGTTTTGCTCAAATTTTTAAATAATTAAGTACAATGTTTAATAATAAAGTTAAAAATATTTTAAAAAAATTTAAATATATTATAAAATACATTGAATAGACAATAACATATTTCAGCTCTTTGGATTTTCAGTTTAATATTAACATTTCTAGAAATAGAAAGTAAGGTTTACTTTGTATTTTATGACAAAAGATAAATAATTGGAAATCTTAAATATCCCCCAATTTCATACATATATTGATCAGAAACTCTTGAATCAAATGCACTACACTAATGTATTTATTAGGATGATGTTAAAACCTATTGAAGACTATTTGCAGCAAGTTGAAATTTAAACAATCAGCCTGAATAGGTTTTCTGTTTGTTAGAACATCAACTTGCTGCAGGTATACTCAAGGACTGCATGTCTGCCTGAACCCCCAGGAAACTGAACTTATCCCTTAAGGTCACACAGCATGGTAGCTAAAAAAGGTCTTTATGTAGCAGGACTATAATACTTACATCTGCAAATTTATTTAAATAACTCTTTAGGTTTCACTGCATATTTCTAGGTGAAAACCATATTTTCCATAACTCTGATTCACTTAAGATCTTTTCTATCTTCTTATCTTTAAAATGCTAGCATGCTTCCCACAGAGAATATTAGCATTGCTCTCCCCAAACACATTTCATTAGTGGGGACAGCATGCTACCATGTCATTCTCTATTTAGAGACTCTGTACTCAAGCCTGTACTGATTTTAACATGGAATGGTCAGAGCTTTGTAATGGATAGGGCCAGGTGTATGTATAAACAGCATATGTGGGATAATTTGGGCTCTGAGCCCTCATCTGTCCTTAAATACTTTCCCATTGATCTTCCATTACATTTGCACAGATTAATTTACCATGTTAATAGTTATTATCTTGGATAATTTAGATATTATGAAAAGATTGAAAAATTGAGATATGGAAGATGGAGTGTGTGTGTGTGTGTGTGTGTGTGTGTGTGTATGAGCATAAAGACAGCAAACTCTGGAACAGTGTCAGCTCTTCTGTCCCTCCTCTAATTTTTTCTGACTATGATATTCTCAGATATTCCTACTGGCACATCGTAATATCCTGTATTTCCCAAGTCAGGAAAATTACAATACTTTATTATAACTATTCTTTACATTGACTATATTGAACTAGTCAATTAATCAACATATGAATTAAAATAAAGTATTTTGTAAATGGAGACTTAACAGCCAGGAATTATGTTTATAGAAACACAAAATGAATGTAATAAATATTAATCATGTAAAAATAGTAACATAAAAATATTTGAAGATGGTTAGAGATAGGTAGGAGAAAATGTAAGGGTACTATATACCATGGCTTATATAGCACAAAGCCAATCAGCACCTTTTAAATAAAACATATAAGGGGACCAAAAAGGTGGAGTAGGAGGATATGGAACTCACCTTCCCCCACAAACACATCAAAAATGCATCTACATATAGAACAATTCTCACAGAAAACAAACTGAAAACTAAAACTGTATAAAAGAAATCCTATACAACTAAAGCTGCAAGAAATATTTCCACAAAACCAGGTAAGATGGGAAAAAAAAGGCATTAGATTGGGACCTGTGCCCTTGGGAGGGATCTGTAATGAAGAAGTAGTATGTATGGGCAGATCTGAGCCCTGGGGAGTGAGCAGGTAAAGCCACAATCTGGGCATCACAGTCCTGGGGTCCTGCATGGAGGAGATGAGAACTTTGCCTGCTGGGAGAACCACTGGGATGGAGGAAAGGTCTAGGGAAGCCGAGACTGTATTTGTGAGGAGTGCCTGCAAGCTGCTTTGCCAACAATCAGGGCAGAGAGAGTCTTGCACTGGTGGCTGCCACCTCACCACAACCCCCAATCTGAATGGGGTAAACACACTGGCCCCACTCACTCCCCACCACAGACTTACACTAGATCTGGGATAAATACAACAGAGAAAGGGACGAGATTTTGCACTACTTCTGAGTAGAACCAGGACACATCCACAGGCAGTGCATAGGTCCTCTGTGACTGCATGAGCCTTACTTATTTCAGCAGACCCCTTCCCTGACAGTGCAGCAACAGCCAGGGAGCAGGGAGGAAGTCTCACCTCACATCCTCAACAAGCTTTAAATTCCCCACCACCAACCACTTACTCTGTCAAAGGGATAATAGCCAGCACACACTGAAGAAAGATGCGTCGGGCATCCATAGTAAAACCAGCACTCACAACAAAGACATTAGACACACGCAGTCTAGACAGGAATGCTCCCACAGAAAAACACCCCTTCAAGACCACAGTAGACAACTGTTTCTCCAAAATGCACAGAGACAGAGAAAGTTAAGTAAAATGAAAAGACAGAGGAACTACTCTCAATGAGAAGAACAAGAGAAATCCCCTGAAAGAACAGATAATGAAACAGAACTCACCAATCTACCAGACCCCAAGTTCAAAGAGATGGTAATAAAATCCTAACTGAATTAAGAAATATTATCTATAGAAATGCAGATCACTGTAACAAGGAACAAGAAACTATAAAGATGAACCAATCAAAAATAAATAATTCTGTTGCCAAGATAAAAACCAATCTAGAAGCAATGAATAGCTGATTAAATAAAACAGAAGAAAGAATAAGTGATTTGAAAGATGGAATAATGGAAATCACCCAATCAGAGCAGCAGACAGAAAGACAAATGAAAAAAATAAAAGCAACATATAAAATATATGGGATAATATAAAGATGCCAACCTATGGATAATAGAGGTTCCCCTAGGAGAAGAGGGGATCCAAAAGCTATTTGAAGAAATTATGGCTGAAAAGTTCCAAAATCTAAAGAAGAAAGCAGATATCCAGGTATAGGAAGCGCAGAGGGTCTCAAAAAGATAAACCCAAACAGACCCACACCAAGACATACCATAATTAAAATGGCAAAATTTAAAGATAAAGAAGATTCTAAAGGCAGCAAGAGAAAACCAAAAACTCAGTTACAAGGGAACTCCCATAAGACTATCAGCTGATTTCTCCACAGAAACTCTGCAGGACAGGAGGGAGTGGCATGATATTTTCAAAGTCATGAAAAGGAAAAGTCTGCAACATAGAATACTCAACCCAGGAAGATTATCATTTAGAATAGAAGAAAAGAGAAAGAATTTCTCAGAAAAGCAAAAATTAAAAGAATTCAGTCATACTATTCCTACCCTAAAAGTAATACTGAGGGCTCTTCTCTAAATGGAAAAGAAGCAAGAATCTGTAGGAATGGGAAAATTACAGTGGGAAAGGCAAATATATGAAAAGATTGAAGATCACTTAAATACATTAGTACATAGATTAAAAAAACATTTAAAAATTTGTAAAAGTGATTACAACTATGATAAACAGTAACAGGATAAGCATGAAGATATAAAATAAGACATCAAAATCACAATATTGGGGGAGTATAAAAATGTAGATCTTTTAGAATATGTTTGAAATTGAATGACTATTAGTTTAAAGCAAGTATGGATCAACATACCTGAACTCCATGGTGACCACAAATCAAAAACATACAACAGATACACAAAAACCAAAAAGAAAGGAACTCAAGCACACTACAAAAGAAAATTATCAAACCACAAAGGAAAGACAAAGAAGAAAAAATGAACAAAGAAGAACTACAAAAACAACTGGAAAAGAAGGATTAAAATGACAATAAATACATACCTATCAATAATTGCTTTAAATGTCAATGCACTAAATGTGTCAATCAAAACACATAGAGTGGCAGATTGGTTAAAAACTAAAACAAGAGCATGAAATATGCTGCCTACAAGAGACTCACTTCAGTGCAAAAGGCACACACAAACTGAAAGTGAGGGGATTGAAAAAGATATTTCATGCAAATGGGAAATGACAAGATATTGGAGGTAGCTATACTCATATCAGACAAAATAGACTTTAAAACAAAAAATTATAAAGAAAGACAAAGAAGGGCATATAATGATAAAAGAATCAATACAAGAAGAGGATATTACACTCATTAACATATACATACCCAATATAGGAGCACCTAAATATATAAAACAAATACTAACAGACATAAAGGGAGAACTTGACAATAATACACTGATAGTAGAATTTAACACTCCACTGACTTCAATGGACAGATGATCCAGATAGAAAATCAACAAGGCAACAGAAGTTATAAATGACGCAATAGACCAGTTGGACTTAATTGACATCTACAGGACAGTATATCCCACCAAAACAGAATATACATTCTTTTCAAGCACAAATGGAATGTTATCTAGGATAGACCACATACTAGGTCACAAAACAAGCCTCAACAAATTTAAGAGGATGGAAATTATTTTAAGCATCTTTTCTGATTACAACAGTATGAAACTAGAAATCAGCCACAGAAAGAAAAATGAGAAAAGAATGAACACATAGAGACTAAACAACATGCGACTAAAAATCCAATGGGTCAACAATGAAATTAAAGAAGAAATCAGAAAATACCTTGAGAAAAACAAATATGAAAACATAAATTTATAAAATCTATGAAATGCAGCAAAAGCAGTTCTAACAGGGAGGTTCGTAGTGATACAGGCCTTCCTCAGAAACAAGAAAAATCTGAAATAAACAACCTAACTTAACACCTAAAAGAATTAGAAAAAGAAAAACAAACAAAATCTAAAGTCAGCAAAAGGAAATAATTAGGATCAGAGAGGAATCAAATACAATAGAGTTAAAAAAATAATAAAAAGGATCAATGAAACCACGATCTGATTTTATGAAAAGATAAACAAAATCGACAAACCACTAGCAAGGCTCACCAAGAAGAAAAGTGAGAGGACCCAAATAAGCAAAATAAATAATGAAAGAGGAAGAAATAGTAACAATACCACAGAAATATAAAAAAAAATCATAAGAGAATACAATAAACAGTTATATGCCAACAAATTGGGCAACATAGAAGAAATGCACAAGATTCTAGAAACATGCAGCCTGCCAAAGTGACTCAAGAAGAAACAAATAATTTGAAAAGAAATCACTAGAAGTGAAATAGAATCTATAAAAAAAAAAAAAAAATCCTTGCAAGCAAAAGTCCAGGACCAGATGGCTTCACTGGGGTATTCTACCAAATATACAAATAAGAAATTATACCTATCCTTCTCAAACTATTCCAAGAAATTGAAGAGGAGGGAACACCCCCAAATTCATTCTATAAGGCCACTATCACCTTGATACCAAAATCAGACAAAGACAGTATAAAAAGAGAAAATTATAGGCCAATATCTTTGATGAATATAGATGCAAAAATCTTCAACAAAATGTTAGCAAATTGTTTCCAGAAATATATAAGAGGATCATACACGTGATCAACTTGGATTCATTTCGGAGTTGCAAGGATGATTCAACATAAACAAATCAATCAATGTGATGCACCACATAAACAAAAAGGATGACAAAACTACATGATCATCTCAACAGACACAGAAAAAGTATTAATATTTGACAAAATTTAACATCTGTTCATGATAAAAACTCTCACCAAAGTGGCTATAGAGGGAACATACCTCAGTATAATAAAGGCCATTTATGACAAACCTGCAGCCAACATAATATTCAATGGTGAAAAGCTGAAAGCCTTCCCACTAAATTTGGGGACAAGACCAAAATACCCACTCTCACTACTTCTATTCAACATAGTATGGAAGTCTTAGACACATCCACCAGACAAGAAAAATAATAAAATGTATCCAAATTAGAAGGGAAGAGATAAAACTGTCACTGTTTGCAGTGACATGATACTCTATATAGAAAACTGTAAAGTCTCCACACAAAAACTATTAGAATTAATAAATGAATTCACCAAGTTAACAGGATCTAAGAATAATATACAGAGATCTGTTGCATTTCTTTACACTAATAATGGAATATCAGAAAGAGAAAGTAAAAAAAGAAAAAAATCCCATTTAAAATCACGTCAAAAAAAAAAAAAAGCTAGGAATAAAGTTAACCAAGGAGGTGAAAGACCTATACGATGAAAACTATAAAACATTGATAAAGGAATTTGAAGATAATTCAAAGAAATGGAAAGATAGCTTGTGCTCTTGGATCAAAAGAATTTGTATTGTTAAAATGGCCAGAAGCAATCTACATATTAATAAAACTTTATCAAAATATCTATCACATTTTTCACAGAGCTAGAACAAATAATCCTTAAATTTATATGGGATAACAAAAGACCCAGACTTGCCAAAGCAATCCTGAGGAAAAAGATCAAAGCTGGGCTTCCCTGGTGGCGCAGTGATTGAGAGTCTGCCTGCCGATGCAGGGGACACGGGTTCGTACCCCGGTCCAGGAAGATCCCACATGCCGCGGAGCGGCTCGGTCCGTGGGCCCGTGGGCCATGGCCGCTGAGCCTGCGCGTCCGGAGCCTGTGCTGTGCAACGCGAGAGGCCACAACAGTGCCACAACAGTGAGAGGCACGCGTACCGCAAAAAAAAAAAAAAAAAAAAAAGATCAGAGCTGGAGGTATAACACTTCTTGCCTTCAGGCTATACTACAAAGCTACAGTAATCAAAAGTTTGTGGTATGGCAGAAAAAACAGACATAGATCAATGGAACAGAATAGAGAGCCCAGAAATAAACCCACGCACTTATAGTCAATTAGTCTACGACAAAGGAGACAAGAATACACAATGGAGAAAAGACAGTCTCTTCAACAAGTAGTGTTGGGAAAGCTGGACAGCTACATGCAAATCAATGAAACTAGAACACTAGAACACTTCCTCACACCATATACAAAAATAAGACCCAAATGGTTTAAATACAAGACATGACATCATAAAACTCCTGGAAGAGAACATAGGCAAAACATTCTGTGACTTAAATCACAGCAATATTTTTGTAGATCAGTATCCCAATCCAAAAGAAATAAAAGTGAAAATAAACCTATGGGACCTAATTAAACTTAAAAGTTTTTGCACAGCAAAGAAAACCATCAACAAAATGAAAAGACAACCTATGGAATAGGAGATAATATTTGGAAATGATGCAACTGACAAGGGGTTAATATCCAAATATACAAACAGCTCATATAACTCAATATCACAGAAACAACCCAATTGAAAAATGGGCAAAAAACCTAAATGGACATTTTTCCAAAGAAGACATGCAGATGGCCAACAGGCACAGGAAAACATTCTCAACATTGCTAATTATTAGAGAAATGCAAATCAAAACCACAATGAGGTATCACTTCACACTGGTGAGAGTGGCTATCATCAAAAATAACACAAATAACAAATGCTGGAGAGGGTGTGGAGAAAAGGGAACCCTCCTACACTGTTGGTGGGAATGTAAATTGGTGCAGCCACTATGAAAAACAGTCTGGAAGTTCTTTAAAAAACTAAAACTTGAGCTACCATATGATCCAGCAGTCCCGCTCCTGGGCATATATTCAGAAAACATGAAAACTCTAATTAGAAAAGTTACATGCACCACAATGTTCATAGCAACACTACTTACAATAGCCAAGATATGGAAACAACCTAAGTGTCCATCAACAGGAGACCAGCTTAAGAGGAATGAATTATTACTCAATCATAAAAAAGAATGAAATGTGGACATTTGCAGCAACATGTATGGACCTAGAGAATATTATACTTAGTGAAGTAAGTCATACAGAGAATGACAAATACTATATATCACTTATATGTGGAATTAAAAAAATAATATAAATAAATCTATATATAAAACAGAAACAGACTCAGAGATGTAGAAAACAAACTTTCAGTTACCGAAGGGGAGAGAGAGGGAGGGAGGGACAAATTAGGAGTATAGGATTAACAGATACAAACTACTATATATAAAATAGATAAGCAACAAGTATTTACTGCACAGGGAATTATATAGCACAGGGAATTATATTCAATATCTTGTAATAACTTATAATGGAATATAATCAGAAAAAAATAACTGAATCACTATGCTGTACATCTGAAATACACAATATTTAAATCAACTATACTTCAATAAAAAACTTTTAAAATATAAACACATGTCTCTAAGACAACAAAAATGACCATGATGACTCCAGCCTCTTAATATTCTTCAGTCTTTTTCTCAAAATTAAAATAATCTTTTGGGAAGTAATATCTTTTGTCATAAAGGAATTTATTTGAAGTTTATCAATTGCTTTTTCCTTGTCTTCTAATGAATTCAAGTAGAATAATTATTTATTATATATATAAAAATTACATTATTGCTCAAAGTCAATTATGTGAAATTATTTCCATCCTACCTTTTACATATATTTGTATATCTTCCATTATATTATCACAGGTTAATTTACAAGGTCAATAATTATTATCTTAATTAAATTAGATATTACACAGAGATGGAAGGATTGAAATATGAAGTAGGGTTATGGAGATATACCTGTTTATCTATCTACCTAGAAATAGTTGAAATAATGTTCATCAAATATTGACACCTGTTATTTTGGGGTAATAACTCTGTTCTGACTCAAGAATCTTATACAGTGTCTAACATCTAGTAAGTGTTCAATAAATATTTGTTGCATGAGCCATGAGAAAGGAAACTCTGCTTAGAAATACAAAGTAAAGCAGTGGACACCCTCATAATTAAGTTCTGACAGGGGAGTGCTAAAAAGGGTGGTGGTGAAAGATGTGGGAACTTGAAAGAAATAGTACTGTTAAACTCTTAAGAATATGTTTTATAATTACATATAATTATGTAATTCATATAATTATGAATTTGGGGGCTGAAAAGATAATGAGAGATGTTTCTATCAGTAAAAAGGCATGCTTGGGGCTTCCCTGGTGGCGCAGTGGTTGAGAGTCCGCCTGCCGATGCAGGGGACACGGGTTCGTGCCCCGGTCCGGGATGATCCCACATGCCGCGGAGCGGCTGGGCCCGTGAGCCGTGGCCGCTGAGCCTGTGCGTCCGGAGCCTGTGCTCCGCAACGGGAGAGGCCACAACAGTGAGAGGAGCGCGTACTGGGAAAAAAAAAAAAAAAAAAAGGCATGCTTGATTTCCTAGTTGTGAGCTTTGTTCAAGTGCATTCGTAAAGGCAGTGACAACCAATTAACTTTCTCCATCATGTGGAAGAAGTAACATATACTCTGAAATTCACGCCACAGAAAGAGAAAGAGTGGAATGCACAGCCACAAAAACATGGAAGGACATGTACCAGCCACCCTAGAAGCCCAGCTGATGCCACACCTTTCCTGTCAGAGCTGTTAACTCTAAGGCAGGAAATTCTCAGTTTGGATAATACAGGCACCTGCGTAGATGAATGAAAAGCAAAGATTTGATCCTTAATGTAACAGAGCAGCTCAGTGGGAACAGAACTGAATTAGGTGTCAGAGGACAGAGCTCCACTTTGGAATAATCACTTCTCTCTGCTTCAGTTTGCTCCTCTGTAAAATGAAGATACTAATACTTGCCTTGAGTACTTCTGAGGGTGATGGTAGATCACAAATTAGATAAAGGAAGTGACATGCTTGGTAAACTGTAAAGCACTACCCAAGTCAAACTTATCAGTATTTAAGGTTATTTTTGATACTCTGCAGCAGGAAGAAAGTCAGAAAGAAAAAGCAGCTTTACCGTGAATTAATACCTTGTCTCAGAGAGTGAGTGTAAAGACAGTGATAGAAAGTTAATTGTCCCTGTTTTAAGCAGAGATCTTTACATTTGTTTTAAGAAAATGGCTTTTACTGATCTATCTCAACTAGCAGATACATGTCACATCATGTCTGCTCTTTCTCAGAATGCTTCACTGCTCCCATCATTCTGTCTCCTACATTCCAGGCTCTTCCTCTTCTATCCGAACCTCTTGTTCTTTGGTGATCTCATCTATTCCCCTGCCTTGCTCTGCTCCAAATGAACACTTCCTATCATACACATAGACATAGATGTTGAATAGGCACTTCAAACCCAGAATGTCCAAAATGGAATTCATTGTCCTCCTTACTACACTTACCTCTTCTGCTGGGCTTTCTATCTCAGTTGGTTACATTGCTGTTTACCCAGTTTCTCAATTTTGAAATTATAGAACCAAGGATGTGGTAGATAGTTTTGCACTGCATAACTCTAAGGGATGCCATTCATACAGTAGTCTCTGTGAATGTAGCCAATGTTGTACAGTGTACAAACTGCACAACTGAACATGGCAGTCCTCCCAACAGCTCCCCCACTTGTTCCGTTATCTCAATTGTCATTTATTTCTTGATTTTCTACAATAGAGAGAAGTCTGTGGACAATTCTCAATTTATCGGAGGACCCCACTTAAACATTCATGACACTTTATCACAGTTTATCTTTAGTTAATAAGTCAGGGATAGTATTCTCAGTATGGACTGTTATAGGTGAAAATGATAATGCAGGAAGGTTTTTGTATTAATTTAAACATATACATTTTAATACCACATACAGATGAATGTGGTGTGTATGTGTGTGTATATGTGTTTAGTAGAGAGTATACAAAGATAACCCTCAAAAATCCCCCCTCCCTGTATGCACATGCTGCTCCTCACATCAAGAGGTGGAGCTTATTTCCCCTTCCCTTGAATCTGTGTTGATCTTGTGACTATCCTTGGTCTATGGGATATTACAGAAGAGATGCAACTGAAGACTTGCCAAGTCTTGAACAGAGTGTGTGAACCTTGTCCTTGTCCTTCTGAAACACTACTTCTTAGAACCTAGCTACCATGTTTGAGAAATATACAAAGAGACATGATGGTTAATAGACCCAGCTGAGATCCCAACTGACAGCTAGTATCAACTTGACAGTCATGTCAATTAGCCATCTTGGACGTTCTCGCTCACTCAAGTCCCCAAATGACTATAGCCCTATCCATTGTCACAGGATTGCCCAGCTGAGCAAGTCACCACAAAAAGTCATTAGGAATAATAAATGCTCCTTTTAAGTCACTAAGTTTGGGGTGGTTTGTTACCCAGGGATAGATAAGAAAGATAGTATATGTATGTGTGTGTACACATGAGTGTGTATTTAATTCATCTCTTTAAGGAGCCTAAGGTAAAGGCACAAAAGGCCATTAGCTAAAAGTTGTATGTATACTTTTGGTGGGAACAGTTTCCAAAACAGTTCTCTCCAATATTCAGTAAAACCACCAGTTAAGGCCATGGGATAAATAATAGAAAGGAAGAGAATGCCCCAGTGATGAGGAGAACAGGGCCTGATCCTGGGTGGAGAATGTGGACAATGAGTCTCATAATCTAAGCTTCTGGTTATCCTTCTGTATGTCATATCTATGCCTAACTGAGTTGATAAAACTTCAAGCAAATGAATAAAAGTGAAGCAAGTGAAGATTGAGGAGTTTCAAACATGTCTTCCACCTTTAAATTCCATACATAGAGACCCTACCATCTGGTGACTTGTCTATAAGACCAGAAAACCTGCTGAGATGTAGCTTGTCATCTATGGGACTAGTACCATCATCAACTCTATGGGAGCTAGGAACCAGCAGGGAGGAGCTTGCTTCTCTCTTCCCAGTCCTTATCTAATGTAGATCCTCCAGATTTTGTCTAAACAGCCTTGATACAAAACATTCTGCTTTTGAGAAAACTTAGATAAGTCTTAGCATTCTGAAATTCAAGTCCAATGCAATTCCCATTCCCACTTTCACTATTTTAGTTTATAGCCTTTTCATCTTTGAGACTAAACCACTACATTAGTTTCCTAAATCATTACCCTATAGTTTCTATTTCCTTCCATTAATACTCCATCCTGCTGTCAGTGATCTTTTAAAACACAAATCTGTCACTTTACTGCCCAGTTAGAAAATGTGACATTGAATTTCTCAACACACAGAATGGAGTAATTGTTAAGAAAAACAGGGATGGGAGATCTTGGGTTTTATTCAATAGGGAATAGGTATAATGATTTTTCAGGTGGGAGTAAAATAATCAAAGCAGTATTTTGAAAATGTCTTTCAATATCAAATTCATTAATTCCTCTTGATTTTAAGAAGCCTGTTAGTTTTAGTTCATAGCAGCTATTTTTTTGTGGGTCTCTTTTTTATCCTTTTTTTCATTTTAATCTGCACATGTCTCATGCTCCAATTCACACTACTAGTCACATGTTTCCCTAACTCAGACCTCCCTATACTTATCTCTGTTTGAGTCTACAACTTTAAGTTTATATTTACATATAGATAAAAAAGCTTTCTGCTTTTCTCCCTTCAATTTCTGTCATCTAAAGAAAATGGAACTAGTCCCAATAGATCAGATAAATATTTCCCTTTCCTTTGAACACCTCCCCAAACAAATATCAGCACCTCTGTTAGTATATGTTGACATGAAGTAGGGAATATATCTTATAACTGGGCCATTTTAAGTGGTCTCTCTTGCATGAGGATTAACTCTCTGTGGGTAGTTGATCATGTTTCAATTTAAACTGCCTAGCACAGTCCCTTCACTCTCCACAAAGACAACTGCAGGGGTTGTTCCCAGAAGCCAGCAGTCATTGCTACTTTTGTCAGTGGCAGATGAGACTGGTAAATTAAAATGATTCTATAGACATCCTCTGAAGTCTTCTCAGTTTGTAGCAGATTCACTGAGTAAGAAAATTAAATATTAGGACATATTTCTTGACTCCATGTAGCTCCTGCTAAAGAGTTAGTTATTGCTCTTGCATTGCCAGAAATTTGGACTTCAGCTTAGAACGGCCTTGATGTTTCAATTCCTCATTTAGACATGTCCACAGTTCAAATCTCTCTCTTCCGTGCAAGCTGGATGGTTTTCCATAAGTTACTAAATAGTTTCAATATTCTTGTCTGTAAAAGGGTTATAATGGTATCTTCTGAGAATTAGAAATTATCAGTCTGTGCGTACATGTGTGTGTATGTGTGAACATTACTGACATAGCACACAGTAAATAGAGCTATTATTATTAGGTGATTCTATGACTCTTTTCCCTATTACAGGTCTGTCTGGGAATACTGGGAACTCTATGTCTTCCTCCCCACTGAGGAACAGTTTCCCATTTGTGATGTCAGCAAGCTATTCTCTGAGGTAAATCTGAAAATTGTCTCTATACATTTGGAATACTTTAAGTAGCTGACTATAAGCAATCTCATGTCAAAAATCACATCTGTGACACTGCATGGAACAAGAGGTAATCCCCAAAGATATGTTTTCAGATAAACCATTTCTCAAGAATTGTGCTATGGCCCTTGGAAAATTTTGTTACACCATGTATAAAAAGTCAGATCATGGGGTACACAAAAACTGAAAATCTGAAAGCCTTACACTCTTTTTATGAAAACACTGAGATTTGTCTCACCTGTCTTTCATCCTCTAGAAAGTCTGCTGACTGGCAAAATGTCATGTTTAAATCTCTCCTTATTTTGAATTGTGATCAGGAGGTACAAGCTTTCTTAAATATGATTTTCATCTATTTTAGTAGCCTCCGTACCCTGTATTGGCCACCTCAGGTAGGCACTAGCAACAGTGCTTAGCTGCATTTCCAATATATGGAATAATCTGGGTACATACCACATACAAGGTCAGTGGTGGCTATTGTGTCAACCAGTTTCTCATGCGTAAGAAATGCGTGCCTGGCTATGTCATTTGTCCAACTTTAAAAATGTATCTAGACTCAGCATGAATACAGTGGCTCTTAAATAGAGCAAAACAGCTTGGGAGATTTTACTTTCCCTCAACAATGCCCAGAATCCCTTGTTCAGTTAAGAAATAAATTAAATTTTGTGGAGGAGAAACAATAGTATGTTTGAAATATCCATAGCTGTTCCCCTTCACTTATATTTTAAAATGACTAACCTTATTTAATTTACATTTGTGATGTCAATTGTCAAGTAGAAATAAAATCTTGTGGACCTATTTTTAATGGCTAAAAATAGTGTTGCAATAAAAATTCCAACTAAAAAAACAGTCCTGTTTCACTGATGGTATCTTAAGAAAGCACATGTAGAAGTGTTTGCTGAATGGTCTTTTCTTATGTGTACTAAAATTCTTTTTTTTTTTTTTTTTTCGGTACGCAGGCCATGGCTCACGGGCCCAGCCACTTTGCGGCATGTGGGATTTTCCTGGACCGGGGCACGAACCCTTGTCCCCCGCATCGGCAGGCAGACTCTCAACCACTGTGCCACCAGTGAAGCCCTAAAGTTCTGTATACCAGAAACATACCAAGTTGTTTGGCAGAACCTGTGATACATTGTTTAATCCTTGTATATATAAGAAAGCAAATTCAGTTAATACTCATTGGTTTAAATAGAAATTATTGATTTTAAAATATTTATGCAGTGTAAAAAATGTAAGGAGACTTAATAAATGCATATTTTTCCCTTTGGTATCCCCATTAGTTTCTCCTCTGTTCTTTTGATGATGAAAATTATAAAATAATCAGCAGTAATATCATATAGCTCTATTTCCTCTCTAGCTCTGTAGCACTGATGATTGGAAGAGAATTTCAACAAATTTTTAGCTCTCATTATCTTTTACTTTTTGAAGACTTTATTTATTTATTTTTTTTTGCAGTAAGCAGGACTCTCACTGTTGTGGCCTCTCCCGTTGTGGAGCACGGGCTCCAGACGCGCAGGCACAGTGGCCATGGCTCAGCGGCCATGGCTCACAGGCCCAGCCGCTTCACGACATGTGGGATCTTCCCGGACCGGGGCACGAACCCGTGTCCCCTGCATCGGCAGGCGGACTCTCAACCACTATGCCACCAGGGAAGCCCTGAAGACTTTTTGAAAGTGTTACCAGGATAGCTATGCCATCCTCTTCTCATCCCCTAACTATAAAATAAAATTATACAATATTTTAGTAAACCCATGAGATGAAAGGGGTTGATTTTAAGATAAGTTGCTTTAACGTGAAAATTTTTTTTGAAATAGAAATTTAACTTTAGGTTATTTTTCCAGTTTACTGTTTCTTTTCTAAATATTTTATATTTTGCTTCATAGTGTCAACTTTAGTTGGCACTTGCCATTGACACTTGCTATCTACCTCTACAAGGATTAAATCATGTGCTGCTGCAGATGCTGATTTTCAACACCCCCTGAAAAGAGTTCAGGGTGGAGAGCAGAAATGAGGAACTCTGTGCAGAACAGGTCTTCAGATAGTTAGGTATTTTCAGGAGCCAATTTATGAGGCCAATTCTTGTATCTCCTCATACCTAGAAAAACACTAAAATCCTTCATGATGATGTCTGCTCCTAATGACTAGCAGTAACCTTCATGAGACTAGCAGAAACCTTCTACAAAAAATATGTGCTTGATTGCATGTACTCCCCCTTCACCAAAATCACATATATACTGACCTTCCCCCCTACCTCTTTGGAGCAGTTTCTCAGAGTTATCTGAAATGCTGTCTCCTGGGCTGTCATCCTCATTTTGCCCCAAATAAAACAACCCGCAACTCTCAAGTTGTGCATTTTTTTAAGTTGACAATAGTAATCAATTAACAATGTAATTTAGCAAATACAATGTCACTGACATTGGTATCTTGTATTGAATTAAATTACTAGGCCCAAGATGGAGCCAGTCCTGCCAGGGGGGCCATGTCGGCAGACTGAAACTTAGATAACTTTTGTGAATGAAAAAATGTTGCCTGCTATATTAGTAAACAAAGGATGTTGCAGCCATCAACCCATCAGCCACTGCAGCTGCCCCTGACTGTGTACCCTGAAGGGATTAGGGATGGAGAAAAAGAGGGTACTGGCTCTAGACCGTTAAGATGCATATCAAAGGAATGATTTCAATAAGCTCAGAGTCTTGCATCTTCCCATACATAGAAAAACCCTAAATTCATTAACTTGAGATGTCTGGTTTTCTTTAATTAACAGTAATTTTTTGATGTTCCAATTACCTGCTTTTTTTCCAAAAACTCCTATATACCCTGGGCTCCTCCCTTACCTCTTTGGAGCAGTCTCTCAGAGCTATCTGAGAGGCTGCATCCCAGGCTTAAGTTCTTAGCAATTATGCCTAATAAAACATAATTCTCAACTTTTAGGTTGTGCATTCTTTTTTCCGTCGACACTTCTGTGTCCCTGTAAATGCTCTATTTAACCAGAAACTTAGTATATCCAGTCAGCCAGTCTTCAAACACCAAGCCAACTATAGGCTCTATACATATTTCCTTGTTCTTTATTCATTTTCTATTTTTCTCTTTCTTATTTCTTATTCTTTCTCCTATAAAAGCTTCCTGCCTTCTGCCTCATTTTGCAGTTCTCTGGACCTTGGGAAGAGAGACTGCCTGCTTTAGGAAGTGTTAAATAAAGTTTGCTTGCAAATTGTCTTCTTTAATCATCTTAACAGTTGTATATAACAAAATATTATTTTGCTATGGCAATATTTTATGAATTTTTGATTTAAATGTATATTTTTGGAATCTGTTCAGATTTCAAGTAGACACTAGAATTACACAAGCTTGAAAACTATTTTTATCTCATGTTTTCAAGTGGGAGCCTAGATATTCTGCTAGGTCATTTGAAAGCAATTGCTGAGCTTAAAAACTTCTATTTCGGCAGCTTTGCAAACAATGATGCTCAATTAACATATGAAGAAGCTCCATTTCATCTATAGGAAGTGAGAGTTTTTTCCTATTTTGCTTCTTTGTATCTCCATAGGCCTTCCCTTCCTTAAAGATCTATCATTGTTCTGGTTAAATATGGCAGACTGAATGCAAATGAATATTTTTTCTTCCTCCTTAAATCCAACTAAAATGACATTGCAAAGGGATAAAACTAAGGTAAAAACCCACAGAAACACAGGAAATTGGAGAAGATACGAAAGAACACACTTGAGATGTCAACAAAATATTGGAAGCTGAAAAGCAGATGGACAAGTGGTGACATTTAGACAAGCAGAGGCAGATGAAAGGTACTTGTTTGCAGTGAGGGAAGCAAGAATCAAGACAAATAATGCTGCAAAACACCATGTCTCAGGATTTGGAGGTGTCAGTTACTTCTGAAGGTTAGAAAATCAGTAAGGCTAAATAACAGAAATAGAGTGGGTTAGTCTTCCAGATTCTCTCTTTAATCCTAGCAGGAAACAAGTAGTTTACTGCCTGGAGAGGACACCAGCAGAGATGAGGGTAAGAGTAGTGTATTGAACAGAGGGGATAATGTGAAAGTCTATATGTTAAAAGGTGAAGAATCTCAGTCCCTTTCTCCAGCTCATTTCCAAGAATTGTGGCTGCTAAGGTTACATACAATAAGCAATAGATTGATGATTCTTCCTGGGGATATTGACTAGTCCAAGAAGAAAGACCTAGGGAGTTGAAATGGCTAGGTTCTTCCCCAGTCATCCTATAATGAGGCCAATCACTTGACAAACTCCAGCCATTGCTACAGAGCTTCTAGTCAGTTTTTTTTTGTTCTCTCAATCTTAAATAAGGGTAAATAGGCAAGGAACATCACACATTCAAAAAAAGTTGTAAGATTAAAGATAGAGATCAAAACAAAAAAGAACTTAAAGGGAACACATCAATTCAGGGAGCAGAAGAAGACTCAGAAAACAAAACAAAACAAAACAAAAACATTATAATCAGTATGTTCAGAGAAATAAGAGAAAGTACTGTACCCATGAAACAAAAAAGTGTAAGCTTTTGAAAAGAAACATTCAGAAACTTAAAAGAAGAAATTTAAAACTTAAATTTGGAAACTAAAAAAATGACAGCAGAAATGAAAAATTTAGTAACTGAGTTGGAAGAAAAAGTTAAGAAAAATCTCTCATAAAGTAGAACAAAAAGACAAAAGAGAGAAAACATAAAAAAAATTAGAAGATAAGTCCAGAAAATCTTATAGTTAAATAATAGGAGTTTTAGAAAGGGAAACAGAGAACACAGAGAAGAAGAAATTACCAAAGAAACAATAAGAAATTTCCCAGAAGCGAAGGGCAAGAATTTTGAAACAATTTACTCAGAGCAATTAATTCAAGAACAAATGTTTGTCTCACACCTACATTGGGAGACAATTCTTCACGACCTCTCACATTTATGCATGTCTTGTGAGAACTGCCTTTTTTACAGACTATCTTTTCATAGATATTTGTATAGCAAACAGCCTTGGAAAATAGAGATAGCATTTACTTCTGGGGCAAATAGTAGGTTTGTTTACAGCTCTGAATATGAAGATAGTGTCTCCTCTGAAGCATAGGGTTAGGCAT
Source organism: Monodon monoceros (assembly GCF_005190385.1). NCBI lineage: Eukaryota > Metazoa > Chordata > Mammalia > Artiodactyla > Monodontidae > Monodon > Monodon monoceros. The sequence continues at coordinate 26,332,738 of NW_021703784.1, forward strand.
CCTTACTGCCCATGAAAAAGATTCCTCAGCTCAGGGTTCCTTTCCTTAGATGCAATGTACTGTGTATGCCGATGTCACCTGTCCCTTTTTGTTTCATCATCTGAAAATTGGAGCTTGGGGAATGAACACAAAAATGATTGATACTCTAGCTACTATGATTGCTATGAGTAATAAACTGCCCTTCATCTTTGATCCAGGAGATTTTTGTCTTCTTCCAGCATTCATAAAACAGTATCAGGATAACTAGTTAGCCTACAGATAGGGTAAAATTTCAGACCCATTACAACTCTTGACAGTTTTGGCAATGAGGATGAGATGTGGAGAGATAATGGCTTTCTGGGAGCAGAGGGGTACGTGTCTCACAGGCTGATTGACAGGCTTTAAAGGAAATCCATAGGAATCAGTAGCAAAAATGTTGACTAAACTATATCATCAAACAAGGCAGTAAATTATCCTCCACTTTATAGCCTGTTAATGAGAAGGAACTGAAGATGTGGTTGCTGACTGAGTAACAGAAAGTAGGTTCAAAGACAGCTGCCCAAATAGTGCCCTAGTTATTGTTAACTCTATTCCAGATAGGGAATTTCCTTGCCAGTGTGGTATTCAGTCTCAGGTCTGCCCTATTGTAATGAGCATTACTACTGCTCATTCTGTGTGGGAAGAAGGTTTTCCCACCTTTCACATAATACTTTCAGAGTTGTGCACTCTCACTGAGGGAGAAAGGAGAGAAATTTGTTACAATTTTGTCTGGTTTGCTTAGAAAATGGGGGTGGGGTATATAATGCTTGTTAAGGAATAATGTCAACAGCAAGGCCATCATTAGGCTTAACCCCCCTTGCAGTCTATGCTGACAAACTCTGATCCATTCAGACACAATAACAAAATATCTAAGAGTTGTTTTTTGTTTTTGTAGTGGATGTTGGTTGTTGAAACGGAGCTTTGGTCCTTTGGGGTAGATTTCTCCCAAAGATAAACTCTAATCAGAAACTACAGATGAGGCATTGACTAGTTTGGGGGCTCTTAGTGCCCTGGATCTGGTTGTAACACTGATGCAGTTGACACACTGCAGAATGAGAAACTGACCCAGAGAAGTCTAAAAGTCTAGCAGTAACACAGCTTGAGATGGAAAGCAAAAGCAACACCCAGATTCTACAGAGCTGCTTTCTTCCTCCAAGTCCTCTCCTGTCTCCACATCTCCTCCCTCCCAACTACCCCAACATCAGCTGCTTTAAGGAGAAAGATGTTTAATGGTGGGGTCAGATCTCCTCAAGGGGAACTGAAGGTTATATACACATGTCTAAGTATGTCAGGGAGGGAAGGGACTCAAACTTTTACAGCACTGTTGGATATCGGTGCCCATTATCCCAGTCTGTCCTGCTCAGGAGAGAAGACACCCACATTTAACTGATAGGATTTGAACAGAGTTCACAGTGGGGACGGGAGCTGAAATGACCTTGTGAGTCAGGCTTTTTGTGCTAATTTGATGTATTATTTTTGTGGCTTCCTCTGTAGAATATATAATTGGTATTGCATGCATGCCTGTACTATGAATGTTCATAAATGCCAGAGGGGGTGTTCCCATATGACAAGAGCTATAGTTGGAGAGGTGATAGTATCTGCCCACAACCCTAAAGACCCTTTGAGATAAATGTCTCTGTGACTGATGATTTTGCCAGTTGAAACCTCTGGCAAAAGGAGGCAATATCTATCCAGAGACACCCATGGGGTTTGGGACTCTTTGTGTCCTTAGCACAGCTACCAGGTACATCCTTTTATAAAGCAGCTATTAATTTGCTTCTAGGTTCTTGCTGAAATCAAATGTCTGAAGCATAGAAGTTTTTTGACTCTTTGACCTGACATTCCCATTTTGGGGTAAGTCAACTTTCACTCAATGCCTAATAAGGTAAAAGGGCCCAGCAAGCCTCAACTGTTAGACAGCTGTGATGTATTAAAGAATGTAGCTGACCTAGACACAGCAGCATATCAATATTAGGTAAAAAATTGCACTGCCTAAACCAAATCTCTGGCTCAGTGCTATCTCCAGTTCACAGCAATTTCTCTAAATGCCTGGGCCTTGTTTACTGATGGTTACTGATGATTCAGCTAGGCTGAAGTCTAGTGATATCCACTGAAATACTGCAGCTTTTACCAAACACACAGAATTGAAAATGGATGTGGTTGCTTTGTTTAGTGGGCAGAACTCAAATCCATTCTCATAGCTCTGGCTAATGCTTCCCTTCATAAACCTCATTATATTTTTACTGACTCATGGGTGATTGCCACTGGCCTTAGCTTTTTGGCCTGACACTTGGAAAATTATAAATTGGCAGATTAGTGATCTCCTCTTTGAGACCACAAACTGTGGGAAAAAATTGTGACTGCTGATTATAATGAGTCATTCACTTGCCTCAGTGACTAATGGGAATGGGTCCATTCTCTGATAAGACTGGAATCGAGGGCTGATTGAGCCTGCACCACTCAGACTGCCACCATTTCTTCCTGGATGCATCATTGTGCTAGCAATGACAACACATCCATCATAACAGACGGGGAATAAAATAAATGGCCCCAAGTGTTTAAGGAAATGTCTGCAGTAGATCTTGCAGCCTTCAGATGACTGTGGCAATCTCTTCAAAATGAGGCCACCCTTGGTTTATTGGGAGATCTTCTTGGAGAGCTAAATGAGTTGTTATTTGTGCACAATCTGTGAGGCAATTATTAACTCCAGGGAAAACAAAATATATTCCAGTTATAATCATGGTGCTCTACATGGCTCAACTATGAACAATATTTCAATAAGCACAGAAATGAAAACATCACATATTATGATGAATCTATATTGTAAAGATGGGGGAAGTGAAATGTGTATGTAGATGTGTTTTTGTGTTTCTTCAGCGGAATAAGCCACTGAAGAGCTAAATCCCCATCTTTCTTAGTAGGAAGTCATTAGATATTGTTTAATGAAAAATTTAAGAAATAATGTAAAGTGCTATTTAAAAATATGTAGGTATATAATACCAGGAAGAAAAACTAAAAGACCTGGTAGCAATTGACTTTGTGGAGTGGGAAGTGGAATGTGGGAATTGGAATGAGCAGGGGGTGGAGCAGGAAACTACAGGGTGTTTTTAAGCCTAACTAAACTGTTTGACTCTTAAAACCATATGCATGCTGTATTAGTTTGCTAGGGCTGCCATAACAAAATACTGTACTGGGGGCTTAAACAACAGAAATTTATTTCTCATATTTCTGGAGGCTGGAAGTCCAAGATCAAGATGCTGATGGGTTTGATTCCTTCTGAGGTGAGAAATGGAATGTTGCCTGCCATATCAGTAAACAAAGGATGTCACAGTCATCAGCAATTGCAGCCACCATGAGCCCTGAGGGAACTCAGGAAGGAAGGAATACCTGCCATCTAGCAGCCATCGGACTTCAGCCACTCCCTATGGTGACCTCTGAGAAAACTCAGGATATGGAAACACAGAATACTGGTCCCAGATAGCTGAGGTACATATCAAAGGAATAATTTCAGTGAGCCCAGACTCTTGCATCTTCCCATACATAGAAAAGCGTTAAATTCCTTAACTTGAGATATCCGGTTTTCTTCAATTAACAATAATCTTTTGACATTCAGACAACCTGCCCTTTGTTGCAAAACTCTTGTATAACCTGGCTTCCCCTCCCCCTTGCCTCCTCGGAGCAGTTCTCTCAGGGTTACTTGAGATGCTGCCTCCTGGGCTGGAAGTCCTAAAAATTTCCACCGAATAAAACATAACTCTCGATTTTAGGTTGTGAATATGTTTTAGTCAACAGAGGACTCCTTCCTTGGCTAGCAGATGGCTGCCTGTCTCTGTGTCCTCATATGGTCTTTTCCTTGTGCATCCTTGGTGTCTCTCTCTGTGTCCAAATTTCCTCTTCTTATAAGGACACCACTCAGATGGATTAGGGCCCATCCTAGAGTTCTCCTTTTAATTTAATCACTTCTTTAAAGGCCTTAGCTCCAAATATAGTTACATTGAGGTTCTGGGGGGTAGGGCTTTCATATATGAATTTGGGGGCAATGCAATTTCAGCCCATAACTTATGCATTAATTAAAATAATTGAAAAAATCCTATCTCAAAAACATCCTTCAGATTTAAACCATGTAGCACTTGATAGTTATCTGGAGTTTCGAACTTCATTGTTAGCTCTAACAGCAATATCCATAGGTATTAATATACTTTGTAAAATATGTCAGGACTTGAAAAGTAACATTTAATTTTAGATCCATTTATCATGTTTCAAGTAAGATAGCAGTAACCACAATATCTTGGGAGAATGCCACCCTTACTATTTTGTCAGTTGTTTCCACTCAATCTTGCAAAATACCCTTTCCATCACCTGCTTTCTTGAGCTCACACAAGCAGTTCTTCAAGCTACTTATCTATGTTTTTTCAAATTTGTTTATTTTGTCCTCTTTCCCCCATTTTTTGACCTCTTCTCTTTTTTAGCTTAGTACCTTATTTTTTTCCACAAGAACCTAACCACAGAATTCTTGCCTATTCTTAGATGAAATTGGATAAGACAAGAGAAGAAAAAGAAATTCACCTCTATCGCTTGTAATTAGTTCTGTAATTCAAACTCTATTCTATAATAAGTCAAAACCAACTCTGGCAAATCCTTTGGGAGACATCTGCCAACAAACATTGTGATTCCAAATGAATTTTTGTAAGCAGTGATAAGAATCCTGCTTTATCACAATGCATTTGAGAATATCTTGACAGAAATACTAAACAAAATTAATGGCGAAACATGAAATGAGATTGAACTGAGAGAGAGTTAATATATTGCTTAGTACCACTGTCATTCTAAAAGAACAGAAAACGTTGGGAATAGCCTATAAATACTGAAAAGAACTGAGTATTTAGAACATTATGAAATTAGGGGTGCATCAATTGTACTAAAGGTAGCAGAAAGGAATTGGCCAACAAAATATATTGTATCCAGACCTTGCAAAGTAATGCTCAAATATTATACACTCCCATAAAAAAAAATCCATTTTTGTTATATAACTTTGTGACATATTAACTGAACCTTATTTTTCAGATACTTTTGCTCTTTTTCCTGCCATTATACTATTATTATGTTAAGAAGATATATAATTAAGACATATCATAAGGCTGTGAACTAAGAATGCTGCCAGCCATATAGGTAAACAAAGGGTGTTGCAGCCACCAAGCTACCACATGCCCCATATATAGAAAAGCCCTAAATTCCTTAACTTGAGATATCTGGTTTTCTTTAATTAACAATAATCTTTTGATGTTCCAACCACCTGCCCTTTGTTGCAAAAACTCCTCTATATCCTGGCTTCCCCCTTGCCTCCTCAGAGCAGTCTCTCAGTGTTATTTGAGATGCTGTCTCCCAGGCTTGCAGTCCTAAGAATGTCTACCAAACAAATCACAACTCTCAACTTTTAGGTTGTGCATTTTTTTTCAGTCGACAAGGCTAATTAAATCCCAGTTCATCACACTTTAATTAATTACTTTATTGCCAAAACACAACAAAATTTAAGTAAGCTTACAAGGACATAGAATAAGAATGTGAGCAAATATGGTAAAAGTAAAATCAGGGTAGAAAAAAATCAATGCATTTCCTGAACACCCTACTGTTTGCCAACATTATGCTAAATGTTATATACATGCAAAAGTGTTTAAAACATGTTTCTTTCCTAAGAGTTTAAAATCTGCTTGGTGACATCAACCTGCATAAACACTTATAGTAGGTATCTAACTTTCCCAAACTTACAAATCATTCTCTAAAATCAACCAAAAGAAAACAGAAATGTCAATAAACCTCAGGTTCTTTTTCTCAAAAACTTTCTGCTTTCCTTTGGGGTAGGCTTCAGGCAGCACTCCTAGCAAAGTCTTCTGGCTGGCATTTAAACTTTATCTTGGTTATTATTGCATACTAGTCATGAAACCATATATTTGTCAAGTGCCTTATTACCTTGAAGTATGAAATGTGCTACAGGAGTTAAAATAACATTATATACCCAAAGGAATGGCTTGGCTTCAAGCTAAGCATTTTCAGTCCCACTTAAGCTTTTGGTATTACCGTCTCTTTGTAATGCACATTGTTCTACAGCACAAGGATTTTCCCAGTTCTGGGAACCTTTATGGCTAGGAAGGCTTAGACTAGCTCATCAGCAGTTGTAATAGTTCTGCTGCATTATGTGGTACTTAAGAGCAGCAGTGAAATCAGCCTAATATGCTTAATATGATAAGTCATGGTTTGTGTCAGCCTTTGGCCTAATGTGGTGTCTGTGTGTGCATGTGTATGTGTGTAGAGTTTTTTTAACATAATTTTTTTGGGAAATTATGGACAAGAAATAAACACTACAGAATTCAAATTAGTAAGATCCTTGGAAAATTTCTTCAGAAGGAGTGATATTGACAAAATTAAATTACTTCAATACAATTTTAATTAAATCATTCAGATTTTGAGTTTTTCCTTTTTTTAACATATTATTTTCTGAAAACAATTTCTAAAATGCAACTTTTGAGTCTAAGTTCTCATCTCACCATTTTCTTGAGTATTGAGGTGAAGTGAGCTCTTAGTTCAGGGTCTTCTAAAGATTCAGTGAAATTTAAAATTTAACAGAAGGCACACAATAGAGGCAAAGGGGTCAATAGTGGTGTAAATGGAGAGCCAGTTAATACACAACAGTATCAGCAACAAACCACTGGAAGCCCAGGCTTCATAATTGTCATGGAAGTCTTCCCTCTGTCCCTAACTGCCTGTTGATCAATTTCTGGATTGGAGAATTGGACAGAGATTACATATGGCATAAGTATACACAGCAAAACCTACATTTAAAAGTTGTGAGTGCCTTAGTTTACGGATCCTGAGTATAAGGAACTTAAAATTCATGAGGTTGACAGCCTACTACAGGTTACTAATCACCTGCAAGCACAACTGAATGAAATGAGAGCTAAATGAAATAATGAATAATGATAGGATGTGGATGTAAACAGGAAAAAAAGGAGTAATTCTGACTAGGTAGATGAAAAACATGGATTTGAGGGCGTTTGACTTAGAATTTGAAGGGTAAGGATTTTCATGAAGGGAAAATGGAGGAAAACATTTCAGGTTGAGAGAACACTGCATATGAAAATTGCCCAGTGTGATGCCTGGCATGGAGGAACCAGTCAATAATTACATTTTCCTCCCTTTGACCAAGTACACAGAAAGTGCATGCCTGGCAGTGGGGAAGGATTAGTTGAGGAGCATGGCTGGAGTGGAAGGTGTAAAAAGGAATGATGGAAAGATACAAGGAGTTGGGTCTTAAATCCAAAACATGTGGATTCCTTTACCTACTAATTATGTGATCTTGGATAAATCTTTTACTCTCTGGGCCTGAATTTCCTTATTTGTGAAATTGGGATTGTATTAGTTTCCTAGAGCTGTTGTAACAAAATACCACAAATGTGGTAGCTTAAAACAACAGAAGTTCAGTGTCTCACACTTCTGCGGGCTAGAAATCCAAAATCCAGGTGTGGACAGGGCTCTACTCCTTCTGAAGCCTGTAGGGAAATCTTTCTTTTTCCTTTTCCTAGCTTCTGATGGTTTGCTTACAATTTTTGCTGTCCTTGGTTTGGAGCTGCATACCTTCAATCTCTGCTTTAGTTGTCACACGGCATTCTCCCTTTGTGTCTCTGGCTTCACATGTTGTCTTCTTATCAGGATTCCCTAATAATACTTGATTAAGAGCACCCCACTCCAGTATGACCTTATCTTAACTAAATACATCTGCAATGAGCCTATATCCAAATAAGGTCATGTTCTGAGGTATTGGATGTTGGGATTTCAATGTGTCTTTTTTAAGGTGACACAATTCAATCAGTTGGAGGCATTGTAATGTCTACATATTTCATTGTATTGTTGAGAGGCTTACATATGATAGTGTATGATAATGTATGCATGTTATAAAATACAAAATTACTTGAGAGCAGGTTATGTGCTGAGCACTGAAATTATATGAAATAATTGTCACCCAAATAAATTCATGACCATTCTCACTTTAACAGATGGGAAAAATAAGGTACAGAGATGTTAACTGCCTTGCAGAAGGTCACATAAAATAGTAAGAGGAAGAGCCAGGATCCAAAACCAGATATGATGATTAGACCACAGGTTCTCGAACTCTGCTCCATATGTCTCTCAGCAATAGCATGCAGATAAATAAGTAAAGATCCATTTCCACTTTTCTACCCTTGATGCCCTAGTTCTTACTGAAACCATAAAATGGTTTCATAAAAAAAACATGCCTCAAGGGAAAAAATTATATACTAAAATAAACTGACAGTGTCCAAACTTGAAAGCCTGTTTTTTTAGGTCCTTAATCCATGTGCCTTAGAAAGATGAAGGAAAAATTTTCTTCCATTGTCCTGATTTCCTTGTCTAAAATGGATGGTCATGAAATCTAACAATTCACATACTTTGATTTTCTTATACAATCATAAAAATTTGATTAAAGACAGAAGAAGTGTTTAGGTTTAAAACATATGACTTCTAAAATCCCATATCAAACTTGTAGCAATTTTCAGAGGCATGTCAGCATCAAGGAATAAAGGTGACTTATGTATGGCTATTGAGCAGAAGCTCTTCTTGGCTGCATTTTCTGTCCTGCTGTTGCCCTTTGGCCATTTGGTTCCCATTATGCTCTCTTCTATGCACATGAAGGGAAGAGGTCAGCCTTTAAATGTTGCATTTGTCACAAAATTGCTCTCAGCAGGCATTTTGTGCTGTAAGGTGACTGAAGTTTCACTTGGAGGAAGTTTGTGACCATTCTAAGAATGTCATCCATCTGAACTACCTCTGTCACTGTTATTATGTGTAATAAATTATTAACTAAATATTTGGAGAAAAATAGCATAACAAGCAAGGAAGATGGAGATTAGTGTCAGTGATTAATAATGGGTAGAACTATCAACAGCCATATATGCAAGTTATTGCTGTGCAATAGATTACCCAGGCCACTCTCTTAATGTGAAAAAAATGTTGTGAATTTGCATCCACCTCTCTCCTGAGTAACAGACCTGTACTTCCAACTCTCTATGGGACATCTCCATATGAGGGTGGCACGGGCATTTCTAACTCATTAGACGCCAAAACAAACATCACCTTTTCCTAACAAACTCTTGGGACTATAATTATGCATTGAGTGGATTTACTGGGCCTGTCTTCCATAACTGCAATTTGCTATCTAATCTCTTAAAAGTCTTTAGCAAACCACTTTATTTGGCTCACTTTTGATGACTCATACTGTACTTTTAGCAATGTTAATTCTCTCATCCTTCTAATTTCACCTTTCTTTCTTTTTTTTTCCTTTACTTTCCTGAGCATCTTTATCTCTGCTTTGTGTTCTTTCTTCATTTAAGTGCTTGCATCATTAAATTGAAATGTTTGGCAAACAAACAAACAAACTCATAGTAAAAGAGACTAGATTTGTGGTTACCAGAGGCAGTGTGGGGAAAGGGGATATTGAATGAAGGCAGCCAAAATGTACTACAAATTTCCAGTTTTAAGATAAATAAGTACTAGAGATATAATGTAAACGATGATACATAGAGTTAACACTGCTGTATGTTATACATGAAAGTTGTTAAGATAAAAAATCCTATGGGTTCTCCTCACAGACATTTGTTTCTTTTTCTTTTATTTTGTATCTATATGGGATGATGGATGTTAACTAAACTTATTGTGATAATCATTTCATGATGTATGTAAGTCAAATCATTATGTTGCATACCTTAAACTTATACAGTGCTTTATGTGAGTTATATCTCAATACAATTAGAATAAAAGAAAATAAATAAAAAAATTAATGTTCCAAAAACTTGTTTGCAAGTTTTGCTGGATTCAATTTGTTGGTGTATGTTCTTTAGTTGTTTGTTTTTTCCATTTATTTCCATCCTTCCCACCTCCCTGCCCCCCCCCCCACATACTTTTTGATTATTAACCTTTGAAGGAGGTCATTTTCTTCCTTAAGTATCTATTTGTAGACAATATATATTGGGGAGGGATGGGTGGAGCTCTTTTCTAAGGAGACAAATTTTCTTTCAGAGCCAGGGTTTTGCCAATGGGTCTGCTTCACTTTTACTTCTCCCCATCCAGTGGAGAAAGACAGATGCTAGATTGCTGGCAATGTAAACCCTTTCTTCTCCCCAGACTCCCTCTACCAGCTATGGGGATTCATCTCCTTGCAAATACAGATTGTCTGTGTTAGTTCTTACTTAGCAATATCTCCTCTACTTCTTGGAACAAAACAGTCCAAGGAAGCTCCTGGCACTATGATCTGTCGCTGTCGCAGATGTGAAATTGAGGCTTTATATCTCAGGTAGTGCCTCTCACTTTAAGACACATAATTTTCCAGTTCTGAAATCTGTGGCTTCGATGTCTTTTCTAAGTTGCCCTTCTACCACATCCCTGCTTGATAGTGCTTTGGGTAAATTTTTTATAGTTAAATAAATAATTGTTTTGTTTTGTTTTAAGGTTTCTGTTTCTAGTTTGTTTTAAGGTTTCTAGTTTCACCAATGATGGACTTTATGATTGTTTCTAAATTTTCTTATTTGTTATTGTGGAAAAATCCAAGAGGTGAGGTAGCTAACTTTATTTCACCATATTTAAATATGATTTGAATGTGATAAATGTTTTTAAAGTAAAATCTATAGATATTCAACAAGATTTTGGTTATCCAAGCATTGGAGTTGTGTTATTCTTGAATATGCTGTCTTTAAAAAAAAAGAATCAAAATGTAATTCATATACCATAACATTTACTCTTTTAAAGTGTACAACTTAGTAGTTTTTAGTATATTCACAATGTTGTACAATTATTACCACTATCTAGTTCCAGAAGATTTTCATCACTCCATAAAGAAACCTTGTACACTTTAGCGGTCATCTCCAATTCCTTCTTCTTCACAGCTCCTGCCAACCACTAATCTACTTTTTGTCTCTATAGATTTGCCTATTCTGAACATTTACTATAAATAGAGTCATACAGCATGTGGCCTTTTGTCTCTGGCTTCTTTCACTTAACATAATGTTTTCAAGGTTCATCCATGTTGTAGCATGTATCAGTACTTCATTTCTTTTTATTTCTGAATAATACTCCATTATATAAACAGACCATATTTTGTTTATCCATTCATTAGTTGACGGGCATTTGTTTTGTTTGCAAGAAAACTGGAATGGGGCAGAAAGTAAAATAATATTTACAAGTGTCTATCACTTATAATATGTAAGACCCTATTAGAAATCATACATGTACTATTTCAAAACATAAAATACCTTATACTGTAGGTATTATTTTACTGAAAGGGAAACTAAAGCTCAGAGAAGTGGCTTGTTATAGACCTAGGATGAGTGAGCAGAGACCCCAGGCATAGGAAATCTAAAGCCTATGCTTTCTCCATTATGCTATGCTACATCATGTTGTATCACACACACCCAGAGTGGTATATATGACATCAGCTGGGCTACTGGACAACAAGGAGGAGTTGCATCTTAATTAATTAATTCCTGGAAATCTAGAAAAATGAATGAATATCTTGGAACATTAGTAAATTCAATCAACCTTAAAGTGACTGAGAAATTTCATAAGAAATTATGACCTTTTCCTATTAAAATTATACACTCCCTGAAGCTATCTGACTTCCTAAAATATTTATTAAAATTTAGATGTAGCAGAAATTATTTCCAAACTCTATCAACTCTGCTAATGCTTTGGAAGTAAGAAAGAAGAAATCCTCATTCATACAAGTTTTGTTTTGTTTTGTCATTTTTTGATTATATAAACTCAAATATGTAACTGTCAGTGTATCTAAAAGTTTCTTACTCAGTTTTCAGCGGTAGTAGCTGGAGCAACACCAATAGCAGATGGGCTAGGTAACAGAAAGGACACAGAGAGATCTCAGAATTGAGGGTGACCTGGCAGGTGAGGGACGTCAGGAGTCAGGTAAGAGAACAGATGAATAGTGGGAGTAACAGCAAGGCTCTGGAAAAGGAAGGACATTCCCATTTACTTCTCTGTGAGGCGAAAGAATCTTAGCAACATTTCTTGTCTTAGCTGACTCTATTTCTAAATCCCTTTTTTGAAACCAAGTAAAGGATTTGCTTTGTGTTCAAAATGGATGAATATACTTCCAGAAGTGACCTTAAATTGCATTGGTCTATTAGATAGGAATCTTTGATTCATGACACTGGTTTAAGCAAAAAGGGGGGTTTATTGACTCATGTAACTGGAGATGTCCAGTGGAAAGGCTGGCTTTGTATTGCTTGATTTAGAGACTTACACACTGTCATCAGGAGTTTATTTCTCAATGAGCAAAAAGGACTCTTGGTAGCCCCAGACTCAACTTATCTACCTATTCACTCCAACAAAAATTTTTCTTATTACTGTGGCAGAAAAGTCCCTGATTGGCAAAGCTTGGATCACATGCCCATCTTTGAACCAATCACTCTGGCTGGGGGTAGGATATTATAATTTGGGCAACCATGAGTTATGTGTTAATGGGGTTAATGACAAGTAAGATCTACCCCATCCTTGGAAGGGGCTCTCCATGAATTAGTAGAGATATCCCATAGTGAAAGGAATAACAGGAAGAGCTGCCAAGAATATATGACAATAGATGTTCACATGAATTGCTATGCATTTATTTCTGTATATATTGCATGTGTTCTTAAAGATATGAGACAGAAAATGTATCCACTTTTGTTTTCCCCTTTGTGTATACACTTAAAATAATAATAATGAGCAGCATTTGTTATTTGCCTATTTGTCTCTCTGTTAGGCATTTTGTGTTTTTTCATTTGAATCCCAACAGCCTTACCATTGTTACCATTTTACAAGTCAAAACACTGAATTTCCAGCGAGATTAATTTGCTCAAGGCTACACAGAAACCAACATATGTACAAAATAATCTATCCTACTTAACACCATATCGTTTTAATTTCTGTAAATGGTCATCATGCACATGACACTGTCACTAATACTCTGCTTGGACATTTAGAGTAATATCAACATTAATGATTAGCAGAGGTATTATTTATAAAGTAATAATAAAATATTAATTGCTAACATTTATTGGACATTAAGTATGTATCAGACACTAAAATTCACTTTCTGTGTAGCAGCCACATGATTTCTTTAAACTATAAGTGGAATAAATCAGATCCCCTATCACCTGTTTAAAAATCTTCGTTGATTCATTTTGCTCTTACAAGGAAACCCAAACTTCTTAACAAGGGTTAAAAGACCCTGCTTCTTTCACTAACCTCAAATCATACCCCTTGTCCTCTTTCTAATTTTGCAACACACTTTCTTTTTTAGTTCAGCACATTTGCACTTGCTATTACATCTTATGGAAAGTTTTTGCCCTTTTTTTGTTGTTTTCTGCAGGGCTGATTCTCTCTTATCCTTCAGGTCTCAGCTGAAATGCAACCTGAAAAAGAGGCTTTCCAGGACCACTTATCTAAAGCAACCCCTCACCCCCACCCCTTACTCTCTTGCACATCCTCTTATTTGTTTCCTTCCTTTTGTAACCTGTAAATGTCTATCTTGTATTGTTCATGTTTCCTCAGTACTTTGAGCACAGGCAGACACATACTAGGCACTCAGCACTTTTAGAAGAGAAGGTTGTTGTCACGGTCTCCTATGAACAGGACACTATCAGAATCCTAGTTTATACTAATAAGGAAATGAGTTGTTAGGTGGGATTAGGTCGTGTCCAAATGTTGCATAGCTACTGTCAGAGTCCACATTCAGCCTTATTACCTGACTCCAGAGCCTGTACACTTGCTGTCCTTATTTGTTTGGGGTTTTCCTAGATCCTAATTAAAGTTGGAACTGAGTAACAGTGTCTCCATACCATTTTTCCTCAGTCATTTATAAAGTATAAGGCAGGAATGTTTCTGCCTTCAACTCCTTCTAGAATTTTTCTTCATTTTGGAGAACTATTCTTGGCACTTTAGTGACTCAGGATCACACTATGAATTTTATTACAGCTGTTCAATTCCTGAAAATATTTCAAGCTCTACATAACATTGCTAAATGTGAAACAAATTACATAATAGATGAATTCCTCCTTATTGAGGATCTCCAATTCTCCAATTAATCTATTATCTGAATATGAATAGATAAGCTGTGGTTTTATGATTCCTTCTCCTTCTTCCCTTCCAACTTACCCTTATAAAAAATGGCATGTTTCACTCTTCAGGGTAACTTTGTACTTACTTCTTAACCTAGATGAAGAGAACAGCTAGTCATTCCTAATTTCCTTGTAATCATCCTTTAAATAAGAACGAAAACACTTTTCCCTAATCTTCCTGTCATACCTCTGTCTATGAGCAGAATGATTTGGAGAGAAGGTAAGAATCAGAAGCCTGAAGTTGTAATTTGGGTTATAACATTATGTATTTGTGACAAGATCCTATAAGGGAGAGGGGAGGAAAGAAAGGAACACTGAGTTCTCACTTTGTATTAGTTACTTGATATTCATATTCTTATTTAATTTATTCCAAACACCAATTAGGTTATTATTATCACTGTTTCAAAGAGGAGAAAATAGGTTTGTAAAGGTTATACAAATTTCCTAAAAGGACAAAGGTGATAGTAGGTGACAGAGATGGGATTCAAACTGTGGTGTGACTGAGTCAAAAGTCTGGGTATGGTGTGATCCTTCACATCACACTAGAAGATGGCACCAGGTAGTGGAAAGGTCAAGTCAGAACTTGCCTGGGTCTCAGTGTTCTAATCTGGAGAATGAGATGGCTGGAAAAGGGTCTCCAAAAGTTCCAATAAATCAAACTTAACGTAATTCTTCATGCCAATTATTCACAACATTTACATGAAGCCTGGTTTATCCATAAATGCTTATCAAATAAATCTGAAAGAATCCCTGTATGCTACTTAGGAAAGGGCAGAGAAAGCAAGTGGGCAATAATCTGGAGAGAACAAAGGAATGACAGTTCACAGTAGAAACTCAAAAGCGTTTGTGAATAAATGAATAAATTATAAAATAACAGAGATAATCCTTGGCAAAATAATGAGATATTCAAGGTTTACTTCAGGTGCTTTCTTTTCCCACCTGTCCAGGTGTCAGTTCTGGGTACATTAATGGAACCATCTTACTCTGAAATCAGAATCCACAGGTTTCCTTTCTGAAAAGCAAGAGAGGGAAAGGTAAAGCAAAGGATGGTAGGGATAGAAGGGAACTAATGAGTACCGCAAGGATGCTGATCTTTGTGAATTCTAGCCCAGCAGAAGCACTTACTAAGGAGAGTGAGTACAAAGTATAAATGTCCTTGCTTGCTTTGTCATGGCCTAGCTTTGTGATGTGATCTAAGATTGCCAGATATAGTAAGTAAAAATACATGATGCTCAGTTAAATTTGAATTTCAGATAAACATCAACTAATTTTTTAGTATTTTCCATGCAGCATATAGAATATACTTTTCAAAAAAAATTCATTGTTTATCTGAAATTCAAATTTAACTTGGTATCCTGTATTTCATCAGGCAGCCCAGTCTTTCATTTTTTAAAGACAATAAAGCATACAGATAATACCACTGTTTCATTCATAAGTGGGCATTAAAAAAATTCCTCCTGAGACAGAACAATTCCAGTCAACCCTTTGTTTACTGCCGGAAGTCGCTGACACCAGAAGCTGCCTTTGGGGACTTGACGTTTGGGACTTGACACACCAAAAGAATGTGGGAGATAGGGTGAGAGAAAAAGGAACTGAAGAGACAGGTTAAAGGTCTCCCTACCTCTGGTTCCCAGATATGTTGCCATAAGAATTTTCATTTTATAGTCTAAGACTGTTGAGGTAAATCTGAAGTCACAACTTGTTTTTAATATAATTCCCTCACCATTCACTCTCTGCAGTGCCTGCAGTTCTCTCAACCATGGGTCATACTGGCAGCTTCCTTTCTCCTCTTACCACTTAAGACTCCCTGCATGGATAATTTTATAATTGGGAGAAGGGGTGATAGCACTCTAATAAAAAATGCAAGTCATCACTTCCAAATAACTCATCCCTCTCCCGTCTCTTCTCAAATATACAAAATCTCATCTTGCATATAATTTGCTAAAAGTTGTAGCATTGCAATCAGTATTGCACTGCATGCTAGACAGCTTCAGAAATAGCAGGCTTAAAAAAAAAAGCAAACAGTAATCAACATTTTAAAAATGCTTAAACACAGTTGCAAATATTGCACTTTCTTATAAAAGTAATTCTGAAGAAGGAGGCCAACAAACATTTGCCTTTTCTTATATTGTAGCTTACGCAAAAATGTCTGCTTACTCTTGTTTTCAGGTGTCAGGTGAAATTCTGAAAGACGCTAGGGAGATAGTAAGGGAAGTTTACCCAAATATCCAGGCAAGCTTTAGCATTTACATATAACCTCTTCTTTAGAGAGTCAGCTAGGCCTCGGGGAGAAGTTTGGAGACAGGTATATTTTGGAAAAGTTCCTTGAGGAATTTCTTTTCCTTCTCACCTTGGCCACCCATACTCAAGAAATGCTGCTTGGTTATATTAAGATTTACAGGGGTTGTGACCCATTTTAGCCCCCTTGAGGACTGATTCCTCCAGGACCTAATGGAATAAACTTTTTAAAGATAGGCTTTTACTGTGACAGGTTCACTAAACTGAGTTGCTTGGCAAGTTTCATTGCCTGGGGTCCTTTAAACCACCTTCAGTAGGTGTCCAGATGGCTAGTGAGAACAGCAGATCCTGGCTTTCAGTCAGGTGGAGGTCTAGCTCCCTCACTCTTGCCCTTCCTCTCAGAGGAAAGAAAGAGGTTAACAATTGGCAAGCTGTCTTCCAGAGCTAAAACTAAGTTATATGACTGCAACTGCCACCCCACAACAAGGCTGCTATAATATGACTGTTAGTTAATTCGTTAGCCAACAGTGTAGTAACAAATAGAATATGTTCCTTTGTATAAAAGTGTATCTCTTAAACTGTCTTTATGTTTAATATTTTTTAAAGTGTATTAGTGACAATCATATAGTGCTTCATATTAATTATGTACCTTTTTTTAGGAATCTTATCCCCATCCTAGAACATTCATGGTTATCATTGTTACTGTTTCAGGTGGAAAATAAATATTATTTGTTTTGATTCAAAGAAGACGAAATGTTCTAACATGGAAGCCTCAAACTAAACTCCAGGCTCCACAGATGAAAGCTGTGAGGCAAAGCAAAATGAAAGCTATCCCTATCCTTAGAGGTCAACAGTGATGGATCGTTGGAAGAAACTGAGAAAAAGCAGAAATCAATGAGTTGCACTTCCTTGTAACAGATGGCAAGTTTAAGTTTTTGAAAACTCTTTAAAAACTATTAAAAATGATGCTTAGCATTGTCTTTATTTGATTATTATCTGAATAAAAAATTAAATATATGCATTTATTCCATAAATTTATGGAGCTATTTGTTTTTCTTTGGAATTCATTCAATTCCACATTTGCTGTTACATTATGAATTAGCTGCAGATTTTTTTGTTCCCCATTTGTTATTCATATTTTAGTTTTCATTAGTTAACAAACTTTTAACTTAGTTACTTTAAATTTCAGGGGATATAGATCGAATCTGTATTTTACTACTTGTGAGACAGGGTAGATACCGGCATTTATTCATATTTAGGGAAAAGATGTACCTAACTATATTTTTGATCATAAGTCTCTGTCAACTAAGTTTAAGTTTGTCTGTTGATCTGCCAGTGATCTTGTTTTATCACCTCTGGGGACAGGAGTGAATTACGAGCAAGAGCAAAGATCTTGCCATTCCTGAATTTCTTTATCATAATTAAAATATTTTTACAGCCACTATGGAGAACAGTATGGAGGTTACTTAAAAAACTAAAAATAGAACTATCACATGACCCAGAAATCCCACTACTGGGCATATACCCTGAGAAAACCATAATTCAAAATGAGTCATGTACCACAATGTTCATTGCAGCACTCTTTACAATAGCCAGGGCATGGAAGAAACCTAAATGTCCATCAACAGAGGAATAGATAAAGAAGATGTGGTACATATATACAATGGGATATTATTCAGCCATAAAAAAGAACAAAATAATGCCATTTGCAGCAACATGGATGGACCTAAGATTATCATACTGAATGCAGTAAGTAAGTCATACACAGAAAGACAAATATCATATGATATTGCTAATATGTGGAATCTAGAAAAAGGGTACAAATGAACTTATTTACGAAATAGAAGTAGAGTCACAGATGTGGAAAAAGAACTTATGGTTACCAGGGGATAAGGGGTAGGGAGGGATAAATTGGGAGATAGAGATTCACATATACACACTACTATATATAAAATAGATAACTAATAAGAATCTACTGCATAGCACAGGGACCTCTACTCAATAATCTGTAATGGTCTTTATGGGAAAAGAATCTAAATAAAGAGTGGATATATGTATATGTATAACTGATTCACTTTGCTGTACACCTGAAACTAACACAACACTGTAAATCAACTATACTCCAATAAAAATTTTTAAAAATCAAATAGAAAAAAAAACCAAAGCTTTTTTTTTTTGATCAAGCAACAACAATGGAAAAGGACAGGGACTGTTACAAACCCTGAGAGGGTTTACTATCATAAGTTTTTCCAGTGGAAATGGATCTTTATTTTCATCTTTTCCCAGTTTGTCTTCTAATCTTGGATCCAGAGAGAAGGAATTCTGAGCTCCTGAGCCATATGAGAAAAATAATTAAAAGCTTCCTCCCCCTTTATTATTTTCCCCCTCCAGTCCTGGGTAAGATTTTCTATTTCAACCATGACTCTGGGGGTAAGATATTAAGTAGCCCTTCAAGATTGATTGAGCCCACAATAAAGATCAACAAATTGAACTCAAGGAATAAATAAATAGAAAATAGTAATTAAATCCATGGAAAACATTCTCAGCACATACATTAAAAAATGGACAACACTGTGAAAATGTAGAAAAGGGTATATCTCCTTAATTAGATTTAATAGATTTCAAAGAAATGAATGCTAGAAATAGCTATTTTTATTAAATAGAACAAGACAGGATCGAAAGAATGGACCATGATATGAAAACTGAAATAGACCAAATAAAATTAATATTGAAAACAATAAAAAGTAACAGGCAATAGAGATTATCTGAAGTTACACAGACGATAATTGTGAGAAATATCCAGAAAAAGAAAGAGGCAAGTAAAGAATCCAGAAAAATATGAGCAAAGATAATCAGAGTAGGAGATATGGAGAGCTATTATATGAATAACTAAAGTCTCTGAAAATAAAGGACAGATATAATCAGTGATAGAGTAGGACAAAAAAAAACCCTTCAACTTTTCAGAACCAGAGAAAGATACTTAAATCAGATATTATGGATCTCACTGAACTCTACAAAAAACAAATAAGTAGTAATTAATATCAAAACACGCCCACTACTGCAGAGGGCAAAGCAGAGAGATTCCACACAGAGGATAGGTGCCAACAAGCACTCACCAGCCTGAGAGGCTTGTCTGCTCACCCACCGTGGTGGGTCAGGGCTGGGAGCTAAGGCTCAGGCTTTGGAGTTTGGATCCCAGGGATAAGACTGGGGTTGGCTGTGTGGGCACAGCTGGGGGTGGGCTGGTGTGCTGCAGCTAGCTGGGGCAGAGTCTGGGAAGAAGTTTGGAATTGCCTAGGAGTCAAGAGACCATTGTTTCGGGGTGTGCGAGGGGAGGGGATTCCGTGGCTGTCAGCACAGACATGAGAGATGGGCATGAAACACTAATGCGGCTGCTGTAGCCGCCAAGAAACCTGTATGCAAGCACAGGTCACTATCCACACCTACCCTCCCAGGAGCCTTTGCAGCCCTCCACTGCCAGGGTGTCATGATCCAGAATCCCTGGCAGAACACATGGCGTGCCTCAGGTTGTTGCAGTGTCATGCTGGCCTCTGCTGCCGCAGGCTTGCCCCCCCCATTCCTTACCTCTCCCTCCCCCCAGCCTGAGTGAGTCAGAGCCCCCAATCAGCCATTCCTTTAAACCCCTCCTGTTTGGGCGAAGAATGGATGCTCTCAGGTGACCTGCATCCAGAGGCAGGGCCAGGTCCAGAGCTGAGCCCTGGCAGCTGTGCAAGCAGAGAGGAGAAGGGGAGGTCTCTCTGGGCGGCCTCGGGACCAGTGGATTGAATCTCCACAGTGAACTTGATGTGCGCTGCATCTGTGGAATACTTGAGTGGAGAATGAATCATCCCAGGACTGAGGGCATGGACTTTGGGAGCAATTGTGGACTTGGGGGTTTGCTTTCTGCATCTAATTTGTTTCTGGTTTTGTGTTTGACTTAGTTTGGTGTTTATTTATTATCATTGGTGGATTTGTTTTGTTTCTGGTTTTGTGTTTGACTTAGTTTTGTGTTTAGAGTTTATTATCATTGGTGGATTTGTTTTTTGGTTTGGTTACTCTCTTTTTTTTTTTAATTACTTAAAAAA
Source organism: Monodon monoceros (assembly GCF_005190385.1). NCBI lineage: Eukaryota > Metazoa > Chordata > Mammalia > Artiodactyla > Monodontidae > Monodon > Monodon monoceros. The sequence continues at coordinate 26,353,253 of NW_021703784.1, forward strand.
TTTTAATAACATTTTTTTATTTTAATGACTTTCTTTTCTTTCTTTCTCTTTCTTTCTTTCTTTTCTTTCTTTCTTCTTTCTTTCTTTTCTCTCTTTTCTTCTGAGCTATGTGGCTGACAGGGTCTTGGTGTTCCAGCCAGGTGTCAGGCCTGGCCTCTGATGTGGGAGAGCTGAGTTCAGGACATTGGTCCACCAGAGACCTCGCAGCCACAAGTAATATCAATTGGGGAGGACTCTCCCAGAGATCTCTGTCTCAATGCTAAGACCCAGTTCCACTCAACAACTAGCAAGCTCCACTGCTGGACACCCCATGCCAAATAACTAGCAAGACAGGAAATCAATCCCACCCATTAGTGGAGAGGATACCTAAAATCATAGTAAGTTCACAGACACGCCAAAACACGCCACCAGACATGGTCCTGCCCACCAAAAAGACAAGATCCAGACTTAACCACCAGAACACAGCTACCAGTCCCCTCTACAAGGAAGCCCACACAACACAATGAACAAACATTACCCACTGGGGGCAGACACCAAAAACAATGGGAACTACAAACCTGAAGCCCACGCAAAGGGGATCTCAGACACAGTAAGTTAAGAAAAATGAGAAGGCAGAGACATACACAGCAGATGAAGGAGCAAGGTAAAGACTCACCAGACCAAGCAAATGAAGAGGAACTAGACAGTCTACCTGAAAAAGAATTCAGAGTAATGATAGTAAAGATGATCCAAAATCATGGAAATATAAGAGAGAAAAATACAAGAAACATTTAACAAGGACCTAGAAGAACTAAAGAGCAAACAAACAATGATGAACAACACAATAAATGAAATTAAATATTCTCTAGAAGGAATCAATAGCAGAATAACTGAGGCAGAAGAACGGATAAGTGACCTGGAAGATAAAATAGTGGAAATCACTACCACAGAGCAGAATAAAGAAAAAAGACTGAAAAGAATTGAGGACAGATTCAGAGACCTCTGGGACAACATTAAATGCATCAACATTCGAATTATAAGGGTCCCAGAAGAAGAAGAGAAAAGAAAGGGACTGAGAATATATTTGAAGAAATTATAGTTGAAAACTTCCCTAATATGGGAAAGGAAATAAATAGTCAATCAAGTCCAGGAAGCACAGAGAGTCCCATACAGGATATATCCAAGGAGAAACATGGCAAGACACATATTAATCAAACTATCAAAAATTAAATACAAAGAAAAATATTAAAAGCAGCAAGGGAAAAGCAACAAATAATATACAAGGGGATCACAACCAAGACTACTCTACCCAGAAAGAATCTCATTCAGAATTGACAGAGAAATTAAAAACTTTACAGACAAGCAAAAGCTAAAAGAATTTAGCACCACCATACCAGCTTTACAACAAATGCTAAAGGAACTTCCCTAGGCAAGAAACACAAGAGAAGGAGTGGACCTGCAATAACAGACCTAAAACAATTAAGAAAATGGTAATAGGAACACACATATTGATAATTACCTTAAATGTAAATGGATTAAATGCTCCAATCAAGAGACATGGACTGGCTGAGTGGATGCAGAAACAAGACCTATGTATGTGCTGTCTGCAGGAGACCCACTTCAGACCTAGGGACACATACAGACTGAAAGTGAGGGGATGGAAGAAGATATTCCATGCAGATGGAAATCAAAGTGGGGCTGGAGTGGCAATTTTCATATCAGGCAAAATAGATTTTAAAATATAGACTGTTGCAAGACACAGAGAAGGACACTCCATAAAGATCAAGGGATCAATCAAAGAAGAAGATATAACAATTATAAATATTTATGCATCCAACATAGGAGTGCCTCAATACATAAGGCAAATGCTAGCAATCATAAAAGGGAGGTCAACTGTAACACAATAATAGTGGGGGACTTTGGCACCCCACTTTCACCAATGGAGAGATCGTCCAAAATTAGAGTGAATAGGGAGGCACAGGCTTTGAATAACACATTAAACAAGATAGACTTAATTGATATTATAGGACATTCCATCCAAAAACAACAGAATACACTTTCTTCTCAAGTGCTCATGGAATATTCTCCAGGATAGATCATATCTTGGGTTGCAAATCAAGCCTTGGTAAATTTAAGAAAATTGAAATCGTATCAAGTATCTTTTCTGACCACAACGCTATGAGACTAGATATCAATTACATGAAAAAAATTGTATGAAATGCAAACGCATGGAGGCTAAACAATACACTAATGAATAGCCTGGATATCAGTGAAGAAATCAAACATGAAATCAAAGAATACCTAGAAATGGGTGACAGTGAGGACCAGATGGCCCAGAACCTATGGGATGCAGTGGGGGCAGTTCTAAGAGGGAAGTTTATAGCGATGCAATCCTACCTCAAGAAACAAGAGAAATCTCAAGTAGGCAACCTAACCTCACACCTAAAACAATTGGAGAGGAAAGAGCAGAGGAAGCCCAAAGTTGGCAGAAGGTAAGAAATCATAAAGGTCAGATCAGAGATAAATGAGAGGGAAGTGAAGGAAATGATGGCAGAGATCAATAAAACTAGAAGCTTGTTCTTTGAGAAGATAAACAAAACTGGTGAACCATTATCCAGACTCATTGAGAGGAAAAGGGAGAAGACTCAAATCAATGGAATTAGAAATGAAAAAGGAGAGGTGACAGCTGACACTGCAGAAATACAGAGGATTATGGGAGATTGCTACAGGCAACTATATGCCAGTGGAATGGACAACCTGGAAGAAATGGACAAATTCTTAGAAGAGCATGGCCTTCTGAGAGTGAACCAGGAAGGAATGGAAAATATGGACAGACAAATCACAAGCACTGAAATTGAGACTGTCATTAAAACCTTTCAACAAACAGGAGCCTGGGACCAGATGGCTTCACAGGAGAATTCTATCAAACATTTAGAAAGGAGCTGGCACCTATCCTTCTCAAACTCTTCCAGGGTATGGCAGAGGGAGGAACATTTGCAGGCTCATGCTCTAAGGCCAAGATCACCCTGGGGCCAAGTCCAGACAAAAATATCACCGGGAGGGAAGGCTGTAGGTCAGTGTCACTGGTGAACATGGATGCAAAAATTCTCAGCCGGGTTCTGGCAGGCAAAGACCAGCAGCACACTGAGAGGGTCGTACATGATGATCAAGTGGGGTTTATCCCAGGAATGCAAGGATTCTTCATTATATACAAATCAATCCAAGTTGTACACCATATTAAAAAATTGAAGGAGAAATCCATATGATTATCTCAAAAGATACTGAAAAAGCTTTTGACAAAATTTAACACCTATTTATGATAAAAACCTTCCAGAAAGTAGGCATAGAGGGAATTTACCTCAACATAATAAAGGCTATATATGACAAACCCACAGCCAACATCATTCTCAATGGTGAAAAACTGAAACCATTTCCACTAACATCAGGAAGAAGACAAGGTTGCCCACTATCACCACTATTATTCAACATAGTTTTGGAGATTTTAGCCACAACAATCAGAGAAGAAAAAGAAATAAAAAGAATCCAAATCTGAAAAGAAGAAGTGAAACTGTCACTGTTTGCAGATGACATGATACAATACATAGAGAATCTTAAAGATGCTACCGGAAAACTACTGAGCTAATCAATGAATTTGGTAAAGTAGCAGGATACAAAATTAATGCACAGAAATATATGGCATTCCTATACACTAATGATGAAAAATGTGAAATAGAAATTAAGGAGACACTCCCATTTACCACTGCAACAAAAAGAATAAAATACCAAAGAATAAACCTACCTAAGGAGACAAAAGACCTGTATGAAGAAAACTATAAGACAATGATGAAAGAAATTAAAGATGATACAAACAGATGGAGAAATATACCATGTTCTTGGATTGGAAGAATCAACATTGTGAAAATGACTACACTACCCAAAGCAATCTACAGATCCAATGCAATCCCTATCAAACTACCAATGGCATTTTTCACAGAACTAGAAAAAATATTTCACAATTTGTATGGAAACACAAAAGTCCCTGAATAGCCAAAGGAATCTTGAGAAAGAAAAACGGAGCTGGAGGAATCAGGCTCCCAGACTTCAGAGTATACTAAAGCTACAGTAATCAAGACAGTATGGTACTGGAACAAAAACAGAAATATAGATGAATGGAACAGGATACAAAGCCCAGAGATCAACCCACGCACATACGGTCACCTTATTTTTGATAAAGGAGGCAAGAATATACAATGGAGAAAAGGTATCCTCTTCAATAAGTGGTGCTGGGAAAACTGGATAGCCACATGTAAAAGAATGAAATTAGAACACTCCCTAACACCATACACAGAAATAAACTCAAAATGTATTAAAGACCTAAATGTAAGGCCAGGCACTATAAAACTCTTAGAGGAAAACATAGGCAGAACACTCTATGACATAATCCTAGCAAGATCATTTTGACCCACCTCCTAGAGAAATGGAGATAAAAATAAACAAATGGGACCTAATGAAACTTAAAAGCATTTGCACAGCAAAGGAAACCATAAACAAGATGAAAAGACAACCCTCAGAATGGGAGAAAATATTTGCAAATGAAGCAACTGACAAAGGATTAATCTCCAAAATTTACAAGCAGTTCATGCAGCTCAATATCAGAAAAACAAACAACCGAATCCAAAAATGGGCAGAAGACCTAAATAGACATTTCTCCAAAGAAGATATACAGACTGCCAACAAACAAATGAAATCATGCTCAACATCAGTAATCATTAGAGAAATGCAAGTCAAAACTACAATGAGCTATCGCCTCACACCAGTCAGAATGGCCATCATCAAAAACTGTACCAACAGTAAATGCTGGAGAGGGTGTGGAGAGAAGGGAACACTCTTGCACTGTTGGTGGGAAAGTAAAGTGATACAGCCACTATGGAGAATATAATGGAGGTTCCTTAAAAAACTAAAAATAGAACTACCATGCAACCCAGGAATCCCATTACTGGGCATATACCCTGAGCAAACCATAATTCAAAACGAGTCATGTACCACAATGCTCATTGCAGCTCTATTTACAATAGTCAGGACGTGGAAGCAACGTAAGTGTCCATTGACAGATGAATGGATAAAGAAGATGTGGCACATATATACAATGGAATACTACTCAGCCATAAAAAGAAACAAAATTGAGTTATTTGTAGTGAGGTGGATGGACCTAGAAGCTGTCATACAGAGTGAAGTAAGTCAGAAAGAGATAAACAAATACCGTATGCCTACACAGGTATATGGAATCTAAAAAAAAGAAAAAATGGTTTTGAAAACCTAGGGGCAGGACAGGAATAAAGATGCAGACGTAGAAAATGGACTTGGGGACACAGGGAGGGGGAAGGGTAAGCTGGGATGAAGTGAGGGAGTGGCACGGACATATATACACTACCAAATGTAAAATAGATAGCTAATGGGAAGCAGCCACATAGCACAGGGAGATCAGCTTAGTGCTTTCTGTCCAACTAGAGGGGTGGGTTAGGGAGGGTGAGAGGGAGATGCAAGAGGGAGGAGATATGTGGATATATGTATACGTATAGCTGATTCCCTTTGTTATACAGCAGAAACTAATACACCATTGTAAAGAAGTTATACTCCAATAAAGATGTTAAGAAATAAAAAAAAAACATGCTGTGGCTCAAGAAGAAAAAATAAAGTAAAAGTGAAAATTTAAGGATTATAGAGGGCTTAAAACAGAACAGAACCAAAGAAAGTTGCAATTGCAAAAGACAAGTCCAAGCTATCAGTTTTCAATGCAATAAAAATAATCTACCTTTCTTATTTTAAGTTAAAACATTTAAACTCCTAGTTATATAAGAATTGAACTTATTTCTTTATTCAAGACAATGGGAATGGGGGAGCTATGAACTGGGCGATCTGTAAAGTAGTGAGATTATAAGTATTTGACTTAGCATAATGGAGGAAACTGAAAGACCTAAGGAGAGACAATTAGAAGCACAGAGCCCAGCAGAAAGGCTCAAGAATGAAGGCACCAATTTCATTGAAACGAGAATACCTCTGGGACTAGAAATAGGTACATTGGCTGAAAGTCTACTTTAAAAAACTTTTGAACACCCCACTTCTTTCCTAAGTCAATTAACTGGCATTTGCCTATCTCCTACCCATGCAAATCCAGATGAATAATTTATAAAGAGAATAAAGCAAAGGTATTCTAGCCTTGAGGACAAGAAGCTGAGTTTAGGGAAGATGTGCCATGATGAAAATAGGCTGTGAAATGAAAATCTGCATGTTGAATCATAATCCTCTCCTAGTTAGTTTTTTAGTGCCTTACTTATACATATTAGCAGTCACCCCATGGGAAATTTGAAAAATGCCCCAACTGGAAAATTATTCACCCAAACAAAACAAAGTAAATAATTTTCAAGTGAAAAGACTTCAATAAGGAAGCCAAAGAATATGTCAAAACACTTTTGTTAATACATGAGACAATGCTATGTATGCATGAAAAAAGAGCAGGAAGCCATTAAAAAGGACTATTCAGAGAACAACGAAAAGCTCTTGAAAAGTAAAAATAAGATAACAAGCCCCCAAAACACAGAAAAGTACAACACTGAAGTATAAAATTGACAAAATCTCTTAGGAGGTGCAACCAAAAGACAAAGAAAGGAAAAATAGGAGTGAAAAATTCAAGTAAATTTGATAATCAGTCCATGACACTCAATGTCCAAAGAGTAGGAATTTCTAAAGGAGAAAACTGAAAATATCATATACTTCAAGGATAAAAATTTCTAAATTGAGGAGATCCACAAATGGTTCAGCACAAGTAATGGGGGGAAAACACTTAGGCTTCTTCATCCTATAATTTAAAAACACTGAGAAAAAAAGAATAGGTTCTAACAGCTTCCATAGTGAGTAACAAAGTAGCCTGATTCAAATAATTGGGAATAAAATAACACTGTACATTGATCTTACTTCAAAGGATAGCAATTTTATTAGAAGGAAGAGAATAGAGGTAGGGTACATGGGTGGGTATTAAAGAGGAGGGACATAGCTCAGTCTTCATCTTTAATGGCAAGAAGTCAATAGATAATATTTAACATTGAAAAAAGGCCAAGAAAATAGCAGTTTAAGTATGATATTTAGAATTTATGTATTTACATATTTAGGATCTAGTCCAAAACTGTCAGGAGTTACAAGTGCTTACCTCTAAGGAATGAAAACTGAGGTTAGAAAGGAAAGATCTTTTTCTTTTCATGCCTTCTGGAACTAGTTGTCTTGTTAAACTGACTATATGTATAATATTGATTTCTTTTAATTAGTGGGTGTGTCTTGTTTTGTTATGTTTTGGTATTTTTTTGTTTTTTTAATTTTTTAACACCTTTATTGGAGTATAATTGCTTTACAATGGTGTGTTAGTTTCTGCTGTATAACAAAGTGTATCAGGTATACATATACATATATCCCCATATATCCTCCCTCTTGTGTCTCCCTCCTAACCTCTCTAACCCACCCCTCTAGTTGGACAAAAAGCGCTAACCTGATCTACCTGTGCTATGTGGTTGCTTCCCATTAGCTATCTGTTTTATATCTGGTAGTGTATATATGTCCATGCCACTCTCTCACTTCATCCCAGCTTACCCTTCCCCCTCCCTGTGTCCCCAAGTCCATTCTCTACGTCTGCATCTTTATTCCTGTCCTGCCCCTAGGTTTTCAAAACCATTTTTTCTTTTTTTTAGATTCCATATACCTGTGTAGGCATACGGTATTTGTTTATCTCTTTCTGACTTACTTCACTCTGTATGACAGCTTCTAGGTCCATCCACCTCACTACAAATAACTCAATTTTGTTTCTTTTTATGGCTGAGTAGTATTCCATTGTATATATGTGCCACATCTTCTTTATCCATTCATCTGTCAATGGACACTTACGTTGCTTCCACGTCCTGACTATTGTAAATAGAGCTGCAATGAGCATTGTGGTACATGACTCGTTTTGAATTATGGTTTGCTCAGGGTATATGCCCAGTAATGGGATTCCTGGGTTGCATGGTAGTTCTATTTTTAGTTTTTTAAGGAACCTCCATTATATTCTCCATAGTGGCTGTATCACTTTACTTTCCCACCAACAGTGCAAGAGTGTTCCCTTCTCTCCACACCCTCTCCAGCATTTACTGTTGGTACAGTTTTTGATGATGGCCATTCTGACTGGTGTGAGGCGATAGCTCATTGTAGTTTTGACTTGCATTTCTCTAATGATTACTGATGTTGAGCATGATTTCATTTGTTTGTTGGCAGTCTGTATATCTTCTTTGGAGAAATGTCTATTTAGGTCTTCTGCCCATTTTTGGATTCGGTTGTTTGTTTTTCTGATATTGAGCTGCATGAACTGCTTGTAAATTTTGGAGATTAATCCTTTGTCAGTTGCTTCATTTGCAAATATTTTCTCCCATTCTGAGGGTTGTCTTTTCATCTTGTTTATGGTTTCCTTTGCTGTGCAAATGCTTTTAAGTTTCATTAGGTCCCATTTGTTTATTTTTATCTCCATTTCTCTAGGAGGTGGGTCAAAATGATCTTGCTAGGATTATGTCATAGAGTGTTCTGCCTATGTTTTCCTCTAAGAGTTTTATAGTGCCTGGCCTTACATTTAGGTCTTTAATACATTTTGAGTTTATTTCTGTGTATGGTGTTAGGGAGTGTTCTAATTTCATTCTTTTACATGTGGCTATCCAGTTTTCCCAGCACCACTTATTGAAGAGGATACCTTTTCTCCATTGCATATTCTTGCCTCCTTTATCAAAAATAAGGTGACCGTATGTGCGTGGGTTGATCTCTGGGCTTTGTATCCTGTTCCATTCATCTATATTTCTGTTTTTGTTCCAGTACCATACTGTCTTGATTACTGTAGCTTTAGTATACTCTGAAGTCTGGGAGCCTGATTCCTCCAGCTCCGTTTTTCTTTCTCAAGATTCCTTTGGCTATTCAGGGACTTTTGTGTTTCCATACAAATTGTGAAATATTTTTTCTAGTTCTGTGAAAAATGCCATTGGTAGTTTGATAGGGATTGCATTGGATCTGTAGATTGCTTTGGGTAGTGTAGTCATTTTCACAATGTTGATTCTTCCAATCCAAGAACATGGTATATTTCTCCATCTGTTTGTATCATCTTTAATTTCTTTCATCATTGTCTTATAGTTTTCTTCATACAGGTCTTTTGTCTCCTTAGGTAGGTTTATTCTTTGGTATTTTATTCTTTTTGTTGCAGTGGTAAATGGGAGTGTCTCCTTAATTTCTATTTCACATTTTTCATCATTAGTGTATAGGAATGCCATATATTTCTGTGCATTAATTTTGTATCCTGCTACTTTACCAAATTCATTGATTAGCTCAGTAGTTTTCCGGTAGCATCTTTAAGATTCTCTATGTATTGTATCATGTCATCTGCAAACAGTGACAGTTTCACTTCTTCTTTTCAGATTTGGATTCTTTTTATTTCTTTTTCTTCTCTGATTGTTGTGGCTAAAATCTCCAAAACTATGTTGAATAATAGTGGTGATAGTGGGCAACCTTGTCTTCTTCCTGATGTTAGTGGAAATGGTTTCAGTTTTTCACCATTGAGAATGATGTTGGCTGTGGGTTTGTCATATATAGCCTTTATTATGTTGAGGTAAATTCCCTCTATGCCTACTTTCTGGAGAGTTTCTCTTATAAATGGCTGTTGACGTTTGTCAAAAGCTTTTTCTGCATCTACTGAGATTATCATATGGCTTTTATTCTTCAATTTGTTAATATGGTGTATCACACTGGTTAATTTGTGTTTATTGAAGAATCCTTGCATTCTTGGGATAAATCCCGTTTGATCATGGTGCATGGTCCTTTTAATGTGCTGTTAGATTCTGTTTGCCAGTATTTTGCTGAGGACTTTTGCATCTATGTTCATCAGTGATATTAGCCTGTTGTTTTCTTTTTTTGTGACATCTTTTTGTGCCTTTGGTATCAGGGTAATTGTGGCCTGTTAGAATGAGTTTGGGAGTGTTCCTCCCTCTGCTATATTTTGGAACAGTTTGAGAAGGATAGGTGTTAGCTCTTCTTTAAATGTTTGATAGAATTCGCCTGTGAAGCCATCTCATCCTGGGCTTTTGTTTGTTGGAAGATTTTTAGTCACAGTTTCAATTTCCCTGCTTGTGATTCGTCTGTTTATATTTTATGTTTCTCCTGGTTCAGTCTTGGAAGTTTATGCTTTTCTAAGAATTTGTCCATTTCTTCTAGGTTGTCCATTTTATTAACATATTGTTGCTTGTAATAATCTCTCATGATCCTTTGTATTTCTGCATTGTCAGTTGTTACTTCTTCTTTTTCATTTCTTATTCTGTTGATTTGAGTCTAATCCCTTTTTTTCTTGATGAGTCTAGCTAATGGTTTATTAATTTTATTTACCTCCTCAAGGACCAGCTTTTAGTTTAATTGGTCTTTGCTATCATTTCCTTCTTTTCTTTTTCATTTATTTCTGATCTGATCTTTATGATTTCTTTCCTTCTGCTAACTTTGGTTTTTTTGTTGTTGTTGTTCTTCTTCTTTCTCTAATTGCTTTAGGTGTAAACTTAGGTTGGTTATTTGTGATGTTTCTTGTTTTTTGAGGTAGCATTTTATTGCTATAAACTTCCTATTGCTTAGAACTGCTTTTGGTGCATCCCAGAGGTTTTGGGTTGCCGTGTTTTCATTGTCATTTGTTTGTAGGTATTTTTTGGTTTTCTGTTTGATTTCTTCAGTGATCTCTTGGTTATTTAGTAGTGTATTATTTAGTCTCCATGTGTTTGTAGTTTTTACAGATTTTTTCCTGTAATTGATATGTAATCTCATAGCATTGTGGTCAGAAAAGATACTTGTTATATTTCAGTTTTCTTCAATTTACCAAGGCTTGATTTGTGACCCAAGATATAATCTATCCTGGAGAATGTTCCATGAGCACATGAGAAGAAAGTGGGAAGTGCATTTGATCACATATACTGACCTTTAACATTCTAGAATTTTTTGGTTTTGGCATTTATATTGTATTACCTTAATTAAGTCATGAATTTTATGACAATGCTTTGATTTTGGCTAGTGGTTTTGCTCCTATTATTCCAGTTTTTGGCTTCCGATATGGGTTTATCTTTTTGTAGGTGTTTCCTTTGATTTTGTAATTTCTTCCTATTCACTTAAGTAAAGGTTAAGCTTTACACTGCTTGGACATTTTGAAAATTTTGATTAACTTGAGAGCCAATTTAGGGTTAATTGTTTTGTTTCCCCTCTTAACCATCAATTACTGATGAGTGGGCTGCCTTACTAAATCATGGATGATCTCTTCACTCTTTCTGTTTTATGTTCATGATCAATTGTTCTCAAATGAGTCATATTAATTAAACAGTACTCTGAATCTTTGTTCGCCCTCTTACTCATTCCTAAATAAACTTCATATTACAATGTCAACATTGCAGAAATGGAATGGGAAAGAACAGCTTAAAGTAATCAATGTAACAAAGTGTTAATTTAAAATATTAGCAGCTAAATTCTCAATCCCATATAAAATTGTTTTAAATTTAAGAATTCTATGTCTGAAAGGGAAGAGTCCTTGAAATCAATTCCTTTAACTTATGAGGATAAGATAACCTCTAAAGTGTATTTTTCTACTAGGTACTCACACATATTAAGTAATTATTTTTTAAATAGAGTTATTTTAATGTTCTCTTTGGAAAAAGGCAAACTACTGTGTTCCAATCATTGAATTGAAAATAGCTTTGCAATGGTCATATCTGATACATTTCCCCAGTGGTTTTCACATGAGAATAGTTTTCAAGCAAAGCATACTTTTCATACGTTAAGAAAAGGAGAGTGGTTAAAAAAAGGAAATTCGGGGCTTCCCTGGTGGCGCAGTGATTGAGAGTCTGCCTGCCGATGCAGGGCACACGTGTTTGTGCCCTGGTCTGGGAAGATCCCACATGCCATGTAGTTGCTAGGCCCGTGAGCCATGGCCGCTGAGCCTGTGCATCCAGAGCCTGTGCTCCGCAATGGGAGAGGCCACAACAGTGAGAGGCCCGCATACCGCAAACAAAAACAAAAAACAAAACAGAACAAAAAAACTGAAATTCGGGATTCCCTGGTGGTGCACTGGTTGAGAGCCTGACTGCCAACGCAGGGGACACGAGTTCGTGCCCCAGTCCAGGAAGATACCACATGCCGCGGAGCGGCTGGGCCCATGAGCCATGGTCACTGAGCCTGCACGTCTGGAGCCTGTGCTCTGCAACGGGAGAGGCCACAACAGTGAGAGGCCTGCATACCACAAAAAAAAAAAAAAAAAAAGAAATTCATTAACTTACCACTTGCTACTACCATGCTCTCAGAATTTTTAAATTGTGCAATCATCCATGGAAAATTTATTTAGTTTTATAATAGTTTTTTCCTTTATTCCAACCAACTACAGTTAGCCAGTACTTAGTTACCCTCTTGACAACTTTAACAATCCTTATCAGAACCTCCTCATGTCTACTGTCATTTTTCTTTTTGTGCAAGAGTACACAACCAGAATTCATTTTATCTCTTTTTTGATACAATTCATAGTTAAAAAAATCTGTTTAGAAAGTAATTCTGTTTTTTCCTTTAAATTCAAAACACGTATCATTTCCTGAGAATGGTGTGTGTGGTGTGATTTGTGTGCATGTTTCAATTAAATGGAAGTAAGAACACTTGATGTTCAGAAAATTGTTATTTATTAGGGGAAGCTAAAGATTGCTTTAAGTCATAATATGACTCTAATAATCAGGTTTATATTTTTCAAATTTTTATTAAAGTATAGTTGATTTACAATGTTATGTTAGTTTCTTCTGTATAGCAAAGAGAATCAGTTATACATATACATATATCCACTCTTTTTTAGATTCTTTTCCGATATAGGTCATTACAGAATACTGAGTAGAGTTCCCTGTCCTGTACAGTAGGTCCTTATTAGTTATCTATTTTATATATAGTAGTGTGTATATGTCAATCTCAATCTCCCAATTTATACCTCCCCCAGGTTTACATTTTTCAAAGTGTAGGTGAAATTATTTTAAGAAGTTATTTTGTCACCCCTACCTGCCCCTGAAAGCTAAAGGATCCTTGCCTTGATTTATCTCTGTGTTTGTTTCAAAAGCCCCCGGAATTTAACAGAGATATTTCACAGCTGTGCTTTAAGAGATATGCAGTGGTCAATAGCCATGAACTGGCTCTGACTTGACCACAGAAACATGCCTGCACAGATTAGACCTGGAGGTGTCCAAAAGTTACCTCTGCATCATTACCATGCTAAGATCTCCGCACAAGGGTGGATTCGTACTCTACTAGGCACAATTCATGCTGTGTGCAAAGTAATGTGGAAGACTGTGCATGCCCTGTCTGACCAGCTTCCCCTGGCAAATCTCTGCCCCTTTCCTAGAGCCCTGATGACATGTCTGCTTCTTACCTCTTAAACTTCCCTCACTCCCTTTCCTTTGGGAAGAAGGTATTTTTAGAGCATGAGCTCTCCCTTCTTCATTTCTTGGTCAATGGAAAAGTTTCTGCTTTGCTATACTGAACCTGGCTTCATTTGATTTACATTTGTGACTCTAGAGGGCAAATGACCCATTGAGGGGTCACTGACCTGCTGAGGATTGGTAACAATATCATACGAATTTATTAATTAGGATGTTTACTTAACATGTCCTATGTGTGTAATGTAAGAGTGATTCACTAGATTACTAATTTACACTTAAATAAATGTAACATCAAAAACAAGTAAATAACAAAGCATTCTACAATAAAGTTCCCAAATATAGCAAATGAACAGCTTTGCTTATTTTCCATGCTCAAATACCTCATCTTCTTATCTCAAATTTAACTTTAGCTTTTTCAGATCTAGGAAATATGAAGCATACAAGAGAGGGCCAGTCTTAATCGTAAACTTCAAGATATCAATATCTTGATATTTAATTTTTTTTTGGTATAGCACCAAGTACAATCACTTATCTATTCAACTTACCAAATATATTGTAAGCCTACTTTGAGACTACCACCATATCTACTTTTTTGAAGCCTAAAACAAACCTCATTAAGAGCTCATAAAGTGTGCTTTATCTGGAAGATTTACAATGTGTATTGCTTAACTAATTAAGAATTATGATGGAAATAACACCTCAATTTATTTAGCTGTTCATGAATGTTGCTCTGAAATATTTTTCAGAAAAGTCTATGGATTTAATTACCTCAATTATGCCTTAAAGCAGTTAAAACAAATAATTAACTTTTCAATGTAACTTTGCTTTCACATTAACATGAATACCTAACTTTTGTTATGCTTTATGATGCCATAATATCATACATAAGACTGTCATATATATATATATATATATATATATATATATAAATGCCTGTATACATCTCTATATGTATATTGAAGATGTATTTATTTATATAGGTAGACATAAATGTATAATTCTAAAAAAGAATCTAGACTTCAAAGTGTCAATAATCCAAAATCCTAGAGCCTCAGTCTTCTTTATATTATAGAAATAATATTAAACCCAATTAAATGATTAATTAAAAGGATCATACACCATGATCAAGTGGGATTCATTCCACAGATGTAAGGATGGTTCAAAGTCTGTAAACCTATCAGTGTGATACACCACATTAACAAATGAAGAATCAAAATCATATAGTCATCTCATTAGATGCAGAAAACTCTTTTGACAATATTCAACATTCATTATGACAGAAACTCTCAACAAATTAGGTATAGAGGGAACATACCTCAGCATAATAATAGCCAAACATAACAAAACTACAGCCAACATTATACTCAACAGTGAAAAGCTGAAAGAATTTCCTCTGAGATCAGGAACAAGACAAGGATGTCCAGACTTGCCACTTTTATTCAACAGAATATTGTAAGTCCTAGTCACAACAGTCAGACAAGAAAAAGAAACAAAAGGAATACAAATTGGAAAGGAAGAAGTAAAGTGTTGCTGTTTGCAGATGATATAATACTATGCATAGAAAATCCTAAAGATGCCACCAGAAAAACCTATTAGAAGCAATAAATGAAATACATTTATTCAACTCATATATTCAATTTATAAAGTTGCAGTATAAAACTTAATATGCAAAAATCTGTTGCATTTCTATACATTAACAACAAACTATTGGAAATAGAAGTTAAGAAAACAAACTGATCTAAAAGTATAAAATACTTAGGAATAAATCTAACCAAGGAAGTAAAAGAATTGTACTCATCTAACTGTAAGATATTGATGAAAGAAATTGAAGATGACAAAACAAATGAAAAGATATACGATACTCATGGATTGGAAGAATTATTATTGTTAAAATGACCATACTCCCCAAGGCAAATCTACAGATTCAATGCAATCCCCATCAAAATACCAAAGGCATTTTTCACAGAACTAGAACAAATAATTCTAAAATTTGTTGGAAACACAAAAGACCCCAAACAGCCAAAACAATCTTGAGAAAGGAGAACAAAGCTGGAAGAACAATGTTCCCTGATTTCAAAATATACTGCAAAGCTACAGTTACTATAGCAGTATGGTACAGATAAAAAAACAGATACATAGATCAATGGAACAGAATAGAGAGCTGAGAAATGAACCCACAGTTATATAATCAATTAATCTATGACAAAGGAGGCAAGAATATACAATGGGAAAAAATACAGCCTCTTCAATAAATGATATTGGGAAAACTGGACAACTACATGCAAAAGAATCAAACTGGACTACTTTCTCACACCATATACAAAAATAAACTCAAAATGGATGAAAGAGTTAAATGTAAGACCTGAAATCTTAAAAACCCTAGAAGAAAACATGCTCAATACACTCTTTGACATCAGTCTTAGCAATATTCTTTTGGATATGTCTCCTCAGGCAACGGAAACAAAAACAAAGATAAACAAATGGGATTACATCAAACTAAAGAGCTTTGCACAGTGTAAGAAACAAAACAAAAATGATATATCATATATCATTATATCATTACAAATACATGATATATCATATATCATGACAAATATATGCTGTAAGGGGTTAATACCCAAAATATACAAAGAACTCATATGATTCGACATCAAAAAAAAAAAAAAAAAAACAACCTGATGAAAAGATGGGCAGAGGATTTAAATAGAAATTTTCTCAAAGAAGACCTAGAGATGGCCAATATGCAGATGAAAATATGCTCAATATTACTAGTCATCAGGGAAATGCAAATCAAAACAACAATGAGACATTATCTCACATCTGTCAGAATGGCTATCTTCAAAAAGACAACTAATAATAATGTTGGCAAGGATGTGGAGAAAAGGGAACAATTGTGCACTGTTTTTGGGAATGTAAATTGGTGCAGCCACAATGGAAAACAAAATGGACATTCCTCAAAAACTTAAAAATAGAACTACCATACAATCCAGCAATTTAACCTTTGGATATTTACCTGAAGAAACAAAAACACTGATTTGAAAAAGATATATTCACTCCAATGTTCATTGCTGCATTATATACAATAGTTAATATATGAAAGCAACCTAATGGATGAATTGATCAACAAATGGATATCCAGCAGTGGACAAATGAATTAAGAAGTTATGATAAACACACACACACACACCCACACACACACACAATGGAATATTATTCAGCCATAAAAAAGAATGAAATCTTGCCATTTATGAAAACATGGATGGATTTAGAGGGTATTATGCTAAGTGAAATAATTCACAGAGAAAGACAAATATGGTATGGTCTTTCTTATACGTGGAGTCTAAACAAAACAAAACAAAGCAAGTTTGTATATACAGAGAACAGATTGGTGGTTATTGCCAGAGGCAGGGGGTGGTAAAAATGGATGAAGGGGGTCAAAAGATAAAAAGAAAATAGAACAGCAATGACTAGAGCTAGAGGAAGTAGAGGAAGACAGCTGGTTTGAACATATTTTCATATACATGGATAAGAAACAGAAAGCAATTCAGAAAAAAAAAAAAAAAAAAGACAGACTCCTAGGTCAGAAAGGTGGTATATATTCAAATCTTGAGACCTCAAGGAAGGTTTTCAGGGAAAAAAAAAAGCCTAAAATTGACACGTTTTGCACATGCTACATTAGCTACTGAACCTAACAGCAATCCAGTGAAGTAGGAGTTCCAACAGATAAGTAAACTTAGTTTTAGTGAAGGTAGGAAACTTTTCAGAAGTTGTACAGCTAGTAAATAGTGCCAGGATTCATCTCTCTTTTCTATCTGAACTGCAAAGCCCAGCTCTTTTGTTATGCTGTCTCAAAAAATTTAAAGTATATAGTGAATACTATTATTAAGAGGTTCTAGTATGTGTGCTTATGCCTGTGTATATATGCAGTGTGTCTATACAGGTACATAGTGTGTATAATATTTACATTCTTAACATAAATTGATATATTAATATATTATAATAATATAAATTAATAAAATATAGCTATAAATAACCTTTTTGAAAGAAGCAAGATAAAAAGAAATGATACTTCAAGGACATAAGCTTTGAAATTAATTAAGTTATAGAATGTGCTTTTGTAAGAAAAATTATATTCAATATGCTTGTAAAGAAAAACAATTCTTAATAGAGACACAGATGTACAGAACAAACGTATGGACACCAAGGGGGGAAAGAGGGGGGTGGGGGGTGGTGGTGATGGTGTGATGAATTGGGAGATTGGGATTGATATATATACACTAATATGTATAAAATAGATAACTAATAAGAACCTGCTGTATAATAAAATAAAATAAAATTCAAAAACAAACAAACAAAAAAGAAGAACAATTCTTGGTAAACATTAAAGAAATTACCAGTATTTTTATTTGTAAGAATTTTTGATTGATTTAATAAGCAATATCCAGGAAAACTTTTAATAGCTTTACTGATGCTGAGAAGAGAGGGAATATCTTACCTATTGTAATAGGCTCAGAAATATTAATAATAATTACCTTTACTGATAGGCTTGGTTGTGTCTCAAACCATTTTTCTCATTTTGTGCCCACAGTTCAATTAGCTAATACTTTCTACATCTTGACAGCCAGGGTCACTGATGAGGTTAACTAAGTCCTTGGATTTTATTTGATATTAATGTATGCCTACTCATCTTTATTCTGCAAGTACCTATTTATCTCAGATTGTTCTAAATCTAAGAGTCATTGACTCAGCTCTTAAATAGGAATGCATAGAAGAAGCTCTATTTCAGCATCTTGTCTAGCACTACCATTCTGGCTTTGCTTTTGATGTTCTACCAGCAGATGAATTCTTGCTCTTGAACTCCAGCCTCCATTTGGCTATTTCTTTTCTTATGCTCCATTTTCCCACTGCCAGTCTCTGGAACTCAGATGTCCTGGGTTTGTAAGTTTGTTTTGGTCATTGACCAAACAGATGAATCTCCTTGAAGTGGAAGCATATTCCCATCTGGACCTAAGCAGGTCACCTGTCCATCTGAGTCTTTGTTAAGTTATTCTCTATCTTAGATATCCACTAATTGCTTGCCTTTTTCCGCTAGAATTGGCATGCCAGATGCCAATTTTCTTCAACCTTGTCTAATAATACTTCTCTTCTTCATGTCTTTCCTTTGTGACTCATACCTAGGCATCACACTCTTAGCATTAGAGACTATTTTAGTTAGATATTATGAAATATTTTCTTGAACACCTCCAGTGATCAGAAGCACAGTATCTTCTAAGGAACTCAATTCCATTTTCATTATACTTTTGTTAGAAAGTTCTTTCTTATTTTGAGTCAAATTTAAGCTCACTATAGTTTTTTCCCTGGTTGGCCTAAAAATGAGCATAGTGTTTATGCAATGAATACAATAAATCATAGTGTTTATTATTATTTACAACACAAAGTTTTTAATTAAAAGATATTTCTGCCCATGTATAATAATAGTGGAAACAAAAAGCCACCGTTCAGAAAATGTAACACGCAAAAAGTTATAGTTAGTAGATTGTGGTCCCAATATGAACAAATGCCATTTTGGTTTTGTTATTTTTTTTTTTCAAGTGATCTTGATTTCACCCAATCACACTGTAGCCACTCATTCCCATGGATATAATCTTGACGTTGACAAAAACTGCAATCGCTACATAATCAATTGGTCAACCTTTAAACTTCACTTCCTATGCCTCCAACTAATTCCCTCTAGAGCCATACTCCAACAATTCTTTGACCCCATTAGAATCATCAACCCATTGATCCTACTGCTTTTGTTCTATCCCTCGTTGTCCTTATGTGTTTTCTTGTCTCCTAAACCAGCTTATAATTCATGGATAATCATAGTTACACTTGTATACACTCTCAACTCCTTTACCTCTCTCCAGTTTATCATATTCATTTGGCAAAATTCTAACCCAGATTAAGTCCAATTCTTAATCAGGTTGAGCCTACATCCATTTAGCTGAATGTGGCTGGATAAAAACTCACAGTCATACCAACTAGTGTCTTTAATGGTGTCTGGAAACCTAATTCATTCTCTTTCCTACTATCTTAGATGATTATTAAATCTTTTCTTTCCTCAAATATGAAACTTTTTCACATGCTCAGTTTCAGCAGAAGACCTTAACTCCTGTTTTGTCTAAAAACTGAAGCTTTCAGAAAAGAACTTCCACAAGCTCCTACCACTATATCTGCCCATGCATCTGACTCTGTGTGCAAATATTCTACTTTCTCTTCTGTTACTATGAGTGAATTATCTGTGTTCCTAGCTAAGACCAAGTCCTTTATGTGTACCTTAGATTCCATCTGCCCTTACCTACTCAAAGACATCTCCTTTCTCTCCAGCATCACAATTTTTCTCCTCTCTAGATCATTTATCAGCATATAGACATGCTATTATTTCTTCCATATCTTGATCTTATTTTCCCTCCAGCTACTGCCTCATTTTTATCGTTCTCTTTACAGCAAAACTCCTTGAAAGAGTCATCTACTTTTGCTGTCTTCAATTTCTCTCCTTCTGTTTTTTCTTGAACACAAATTAGGTTTTCACCCCCTCTGGTGAAACTGCTCTTGTGAGGCTCATCAATGACCGCAATTTTGGTAAATACAATGGGAATTTCTCAGACCTAATCATACTCAATTTATAAATAGCATTTTACTCAGTTGATCACTCTTCCTTGAAACCACTTGATACTTGGCATCTAGAACTACCACACTCACCTCACTTTCCTTCTTTCTAGCCATTCATTTCTCAGTCTCTGTTGGTTCCTTTTCATCTCATCCATCTCTATAGATCACAGTGCCCAGGGCAGAGTTCATTATTTGGATTTCTCTTATTTTTCTACCCTCACTGTCTATGTGCTGACATTCTCTTGTGATGGCAATGACTTTAAATACCACCTTATACTAATAACTCCCAAATTTATATCTTAATCCTGTTCCTCTCTAAATTCTAGACCAACATATATGTCTACTTAACATTTCCACTTGGAGATTTAACAATGAACACCTCAAAATTAACATGTTAAAACCTGAGTTCTCCTTCACTCCCCACCAATGTTCTTCTGTCTGTCCACATCTCAGTGATGATAATTGCATTTCTAGCTGCTAGAGCCTAAACACTTGATGTCAATGTTGTTTCCTCCATTTCCCTCACACTCCACAATAGCAAGTTCTATTGACTCTCTTCAAAACATATCCTGAATTTAACCACTTGTGACCACCCCCAGTGCTAGTCTATGCATTTCTTGCCTGGATTATTGCAACAGTCTCCTAAATGGTCTCGTGTTTCTGCCCACTCCCATTCTCAGTCAGTAACCATAGAGATCCTGTTAAAAATATAAGTCATATTATGTCATTTCTCTTTTCATTCAAAACTAGATCCTGCAGGGTCCCATGTAATATAACATCCATCACTTCTCTGAGCTAACTTCCTATTCTTCTCCTCCTCTTCCTGTATTTCCAGCCACTTCATTTTATCACTATTCGTCAAGCACTCTAAGGAATCTGCTTTCTTGCTCAGGTTTTTGCAATTGTTTGTCCTGCCTGAAAACTCTCCCATAGATGTTCTCAGGGCTAAACCTTCGATTCTTTCAAATCTTCCTCAAAATTACCTCCACAGGTGACTCCACCCTTCTACTAACAATTCATATCCCTTTCCCTAGCTTTATTTTTTTCTTTGTCAACCTGTCATCTAACATATCTTTTTATTGTTTGCCTTTTCTCTATTTCAACACAAGCTCCATGGGTGTAGCATGTATTGCTGGCTCTTTGTGTGTGTGTGATTTTGTGTGTATGCATATTGTGATTTCATCTGTCTTGCTTATATTGCTAAATCTAGGATAGTTCTTAGTAAAAAGTGTTTTCTACATATATTTTCTAAATAAATGAATACATAGGAGGAACTCAAACTAGGCTTATCTTTCAAAAAATTCATGTAATTTCTATTTAAATTGTAGTCAGCAGTCACCTAAACAAATACATTGAGCTCTAAGCTGTATACTAGAAGACATGCTGATAAAGAGTTTACATTCTTGCTGGAGAACAGATGAAGCCAACAATAAGTAGCAGAAATTGGCTTATAATTAATTGCTAATGATATAGTACTGATGACAAGTCCCAATAAGGGGAAATGAATAAGATATAAAGGAATCCATTATGGTTTCAAAAAGGCAGTGTAGTTATTAAGCTGATTTAAGTGATGGGTGATATTTAGCCAGATAATGAGGATAAAGCATGAGTTAGATTGGAAGGATGTTGGAAACCTGACTAATTAGAATGGCTTAAGAGTGAAATCGGGGAACAAATTTTAATTTGGTGACGGTATTCCAAGAAAAATACAGAAGCATGCAGTGTTAAATTGATAATTAGAGTGTAATAATAGACCCCAAATCTCACTGTATAACCAGGTTTCCTGATTATTCATATTTGTAGAACCAAAACAGTTAAATTTTTCTTTGTTACACATATACCATAATTATCTTCTAAAAGGTGCACACCACCCATTAAGCCTTCATTCTATAACCTTACTTAGAGTGAGCTTTATTTATGTCTTTTTTCTCATCTAAACATAAATTCCTTAGTATTTCTTATATGTCATTGCTCCTAATGTAGTGCTTTCTGTACAGTCTCTGATTTACTTTGGGCTTCTTTCTTCTCATTACCAAAATAAGATATTAAGGTTTACAGTGTGTGGAAAAGAAAAATGACAAAAACTTTTATGAACTCTTTATAAGACAAATCATCAGTAGCTATGAAAGTATTAATCTATTGCTCAGTGTAAGTTTGGTACAACTATTTAAAAAATGTTCAGAGGAAAATAAATTCTATTTTATTTATTTACAGAGTCACTTTATAAAGATGATTTTTCTTTCTTATTTTCTTAGTTTCCCATGTGTTTAGACTCTAGATAACTATCTAGTACCTATTTGTCTTGTCTTGTACCTCACAGGATGATGGAGGAACCAGAACGCTGATGGAAATCACCTCATACAACGAGATTGGTTGAAGGTAATTCAAGTAATGACACAATATTTGTCAAATATTGGAAATGTATGACTACAATGAACATTGATATTCATGAAACTTGGTACAGTGGAAACTAAATGCTTTAAGAGGCCATCTTATAGTTTCCAGAGGTCACTCATTGTGTCCAACATATATAACTTTAAAAATCATATAAAAATGATATACAAAAATCATATATAAAATAATTATATATAAACAAAATTATATTTGTATCACGTGTCAATCGATTTGAAAGAAAACAATATGTTTAACATTTAATCAACAGAAAATACCCAACTAAATGAGAACGTGCTAGAAAGAGCAAAATTTTGGACAACCTTGCCAAACAATGTACTGCATTTGATTTTAGGAAAATGGATTAGTTGGATGGAATCAATGAAAATATTGAATTGCATCCTGGGGAACTAGCAGTACAGGAAAGAGAGGATTTGGCTAAAGATAAAATTGAAGCAACTGATATAAATGTGCTTTGAAATGATATAGCTTATCAAAAAATCACTATGTCAAGATTGGAAGCTTAGAATGATGATTAGAAATGGGTTCCACTTCAGGCAGTTGGCTGGCAGTCTTTCTTGCATGGACTCACAGCTAAAATGGCTTTTGTCACCTGCTGAAGCTCCTACCTTACTTCCTTTAACCGCTAAAAGAAATGTAAATGGTTGTATTAGGCAAGAGAAATAAGGTTTATGCTACTAATAACAAAATAATTGTAGTAAAGTTAAATATGAAAACATAATAAGCATTGATGTTCTAATACTGTGTTGATTTTATTTCTGTATTTTTCTAGTGACAATGCAGGTCTCAGACAATCTTCCTGAATTACTGTAACTATTTTAATTGCTCTCCTTGCTTAATGGTTGCCCCTCCCCAAATCAATTCACTCCAGAGTGATCTTTTACTCTGTTTTTAAAACTCATCAATAGCTTCCCACTATCCTTAGAATAAAGTGCAAATCTTACTTCGCCTAAGTGTATCTCTCCAGCTTCTATCTCTTACCCCCCAAACACCCACCTCATTTACTCACACAGTCACTCTGGTTCCTTTCACAGTAAACTTCCTTCAGTTTCTCAAACATGTATACTCTCCTACTAATGCTTCAGAGGGAGCAGAGGCATGACTTCTCTGGAAATCCTTGCAAGACACCCCATCTATCCTATGTATGTGTAATGATAGCATCATATTCTTCCCCTATCAGCACACTTGCCATATCATTGAATAATAATTACTTTTTAAATTAATTTATTTTATACCCCTAGACCTGGAGTTCTTAACAATTTTTGGTATCATGAACATATTTAGTATTCTGGTGAGGTCTTTTTAAAGGCATAAGATAGATTATTTAGGATAACAAAAGAAGCCAGTTATATTGAAATAAAATTTCAAGATATCAAAATTGTATTTCAAGATATTGAAATACAATTTCAAGATATATTGATATACTAATATATTTGTTTTTTAATTATTGCATTGAGTAATAAAACCTAGTGGCATGTCAATAGCAAACAACTTAAAAATTATGATGAGCAAAAATGATACTTTCAGATATCTGTAGCAATGAAAAGTGTTATCTCTGATTTTTAATGGTGACAGTCACAGGTATACTAATACCTCTGCGATTTGTGGCCTATA
Source organism: Monodon monoceros (assembly GCF_005190385.1). Taxonomy (NCBI): domain Eukaryota; kingdom Metazoa; phylum Chordata; class Mammalia; order Artiodactyla; family Monodontidae; genus Monodon; species Monodon monoceros. The sequence continues at coordinate 26,377,396 of NW_021703784.1, forward strand.
TTAATAATTAACTTTAATGCTAATTTTCAGTTACAGGTTAGGAAATATAAAGATGTCAATTTTTTCCCCCATACTAGTTTACAACCCCTCTCTCGCTATCTTAGGTTAAAACCTCTCTACACGTGGGTCAACTCAGTAAGGAGAGGCACCAGATCTGTCTTGTCTATCATTGAATCCCCATTTTTTTTTACTATATAACCATATAGCAGTAACTATAATATAACTACATATATAACACTTTCTGTTTTAGGTGTTGGAGATGGAGCTGTGAATAATAAGACAAAAACACTCTGTCTTATGGAACCTTCATTCTAGTGGGAGAGGAAAGCACATCATAGACACTCATATTGTTTCTGGAAATGAATGTTCCTCTTTTGCTTTGACCTCTTCTAAGATCAATAAGTGCCTACAAACTGCTACTATAGCAGTTTCTAGTCAGGTATTGAAGTTCTGAATTAATTGGCTGATAATAAAGAGATCATTTAAAAATGGAGAGAAATTGTTATTGCCCTTTAAAATATACATTTTCATAACTGTCTGCTCATTTAGGGTTTCTTGATAGAGAATCATAATTCCTACATCTTCGTGTCCTAGCTTATGCAATTCTCCCTTGAGATCCTACTCTTCTTGGTTAACTACTAACTTTTCAAGACTGAGATACCACTTACTCTGGGGAGATTTCTTTCCAATTCTCCCCACATAGCTTCACCACTCTGGTTTGGAATTCTTCCTTGGTGTTCAAGTAGTACTTTGGGCATATCAATTTTTGAACAGCTGACAGACAGGAGTGAAATTATCCGCCTGTGTATTCATAACCTCGTTTGCCTTCCCTTAAATTATGTGACCCTCTGTCTCTGCTAGACTACAAGGCCCTCAGTAAAGCAGGCACATTGCTCTCTCTACTGAAGCACTGCTTCTGAATTCCCTGTGGGGATGAAAACCTTTCAACTCTGAGAACATTCATTCTTGCTTTATTGAGAATGTTTAAAGGTCAATTTTAAGAGAGGTAGCAGAATGCCTGTATTTTGGGGCTCTCAAAACTCCAAATGACATTATATGCACTTTTTGAGCTCCTTACTGTTGGATTCTATGGGCTATCTCCCTGTAGGACAGGGACTCAGCAGGGATTGTGTCTAGATATTGTGATCCTAATACCTGACCTGCATTATACCTCATCCTTTATTTACCCGTGAGGAGGTGTAGAATAGGGACTGTGTAGTATCCTTATTACTGTCTATATTTTTAAAAGTATAGGAAATGGCGTTGTCTTCAGGTATACTCCCAAGGGATGTGCCAGACCTCACTTACATCTACTTTGTCTAGCCTAAAATCCCAGGGAGTGGTAGCCCACTCTTATTTTATTTATATCTCCAGGAGTTAGCACAGTGCTCAGCAAGGGCAGTAGTTAGCTAGAAATGTTTCCTGAAGTGAACCAAAATGACTTTAACAAAATTATGAGATTTCTAGCCTGCTGGCACAAGAAAATGTTTTTCTGTTGATAATGCACAATTTTCCTTAAATAAGAGAATAAAGGAACCTGTGAGAATCTGATATGATTTTGGCTGTATTACTTAAAAATCTTAATAATTTAATTTATGGGTAGACAATAGGGATGATATGCCACCTAACTTTGTATTTTGGATCAATCAGTTGGTAAAATGGCATAGCCTTGACCAGATGCCTGATTGGTACTTTAAATATCAATTTAAGAAGTTGGTGGATGAGGAAGACCCTGAGCTCACCCCCGCCATGAGCACAACAAAATTACAACTATTTACAGAACATCTATTGATGAGAGAGACCTGAAGACTAGCAGAAAAGATCTTCTGCAACTAAAGATGTAAAGAAGAAACCACAATGAAATGGGTAGGAGGGGAAGAAATGAGGTATAGTCAAGACCCATATCCCTGGATGGGTGACCCACAAACAGGAGGATAATTACAATTGCAGAGGTTCTCCCCAAGGAGCAATGGGTCCAAGTCCTACATCAGGCTCCCCAGACCGGGGATCATGAACCAGGAAGATGAGCTCCCAGAATGTTTGGCTTTGAAGGTCAGTGGGGCTTACTTTCAGAAGAGCCAGAGGGCTGCAGGAAACAGACTGAACTCTTAAAAGGGTGCACCCAAAATCTCACATGTCTCAGGACCCAGGGAAGAAGCAGTGATTTGAAAGGAGCCTGGGTCAGATGCACCTGCTGAGATCTGGAGAGGCAAAAGGCAAATGGAGCTCAACCTGGGGACACAGACACTGGAGGCAGCCATTTTTAGAAGCTTCTTCTGCCACAAGTACACTGGTACTGGCAAGCATCATTTTGAAATCCTCTCTTATTAACACTCACACTCAACCCTCCCAACAGCCTGATGGCACCAGTACTGAGATGCCTCAGGCCAAGCAGCTAGCTGGGTGGGACAATGGCCCCATGCACCAGCAGGGTGGCTGCCTCAGGGTACCCCTGAGTCCCCAGATGCTCTGGGACCCAGACCTACCCATCAGAGGGGCCAGAACCCAGCCCCTCCTACCAGCAGTCTAGCACCAGCTCAGGGACCCTTGGTCCCTGCAGTCAGAGACCCCACATCCTAGCTCCATACCCAGGTGGGCTGGCACTAGCCCCTGGTATCTCTAGGCCCCTGCCCCATTCACCAGTGGACTGACACCAGCTCTGAGAACCCTGTACCCTGCAGCAACAGATCCAAGGAACCAACACCACCCACCTGTAGGCTGGCAATAGGTCCAGGAAATGGCTTCATCCACCAGTGGGACGCACTAACCCTGAGATACACTGGGCCCTGGTCCCACTCATGAGCAGGCCGACACCAGCCTTAGCACCCCACTGAGCCCCAACACTTCTCACCAGCAGGCTGCACCCAGTCTGAGAGACATTGGGTCCCTAATCTAGCCACCCAGGGATCTGATACCACCCACCAGCAGGGCAACACCTCCTTTGGAACACTCTGGACCCTGTAGCCAGCTGTGTCAGGAACTGGCCTCAACCACCAGCAGGCCAACACTAAATCTGGGATACCCTGGCCACAACCAGACATTCCAGGACTCTGCACCACCCACTAGTGGGCCAGGAGCAGCCTGAAGCTACACAGCCAGCCATCTTGAGACCTGGCCATGACCACAATGGCCAGCATTTGCTGCATAAGGCAGGGCCTGGCAACCAACGAAACTGTTGGAAAGCCACACTTACAAGACCGTCCACAGTAGTCAGCCTGCCACAACAGAAAGGTCCATGCAGCTCATATATGGGGCTCCCCTAGAGCACATAGCTCTTGTGACCAGAGGACTGCATTGCTGGGATGCATAGGATGTCCATGGAAAAGGCCAGTTCTCCATGATCAGGGAATATAACCAACATACCAAAAACAAAAAATAAAAACAACAAATTAGGCAAAATGAGGGGACAGAGAATATATTCCAGTTGAAGGAACAAGATAAACTCCCAGAAGAAGAACTAAGTGAAGTGGAGATAAGCAATCTACTCAAAAAAGAGTTCAAGATAATGATCATAAATATGCTCAAAAGTACTTGAGATAAGAATGGACAAACACAGTGAGAACTTTAACAAGGAGTTAGAAAATATAAAGAAGATCCAAACAGAGCTGAAGAATACAATAATCAAAATAAAAAATATACTATAAGGAATCAACAATAGATTAGATGATACAGAGGAAGAGATCCGTGAACTGGAAGAAAAATGGAAGTCACTGAAGCTGAACAGAAGAAAGAAAAAAGAATAAAATAATGAGGGCAGTTTAAGAGACCTGTGGAACAACAGAAAGCATACTAACATTCACATTATAGGGGTCCCAGTAGGGGATGAGAGAGGGAAGAGGCAGAGAACATATTTGAAAACAAAATAGCTGGAGACTTCCCTAGCCTGGGAAAGGAAACAAACATTCAGGTCCAGGAATCACAGAGAGTCCCAAACAGGATCAAATGAAAGAGGAACACACCAAGGCATATTGTAATCAAAATGGTAAAAATTAAAGATAAGAGAGATTATTGAAGTCAACAAGGGAAAAGCAACAAGTTACACCCAAGGGAACTCCCATAAGCCTATCAGCACACTTTTCAGCAGAAACTTTGCTGGCCATAAGGGAATGGCATGATATATTTAAAAGTGACAAAAGGGAAAAATGTACAACCAAGAAGGCTTTCATTCAAGAAGGCTACCTGGCAAGGCTTTCATTCAGATTTGAAGGAGAGATCAAAAGTTTCACAGACTAGCAAAGAGTTCAGCACCATGAAACCAGCTTTACAAGAAATGTTGAAGGGCCTTCTCTAAGCAGAAAAGAAAAAGCCACAACTAGAAATATGAAATGGATTAAAGGAAAAATCTTATTGGTAAAGGCAAATATACAGTAAAGTTAGTAAGTTAACCACATATAAAGCTAGTAGGAAGGTTAAAAGACCAAAGTAGTAATAACATCTATATCCACAGTAAGTAATTAAGGGATACACAAAGCAAAAAGATGTAAAATATGATGTCATAACAGTAAATGTGGGTGGGTTGTAAAAATGCAAGGTTTTAAAAATGCATTTGAACTTAAGAGATCAGCAACTTAAAATAATCATTTATATATAGGATGCTATATATATAAACCTCATGGCAACCACAAACCAAAAATATATAATATAAATACACCTATAGAAAAGAGAAAGAAATCTGAATATATCACTAAAGACAGTAATCAAATCACAAGGGAAGATAGCGAAAGAAGAAAGGACCAAAAAGAACTAAAACAACAATCCAAAATCAATTAACAAAATATCAATAAGTACATACCTAACAATAATTACTTTAAATGTAAATGGACTAAATGCTCCAATCAAAAGACATAGGGTGGCTGAATGGATACAAAAACAAAACCCATATAGATGCTGCCTACAAAAATTTCACTTCAAATATAAAGACACACATAGACTGAAAGTGAGATGGAAAAAGGTATTCTATGCAAATGAAATGAAAATAAAGCTGGAGTACCAATACTTAGACAAAATAGACATTAAAACAAAAACTTTAATAAGATGATCAAGGGATCAATCTAAGAAAAAGATATAACATTTTAAATATATATGCACCCAAAATAGGAGCACCTAAATACATAAAGCAAATATTAACAGACATGAAGTGAAATATTGACAGTAACACAATAATAGTAGAGGACTTTATCTATCTCCTCACCTACATCAATGGACAAATCATCCAGACAGAAAGTCAATAAGGAAACAATGGCCTTAAATGACACATTAGAGCAGATGGACTTAAATGATAATAGAACATTCCATCCAAAGCAGCAGTATACACATTCTTATCAAGTGCACATGGAACATTCTCTAGGATAGATCACATGCCAGGCCACAAAATATGTCTCAATAAATATAAGAATATTGAAATCACATAAAGTATCTTTTCTGACCATAATGCTATGAGACTGGAAATCAACTACAAGGAAAAAAAATGCAAAAGATCACAAACACAGGGAGGCTAAATAATATGCTACTAAACAACAAGTGGTTCATTGAAGAAATCAAAGAGAAAACCAAACCATGCCTCAAGAGAAATGAAAATGAAAACACAATGATCCAAAATCTATGGAATGCAACAAATTAGCTGTAAATGGGAAGTTTACTGTGATAGAAGCTTACCTCAGGAAACAAGAAAATCTCAAATAAATGACCTAATTACATATCTTATTAAAATAGAAAAAGTAGAAGAAACAAAATCCAGTTAGTAGAGGGAAAAAATCATAAATATCAGAGCAGAAATAAATGATATAGGGAGGAAAATGACAATAGAAAAGATTAATGAAACTGAGTTAGTTCTTTAAAAAATAAGCAAATTGATAAACCTTTATTCAGACTCACCAAGAAAAAAAAAGACTTTCAAAACTAATAAAATCAGAAGTGAAAAAGGAGACATTACAACTAATACCACAGAAATACAAAAGATCATAAAAGATTACTATGAACAATTATATGCTAATAAAATTGACAACCTGGAAGAAATGGACAAATTCCTAGATATGTCCAATGTCCCAAGACTGAAGCAGGAAGAAATAGAAAATATAAACAAACCAATTACCAGTAATAAAATTGAATCATTAATTAAAAAACAATTCGCAACAAGTCCAGAACAAGATGGCATCACAGATGAATTCTTGTAAACATTTAGAGGAGCATTACTACCCATATTTCTTAAATTATGCAAAAAATTGCAGAGGAAGGAATGCTTTCAAACTCATTCCATGAGGCCAGCATCACCCTGACACCAAACCAAATATATCACAAAAAAGAAAATTATAGGCCAATATCCCTGATGAGCATACATGCAAACATTCTCAATAAAGTATTAGCAAACCCAGTTCAATGATCCATTAAAAGGATGATACAACATGATCAAGTGGGATTTATTCCAGGGATGTAAGGATGGTTCAATATCCCCAAATCAATCAAAGTGATTACCGTGTTAACAAATTGAAGAATAAAAATCATATAATCATTTCAATAGATGAGGAAAAATCTTTTGACAAAATCCAACATCCATTTATGATAAAAACACTCAACAACGTGGATATCAACGAAACATACCTCAATATAATAATGGCCAAATGAAAAATCTACAGTCAATATCATACTCAATGGTGAAAAGCTAAAAGCATTTCCTTGTAATATCAGGAACAAGACAAGGATGCCCACTCTCACTATTTTATTCAGCATAGTATTGAAAGTCCTAGCCATAGCAATCAGACAAGAAAAAGAAGTACAAGACATTAAAATTGGAAAGGAAGAAATAAAAATGTCACTGTTTGTAGATGATATGACACCATAGATAGAAAATTCTAAAGACACCACCAGAAAAATTTAGAAATAATAAATGAATTTGGTAAAGTTGCAGGACACAAAATTAATATGCAGAAATCTGTTGCATTTCTGTACACTAACAACAAACTATCAGAAAGAGAAATTAAGAAAACAATCCAGTTGCAACAAAAAAAAATAAAATACCTGGTAACAAATTTAACTAAGGAGGTAAAAGATCTGTATTTGGAAAGCTATAAGACAGAAGAAAGAAATTGAAAACCATGCAAGCAGATGATAAGATACAACATGCTCATGGACTGGAAGAATTACTTTTGTTAAAATGGTCATACCATCTAAGGCAATCTGCAGATTTAATGCAATCCCTATCAAAAAACCAATGGCATTTTTCACAGAACTAGAATAAATAATTCTAAAATTTGTTGGAAACATAAAAGAGCTCAAATAGCCAAAACAATCTTGAGAAAGAAAAAAATCTGGAGACATTATGCTACCAGATTTCAAACTATACTACAAAGCTACAGTAATCAAAACAGTGTGGTACTGGCACAAAACAGACACATGGATAAATGGACCAGAATAGAGAGCTTAGAAATGAGCCCACAGTTATATGGTCAATTAACCTATGACAAAGGAGGCAAGAATATACAATGGAGGAAAAACAGCCTCTTAAATAAATGTTGTTCAGAACAGCTACATGCAAAATAATCAAACTGGACTACTTTCTCACACCATATACAAATATAAACTCAAAATAGATTAAAGACTTAAATTTAAGACCTGAAACTAAACCTTCTAGAATAAAAATAGGCAGTATGCTCTTTGATAATGGTCTTAGCAATGATTTTATGGATATATCTCCTCAGGCAAGGGAAACAAAAGCAAAAATAAACAAATGGGATTACATCAAACTAAAAAGCTTTTGCACAGCAAAGGAAGCTATCAGCAAAATGAAAAGATTGCCTACTAATGGGAGAAGATATTTACAAATGACAGATGCCATAAGGGGTTACTTTCCAAAATATACAAAGAACTTTTATAATTCAACATCAAAAAACAAATAACCAGATGAAAAAATGGGCAGAGGATCTAAATAGACATTTTTACAAAGAAGACAGAGAGATAGCCAACAGGGACATGAAAAGATACTCAACATCGCTAATAATCAGGGAAATGTAAATCAAAACCACAATGAAATATCACCTCACAATTGTCAGAATGGCAAAAGGATGACAAATAACAAGTGCTGGCAATGATGTGGAGAAGAGGGATGCACACTCTTGATGGGAATGTAAATTGATGCAACCACTATGGAAAATATTATGGAGATTCCTCAAAAAATTAAATAGAATTACTATATGATCCAGTAATTCCACTCCTGGGTATTTATCTGAAGAAAATGAAAATACTAATTCAAAAAGATATACACATCCCTATGTTCATTTCAGCATAATTTACAATATACAAGATAGGGAAGGAACCTAAGTGCCCATCAATGAATGAATGGATAAAGAAGATGCTGTATATATATATATATATATATATATATATATATATGTATATACACACACACACACACACACACACACACACAATGATTTATTACTCAGCCATAAAAACGAATGAAATCTTGTCCTTTGTGACAACATGGATTGGCATAGCGGGTATTATGCTAAATGAAATAAGTCAGGCCGAGGTATATAAATAGTATATGATTTGACTTATGTGGAATCTAAACAAAAAAGCAAATGAATAAGCATAACAAAACAGAAATGGAGTCACAGATTCAAAGAACAAACAGATGGTTGCCAGAAGGAGGGGGTTAGGGAGAGGATAGAAATAAGTGAGGGAGATTAAGAGGTACAAATCAAATAAATGTCATGAGTATAAAATGTACAGTGTGGGGAATATAAATAATTATGTAATATCTTTTTATGGTGACAAATGGTAACTGGAGTTATTGTAGTGATCATTTTGAAATGCACAGAAATATTGAATCACTATGTTGTGTACCAGAAACTAACAAGAGTGTTGTAGATCAGTTATACTTCAAAAATCAGCAAACAAGCAAACATACTCATAGAAAAAGAGATCAGATTTATGTGTACCAGCAGTGATGGCAGGGGAAGAGGCAACTGAATGAAGGCAGTCAAAAGGTACAAACTTCCAATTATAAGATAAATGAGTACAGTTAAGTCCCCATATACAAATGAGTTCTGTTCCAAAAGCATGTTCATAAGTCTAATTTGTTCATAGTCCAACAAAGTTAGCCTAGGTACCCAACTAACACAATTGGCTATATAGTACTGTACTGTAATAGGTTTATAATACTTTTCACACAAATAATACATAAAAAGCAAATAAACACCAAAAATAAATTAAACATTTTAATTTTACAGAACAGTACCTTGAAAAGTACAGTACAGTACCAGCTACATCACTGCTGCTTTTATGCTTGCTTCCAGACATACTGGGCTTGAAATATAGATACTGTACTACTGTACTCTATACAGTACTGTACAGTAAAGTACACACAAATACAACCACTTATACAGGATGCACACGTGACAATGTACACCAGGCACATAAACTAACTTATGTGACTGGACATGCGAACGCACGTTCACACCTTTGAATGTTTACAGCTTGAAGGTTTGTATGTAGGGGACTTCCTATGCTAGGGATGTAATGCACAGCATGATAAATATAATGAACACTGATGTATGTTATACATGAAAGTTGTTGTGAGCAAATCCTGAGTTCTCGCCACAAGGAAAATATATTTTTTCCATTTCTTTAATTTTGTATCTATATTATGTGATGGATGTTCACTAAACTTATAGTGGTAAACATTTCATTATGTATGAAAGTCAAATAATTGTTGTGCACCTTAAATTATACAATGTTGTATGTCAATTATATCTCAATAAAACTGGAAAAAAAATGTAAAATATCACTTTATCAGTGTCTATATCCAGTTCTAGACTATAAACCACTTGAAGGCAATGTCTTAACCCATTAAATCATATTTGTTTAAATGAACAGTTTACATAAAGGTCCCCCTCAAAAGATATGTATAATCATTAAGTGTCTTCCCTCTTACTTATAATTATTGGAAGAACTAAGGAAATATCTTCAGGTATATTAAAAATATGTGTTCTTTATTATTATTATTTTTTTTTTTTTGCGGTATGCGGGCCTCTCACCGTTGTGGCCTCTCCCGTTGCGGAGCACAGGCTCCGGATGCGCAGGCTCAGCGACCGTGGCTCACGGGCCTAGCCGCTCCGTGGCCTGTGGGATCTTCCCGGACCAGGGCACGAACCCATGTCCCCTGCATCGGCAGGCGGACTCTCAACCACTGCGCCACCAGGGAAGCCCGATGTTCTTTAATTTAAAAAACATACATCGTCAAAATACAGTTAATGTATATAAAATTATACTGGGGAGATTGACCATGTTTGAGCATCAAAGTTTTGATTAAGAGTTGTGTTGGTTTTCCATATGAAAAGGATGTAATTTATTCTTGGCAAAAAATCTTTAGAAGGATTATGATATAAATATAAATATCCAAAGCTTTTAATTGTAAGGTGTTAAGACTTTGTTTTCACTACTAGTAGCAAAAATCTTTCTTTTATAGGAACTCTCTTGACAAAACTTAGGCAAAAAAATTGCATATTTGACTATGGCCACTCCCCTTGCAAACTACTTTTTATATCTGAATATATTTAAAATATATAAAAGATAATTTATGTTCTTACTTTTGATGTTGGTTTGTTTCTTGTACTTTATATCTACTTTTTCAGATTCCACAGCCTGACATTGACTGTCATCCTACAGACTTAATAGTTATATGATGTTCAATAAAATAGTATTTTATTTCTGCTTTTCATATGAGAAGAACCAAGTGCAGTTTTACTCTATGGCATTCCTAAATATTTTTCTATTTTTTTAACATATGGTATTTATAAATAATATTTTAAAAGCATTCTGCTACCCTTATAAGGGGAAGTGATGGTTCTGCTTCTGTCTATTTTCATTCAGCTAACATTAGTTTGGTTCCATGTGAACCAACTTTCTTACATGACCCTCCATGAGAATCTTTTCAGCCTTCTACATCACCTATTGATCATATGGGGAGAAATCCTTTTACTAAGCTTTAATGTTTTAGAACACAGATGACATTGCCGAAGTGTAATTCATTTTAGAATTAAATCTCTAACGTTAATTTCAAGTGGATATTCAACTAATAGCAAAATTTATATTGCTATGGCATCTCTATACCTCTGAGTGTATCATATTTCTATACTCTCTATGATGACATAATCTCTAGAAGCTGGGCCAGGTCATTCCTTTTGAACAGACGAAAGGATTACTGAGTGGCTAGTATAACTAGGAACAAGTTTTTTGTGTAGATACACGTTACAGGTAGTTGATAAGACAGGACAGGGCCAGAATTTGGTGACTGGTGAAGAAAAATAACCACTAAGAATTTAGGAATGAAATGGAGGCACCCTCCCTTAACAATGAAGATGGCAGCCTCACGTGTATATTGAATATGTAATATTTTTAAGCTTTAAAAAGTGAATTAGAAAAACAATTACAATGTCTTTTATAGAAGGACTGTGTGTATGAAATTCACATTGCTTTTTGAGACCAAGCAACAAAATAGAGTATACTTGGACCTGTTACTATTGATACACATAAGCGCATATCACAACTTTTTTTTTCTTTAACACTGTGGAAAATACCTTTACTGTCTTTTGTTTTTAAAACAGCACTGTAATTCATAATTCAAATGTATTATTTTTTTTGTTGGGTCAGACCAAACTGCATCAGATAAACCCTATATTAAATGAGCCAACTTAGATGGGAAAAAAAGGAAACAAAACAACCCTCAGGCATAAGCAGCAAGAAGGCCGTGTGGGGTGAAATTCTTCAGCACTTAAAGGGATGGAACACTCAAACTTATCATCCATCCAGTGGGAAGGCAATACTCACAGAAGCCATTGGATCTGCTGACACAGACTTTGGGTGATGATAAATAGGGTAGAAGGCTGTCTATGTGAAAAGGTTTTTCAATGGACAGCCAGTGTTCTTTAGGGCAGAAAAGCATGCAAATGATCAAGTCACATAAGAAGTAAATGAAAATATACATTATTCTACATGCAACAATCATCATTTTAGTTTGTCTCTTCAGGACTTAGCTCTTCTCACCACCTTCTTCAGATCTAAAAAACTTAAAAAAAAAAATACAAACAGTTCATACAGCTCAATATCAAAAAAGCTAACAACCCAATAAGAAAACGGGCAGAAGATCTAAGTAGACACTTCTCCAAAGAAGACATACAGATGGCCAAAAAGCACAGGAAAACATGCTCAACATTGCTAATTGTTAGAGAAATGCAAATCAAAACCACAATGAGGTATCAGCTCACACTGGTCAGAATGACCATCACCAAAAAGTCTACAAATAATAAATGCTAGAGAGGGTGAGGAGGAAAAGGAACCCTCCTACACTGTTGGTGAGAATGTAAATTGATGCAGCCACTATGGAAAACAGTAAGGAGGTTCTTCAAAAACTAAAAATAGAGTTGCCATATGATCCAGCAATCCCACTCCTGGGCATATATACAGAGAAAAACATAATTTGAAAAGATACATGCACCCCAATGTTCATTGGAGCACTATTTACAATAGCCCAGACATGGAAGCAACATAAATATCCGTCGACAGATGAATGGATAAAGAAGATGTGGTATATATACAAAAAGGAATGAGAGCGGCTGCATCCTAATAAAACTTTATTGATGAAAAATTGGTAAAGGGGCATAACTTGCTGACCCCTGAGTTTTAGAGAATTGACCTACCCAAGATGGTGGAGACGGAGATGGTGATAACAGTTACAAAAGAAGCAGCAGTAGCAACTCACATGTATAGTGAGTTTCTTGGCACAGTTGGCACAGTTCTTGGTAGACTGGGCACAGTTCCAAGGATCTAAAGTGCAATAACTCATTTAATTTTTTTTTTTTTTTTTCGGTACGCGGGCCTCTCACTGCTGTGGCCTCTCCCATTGCAGAGCACAGGCTGCGGACGCGCTGGCTGAGCGGCCATGGCTCACGGGCCCAGCCACTCCGCGGCATGTGGGATCCTCCCGGACCGTGGCACAAACTCGCGTCCCCTGCATCAGCAGGCGGACCCTCAACCACTGCGCCACCAGGGAAGCCCACTCATTTAATCTTGATAATAATTTTATGAAATAGGCACTATCTAGCCCCATTTTATACACTAAGAAACAGTATATATACAGTGGAATATTACTCAGCCATAAAATAGAGTGAAATAATGTCATTTGCAACAACATGAATGGATCTAGAAATTATCATACTAAGTGAAGTAAGCCAGACAAAGACAAATATCATATATCACTTATATATGGAATCTTAAAAAAAATGATACAAATGAACTTATATACAAAACAGAAATGGACCCACAGACATAGAAAACAAGCTTATGATTACCAAAGGGGAAAGGGTGGGGAGGGATAAATTAGGAGTTTGGGGTTAACATATACATACTACTATATTTAAAATAGATAATCAACAAGGACTTAATGTGTAGCACAGAGATCTATGCTCAATATTTTGTAACAACCTGCAAGGGAAAAGAATCTGAAAAAATATATATATATGTATATATATATATCTGAATCACTTTGCTGTACACCTGAAACTAACACAACATTATCAATCAACTGTACTTCAATAAAACAAGCACACTAAATAAAACTAACTGGCAAAAATAAATAAATAAATCAAAACATTTAAAGTGTCAAGAGTAACACAATAAGCTCCTGTGTCTTGCAAACCTCTACTAAGGCCTCCACTGACTGTCACAGTTTTCAATTTATAGCATTACATCTAATTCTTTTAGTTCCCAGACTTGAGACAGAAAGGGGAAATGTAATGGAAGAATGGTATACAAGGGCATTAAGGTTATATTAGGGATGCTTCGCAATTTTATCTTTATTCTCTGTGCTTGACAGCGTAGTTTAAAAACTGGCAAGGGAGTTATAGAGGTAGCATGTCATTTCTGCAGCATGGGAGAAGATAAATAAGCTCACAGATCACCTGCTACCAGTGTCTGAAATTGAAGATGGGCAACACATGTGTTGCTAGTGATTGACACAGCTAAACAGAGCTTCCAGATGAAGCTTAGTAAGATTTATTGCAGAATGTTGGCATGGAATAACCAAAGCCTGACATACACCAATGTGAGTTGGCTTCTATAAAGGTAACAGATGTCTCTTTGACAGGTTAGCTAGAGAAAACAGTTTTTATAGTAAAAGGATGTAGAAAAGGAGACAGAATAAAGAAATTTGGAGAAGCTCCCACCCAGCCTGTGGTTATTATCCATGCAGGTGGAAGGAAAGAAAAGATTATCTTCTCTCAGATTTTGGTAGTCGTTTTTGCATTTTGAATAGCTAACAGCATTTCATAGCTGTGTGAGAGTGATAGAAAAAAATTCTGTATTTTTCTCTTCATTTGCAGAAGCATAAAGTCCCCTTGTGTGACTCAGACTGCCTTGATCATCCATCAGTGTTGCTGTCCACTATGTTTTAAAGAGGAGTGCTTCAGAAGAAGCAGTCTATTCTTCAAATTGACATTTAGTACTGTTAAGAATATCACAATGACTTCACTCAGCATTTTTGTGTGTTTGTGCTGCTGCTTTTAGTCAGTAAAGTCATCCTGAACAACAATGAAATTAAAGATATTCATTTAGAGAATCTGCTTATATAAGCTTAAATTTCACTTCAACAGGTCAGAATATTATCTTCTGTGTTTTTCTTTTAAGTAATGTACACATAAATAAGATAACAATTTGAATTGTTGGTGCTGTAATCAGCTGAGGGTATGATTGACTCTAATTATTTTCCAACTGAAAAAAACAAGGGCCAAAGAGATAGAACTGTCAGCATCACAGGGCAAGTTAAGTAAAGGGCCCTTCAGGTCCAGCACTGAGGCAGATTATGTTGCAAGAACAAAGGAGGCTCCAGTAGGACACACACATCTTGTCTCTGAATACTCCGGAAATTTGTTTAAATATTCATTTTACTTGGCATACATACCTGCTAGAATTGGTGTTAGATTTTTCATGTTCTAGATGAGTTCAGAGAAAATAAAAATTAGTGGGGGCTTTAGTAGTCATGGAAGCTTCCTCAGCAGTTTGAGATCTTGAACCATTGGTAAGATTCTAAACTCAATGGTCGTTTATAGTTGCAATTCACCAGACTAGAAGCCTATATATTACTATTTTTATAGATCTATATTTCATCATACCATGGAATTAAAATATTTATTTCTCTTGCATACTTTTATGTCTTTTTGGCTTTTATCAGTTATACTTGTAATTATACAAAGTTTGATGTTTTTTATTCCAAAAAGTGCTTATTTACCTCTTGGTTCAATTTTACCTTTAGAATGAGGGTAGAAGCCATTAAATGCTTTCATCTACCTGTGTGTGGCTAGAAATGCCTAATTCCCACATTTGACTGTAGATATTTTAGTCATGATCCCTAATTTCCTTTGACTCGAGAATTCCAGGTTTCATCATTCAACATTTTTAAGCATAATCTTCATGTCACTGTCTAGTTTTTATATGAATATATTTTATCAGAATTTTTAATTATCAGAATTTTCAAGGGCTTTAATAGATTGTCCTTATTTCATACCTGACTTCCAGTTTTCAATCCAACCAGTCCTGAAGATATTGACTAATGATGGAAAGACTTTTTTCCCCTACCATTTATTTGCATGGATATTTGCAGTTGCTTATTGAAAGTAACAGTGATATTGTAGAACATCTTAATTCTATTAATTTTAGAATGATCACATAGAGTTTTATGGGTTTGTTTAGAATATTTTAATCCCATTTTCATACAGCATATCGCAATTTCTAAAATGGTATTTTTGTCATATAGTCATTCAATTTCAATTTTATTTTTATTGAATGTTAATTTATTATCAACAATAGTTTTTGATATTAGTGTTATTAATCAAACATGGAGTAATTCCATGTGCTTTTCTTTCTTTGATTTAGGGGAGTAAATCCATGTGCTTTTCTTCTTTGTAATGAACAGTCAGTATATTCCTATTCATTAAATAGAAGTATACTATTATAAAAACATTATATTTTCAGTGCTAATGCTAATAAAACAAAGACAAAACAAACACAAAATCCCAAACTAGGGACACTGGCAATTCACTTTTTATATTTTACTACAAACAGTATTTAAACAACATTTAAAAACATTAAACTTGTATGATATCAATAATACTTGCAAGATTCTCCCAGTCTTTATCAGCTTTTCTGTTTCTGAACTTGAGAACAGCTCAATGTATAGAATTCTTCACCTCTAACAGACTGTATAATGTTGCTTACAAAATGTTTCCTTGGTCTTAGATTTGTCTAAACTCCATGACTACATGGACAACATTTCACGTTTTTTTTGTTTTCTTCAGGGGGGTCTAATACAGCTCTACACAAACAATGGGGCTTCATGTACTTTTAATTGATTGGGGAAAAATAATCACCATTGCTTATTCACTATGTCTGCTCAAATTTACATTATAAAGAGTTATATAATCATTTATTAATTGTTTTGAGTATAATCTAGTAGAGTCAAATGCCTTTTGACTCCTTTATTCACAGAAAAATAGATTTTGAACGATTATGAAATTGTCTTTGGCTAGAACTACCAGAATAGATTCTCTCTGGTCTTTTCACCAGAATGTCAAGAATGGAAATCATTGTAATGTTTCAGCTCTGTTTTCTGAGGAGAAGCTGGGAGAGTCAGAGAACAATACCTTCATCTCCATGGGGGTGAGTGCCAGCTCTGATAGCTTTTCCTTTACCTCCTCTCTGAAGGAGATTTCTCCCTTTGCATGAGGGAGTCCATTTCTCTTTTCTCAAAGTCCAAGATGCACCTTAACAGCATGTTTACAGTCTAATTCACAGTGGAACTGCTAGTGATTCGATTAAAACCACTGTTTTGTAGATTAAATCTTTAGATGGAGCTTCTCCTGCAGAGTAATGGTAACATTATTTTTAAGCTTACCTTACAAAAAAAGCAAAAGAACCTCATTTAATAAAAGACCTTGCCATGGGGCAAGATTCTTCCCTCTACTGAATTAGAAGAGAAAGACTAATATGTACTATACTTTATTTATCGTTTAATCACCAGAATTTAGCACACTACATGATACCACATCAGCACATGAAAATTTTTGGTTAAATGAATTAACCAGTGAATTAATTAACATAACTAATTAATCCAGTCTTAGATTCTGTTTAGTATGCTATCTTTCACCTAAAAAATTCACATAAGTAGAAATTAAAGCATTATAAAGGTAAGTGTTTCACAAATCAATAATATATGGAGAAGTGAAATCTACACTGCTTAAATGATTAGATTTTGAAATTTGTTATAATGAATGATCATAAAAAGAAACAATTTATTGCTTCACTTCCCTCATGAATTGCGATAATCCACTGTAATAGGAGATTCAACTCGATGTGATCTTAACGGCTGTAACAACGGCAATATTTTATGAAACATTGTCATAAACTGCTGATTAATAGCAGACATTTCATTCTAGGCATGAATACTTTTATCCCAGTCAGCTGATACCATTGGCAAGAGTTCCCCACTATTTTCTTTTGTTTCAATTGTTTGCTTTTAGTACTAGATTAAAAACAGAATACAGCAGTTAGGAGAGATTAGCTATCAGATGTTAAATTGAAACAAGTAACAATTGATGTTATATAACTTTAAAGATGTAAGCATAACTTGATTTATATTGTAAATTTCCTATGAAAGTACTATCATTTGAAAAAATATTAAAAGTCCAAGCTATATCAACACATGCCTAGTTCATGCTTTAGAAATGTCTGAAGATGATGATTAGTTATAACTTCCCAAGAAACAATTTGTGTCTCTTTGGTACTTTATAGCAATAAATTAAATCACTGCTAATTAATGTATATATATTTTTTTGCGGTACGCGGGCCTCTCACCACTGTGGCCTCTCCCGTTGCAGAGCACAGACTCCGGATGCGCAGGCCCAGCGGCCATGGCTCACGGGCCCAGCCGCTCCACGGCACGTGGGATCCTCCCAGACTGGGGCACGAACATGTGTCCCCTGCACCGGCAGGCGGACTCCCAACCACTGCGCCACCAGGGAAGCCCTGCTAATTAATGTTTTATTTGTTAAACATTTTTTTTTTCATTCTGTCCTTTTTGCAATGTCTTGCTTATTCCCCATTTGATATTGGAAACACAATTTATTGCCTTTCAGACTGATATAATTGATCAATATTATAGCAATAATTAATATATGCATACTTAACATATATATGTATTGGTGAATTTCTTCAGATTCCTGGAACCCACCCCATACCCACTAAATCAGAATCTCTATTGAGAATCACAGCTATAGTCTTTCCAATTAAGTGATGCTAATCCTTTCTTTAAAATTATTTTTCCTTTCAAAAGAGGTTATATTTTAACAGGTCCTTTCTTTTTAACAACACAGATGTGATTTATGCCAGCAAAATGTGTATGGGTAAATCTTTGACTGCAAGAAATACTTGTAAAATTTAAAGTTTACATAATTTATAAATGGAAAATTGATAGTTTATTGTGGTACAGTAGAAAATATGATTTGTACAAAAAAATAAGAAATTTCAAGGAGCCTAAGTCAATCTCCACTATTTACTAAATAACTTTTATTCATTCAATATGTACTGACTGAGTGCTCAGACATGCCCAGTACTGTGCTAATTACCAAGATTACAAAGATGAGTGAGAGGGGGACAGACTCCTGTACTCATGCCATTTAAACAATATGCTCAGTTCTAGAATTAATATTGAATTAAATATTTTAATAACAGTAGTGAATTTTTAATAGCTATTTGTCTAGCCTCTATGTAAATTATAGAAATGTAGAGATGTCTAACAGACTACAGAAAATGTTTTTTTGTCTTCCAAATTAAATCTGATAACAAGTTCACCAAATTATATTGCAATTAATTTATTAAACCAACATAGGGATAAATTTATGGGATAATAAATAATGCTAATAATGAAAACTATAACATATAGTATTTATGATGATTCAGGCACTGTTCTAAGCACTTTTCATAGATGCACTCAATCTTCCAAAACAAGTGTGTGGGGAAGGTAGTATTATTGTATCCATTTTACATGTTAGGGTGAGATACAGAGAGATAAGCAAACCAAGTTCACAGAAATATAGGAGGTAAAGTCAGCTTGTAAATACAGGTAGGCTTGCATTGAAGACAATTATGCTGTAATAATTCTGCTACATCTAAATCAGCTTGTAAATGATTAATCTATTTCAATGCAACTTCATAAAATTGAGTAATATAAAGTTTAATGCTGGTGCATTTTCTCAAATTAATTTTGTCTCTTGACCTTATACTTTATTGTTTCAATTATGTAATAGACTGGTAAGATATTTTCTCTTTCATACACACACACACACACACACACACACACACACACACACACACACAAAACTAGAAGCTATTTTATCTCTTCTTATTTGAAGGTCTGCTATATTTTGAATAGCACAATTGAGAAAATATTTTAATACTATGCCTGAATAAATAGCATTCAATATAATTTTGGAATTGCAACTGTCAGGAAGAAACATATGGATAATAAAGGAAACTTTGCAGCATTTCTGATGAGCAGCTGTTCTAGTTGGTTGAATCCTTCCTTAGGATGACCGTTATTGAGTCTTTATACTTCTGCACTGGCATTATGCATCCTCTGAAAGGAATTCAGAATTATGCAAATGAGTGGAAAGAGATCTATCTCTGTGCAATTGGATACTTCCCAGTGTAACAGCTGTGTGGGGCTAAGACTGAAAGTGACTCTGGAAGCGAAAAGATTGTGTGGCTTCGTGTTCCCTTAATTTTGGGTTTAAACTTTTCCAAGTGTTTGAGAACTGCATACACTAAATTGTTCATATTAGATGAGTTGAAAATGCCTTTTAATCCACTATAATGATAAAGCTGATACATACATTTTCTTTTCTTCATAGAGAGTTAAATATTTGGGGAAAAAAAGAGCTACAATAAAAGACATTTCTCCCTGAATTATATTAATTTTGAATTTTTTCAAGGGCAGCACAGTGTTATAAAGGTAAAACCATAGAATTCAGTGTCAGAAGATCTCAATTTTATGCAAAATTATGAGTAAAGTGGGAATAACCTTTATTAAGCAACTCATGGGCTAAGTATTGATTTGAGTACTGCTATAACTTTACATTTATTATTTCACTCTATCCTCAGTCCCACTGGAGGTTTGGAAAGTTGAATAAGCAGCCAGAAAATGCTGAAGCCAGAATCCAAACCCGAGCCAGGTCTGTTTGAACCTCAAGTCCTTGACCTTTCCATAGCACACTAGCATTTCTCTTCCTGTTTATGAAGTCAGCTGGGCTTTTGTTGATGAAGAGTGGGGAGTTCCTTGGCATGATCTGAGAAGGACAAAAAGATCTACCTACAACAGTGCCTAATCTCCATCCTGCTGCTTATCCATTTGATTCAGTCTTCAAGTTAAGGTAGTGCTTCTCAAACTTGAGAAATCACAGACTCAAAAGAGTATCTTCAGACCTCTAGGAGTCCGTGAATCCTAATGTGAGAAACACCACCTTAAAAACTGAACCCTGTAACTTTGCTGTATGGTTTGAGGACATGTAATGGAGAGTAAAACTTCACACATTGATAGAAATACTGAAATCATGCACACTTGGTTATAAAAGGATATTCAATAACCCTTCACTAATTTTCTGTTATTATTATTGAAATAAAAGCATACATTTAAAAAGTCTCAAAAACTTGAGAATTTTTTAGTATGAAAACTTTGGGATGTGGAGTTTTGTTTCTAAGAAACTATGTTAGGGCTTCCCTGGTGGTGCAGTGGTTAAGAATCCACCTGACGATGCAGGAGACATGGGTTCAAGCCCTGGTCTGGGAAGATCCCACATGCTGCGGAGCAACTAAGCTCGTGCACCACAACTACTGAGCCTGCACTCTAGAGCCCACGAGCCACAGCTACTGAAGCCTGTGTGACACAACTACTGAAGTCTACATTCCTAGAGCTCGTGCTCCCCAAGAAGAGAAGCCACTGCAATGCGAAGCCTGCACACCTCAATGAATAGTAGCCCCCACTTGTCACAACTAGAGAAAGCCCATGTGCAGCAATGAAGACCCAACACAGCCAAAAATAATAAATAAATAAAAATAAATAAATTTAAGAAACTATGTTAACATCAAACACATCTTGGTAGGATGCATATTTATTCAGAATCATTCATTAAAAAATTAGTGCTGATGAATTTGTGAGATTAATTAGTAAATATCTAGAACTATCCTGAGGGAATGAGGCAAAAGCTAGATGTTTCCCTGTGGGAAAGAAGTCTAAACTGTGCAGGGGAAGGGTTATTGATACTACAACTGATAGAGAACTTAGCCCCAGACCAGATACACCATGTGTGACCTGATCATAACTGGTCTTAAATTCAGGAAAGGGGAACAGTTTCCAAGCTTATATTTATGATTTAGAAAATACAATGAGTTTATCTTAGGCATCATCTTCTGCTTCTGCTTCAGGTTTGTTTATTTTACAATTAACAAAATTCTACTGTCTTCTCTGAATCTTTAAGCAAACATTACTTTAAAAGCCAAATACCCTTTTGTTAATTGTAAAATAAATCTGCAGTGAAGAAATAAATGCTTCTCTTTTTGGAGGTGGGGAGAGATTCTTTTTCCAACCACTTTTTCCTAGGCCCCCTGGGTATAATTTACCCTTGGGTGCACTAGAAATTTAAAAGTAAGCATCTTTAGGATTTTCTATGTATAGAATCAAGTCATCTGCAAATAGTGACAATTTTACTTCTTCCTTCCCAATTTGGATTCCTTCATTTCTTTTTCTTCTCTGATTGCTGTGGCTAGAACTTCCAAAACTATGTTGAATAAAAGTGGCAAGAGTGTACATCCTTGTCTTTTTCCTGATCTTAGAGGAAATGCTTTCAGTTTTTCACCACTGAGTATGATGTTAGCTGTGGATTTGTCATATATGACCTTTATTATGTTGAAGTATGTTCCCGCTATGCCCACTTTCTGGAGAGTTTTTATTATAAATGGATGTTGAATTTTATCAAAAGCTTTTTCTGCATGTATTGAGATGATCATATGGCTTTTTATTGTTTAATTTGTTAACGTGGTGTATCACACTGATTGGTTTGCAGATATTGAAAAATCTTTGCATCCCTGGGATAAATTCCATTTGATCATGGTGTATGATCTGTTTAATGTATTGTTGGATTTGGTTTGCTAGTATTTTGTTGAGGATTTTTGCATCTATGTCCATCAATGATATTGGCCTGTAATTTTCTTTTTTTGTAGTATCTTTTTCTGGTTTTGGTATCAGGGTGATGATGGCCTCCTAGAATGATCTTGGGAGTGTTCCTTCCTCTGGAATTTTTTGGAAGAGATTTAGGAGGGTAGGTGTTAACTCTTCTCTAAATGTTTGTTAAAATTCACCTGTGAAGCCATATGGTCCTGGACTTTTATTTGTTGGGAGTTTTTAAATTACAGATTCAATTTCAGTACTTGTAATCGGTCTGTTCATATTGTCTATTTCTTCCTGGTACAGTCTTGGAGATTGTACCTTTCTAAGAATTTGTGCATTTCTTCTAGCTTGTCCATTTTACTGACATATAGTTGCTTGTAGTAGTCTCTTATGGTTCTTTGTATTTCTGTGGGGTATGTTGTAAAAAACTAAAAATAGAGCTATCATATGATCCTGCAATCCCATTCCTGGGCATATATCCAGAGGAAATCATAATTTGAAAAGATACATGCATTCCAATATTCCTTACAGCACTATTTACAATAACCAAAACATGGAAGCAACCTAAATGTCCACTGACAGATGAATGGATAAAGAAGATGTGGTATATTCATACAATGGAATATTACTCATCTATAAAAAAAGAATGAAATAATGCCATTAGCAGCAATATGGATGGACTTAGAGATTATCATATTAAGTGAAGCAAGTCATACAGAGAAAGACAAATATCATATGATATCGCTTATATATGGAATCTAAAAAAAAGTGATACAAATAAACTTTTATACAAAACAGAAATGGACCCACAGACATAGAAAACAAACTTATGTTTACCAAAAGGGAAAGAGGGGGAATAAATTAGGAGTTTGGGATTAACATATACACACTATTATGTATAAAATAGATAACCAACAAGGACCTACTTTATAGCACAGAGAACTATACTCAATGTTTTGTAATAACCTATAAGAGAAAATAATCTAAAAAAAA